>NC_092336.1:629760000-630960000 GCF_046630445.1 Rutidosis leptorrhynchoides
TATATATACTTTAATTAAGATTTAGTATAAATTTTATATATAATTACAACACTAAAATATAAATTTTATATAATAGATAGAATTATTGGATTCTATGAGTTAATATATATAATTGATATAGGTTCGTGAGTTCGATGTCAACCCTACACTTGTTAAATGTCGTCATATGTATTTTTACTACAAAATACAGTATGGTGAGTTCCATTTGCTCCCTTTTTAAATGCTTTTGCAATATATATTTTGGGCTGAGAATACATGCGCTGCTTTTATAAATGTTTACGAAATAGACACAAGTACTTAAAAATATATTCTACGTTGAGTTGTTCCACTGGCATACTTCCCTGTAGCTTGGTAACTACTATTTACATGTGGTATTGTAAACGCGAATCTTGTTGATAGATCTATCGGGCCTGACAACCCCAATCGGACTGGACGACCAGTATTCAACGGTTGCATAGTACTTCGTTTCGGTGACTACACTTGGCACGGTGTAGTGAGATTTCATACTAAAGGGAATATGCGACGTGATTAAATGTTAAGTATGGTTACCAAGTGCTCAACCACTTAGAATGCTTTACATACACTTATGAGTGTATTATGTTTATGATAATGAAATCTTGTGGTCTATTAACATATTAAAATGATTGTTACGATAAACCTATGAACTCACCAACTTTTTAGTTGACACTTTTAAGCATGTTTATTCTCAGGTACGAATTAAGTCTTCCGCTGTGCATTTGCTCATTTTAAGGACATTACTTGGAGTCGATCATCGCAATGGGACCAAATGTTGATGACTTCGTCCAGGGGGATAAGGACGGGTTGTTACAGTTGGTATCAGAGCGTTGGTCCTAGCGAACCAGGTCTTGCATTAGTGTGTCTAACTGATAGTTGTTAGGATGCATTAGCAAGTCTGGACTTCGACCTTAGCTGCATATTATAAGTATTGTATATCATTCCTAGTGGAAAATTACCTGCTAATCATTCCTAAGTCTATACACGCCTTACTGCCTTTATTGCATAGATAGTGTATAGACAAATTCATATCTTAGCGAATCTATTACGATAGACTTTGTCTGATACCTTCCGTAAATTTCTCCGTAACTTAGGGGAATCTGGTACTATATATATCTATGCATATGATGCATTGAGAATACCATCCAACTATCAATTGCTGTCACTAAACTCTTCATACCAAAAATCTTTTCTGAGATCGCGTAAGATGGCCTCTACGAATCGACCAAGTTCCTCTGACTCCGAAGACAGCGTGACAGGAGCACACCAACCAATCAACTACCGTGATTACTGGAGAAAATGGGGGTGGGTTCATGTAACGACCCGTCAAAATCGCTATTGACGCGGCACATTAATCATTGATTCCACAGTGAGGTTTTGACCTCTATATGATACGTTTTGATAAAATATTGCATTCATTAAAATAAGTAACTTTCTAAACATAGAAAGTTATAAACATGTGGGCGAGTGCTTAGGTATAAGCAAAACCCCGAAATACATAAGTCTTTAATTTACAGGTTGACATCACAGTCCAATTATTTATTACACAACGCAGTTTTATTTTGAATGCAATAAACTTTGTACAAAGCATGAGAGACTCCATGCAGGCAACAAGCACATCACAGCGGAAGCATTCTAAGGACCTGAGAATAAAACATGCTAAAAAGTCAACACGAATGTTGGTGAGTTATAGGTTTAATTGCTCGAGTCATAAACATATATAAAGATAGACCACAAGATTTCATCAAAAGTTTATCAATAGATTCTACGTAACAGAGCACCCTGGTAACTAAACTTAACGCTATAGTGATAATTACCCCATTCGTTTTAATACACGCAAACCAACGTGTCTTAAACTCAAATAACATACGTCCGTTAAAAGGCTAGTGCTCTAGCTCGGACGGGGATGTCAAGCCCTATGGATCCATATACAATTATTCGCGCCCACCAGTCCATATCCTATGTACTGGCAGCTACTAGTTACCAAAGCTAAGGGATTTTCGGTTTAACTCAGTGTAGAATTTAGTATGTACTTGTGTCTTATCGCGTTTAAAATAAATTGCATATATTCTCAGCCCAAAAATATTTAAAGTATTTAAAAAGGGAGACTATAAACTCACAGTTCAATATTGAGACTCAATATTGTAGGCAAATTGCGTAGACGTAATGATGGTAGACGACTGTATGGTTGGCCTTGGATTCAAGAACAATACCCCGAACAATACCCAATATTTCCTTAGCTTAAAGTGGTTTAAAACCCGAATTAAAACACCCTCAAATATACTTTATTATTATTAAACTTAAATTTAAAATTATAATTATAATTTAAATATAAATTTTTATTACTGAAGAAAAAAATATGTGATAATTCGTCGAGCAAAACAGGCGTATTTATATTACTTTTCCGTTTACTGTAGCTCATGCGATCGCATGAGTTTTCAGTGTTTTTGCCATGCGATCGCATGGCCGCCTTTTCTGTTTTTGTTTGGTAGTTTGTCGACATCAAATAGTGTTACTGTAGCAAATAGTGTTTTACTGTAGCAAATAATCTGCTCAATCGGATGCTGGTTCATCAAATAGCTGGTTGTAGAACACACAGCATCTTGATCATCAGCTGGTTCAGATGAGTGAGCAGCAACAGAAGGTTGCTGATCAATATCAGTAGAATCAGTACCAGCTTGTGATCTCTCAGAACCAGCAGACCTAGGCTCATAGTGTTTTACAGCAACAAATAGTGTTTACTGTAGCAAATCACTGTAGCAAAGTCGTTTTTCACTGTAGCACTGTAGCAAAATACGGTTTCACTGTAGCAAATAGTGTTTTACTGTAGCAAATAGTGGTTTACTGTAGCAAATAGTGTTTTACTGTAGCAAATAGGGTTTTTACTTGTACATATATATATACATACATATAATTGTTCATGAATCGTCGAGAGTAATCAAAGGTAATTGTATATATGAAACAGTTCTAAAATTTTGAGACTCAATCTAACAGACTTTGTTTAGCGTGTTAAAATAATAAATCGTATAGAGAATTGGTTTAAATAAGTCAAAAATTTTCGGGTCATCACAGTACCTCCCCCTTAAAGAAAATTTCGTCCCGAAATTTTGAGTAGTACCTGTTTCATGAGCGATATCAGTGAACAAATGTGGA
Source organism: Rutidosis leptorrhynchoides (assembly GCF_046630445.1). Taxonomy (NCBI): domain Eukaryota; kingdom Viridiplantae; phylum Streptophyta; class Magnoliopsida; order Asterales; family Asteraceae; genus Rutidosis; species Rutidosis leptorrhynchoides. The sequence continues at coordinate 629,763,169 of NC_092336.1, forward strand.
TACTTTTGCTTCATCTGATCTTCACGTTCCCAAGTAAACTCGGGTCCTCGTCTTGCGTTCCAACGAACCCTAACTATCGGTATTTTGCTTTGTTTTAATTGTTTGACCTCACGGTCCATGATTTCAACAGGTTCTTCGATAAAATGAAGTTTATCATTGATTCGTATTTCGTCAAGAGGAATTACGACATCCTCTTCAGCTAAACATTTCTTCAAATTTGACATGTGAAATGTGTTGTGAACACTACTAAGTTCTTGCGGTAGCTTTAATCGATAAGCAACTGTTCCAATTCTTTCGGTGATTTCAAAGGGTCCTACGTACCTAGGACTTAGCTTTCCTCGTTTACCGAATCGTACAACGCCTTTCCAGGGTGACACTTTCAACATGACTTTGTCGCCCACTTGAAATTCTAGCGGTTTTCTTCTTACATCAGCATAACTCTTTTGGCGACTCATGGCCGTTTTCAATCGCTGTTGTATTTGAATGATCTTTTCGGTGGTTTCGTGAATAATTTCTGGTCCAGTAAGTTGTCTTTCTCCTACTTCACTCCAACATATAGGAGATCTGCACTTTCTACCGTAAAGTGCTTCAAATGGCGCTGCGTTGATGCTCGTATGATAGCTGTTATTGTATGAAAATTCTGCCAACGGTAAGTGTCGATCCCAACTGGTTCCAAAGTCAATCACGCATGCCCGTAACATGTCTTCCAATGTTTGTATTGTTCTTTCACTTTGACCATCTGTCTGTGGGTGATAAGCGGTGCTCATATCTAATCGAGTTCCCAATGCTTTTTGTAATGACTGCCAGAAACGTGATGTGAATCGGGTGTCGCGATCAGATATGATAGAGATGGGTACACCATGCCTGGAAACTACTTCCTTCAAATATAGGCGTGCTAATTTCTCCATACTGTCTGTCTCCTTTATTGGTAGAAAGTGAGCTGATTTAGTTAGACGATCAACTATCACCCAAATAGTATCATGACTACTTGCAGTCCTTGGCAATTTCGTAATGAAATCCATAGTTATTCTTTCCCATTTCCACTGCGGAATTTCTGGTTGTTGCAGTAATCCTGACGGCTTTTGGTGCTCAGTTTTGACCTTTGCACACGTCAAACATTTGCTTACATAAGTAGCAATTTCTGTCTTCATATTAGGCCACCAATAAAACTTCTTGAGATCGTGGTACATTTTCCCGTTTCCTGGGTGAATTGAGTACCTCGTTTTGTGTGCTTCATCTAGTACTAGTTGCCTTAGATTACCATATTTTGGTACCCATATCCTATCAGCAAAATACAGGGTTCCATCGGCTTTTACCTCAAGCTGTTTTTCTAACCCTCTGCTCATTTCGCCTTTTTCATTTTCTTCTTTTAAAGCTTCTAACTGTGCTGCTTGAATTTGCTTTATGAGATCGGTACGAATTGTAATATTCAAAGCTCGGACCCTAAGAGGTTTTACTCTTTCTTTTCGACTTAGGGCATCAGCTACAACATTAGCCTTTCCAGGGTGGTAACGGATTTCACAATCGTAATCGTTTAACAACTCTACCCAGCGACGTTGTCTCATATTGAGTTGTTTTTGATCAAAAATATGCTGAAGACTCTTATGGTCAGTGTACACTGTACACTTGGTGCCATATAGATAGTGTCTCCATATTTTGAGTGCAAAAACTACAGCTCCAAGTTCCAAATCGTGTGTTGTATAGTTCTTTTCATGAATTTTTAGTTGTCGTGAGGCATATGCGATAACTTTTGTGCGTTGCATTAATACACATCCTAAACCTTGGCGCGAAGCGTCACAATAGATCACGAAATCATCATTTCCTTCTGGTAATGACAAAATGGGTGCAGACGTTAACTTCTTCTTTAACAACTGGAATGAGGATTCCTGTTCCGTGGACCAATCATACTTCTTTCCCTTTTGAGTCAATGAAGTTAAGGGTTTGGCGATTCTAGAGAAATCTTGAATGAATCTTCGGTAGTAACCAGCAAGACCTAAGAATTGGCGGATTTGTGTTGGAGTCTTCGGTGTTTCCCATTTACTAATGGCTTCGATCTTGGCAGGGTCAACTTTAATTCCATGTTTACTGACAACATGTCCCAAAAATTGTACTTCTTGTAACCAGAAATCACACTTCGAAAATTTTGCGTACAATTCTTCTTTCTTGAGTATCTCTAGTACCAGTCTTAAGTGTTGCTCATGTTCTTCCTTGTTCTTCGAGTAAATCAATATGTCGTCGATAAAAACAATGACAAATTTGTCTAAATACGGTCTACAGATGCGATTCATTAGATCCATGAATACTGCTGGAGCATTAGTCAATCCAAAAGGCATGACTAGAAATTCATAGTGACCGTAACGGGTTCTGAACGCGGTTTTAGGAACATCTTCTTCCTTCACTCTCAGCTGATGATATCCGGAGCGTAGATCAATCTTGGAATAAACACTTGATCCTTGCAATTGATCAAACAAATCATCAATCCTCGGTAATGGGTACCGATTCTTGATCGTTAATTTGTTTAATTCTCGGTAATCTATGCACATTCTCATAGATCCATCCTTCTTCTTGACGAACAGAATAGGAGCACCCCAAGGTGAAAAACTAGGACGAATAAATCCACGGTCCGATAATTCTTGCAACTGGTCTTGTAATTCTTGCATTTCTGAAGGTGCAAGTCTATATGGAGATCGGGCTACAGGTGCAGCTCCTGATATGAGATCAATCTGGAATTCTACACATCTGTGTGGAGGTAGCCCCGGTAATTCTTCTGGAAATACTCCGGGATATTCTCTTACAACCGGCATGTCATTAATGCTTCTTTCTTCAGTATCGATCTTCTTTACATGTGCCAAAATAGCATAACAACCTTTTCTTATAAGTTTCTGGGCCTTCATACAGCTGATAAAGTTCAGCTTTGAGTTGCTCTTCTCCCCATAAATCATTAATGACGTTTCATCCTTACGAGGGATGCGAATTGCTTTCTCAGCGCAAACAACTTCCGCTCTTGTTTTGGACATCCAGTCCATGCCAACGATTACGTCAAAACTTCCTAATTCTACGGGTATCAAATCAATTTTGAAGGTTTCACCAGCGAGATTCATTTCGCAACCATGGCAAATTTTATCGGCTTTTATCAGTTTACCATTAGCTAATTCAATAGTATATTTATCGTCTAGAGGTAATGATGCACATTTTAGTTTAAAACTAAAGTCTTTACACATATAACTTCTATCAGCACCCGTATCAAACATAATAGAAGCTAGTTGATTATTAACGGTAAACGTACCCGTGACAAGATTAGGATCCTCACGTGCTTTACTGGCACTAACATTAAATCCCCTCCCACGTGCGGTTTCTTTGTTCTTCTCCTTATCAGGGCATTGATTTATAAAGTGACCAGACTTCCCGCACCCAAAACATTTCTTGACATCGGTCAGTTTTGTCTTTACTTCAGAAACGGTGGCATAACAATCTTTCGCCACATGTCCTTTCTTGTTGCACTTATCACAGACCACTTGACAATAACCTGCATGATGTGTGTAACATCTTTTGCAGAACGGATGGGGTCCCTTATAGTTTGGACTTGCAGTTGCCCCATCTTGTTTACCTTTTAAAAGTTTCTTGTTTCTTCAGGTGAGTACTTTTGCCCTTATAGTCTTCCCATTTCCTCTTTCCTTCAGTTGTCTTGACTTCGGTAATTGGTGCCTTAATCGAACTCTCTGTGATCTGGTCCATGAGTTGGTGTGCCATAGTCATGGCTTCCTGCATCGTATTTGGTTTGGACGATGTAACATTTCCTTTGATATTGATCGATAAACCGTCAATATACATTTCTATCTTTCGTTTCTCGTTTGGCACCAATTCGGGACACAACAAGGCTAGTTCCATGAAACGCTTTTCATAGTTATTGAGATTCGCGCCGATAACCTTCAGATTACGTAACTCAGATTCCATTTTTCTGATCTCGTTTCGAGGACAGTACTCCTCGATTAGCATCTTTTTCAGTTCTTCCCAAGAGATATCATATGCCGTATCTATTCCTTCTGCTTTAGCATAATTGTTCCACCAAGTAAGTGCACCATCTTGCAACGTGCACGAAGCATACTTTGACTTGTCTCCGTTCGCACAATTACTGATTTTGAAAACGGACTCCATCTTTTCAAACCATCGGGTTAGACCGACTGGTCCCTCGGTTCCACTAAACGTCTGTGGTTTGCATCCTTGAAAAGTTTTGTATGAGCATCCGTTTCGTGAGTTTGTGTTTACGGCTGCTGCTTTGGCTGCTGCTTCGGCTGTTGCTTTTGCTGCTTCGGTTGCAGCAATTCTTTCATTCACACGTTTCTCGACTAGTTGCTCAAACTCAGCATCCGACATTTGAGACATGTTTCTTCAATAAACACAACAGATATAATTTAATCATATAGAATATTATAGGTAAAATGAGTTGTCAATAGTTAATTGTAGCATATTAATAATATGAACCAATTATTATAAAAGCCTTTTCTTCTTAGTAGCATTTTATAATTATTTCTAGGGTATTACCTACCCGTTAAGTTCATACATAATAGCTAGTACAAGGAATTAACTACTAAAATCCTAATAATATTCCACTATAAAAAATTATAGCGAGTTACTACATTATTATGTAATAATAATAATAATAAGAAGTAGTAATAATACAAATAATCATTCCATGCATTTATTATTAATAAACCAAAATAATACAATACCATACAATACTGATATTTTACATATGCTTATTTTATATAACAAGATAGAGTAGCACACATAAGCAATAAAATAGCGCATGGAAGATTTATGGTTGCGAGGTCGTTCATTCAGAACTATCAGAAACTTCTTCCCATTTGGTTCTCTCTGCCAATTGTTTGTGTGCACATGGTCCGACAGACATTCTGGCAGTGTATTTTATTTTTAGTTGGGGTTTTGAGGTACCCGTTGCCTCAGTGGGTTTAATACAATAAGGGTGGTTACGGATCGAATGGTCCTGTTCTTTTTTAATAATTAAGGACATTTTATTATTGTGGTTGTTTTTATTATCTATAGCAAGTTGGAATTTCTCCTTAGTGATCTCTTTTATTTCATTAGCGAAATCCTCCTCCTTACTGATCTCGTCTGATGACGAACTGTCTGAGTCATGTGTAGGAGAATATGATGACGAACTGCAAGAATATGTACCGGTGGTCATGAACCGAAATCTGCCAGGCGTAATCGGCACAACCCGCCCGTCGGCGGTATATCTGGACCAATGTCCATATTTGTTTAGAAATGGACGATCCTCTTTTACTCCAGGGATCATGGGTCCATGCCAACGATATTGTGGCTCCGGAAAACTAAAGCTGGGTGGAGCTGGAACCTCCTCTGGGTTTACCGGGAGTTGAGATTCCCCGGCTAACACAATTTCTTCTTTAATAGGTATTGGAACGCCCTTTTCAGTTGTGGATAGAATAGATTCAGTGTCCGATTCCGAGTCGTACAAAATGATAGGATTAGAAGAAGTCATCTATCACATAATTGAAACAACAATTACGTTAGCATATAAATATATCACATATATTGTTTTTGACCAAATAATAAGCAAAAATCAGGAAAAACAGATATGGTCATAGTCCAGACTCACTAATGCATCCTAACAATTACCAGTTAAACACAATAATGTAATTTCTGGTTCCCTATGACCTCAAGCTCGGATACCAACTGTAACGACCCGTCAAAATCGCTATTGACGCGGCACATTAATCATTGATTCCACAGTGAGGTTTTGACCTCTATATGATACGTTTTGATAAAATATTGCATTCATTAAAATAAGTAACTTTCTAAACATAGAAAGTTATAAACATGTGGGCGAGTGCTTAGGTATAAGCAAAACCCCGAAATACATAAGTCTTTAATTTACAGGTTGACATCACAGTCCAATTATTTATTACACAACGCAGTTTTATTTTGAATGCAATAAACTTTGTACAAAGCATGAGAGACTCCATGCAGGCAACAAGCACATCACAGCGGAAGCATTCTAAGGACCTGAGAATAAAACATGCTAAAAAGTCAACACGAATGTTGGTGAGTTATAGGTTTAATTGCTCGAGTCATAAACATATATAAAGATAGACCACAAGATTTCATCAAAAGTTTATCAATAGATTCTACGTAACAGAGCACCCTGGTAACTAAACTTAACGCTATAGTGATAATTACCCCATTCGTTTTAATACACGCAAACCAACGTGTCTTAAACTCAAATAACATACGTCCGTTAAAAGGCTAGTGCTCTAGCTCGGACGGGGATGTCAAGCCCTATGGATCCATATACAATTATTCGCGCCCACCAGTCCATATCCTATGTACTGGCAGCTACTAGTTACCAAAGCTAAGGGATTTTCGGTTTAACTCAGTGTAGAATTTAGTATGTACTTGTGTCTTATCGCGTTTAAAATAAATTGCATATATTCTCAGCCCAAAAATATTTAAAGTATTTAAAAAGGGAGACTATAAACTCACAGTTCAATATTGAGACTCAATATTGTAGGCAAATTGCGTAGACGTAATGATGGTAGACGACTGTATGGTTGGCCTTGGATTCAAGAACAATACCCCGAACAATACCCAATATTTCCTTAGCTTAAAGTGGTTTAAAACCCGAATTAAAACACCCTCAAATATACTTTATTATTATTAAACTTAAATTTAAAATTATAATTATAATTTAAATATAAATTTTTATTACTGAAGAAAAAAATATGTGATAATTCGTCGAGCAAAACAGGCGTATTTATATTACTTTTCCGTTTACTGTAGCTCATGCGATCGCATGAGTTTTCAGTGTTTTTGCCATGCGATCGCATGGCCGCCTTTTCTGTTTTTGTTTGGTAGTTTGTCGACATCAAATAGTGTTACTGTAGCAAATAGTGTTTTACTGTAGCAAATAATCTGCTCAATCGGATGCTGGTTCATCAAATAGCTGGTTGTAGAACACACAGCATCTTGATCATCAGCTGGTTCAGATGAGTGAGCAGCAACAGAAGGTTGCTGATCAATATCAGTAGAATCAGTACCAGATTGTGATCTCTCAGAACCAGCAGACCTAGGCTCATAGTGTTTTACAGCAACAAATAGTGTTTACTGTAGCAAATCACTGTAGCAAAGTCGTTTTTCACTGTAGCACTGTAGCAAAATACGGTTTCACTGTAGCAAATAGTGTTTTACTGTAGCAAATAGTGGTTTACTGTAGCAAATAGTGTTTTACTGTAGCAAATAGGGTTTTTACTTGTACATATATATATACATACATATAATTGTTCATGAATCGTCGAGAGTAATCAAAGGTAATTGTATATATGAAACAGTTCTAAAATTTTGAGACTCAATCTAACAGACTTTGTTTAGCGTGTTAAAATAATAAATCGTATAGAGAATTGGTTTAAATAAGTCAAAAATTTTCGGGTCATCACAGTTCACGACATACTCACCCTATGGAGAAGGGAAGAAGGTACTCCATATCATGAACCGAATCTACCACCTAACCATGGAGTACTTGACCCGCTAACCGGCGAACCCGTTCGCAACACCGTTTATACACTTTTTGCAAGAATTTTTTGTCTTGAGACTACCATTAACGGAACAAGAGAAGATATCCGACCTTTACCTCACACTGATAACCAACCAGGGCTAGTAGAAGAAGTTAGAGAACTTCGAGCTCGAGTATTAACTTTAGAGAGCACGGTACACAATTTGCAAGCACCAGCAGTATCATCAACACCAGTAATATCACCAGCTTCAGCACCAACGGTACCAGTACCACCAATAATCCAAGTTTCAACAATCCATGCCTCACCATCTCATTCTGTACCTCGAGTATAATCATCGTTCTACGAATCGTTCTACATCAATTACCTTCGTTCGACATGACGATTATGTAATCTTTAATGTTTTAGAGATTATATATTCTCGTTCTAAAGGTAAATTAAATGAGATTAATATCATATCAACTCATTAAATCTATATTACATCTGAATAAAATATATATGTAAGTATAGTTTCATAAAGATTGTAATTTAAAAATTCTTTCGTACAAACTGTTAATGGTGAAAATATTTTAACGGGTAGGTAATACCCGAGGAATATTTAGATTTCACATTAATAAGTTACACTGTACATCCTTCGAATCTGATTCAACGATTATTTACTATTATGTTTACCTCCACAGATGTACGTATCCGTTCACCAAAGAACCACTATTTTCATTCAAATTCAATTTCATATTTGGATTTTGACCTATCAAAATCCAACAAGTGGCATAATGAAGAAAACATCGGACAAAGTAAAATTTGTTAGAAACAAATGAACTAACTAATTGAAATATTGTTAAGAATCCACGCTAACTGTTCCTAGCTAACTGTTCCTAGCTAACTGGTTACATTTTATTTATCGCAATTTAATTATCGCAATTTACATTCTCGCAATTTTATTTATCGTCATTTAATTTCTGTATTTATTTTACGCACTTTAAATAACGGGACACGTATACAAGGTTTCGACATATCATATTTACCCATCCATATATTTATCTTGGAACAACCATAGACACTCTATATGCAAATGACGGAGTTAGCTATACAGGATTGAGGTTGATTTCAAAATATATATATAGTTTGAGTTGTGATCAATACTGAGACCGGTACACGGGTCACGATACGTATTAATTAATTCGAATGTTATATATTAAACTATATATGAACTATTGGACTGTTAAATGTGGACTATCGACGGTGGACGAATAATATTGGACAATTAAAATGAATTAAAATACTGATTATAACATATGAAACTAAATAATTCTTCAAGTTTGCCACTTGATTTCATCTTAAACCTCATTCGTATCTTGACGATTACAATCTGCGTTCAAACCTTTCACGATTCTTGAAAACACCTCGATCGAGAGGATGAACCAGCAGCACTTCATCTACGGAAGAAAAGATTGATTCATATAGTTATGCACCTGAAAAACCCTCGGAAACTGAGTAAACGTTTAACACGTAGCCGTGCTAATTCCTTTAGTGTTATTATTACCCAAAACAATTTGGTAATCCCTTTCAAATTAGCAAATTTTGTCACAGCTCCAGCAAGTCAACTTCGACTTTTCGTTCAAAACAACCCTTATTATAATCTTTATATATATATGCGTACTCTTCTATCGTTACCGGAGAACCTTTTATATTCCACCATATTTCCATCAGTGTTTAATCATCTAAAACACAATTATCCTGAAACCACCTCGGTTTGATAACCGATGACCCAGATCTGTTAACTTTGAAAATGCTGACGAAGCAGCATGTTGTAGATGGTCTTAATGGCCAAAAGTTGATGATAAAGAAGGAAGTACTAGGAACGCTCGATAGAAAATTTGGTACTAAAAATCGGATTGAGCACACCATGAGGGAGACTAAGGATAAATACAAGGACTAAACCCTATATTCAAAGAATCCAGGTAATTCTGGATTCGATGAAATCTTTAGAGAATATCTTGCTCCAAGGTCATGTTAAAATCTTGCGGAAAATTTTTCTTTATCAGCCTTCGAACTTAGAAATTCCATCATAAGATATCTTCGATATTTCTGAGGATATTTTCATAAATATTCTTGTCCGAAATTATCTACCTCTTCGTGTTTTCTGTATTCCATTATATTGGAAACTTCTGTAAAATCTAAGTATGAATTATGAATGAATTGTGGAGAAGTGTTGGGAATTGAAGCATGGGTTAGTATAATATAATGACACTTGGCCAACGTGATTATATTACAATAAGTCATGCTAAATTTCTAATGTAACGTGATGATGATTCACAGACCTTATCCTCATCGTGTGCCATGTTACACGACTCTTTCATTCTACTTAATATCTAAGCATATCACGGAAATATTTTCTTGATATTTTTGTTACTCCGTAACTCCGACAGTTTGCTAATAAATTATGCGAACACATTTTCTTTCTGATTAGAAGATTTCTTTAAATTCCTCGAATTCCGAAATTCAACAGTGACTACGTCAAAAGTTAAAACGAACCTCTATTTACTTCATTTCACTCTTTTGTGATAGCTTCACTCATACGCATCGAGTAACTCAATTATTTTATCAATATTACTCAATGTTAATAAAACCCTATTTTGTCAACTTTTATTCGTCATGAAAACATTTTTATTTATAGCCATGACGATCTCACTCAAATTTCGGGACAAAATTTCTTTAACGGGTAGGTACTGTCACGACCCGAAAATTTCCGACCAAATTTAAACTTAATCTTAATATGAATCCGACATGATAAGCTAAGTTTGTAATATTGAGCTCAAAATTTTTGACCTATTTCATGAAATCAATTGACTTTCGACTGTTCCCAACGACTCACGATACGATTACTTAAATAGATATGCATATATATATATATATATATATATATATATATATATATATATATATATATATATATATATATATATATATATATATATATATATATATATATATATATATATATATATATATATATATATGTATATAAAGATATGAAATATGGTATGTGGTAAATGTTGGAATTATTTATGTAAAATAATAATAACATAAAATAATTATTATCTATATATAAATAAAATATATAGAATATATAAATAGGGTTTCGAAGTTATTTAGTAAACGAAAGTAACACACAATTGTCATTTGATTGACAGTAAACGGGTTAAAAAGAAACTTATGTGATTTTAAAATAAACGGTTAGCCGAAAATGAGTTTTACAAACTATAGGCTTTTATCCGCCACTGATTAGCAAAGAAGCACGATATCCGTAAACAAAATAGGTGTCGACAGATAATTAAAAGTAGTGTCATAATCCTTCTATTACACATTTTGTTTCATTGTATTTAACATATTATTAGTGTTAGTATCTTATTAATATTTAATTACTTTATGAGCTGTATGCAATTAGATATTTCTTTTCACTTTTCACTCAGGCACGTTAGTTGCTTCCTACATATGATATTATTATTGTAATAGCTATATATATGTACAATACATGCTTTTGAATGGAAAACACAAACACATCTCCTAAATCACCAAAAATCCACTTGCATTTGTCTAAATCATTCCTTCTTTTGATTAGCACAACAACCATCTAGCTTGTAAACTAGTATCTTATGTTTTCTTCCTGCTCGATCACCTTCCCACGAACACCACAACAAATCGCCACCCTTTACCATCCTCACCGACCACCCTACTTCTTCTTCTTTCTTGTAATGGAGACCACCATAACCTTTTATCACCATCAACGTTTCCTTGCTTCATTTATGAACCATATCACCACCATGAAGACCGGCCACCATGACCAACCCCAAAGACACCAACATCGACACTTTATGAAATCCCATTTATGTTTCATCTATATATCCAATCCATCGAGTCACCACCAACCGATACTCCTAGCACCATCACCTCACACCCATTACCACCATAAACCATCATTGATCATCACTATCATCAAACCACGACAAAACACGAGAACCATCTTCTTGTTTGATCACCATCATCAACCCACCACGAAAACTACAACCGTTATCACCATGAACCTCCACCACTAAACTACATCTCTCTCTTAAATGAAAAACCACCAATACACACTACACACCCTCGAAACCACCTTCACTAATTAAACAACATCACCATCTATCATTTTATCTTTTGTTTTTAACAACCATCACCAACACCAACATGATTATTAATGCTACTGCTGCTGCTCGTATGAACCGACACCCAAACCCAATATCAAAAAAACTGAAACCTTTTGTTTCTAACTACAGATTAAATTCTTTTCTTTTCCTTTTTATGATGCAAAACATTCTCTCCTTCTGCCTATGAGTCACTGTCGACTGCATCACAATTAATAACTAAAGTCCATGAATTCTTATTCGATCAGACCCACACAACCATCTTCTGGATTTCTCTTGTTCGATTGCTATTACCACAAGAATTCTTGATGAGCTGTTAAACGAAATCAAGTCACTTCTATTGTTTTTCTGTTATGAACTCATAATTAAATATTGATGATTAGATGATCACGATGATGATGATGAGGAGTTATATGATAATAATGATTAAAGATAATGATTGAAGATGATGAGCTGTAAAGGGGTTGATAGCTACTGAATTCCCTTTCTTTTATTCGTGGCTGTGGTAACCAACAGGAAATACATCCGCTATATGAACCTATTTTTTGGGGTTAATTTAATTGGGCCGAATGATTGATCGTGGACTCTAAATAAAAGGGATTAGCTAAGTAGGCCAAGAGGTTTTATCTTCTGATTTGGGCTGCCATTTTGTCGAAGCCCAAAATGTAGTTACTGCTTGCTGTTCGATGACCTTTTTACTAAAACTGCCTTGTTTCAATTTTTTTTACCACGAAGGGAGTTAAATGATTGGAGTAACGAAGCTAGATGAATATTAATGACATAAAATAACGAACGTCATTGTTATAGTGAACATATATGATGTTGTTAATGACTAAGATGACTAACGGTGATAATAATTAATCGATACGATTATGTACGCTGAAATGGTATTGATAATATGATGATAATAGTATGATGATGAGAATAATAAGATGATGAAAATAGGAATAAGATTATGATTATGACTGGGAATAGGATCGATCGTATTTAGAGGGAAGAAGAAGGAAGAAAATGGAGACAGATAAATAAAATGGGATAGCGGGACGTCGCGGGTTCAAACCTAGACTTGGGCATATTTTTCTTAAGGGTTACTCCTTTGAGGTAGTATTACTGTTACCATTACTATTATTATTAGTATTATCATTAAAATTATTAATTTTAAAATTATTATTATTAACAAAAGTATTTTTATTAAAGTTATCATTTTCATTATTATCATAAGTATTATCAATTCTTATTATCATTATTAACATTATTATTATTATTATAAATTTTTATCATTTTTATTAATATTATTAAAATTATCATTTTTATTAAGATTATCATTGTTATTAAAAACTATCATCCTTATTAAAATCATTATTATTACTACTATCATTATTATTATTATTAAACTATATTCTTATAAATTATTTATTTAGAGTATACAAAATAAATATAGATAACCTATAATTTAAGATATAAAATGGTAAATAAAATATATATACTTTAATTAAGATTTAGTATAAATTTTATATATAATTACAACACTAAAATATAAATTTTATATAATCGATAGAATTATTGGATTCTATGAGTTAATATATATAATTGATATAGGTTCGTGAGTTCGATGTCAACCCTACACTTGTTAAATGTCGTCATATGTATTTTTACTACAAAATACAGTATGGTGAGTTCCATTTGCTCCCTTTTTAAATGCTTTTGCAATATATATTTTGGGCTGAGAATACATGCGCTGCTTTTATAAATGTTTACGAAATATACACAAGTACTTAAAAATATATTCTACGTTGAGTTGTACCACTGGCATACTTCCCTGTAGCTTGGTAACTACTATTTACATGTGGTATTGTAAACGCGAATCTTGTTGATAGATCTATCGGGCCTGACAACCCCAACCGGACTGGACGACCAGTATTCAACGGTTGCACAGTACTTCGTTTCGGTGACTACACTTGGTACGGTGTAGTGAGATTTCATACTAAAGGGAATATGCGACGTGATTAAATGTTAAGTATGGTTACCAAGTGCTCAACCACTTAGAATGCTTTACATACACTTATGAGTGTATTATGTTTATGATTATGAAATCTTGTGGTCTATTAACATATTAAAATGATTGTTACGATAAACCTATGAACTCACCAACCTTTTGGTTGACACTTTTAAGCATGTTTATTCTCAGGTACGAATTATGTCTTCCGCTGTGCATTTGCTCATTTTAAGGACATTACCTAGAGTCGATCATCGCAATGGGACCAAATGTTGATGACTTCGTCCAGGGGGATAAGGACGGGTTGTTACAGTATATATCGATGCAAATAGCAATATAAAGACACGGGAGAACTAAAAACACTATAAACCCAAGGGTATAGTAAACGTAAATAGATTCTTTCGGCGGCAGATGAAAAAGAAGAATGACAGATATGAAGGTAAGGAGTATATCAAGAATCAGAACTGGATGGAGCATATTGACAAATACTTTAAAGTATGAGCTGAGGGAGAAAGAAGAGAAGGTGTGAGTTGTAAGGAAATGAAGGGAGTGGATTTATAGTAAAATATCCGACAGAGCAATCAAAATGAATGATCGCATTTAAAGCGAATCCTAATTTCCTTAATCAAATCTTATTACGAAGATTTTCTCCAAATCTCTTGAACATGAAAATCAATTCTATCTACGTCAAAAGATATGACAAATCTATACCTACTCATTTCACTCTTTTGGTGATAACTCCACTCGTACTCTTCACAAAAATCAAATGGTTTAATCCATATTATTCAATGATGATAAAACTCTAATCTTCAGCTTATATGCGTCATGAAAACATATTTATTGTCAGCCATGACCATCCCAATCAAATTTCGGGACGAAATTTCTTTAACGGGTAGGTACTGTGACAACCCGGAAATTTCCGACCAAATTTAAACTTTAATCTTTATATATTCCCGACACGATAAGCAAAATTTGTAAGTTGAATCTCAAGAATTTTAAACTGTGTTCATACACTCATTTAACCTCGACCAAATTCCAATGATTCACGAACTATTATATGAAAGAACATGATTATATATGTATATGTGTATATATTATAACTTGAAAACATTAACAAAGTATTAGAAGTATAATACTTTATATAAACGTATTTGTTTTAAAATATATTCTAATAGTTATCAATGAAATTATAAGATGATATCAAATGATTAAATTATTAGATACATTGAATTATAATTATGAGTCTCTGTTAAGAGGTCCACTATGATTTGAGAAACCTTTCCTTTTTAACGGTATCCGGAATTGTTGGTAAAAGTGATTTTACAAAAGTGTCATTTACAAGAGTTAGTCAAAAGTTAGAAATTATTTCCGTTTAAATTTCAAAAATATACTTTACTTGATTAACTCGTGTCCCTCGATAAAGCAACTCTTTAGTTTTCATATTAAAAACATTATTTGGTAAAATAACTACTATTATTTAAAAACGAGTTAAAACGAACTTTGAAATCTATTTGGTTTTGAAAGGCTAAATATTATATCATTAGTTAAAATATTTCAAAAATATTTATTAGGTACAAATTTACACTTTTAAATAAATAAATAAATAAATAAATATATATATATATATATATATATATATATATATATATATATATATATATATATATATATATATATATATATATATATATATATATATATATATATATATATATATATATATATATATATATATATATATATATATTTTAACTTAGTCATAAAATATCCCAATTTAAAATAATATATTTTAGTAAACAACGAGTCACTGATTTATAGAAGCAAATGACCACGACGCTCAAATTTTATAAGATACATTTTCATAAAGTAAATTTTTGATAAATAAGTCAAATTATTATTAAAGGTACACATCGCGTAACATAAAAGGCTAGTTTTTTAAACGTACGAAAGTGCGCTCGAAAAACTGAAAGTGGTACATGAGTCGAGTGACAACGTACGACTCATTTGAACAAAAATTACATTTTAACTATGCACGAGAATATAATATAATATTTAATTAATTCTAAAGATTAAATATAATATATATTAAATAATATATAATTTACGTGTATCATATGTGTAATAAGTAAAATAAGTGTCGACAACTTCCATTAGTCGAATGTGAGCTGTAATGGACATCATGCGATCGCATGAGGACTCCCTCACAACCCCATGCGATCGCATGGCTGAGGGAGAAAGGTCAGGTCTTTAAAGTTCGCTCGATTTCATTTTTGGGATCATTTTTTTTTCATTCACTCGCACACACACATATACTCCCTCTATATTACCTTATTTATTATTATTTATATTATTATTATGATTCATATTAAGATTAATATTATTAGTAATAATATTATTAGGAGTATTGGTAATATTATTAGTATTATTTACATAAAATACTACGACGAGGTCATGAGCGGGATTATTTCAAAAATGGATTTTTCGAGCGGGATAGAGCTAAGAAAATTATGGGTTATAGCTATGGAGGTTATGGGTACGGTTCATGGGTATGCTCGTGAGGTCAATTTAGTGTTTATCATCTCCGTTGCGTCTACGTACCTTTCCTGCAATATTGAATTTAATATTGATACGTGAGCACTCATAACTTAACTTTTATTTATTAATAGTGTATCCCTGGCTAGTGCTCGAGTATATAGGATTATGCATGCTTGTACTTTTGATATTGCCATTAGAAAGGTTATGTTGAATCCTGAATTAGTTACATATGCAGTTGAGATAAGGTATAAGATATGCATGTCGTTGGAAAGCTAGCGAAAAATTAAGAACTTTTCATTTAGATATCGAATAGTTTCGATGAACGGATTAGAAGTTATAGTCAATTGAATCTTTGTATTATTATTAAAAATGATTATTATTATTGTCGTTACTATTGTCGTTATAACTTTTATTATTATTATTATTATTATTATTATTATTATTATTATTATTATTATTATTATTATTATTATTATTATTATTATTATTATTATTATTATTATTATTATTATTATTATTATTATTATTATTATCATTATTATTATTATCATTATTAATATATATATCATTATTTAAAAATGGTTATTGTTATTGTTATTATTATTATTATATTATCATTAAAATAATTATTAGTATTATCGTTAATAATGTCATATTAATTATCATTATTAGTATTATTGTAATTAAAACTAATATTAGTAACACCTAATTATTTTGATTACTATTATTATCATTATTATGAACACGATATAAAAGAAGATTAAAAGCTATTAAACGAAATGATTAGGAAATAATGAGTAAGAGTATCTTGATGAAATTAAAATATTATAAGATATTGATTTAGATAAAATTATCGTTCTTATTATTTTTATCATTACTATTATTATTAAAAGTATCGTTAGTATTAAAACTATCATTTTAACAAAAATTATCATTTTAATAGAAATGTCATTGTTATTATAAAATATCACTATTATTATCATTTTAAATATAATTATTATTTCAAAGATAATATTAAAAAGTATCGTAAATATTAAAGTTATCATAATTAAAATTATCGTTTTACCATAATGTCATATTAGTAATTATAAATATTGATATTTTTATGATAATAATTATTATTACAAAATAATACAACTTTTACTTACTATTATTATAGATATTATTTTATCAAATAAATATGTAATACAAATAATATAATTACCTTAATAAGATTTATCATAATATTTTTATGAACTTTATAAATTTTATTACTTAAGATATATAAAAGTATATTTTTTTATATAAAGTTTTATTTATTGATAAATGAATAATATTATTTACTCTAATAAAGCTTTTGAGAATATTTAAAAATATAAAACGACAATATTTAAACTATATAATAATCATGTATAATTTTGGAAATCATTTTGAGTCAAATTGACTGTTGTTGACTTTTGCATATTAATCTCGAGCATTAGGATTGTGGTACACTATGACATAACCTAATTTGTTAGACAAATATTGACCAACATATAAATATATATACTTAATTTAGGTTCGTGAATCCGAGGCCAACCTTGCACTTGTTCAATGACGTTATATGTATTTTTACTACGAAATACAGTATGGTGAGTTTCATTTGCTCCCTTTTTAAATGATTTTGCAATATATATTTTTGGGACTGAGAATGCATGCGCTGCTTTT
The DNA here is from genome assembly GCF_046630445.1 of Rutidosis leptorrhynchoides. Taxonomy (NCBI): domain Eukaryota; kingdom Viridiplantae; phylum Streptophyta; class Magnoliopsida; order Asterales; family Asteraceae; genus Rutidosis; species Rutidosis leptorrhynchoides. The sequence continues at coordinate 629,781,117 of NC_092336.1, forward strand.
ATAAATGTTTTACGAAATAGACACAAGTAATCGAAACTATATTATATGGTTAAATGATCGAAGCCGAATATGCCCCTTTTTACTTGGTAACCTAAGAATTAGTAAACCAGTCTACTAATTGACGCGAATCCTAAAGATAGATATATTGGGCCTAACGAACCCCATTCGTTGGAGCGGATGCTTTAGTACTTCGATTTTTTTTATCATGTCCGAAGGATTTCCCGGAATGATAGGGGATATTCTTATATGCATCTTGTTAATGTCGGTTACCAGGTGTTCATCCATATGAATGATATTTTTGTCTCTATGCATGGGACGTATATTTATGAGAACTGGAAATGAAATTCTTGTGGTCTATTAAAATGATGAAAATGAATGATTATGATAAACTAATGAACTCACCAACCTTTTGGTTGACACTTTAAAGCATATTTATTCTCAGGTGTTAAAGAAATCTTTCGCTGTGCATTTGCTCATTTTAAAGATATTACTTGGAGTCAATTATGGCATATTTCAAAAGACGTTGCATTCAAGTCATTTAGTTCAATAGAGATAATTATTAAGTAAATGACAGATTAGGTCATTTATAGTTGGATATTATGAAATGGTATGCATGTCTGTCAATTTTCGATGTAAAGAGAGTTTATCTTTTAAAAACGAATGCTATGTATGAAAAATGTATCGTATAGAGGTCAAATACCTCGTGATGTAATCTACTATTGAGAATCGTTTATAATGTATATGAACGGGTCCTTTCACCCTTCTTCACACTATTCACACTCTCGGAACTCTTCTTGTTTTTCTTGTTGGAAAAGTTTGAATGACTCGAGCCTTTGAATTTTCTCTTTGAGAAAGAGAAATCGCTTCTTTTTGGAACCTCCGGCTCGAAGACCCGAGCCAATTCAAATAACTCATCAAAAGACTTAGCCATCCCCCGACTAATCTTATCCTTCAACTCATCGCTCATGGTACGATAGAAATCTTGCATCAACTTTTGATCATCACCAACATACTCCGGGCAAAAACGAGTCTTTGCCAAGAAGGTAGACTTGAGAGTAACCAAGTCCATCGAACCTTATCGTAAATTGTGCAACTCGTCCCAGATTCTATTAAGGTCGGCAGGAGTTCGGTATTCCTTGAAGAATTCCCTTTCAAACTCTTCCCACGGCAAGCTCATACATTGCTCTTCACCATATAATTGAATTTTATCGTTCCACCACAACTTAGCCTCTTCACGCAACATACTAGAACCGTACCTCATCTTCTTTTCGGGAGGACATTCCGCGGTACGGAAAGCCCCCTCGATGTCGGAGATCCAACATGTACTCTTCAACGGATCCCTTAACCCATTAAACATAGGGGGTTGAGCATCCTTGAAATTTTTGTAATGGAAGTCTCGCCTCCCATGTCCACAACTACCATTACCCCCTTCGCCCCGAGGATAAATGTTTCTAGCTTCTAATGCCTCTTCGATTGCGGCATTCATTCGCTCATTGATTAACTCGGTTACTTGCTCATCAACCGATTCTTGGAAAACCTTTCGGACATCCTCAAGAAATTCCGCTCTTTGCTTTTTAATGATGGCCTCAACGTTGGCCGTGAATTCGGAGTCCTCGCTTGGGCCTCCATCATTGGTGCCGTGTCTGTTTCTCATCTTCATTCTATAAAACGAAATAGGTTAAACAATGAAACGATAACACATGACACATACATACCACACCGCCCCATCTTGCTCAACAATCGTCGTACATCGCTTGCTTGACACGACTTGGACCCGTAACAATGGTAGCTAATCATTGTTACGCGAGCACGTTGCATTAATCTTGCTAGTACAACGTCTATCTCGCTTGATGATGGCAAACAAAACACAAAACAATTAGTGCAAGGTTAGTTCACATAAACTTAAGCACTAACCAATTCCCGGTCCGACCCGTCTCCTACAAGTCCCGCATAAAACGCATACACAATAAAGTCTAAGTCTAGGCACCTATCTCAAGTCGCCTAAATCCCTTAGACCATGCTCTGATACCACTTGTAACAACCCAACCCATTAACCAACCGAAAACAGACCACAATTTTTTTTTTTACACAGTAAAGGTGCGCGGCGCGCACACACAGTTTCAGCTTCTGTCCGATTTTGCAAATTTTCATTTAATGATCTCCCACTTCCCGACACTTTCAGAAGAAACACTTTTTACAACACATTAGTATAGTTAAAACTAACACGTTTCAATAATAAAACTAGTTTTATGTCACCGGGCCCACATCGTCCCGAATTACGAGTTTCGTACAAATATAAGTTTCGACCATAAAAGTTTAATTTCCAAACGACACTTCGAGCATGGCGTTTGGGGTTAAACTACCCATAACTTGGTCGGACTTCCAAAAACTAAACTTCCAAAAAGCGTCTCCTATCAAAACAAGCGGGATCACTAATCCAAACGAACGCCCTTACCCTTGTCCACACCGGAGCCTATAAAAAGTAAACAGGGAGAGGGTAAGCAAAATGCTTAGTGAATGCAATAATTATACACATACATATATAACTTACTTACTTGCAACCACCTACAACATTTCCGCATACATACTAGCAATATAATTAGCATACCATCATAACGTATAATGCTAAATCTCCAATACACAAGCTAGTATAACAATAGCATAAAACACAAGCAATATATTATGCTACACCACAAAACACAACATTGATGTTCGCAACATCCATTAGTATTCAAATTCCAAGGCTAGCCCTACGAATGGTATTGTCAACATCGAACTTTAACCCCATCCGTCCCAAGTAATGTGGTATCGTCAACATCGAACTTAAAACCCACACATATGAGGTATCGTCAACATCGAACTTTAAGCCCTCATCGAATGTCACTACAATAGTGGTATGGCTTCGTCAACATCGAACTTTAAATCCATACATGTGAGGTATCATCAACATCGAACTTTAAACCCTCGACCAACAAACATATAGTGGTATGGCATCGTCAACATCGAACTTTAAATCCATACCCTACAAGCAAATAAATCATATACATACATATATAATTATTCCACTCACCTTAACGTTTCGGTGACGGTTTTATACTTCTGCAAGCTTCAAAGCAAAGTACCTAATACATTAAGTACTCAATCAACACACAAACTAGTTGGACTAAACACCAACAATACACTCTTGTGCATTTAATGACTTAAATGCATTAAATGACCCATTTATTCCAAAAACCGTCCATTTAAGGTCAAGACCATCAATAACCACTAAAAGCTAGTGATTAAGGTCCAACAACACTAACTAACACATAATTGGGGTATTTCATACCCATCTTTCCCAACTAGGTCAATCATTACCCATTTGACCATTTTAAGGTCAACACACCCATTTCGGGTCATCCGCTAACCCAAATAACACCCATTTACTTAATATCTAGGTGTGCTAGTAATTAACTAACCAATTAAGACTCATAAACTCCAATTAACACTTTGAAACCCTAGGTTAGTTATTATTGAGTCCTCATGACTCAATCTTACCCAAGAACTCTCAAAATTGCCAATAATGGGTTTTATATTCATCACTTACCCAAACCCTAACCCTGAGACAAATTAAAATAAGGAAATCAAAGTTAAGACATACCACTACAATCAAAACGTAGCTAGTGGATAGATGAACAACTTTAATACACGCACTTTGGCCCGAAATCAACTTCTTCTTCCTTGATTTAAGCTTTCTCTCTCTCAAATGGGTTTCTCACTTTAGAACATTAATTTGAGAGAGATGATGTGGTTAGTGATAAGATTGAATGTGTTTCAACCACCACCCAATTGGCCACTAAAGCCCCAAACTCGTTCTCAAGTGAAAAGACAACAATGCCCTTCATTTAACTTTAATTTAAAAAGCAAAAATCTGTGCACAGAAGAAGTGCGCGACGCGCACACCTACTCCTGCGCGGCGCGCACATGGTGTCTGAGCAGGTTCTGACTTCTGTTTAAATACACAATGCAGCCCACACTTTATGTACCCTATTTACACTATGTACAATAATTATTCGGGTCTTACAAAAAGTCATCTTTACGGAATTGGAATATGTGAAGCAGAGATTAAATTGATGGCCTCTCGGTTTGGATGTCAGCCGGGTCACCTGCCTTTGACCTATCTTGGCCTCCCGGTCGGTTCTAAAATGAAAAAAATTAAGAGATTGGGATCCGGTTGTGGATAAATTTAACAAAAGACTTTCGGATTGAAGAGCTCGTACGATTTCATTCGGGGGTCGTCTAATTCTTGTTAAGTCGAGTCTTACTAGCTTGCCGTTGTATTTTTTTCTCGCTTTTTCGTGCCCCGCCTTGTGTGATCAAGTTACTTGAGAGTGTGAGACGAAAATTTTTTTGGGGCGGGTCGGGATCCAATTCAAAAATATCGTGGGTAAAATGGGAGTCCGTCCTTCTTCCTCACGAAGAAGGCGGTTTAAATTTTAAATCTCTTAAAAGTAAAAATCTCGCGTTACTTGGTAAATGGTGGTGGAGGTTTAAAACCGAAACCAACGCATTGTAGGTTAAAGTTATTCATAGCATTTATGGTTCTAATGGTGGACTGGTATTGGATGGAGACGGTAGTCAACGTTCAAAATCTAGTCTTTGGTCTAATATTATTCTTGTAGGTACTGAGATTGACAACTTGGGACTTCACTTCGCTAATTCTTTTATGAAGACGGTCGGGGATGGGGAGGATACTTTTTTTTTGGGATGATCATTGGATTGGGGATGGGGCTCTCAAAGACAAGTTTTCAAGATTCTACAGACTCGAAAGCAACACGTTCGCTAAGGTTAGTGACATAATTGATGTGATCGATAACAACATGATCGAAAGCAACACGTTCGCTAAGGTTCTGTCATGTTCCTTTTTGACGGGGTTGGGTCAAGGATTTTTCTCATGTATTTATAGTATTTTCATTTCGTGTAATTGTGCTCTTGGGTAGCAATTGTCACTACCTTGATGTATGTTCAAAAAAAAAATAATAATAATAATAAAAATAAAAAATAAAAAATAAAAAATAAAAAAGTGAACAAAGAAACATCATTTCTTTTTTTACGAAAATACTTAAAACTAAAGTCATGAATCGATTTTGGCCCATTTTATTAAACAAAGATTAATGTACTAAAGTTAAAACGGTACTTAAATTCTGAATGGTTAAATAAACATTTTTAATTTTGTTATTATTTTGAATCATTTTTATTCGAAGACTACAAAAAAACACGTTAGATATTGAACAATTTAGTATCAATACCACATTATAATAATTTAATTGTGATTAAACACACCTTAACTGTACCGTACTACAACAGCATTGTTCATTATGTATTTTTTATTAATGGTATAAAGTGATAATAAATAGATGTTATTTTAGCACTTAAGAAAAACTAAATACTTTTGCGAACTCTATGAAAATTAAACAATAAACAATAAAGTAAATAAAGAAAATAAAAATAAGGATACATTAGGAAAACACCCAAACATATCTTTTTATGTTTGAGGCTTATTCGTATTTGATAACGAGTTTATAGATAACCTAAATCAAGAATTTGTTCTGCACCTACTAAATTTTGTTTAAAAATTATCGTTCAAATTTAATAGAATGTAAATACTATTATGGGTGTGCTTGGCACAAGAGCTTATGGGAGCTTATGAGAGCTTATGGGAGTTTGAGCTTATGATTTTAATAAGTGTCAAATAATAAGCTTTGTTTGGTAGACATAAAAAGTAAAGCTTATGAAAATCATAAGCTCTAGAAAAAGAAGCTACTTTTAGTAGCTTATGAAAAAAAGTAGAGTTTATGAACTGGAAAATAAGCTCCAGCTAGTTTACCAAACACTTATAAAAAATAATAAGCTCCAGCTCCAGCTCTAGCCCATAAGCTCCAGCACCAACTATAAGCTCGGGACGAAATTTATTTAACGGGTAGGTACTGTAGTGACCCGAACTTTTCCATGATTATATATTAAATGAAAACTATATTTACATGATAAATGTTTCCAACATGTTAAGCAATCAAACTTGTTAAGACTTGATTAATTGAAATAGGTTTCATGTAGACAATTGACCACCCAAGTTGACCGGCGATTCACGAACGTTAAAACTTGTAAAAACTATATGATATATATATATATATATATATATATATATATATATATATATATATATATATATATATATATATATATATATATATATATATATATATATATATATATATATATAGTTAACATGATATTATGATAAGTAAGTATCTCACTAGGTATATTAACAATGAGTTATATACATAAAAATGAGACTACTAAGTTAAGAAACTCGAAACGATATATATAACGATTATCGTTATAACAACGTCTTACTAAATACATATGTATCATATTAAGATATTGTTACACTATATTTAACATGATAAAATGATAATTATATATATCATTAAGTATGTTAACAATGAACTACATATGTAAAACAAGACTACTAACTTAAAGATTTCGAAACGAGACATATATGTAACGATTATCATTGTAACGACATTTTAATGTATATATATCATATTAAAATATATTCATACATCATAATATCATAATAATATAATAATTTAACATCTCATTAGATATAATAAACAATGGGTTAACAACATTAAATGAGATCGTTAACTTAAAGGTTTCAAAACAACACTTACATGTAACGACTAACGATGACTTAACGACTCAGTTAAAATGTATATACATGTAGTATATTAAGATGTATTAGTACACTTTTGAAAGACTTCAAGACACATATCAAAGTACTTCTACTTATCAAAAAAATGCTTACAATAGCATTCTCATTCATTTTCATCAACAATTCTACTCGTATGCACCCGTATTCGTACTCGTACAATACACAGCTTCTAAATGTATTTACTATTGGTATATACACTTCAGTGATCAGCTCTTAGCAGCCCTTGTGAGTCACTAAACATGCGGGAACCATTATTTGTAATCTAGTATGAATTATTTAGCAAGATTACAAAAATATTATTAATCATTCATGAATTATTTACAAGAAAACAAACTTACACATCCTTTATATCTAATCCATATATCACGACTTAAAACACATACAAATACCTTCATTCTTCAATTTTCTTCATCTAATTGATCTCTCTCAAGTTCTATCTTTAAGTTCTAAGTGTTCTTCATAAATTCTATAAGTTCTAGTTTTATAAAATCAAGAATACTTTCAAGTTTGCAAGATTACTTCCAAGCTTTCAAATCCATTCCAAGTAATCATCTAAGATCAAGAAACCTATGTTATTTACAGTAGGTTATCATTCTAATTCAAGGTAATAATCATATTCAAACTTTGATTCAATTTTTATAACTATAAACTATCTTAATTCGAGTAAAAATCTTACTTGAACTTGTTTTCGTGTCATGATTCTACTTCAAGAACTTTCAAGCCATCCAAGATCCTTTGAAGCTAGATCATTTCTTGTCACTTCCAGTAGGTTTACCTACTATAATTGAGGTAGTAATGATGTTCATAACATCATTCGATTCATATATATATATATATATATATATATATATATATATATATATATATATATATATATATATATATATATATATATAGCTATCTTATTTGAAGATTTAAACTTGTAATCACTAGAACATAGTTTAGTTAATTCTAAACTTGTTCGCAAACAAAGTTAATCCTTCTGACTTAACTTTTAAAATCAACTAAACACATATTCTATATCTATATGATATGCTAACTTAATGATTTAAAACCTGGAAACATGAAGAACACCGTAAAACTGGACATACGCCGTCGTAGTGAAACCGGAGGCTGTTTTGGGTTAGATAATTAAAAACTATGATAAACTTTGATTTAAAAGTTGTCCTGCTGGGAAAATGATTTTTCTTATGAACATGAAACTATATCCAAAAATCATGGTTAAACTCAAAGTGGAAGTATGTTTTTCAAAATGGTCATTAAGACGTCGTTCTTTCGACTGAAATGACTACCTCTTACAAAAATGACTTGTAACTTGTATTTCTGACTATAAACTTATACTTTTTCTGTTTATTTTCATAAATTTCAGTTCATTATGAAACCATAGCAATTGGATTCACTCAAAACGGATTTAAAACGAAGAAGTTATGGGTAAGACAAAATTGGATATTTTTGCTTGTTTTAGCTACGTGAAACTTTGTAACAAATCTATGCTAACCATAACTTAACTAACTTATATTGTATTATACATGTATTCTAACATATATTATGTAATCTTGATAGACCATAGACACGTATACAATGTTTTGACATATCATATTGATGTCATCTATATATATTATTTGGAATAACCATAGACACTCTATATGCGGTAATGATCGAGTTAGATTACAGGGTTGAGGTTGATTCCAAAATAATATATATACTTTGAGTTGTGATCGAGTCTGAGACTTGTATACACTGGGTCGTGGATTGATTCGAGATAATATATTAATTTATTTCTGTACTACTAACTGTGGACAATTAATTGTGGACTACTAACGTTGGACAATCAACTTAACAAACTTAAATCGTTAAAACGTAATAAAATATGGTATGAATATATTTCGATCGTACTTTGATATATATGTATATATTTATTATAGGTTCGTGAATCGACCAGTGGCCAAGTCTAATTCTCGACGAATTAAGAATCTGTGAAAGTGAGTTATAGTCCCACTTTTAAAATCTAATATTTTTGAGATGAGAATACATGCAGTTTTATAAATGTTTTACAAAATAGATACAAGTACGTGAAACTACATTATATGGTTGAATGGATCGAAACCGAATATGCCCCTTTTAGCCTGGTAATCTAAGAATTAGGGAACTGGCCCCTAATTGACGCGAATCCTAAAGATAGATCTATTGGGCCCAACAAGCCCATCCATTGTTGCGGATGCTTTAGTACTTCGAAATTATCATGTCCGAAGGATGTCCCGGAATGATGGGGATATTCTATATGCATCTTGTTAATATCGGTTACCAGGTGTGAAATGTCCCGTTCTTATTGATTAAAAACGTTCCATATTAATCGATTTGGTTGCGAGGTTTTGACCTGTATATGAGACGTTTTTCAAAGACTGCATTCATTTTTAAAACAAACCATAACCTTTATTTCATAAATAAAGGTTTAAAAAGCTTTACGTAGATTATCAAATAATGATAATCTAAAATATCCTGTTTACGCACGACCATTACATAATGGTTTACAATACAAATATGTTACATCGAAATCAGTTTCTTGAATGCAGTTTTTACACAATATCATATAAACATGGACTCCAAATCTTGTCCTTATTTTAGTATGCAATAGCGGAAGCTCTTAGTATTCACCTGAGAATAAACATGCTTTAAACGTCAACAAAAATGTTGGTGAGTTATAGGTTTAACCTATATATATCAAATCGTAACAATAGACCACAAGATTTCATATTTCAATACACATCCCATACATAGAGATAAAAATCATTCATATGGTGAACACCTGGTAATCGACATTAACAAGATGCATATATAAGAATATCCCCATCATTCCGGGACACCCTTCGGATATGATATAAATTTCGAAGTACTAAAGCATCCGGTACTTTGGATGGGGTTTGTTAGGCTCAATAGATCTATCTTTAGGATTCGCGTCAATTAGGGTGTCTGTTCCCTAATTCTTAGATTACCAGACTTAATAAAAAGGGGCATATTCGATTTCGATAATTCAACCATAGAATGTAGTTTCACGTACTTGTGTCTATTTTGTAAATCATTTATAAAATCTGCATGTATTCTCATCCCAAAAATATTAGATTTTAAAAGTGGGACTATAACTCACTTTCACAGATTTTTACTTCGTCGGGAAGTAAGACTTGGCCACTGGTTGATTCACGAACCTATAACAATATATACATATATATCAAAGTATGTTCAAAATATATTTACAACACTTTTAATATATTTTGATTTTTTAAGTTTATTAAGTCAGCTGTCCTCGTTAGTAACCTACAACTAGTTGTCCACAGTTAGATGTACAGAAATAAATCGATAAATATTATCTTGAATCAATCCACGACCCAGTGTATACGTATCTCAGTATTGATCACAACTCAAACTATATATATTTTGGAATCAACCTCAACCCTGTATAGCTAACTCCAACATTCACATATAGAGTGTCTATGGTTGTTCCGAAATATATATAGATGTGTCGACATGATAGGTCTAAACATTGTATACGTGTCTATGGTATCTCAAGATTACATAATATACAATACAAGTTGATTAAGTTATGGTTGGAATAGATTTGTTACCAATTTTCACGTAGCTAAAATGAGAAAAATTATCCAATCTTGTTTTACCCATAACTTCTTCATTTTAAATCCGTTTTGAGTGAATCAAATTGCTATGGTTTCATATTGAACTCTATTTTATGAATCTATACAGGAAAAGTATAGGTTTATAGTCGGAAAAATAAGTTACAAGTCATTTTTGTAAAGGTAGTCATTTCAGTCGAAAGAACGTCGTCTAGATGACCATTTTAGAAAACATACTTCCACTTTGAGTTTAACCATAATTTTTGGATATAGTTTCATGTTCATAATAAAAATAATTTTCCCAGAATAACAACTTTTAAATCAAAGTTTATCATAGTTTTTAATTAACTAACCCAAAACAGCCCGCGGTGTTACTACGACGGCGTAAATCCGATTTTACGGTGTTTTTCGTGTTTCCAGGTTTTAAATCATTAAGTTGGCATATCATATAGATATAGAACATGTGGTTAGTTGATTTTAAAAGTCAAGTTAGAAGGATTAACTTTTATTTGCGAACAAGTTTAGAATTAACTAAACTATATTCTAGTGATTACAAGTTTAAACCTTCGAATAACATAGCTTTATATGTATGAATTGAATGATGTTATGAATATCATTACTACCTCAAGTTCCTTGGATAAACCTACTGGAAATGAGAAAAATAGATCTAGCTTCAAAGGATCCTTGGATGGCTTGAAAGTTCTTGAAGCAGAATCATGACACGAAAACAATTTCAAGTAAGATTTCCACTCGAAATAAGATTGTTATAGTTATAGAAATTGAATTAAAGTTTGAATATGATTATTACCTTGTATTAGAAATATAACCTACTGTAAGTAACAAAGGTTTCTTGATCTTGGATGATTACTTGGAATGGATTTAGAAAACTTGGAAGTAAACTTGCAATTTTGGAAGTATTCTTGATTTTATGAAACTAGAACTTTTGGAATTTATGAAGAACACTTAGAACTTGAAGATAGAACTTGAGAGAGATCAATTAGATGAAGAAAATTGAAGAATGAAAGTGTTTGTCGGTATTTTTGGTCGTTGGTGTATGGATTAGATATAAAGGATATGTAATTTTGTTTTCATGTAAATAAGTCATGAATGATTACTCATATTTTTTGTAATTTTATGAGATATTTCATGCTAGTTGCCAAATGATGGTTCCCACATGTGTTAGGTGACTCACATGGGCTGCTAAGAGCTGATCATTGGAGTGTATATACCAATAGTACATACATCTAAAAGCTGTGTATTGTACGAGTACGAATACGGGTGCATACGAGTAGAATTGTTGATGAAACTGAACGAGGATGTAATTGTAAGCATTTTTGTTAAGTAGAAGTATTTTGATAAGTGTCTTGAAGTCTTTCAAAAGTGTATGAATACATATTAAAACACTACATGTATATACATTTTAACTGAGTCGTTAAGTCATCGTTAGTCGTTACATGTAAATGTTGTTTTGAAACCTTTAGGTTAACGATCTTGTTGAATGTTGTTAACCCATTGTTTATTATAACAAATGAGATGTTAAATTGTTATATTATCATGATATTATGATATATAATATATCTTAGTATGATATATATACAATTAAATGTCGTTACAACGATAATCGTTACATATATGTCTCGTTTCGAAATCATTAAGTTAGTAGTCTTATTTTTACATATGTATTTCATTGTTAATACACTTAATAATATATTTACTTATCATTTAACATAATTAACCAAGTGTATCAATATCTTAATATGATTCATATGTACCTAGTAAGACGTCGTTATAACGCTAATCGTTATATATATCGTTTTCGAGTTTCTTAAATTAATAGTCTCATTTTTATGTATATAACTCATTGTTAAAATACCTAATGAGATACATACTTATAATAAAATCATGTTAACTATATATATAACCATATATATGTCATCGTATAGTTTTTACAAGTTTTAACGTTCGTGAATCACCGGTCAACTTGGGTGGTCAATTGTCTATTTGAAACTTATTTCAATTAATCAAGTCTTAACAAGTTTGATTGCTTAACATGTTGGAAACACTTAATCATGTAAATAACAATTTCATTTAATATATATATATATAAACATGGAAAAGTTTGGATCACTACAGTACCTACCCGTTAAATAAATTTCGTCCAGAAATTTTAAGCAGTTGGAGGTGTTGACGTATCTTCTGGAAATAAATGCGGGTATTTCTTCTTCATCTAATCTTCACGCTCCCAGGTAAACCTTCGAATAACATAGCTTTATATGTATGAATCGAATGATGTTATGAACATCGTTACTACCTCAAGTTCCTTGGATAAACCTACTGGAAATGAGAAAAATAGATCTAGCTTCAAAGGATCCTTGGATGGCTTGAAAGTTCTTGAAGCAGAATCATGACACGAAAACAATTTCAAGTAAGATTTCCACTCGAAATAAGATTGTTATAGTTATAGAAATTGAATTAAAGTTTGAATATGATTATTACCTTGTATTAGAAATATAACCTACTGTAAGTAACAAAGGTTTCTTGATCTTGGATGATTACTTGGAATGGATTTAGAAAACTTGGAAGTAAACTTGCAATTTTGGAAGTATTCTTGATTTTATGAAACTAGAACTTTTGGAATTTATGAAGAACACTTAGAACTTGAAGATAGAACTTGAGAGAGATCAATTAGATGAAGAAAATTGAAGAATGAAAGTGTTTGTCGGTATTTTTGGTCGTTGGTGTATGGATTAGATATAAAGGATATGTAATTTTGTTTTCATGTAAATAAGTCATGAATGATTACTCATATTTTTTGTAATTTTATGAGATATTTCATGCTAGTTGCCAAATGATGGTTCCCACATGTGTTAGGTGACTCACATGGGCTGCTAAGAGCTGATCATTGGAGTGTATATACCAATAGTACATACATCTAAAAGCTGTGTATTGTACGAGTACGAATACGGGTGCATACGAGTAGAATTGTTGATGAAACTGAACGAGGATGTAATTGTAAGCATTTTTGTTAAGTAGAAGTATTTTGATAAGTGTCTTGAAGTCTTTCAAAAGTGTATGAATACATATTAAAACACTACATGTATATACATTTTAACTGAGTCGTTAAGTCATCGTTAGTCGTTACATGTAAATGTTGTTTTGAAACCTTTAGGTTAACGATCTTGTTGAATGTTGTTAACCCATTGTTTATTATAACAAATGAGATGTTAAATTGTTATATTATCATGATATTATGATATATAATATATCTTAGTATGATATATATACAGTTAAATGTCGTTACAACGATAATCGTTACATATATGTCTCGTTTCGAAATCATTAAGTTAGTAGTCTTATTTTTACATATGTATTTCATTGTTAATACACTTAATAATATATTTACTTATCATTTAACATAATTAACCAAGTGTATCAATATCTTAATATGATTCATATGTACCTAGTAAGACGTTGTTATAACGCTAATCGTTATATATATCGTTTTCGAGTTTCTTAAATTAATAGTCTCATTTTTATGTATATAACTCATTGTTAAAATACCTAATGAGATACATACTTATAATAAAATCATGTTAACTATATATATAACCATATATATGTCATCGTATAGTTTTTACAAGTTTTAACGTTCGTGAATCACCGGTCAACTTGGGTGGTCAATTGTCTATTTGAAACTTATTTCAATTAATCAAGTCTTAACAAGTTTGATTGCTTAACATGTTGGAAACACTTAATCATGTAAATAACAATTTCATTTAATATATATATATATAAACATGGAAAAGTTTGGATCACTACAGTACCTACCCGTTAAATAAATTTCGTCCAGAAATTTTAAGCAGTTGGAGGTGTTGACGTATCTTCTGGAAATAAATGCGGGTATTTCTTCTTCATCTAATCTTCACGCTCCCAGGTAAACCTTCGAATAACATAGCTTTATATGTATGAATCGAATGATGTTATGAACATCATTACTACCTCAAGTTCCTTGGATAAACCTACTGGAAATGAGAAAAATAGATCTAGCTTCAAAGGATCCTTGGATGGCTTGAAAGTTCTTGAAGCAGAATCATGACACGAAAACAATTTCAAGTAAGATTTCCACTCGAAATAAGATTGTTATAGTTATAGAAATTGAATTAAAGTTTGAATATGATTATTACCTTGTATTAGAAATATAACCTACTGTAAGTAACAAAGGTTTCTTGATCTTGGATGATTACTTGGAATGGATTTAGAAAACTTGGAAGTAAACTTGCAATTTTGGAAGTATTCTTGATTTTATGAAACTAGAACTTTTGGAATTTATGAAGAACACTTAGAACTTGAAGATAGAACTTGAGAGAGATCAATTAGATGAAGAAAATTGAAGAATGAAAGTGTTTGTCGGTATTTTTGGTCGTTGGTGTATGGATTAGATATAAAGGATATGTAATTTTGTTTTCATGTAAATAAGTCATGAATGATTACTCATATTTTTTGTAATTTTATGAGATATTTCATGCTAGTTGCCAAATGATGGTTCCCACATGTGTTAGGTGACTCACATGGGCTGCTAAGAGCTGATCATTGGAGTGTATATACCAATAGTACATACATCTAAAAGCTGTGTATTGTACGAGTACGAATACGGGTGCATACGAGTAGAATTGTTGATGAAACTGAACGAGGATGTAATTGTAAGCATTTTTGTTAAGTAGAAGTATTTTGATAAGTGTCTTGAAGTCTTTCAAAAGTGTATGAATACATATTAAAACACTACATGTATATACATTTTAACTGAGTCGTTAAGTCATCGTTAGTCGTTACATGTAAATGTTGTTTTGAAACCTTTAGGTTAACGATCTTGTTGAATGTTGTTAACCCATTGTTTATTATAACAAATGAGATGTTAAATTGTTATATTATCATGATATTATGATATATAATATATCTTAGTATGATATATATACAGTTAAATGTCGTTACAACGATAATCGTTACATATATGTCTCGTTTCGAAATCATTAAGTTAGTAGTCTTATTTTTACATATGTATTTCATTGTTAATACACTTAATAATATATTTACTTATCATTTAACATAATTAACCACGTGTATCAATATCTTAATATGATTCATATGTACCTAGTAAGACGTTGTTATAACGCTAATCGTTATATATATCGTTTTCGAGTTTCTTAAATTAATAGTCTCATTTTTATGTATATAACTCATTGTTAAAATACCTAATGAGATACATACTTATAATAAAATCATGTTAACTATATATATAACCATATATATGTCATCGTATAGTTTTTACAAGTTTTAACGTTCGTGAATCACCGGTCAACTTGGGTGGTCAATTGTCTATTTGAAACTTATTTCAATTAATCAAGTCTTAACAAGTTTGATTGCTTAACATGTTGGAAACACTTAATCATGTAAATAACAATTTCATTTAATATATATATATATATATATATATAAACATGGAAAAGTTAGGGTCACTACAGTACCTACCCGTTAAATAAATTTCGTCCAGAAATTTTAAGTAGTTGGAGATGTTGACGTATCTTCTGGAAATAAATGCGGGTATTTCTTCTTCATCTAATCTTCACACTCCCAGGTAAACTCGAGTCCTCTACGAGCATTCCATCGAACCTTAACAATTGGTATCTTGTTTTGTTTAAGTCTCTTAACCTCACGATCCATTATTTCGACGGGTTCTTCAATGAATTAAAGTTTTTCATTGATTTGGATCTCGTCCAACGGAATAGTGAGATCTTCTTTAGCAAAACATTTCTTCAAATTTGAGACGTGGAAAGTGTTATGTACAGCCGCGAGTTGTTGAGGTAGCTCCAGTTGGTAAGCTACTGGTCCGACACGATCTATAATCTTGAATGGTCCAATGTACCTTGGATTTAGTTTCCCCCGTTTACCAAATCGAACGACGCCTTTCCAAGGTGAAACCTTAAGCATGACCATTTCTCCAATTTCAAACTCTATATCTTTTCTTTTACTGTCCGCGTAGCTCTTTTGTCGACTCTGGGCGGGTTTCAATCTTTGTTGAATTTGGATTATTTTCTCGGTAGTTTCTTGTATTATCTCCGGACCCGTAATCTGTCTATCCCCCACTTCACTCCAATAAATTGGAGACCTGCACTTTCTACCATAAAGTGCTTCAAACAGCGCCATCTCAATGCTTGAATGGTAGCTGTTGTTGTAGGAAAATTCTGCTAACGGTAGATGTCGATCCCAACTGTTTCCGAAATCAATAACACAAGCTCGTAGCATATCTTCAAGCGTTTGTATCGTCCTTTCGATCTGCCCATCAGTTTGTGGATGATAGGCAGTACTCATGTCTATACGAGTTCCCAATGCTTGCTGTAATGTCTGCCAGAATCTTGAAATAAATCTGCCATCCCTATCAGAGATAATAGAGATTGGTATTCCATGTCTGGAGATGACTTCCTTCAAATACAGTCGTGCTAACTTCTCCATCTTGTCATCTTCTCTTATTGGCAGGAAGTGTGCTGAATTGGTGAGACGGTCAACTATTACCCAAATAGTATCATAACCACTTGCAGTCCTTGGCAATTTAGTAATGAAATCCATGGTAATGTTTTCCCATTTCCATTCTGGGATTTCAGGTTGTTGTAGTAGACCTGATGGTTTCTGATGTTTAGCTTTGACCTTAGAACACGTCAAACATTCTCCTACATATTTAGCAATATCGGCTTTCATACCTGGCCACCAAAAATGTTTCTTAAGATCCTTGTACATCTTCCCCGTTCCAGGATGTATTGAGTATCTGGTTTTATGAGCTTCTCTAAGTACCATTTCTCTCATATCTCCAAATTTTGGTACCCAAATTCTTTCAGCCCTATACCGGGTTCCGTCTTCCCGAATATTAAGATGCTTCTCCGATCCTTTGGGTATTTCATCCTTTAAATTTCCCTCTTTTAAAACTCCTTGTTGCGCCTCCTTTATTTGAGTAGTAAGGTTAGTATGAATCATTATATTCATAGATTTTACTCGAATGGGTTCTCTGTCCCTTCTACTCAAGGCGTCGGCTACCACATTTGCCTTCCCCGGGTGGTAACGAATCTCAAAGTCATAATCATTCAACAATTCAATCCACCTACGCTGCCTCATATTCAGTTGTTTCTGATTAAATATGTGTTGAAGACTTTTGTGGTCGGTATATATAATACTTTTGACCCCATATAATTAGTGCCTCCAAGTCTTTAATGCAAAAACAACCGCGCCTAATTCCAAATCATGCGTCGTATAATTTTGCTCGTGAATCTTCAATTGTCTAGACGCATAAGCAATCACCTTCGTCCGTTGCATTAATACACAACCGAGACCTTGCTTTGATGCGTCACAATAAATCACAAAATCATCATTCCCTTCAGGCAATGACAATATAGGTGCCGTAGTTAGCTTTTTCTTCAATAATTGAAATGCCTTCTCTTGTTCATCATTCCATTCAAATTTCTTCCCTTTATGCGTTAATGCAGTCAAGGGTTTTGCTATTTTGGAGAAATCTTGGATGAATCTTCTGCAGTAACCAACCAATCCTAAAAATTGACGTATATGCTTCGAAGTTTTTGGGGTTTCCCACTTTTCAACGGTTTCGATCTTTGCCGGGTCCACCTGGATACCTTCTTTGTTCACTATGTGACCGAGGAATTGAACTTCTTCCAACCAAAATGCACACTTTGAAAACTTAGCGTACAGTTTTTCTTTCCTCAATACTTCTAGCACTTTTCTCAAATGTTCTTCGTGCTCTTGATCATTCTTTGAGTAAATAAGTATGTCATCGATGAAAACAATGACAAACTTGTCAAGATATGGCCCACACACTCGGTTCATAAGGTCCATGAACACAGCTGGTGCGTTAATCAATCCAAACGGCATAACCATAAACTCGTAATGACCATAACGCGTCCTAAAAGCAGATTTTGGAATATCATCCTCCTTTACTCGCATTTGATGATATCCAGAACGTAAATCGATCTTCGAATAAACCGACGAGCCTTGTAGTTGATCAAATAAGTCGTCAATTCTCAGCAGTGGATAACGGTTTTTGATGGTAAGTTTGTTCAACTCTCTGTAGTCAATACACAACCTAAATGTACCATCCTTCTTCTTGACAAACAAAACAGGAGCTCCCCATGGTGATGTGCTTGGTCAAATGAAACCACGTTCTAATAGTTCTTGCAGTTGGCTTTGCAGTTCTTTCATCTCGCTGGGTGCGAGTCTATAAGGAGCACGAGCTATTGGTGCAGCTCCTGGTACAAGATTTATTTGAAATTCAACAGATCAATGTGGAGGTAGTCCCGGTAATTCTTTCAGAAATACATCGGGAAATTCTTTTGCGACGAAAACATCATTGATGCTCTTTTCTTCAGTTTGTACTTTCTCGACGTGTGCTAGAACAACATAGCAACCTTTTCTTATTAGTTTTTGTGCCTTCAAATTACTAATAAGATGTAGCTTCATGTTGCCCTTTTCTCCGTACACCATTAAGGGTTCTCCTTCTTCTCGTACAATGCGGATTGCATTTTTATAACATACGATCTCTGATTTCACCTTCTTCAGCCAGTCCATGCCAACTATTACATCAAAACTCCCTAACTCTACTGGTATCAAATCAATCTTAAATATTTCACTACCCAGTTTAATTTCTCGATTCCGGCATATATTATCTGCTGAAATTAATTTACCGTTTGCTAATTCGAGTAAAAATTTACTATCCAACGACGTCAATGGACACTTAATTTAGCACAAAAATCTCTACTCATATAGCTTCTATCCGCACCCGAATCAAATAAAACGTAAGCAGATTTATTGTCAATAAGAAATGTACCCGTAACAAGCTTCGGGTCTTCCTGTGCCTCTGCCGCATTAATATTGAAAACTCTTCCACGGCCTTGTCCATTCGTGTTCTCCTGGTTCGGGCAATTTCTAATAATGTGACCCGGTTTTCCACATTTATAACAAACTACATTGGCATAACTTGCTCTGACACTACTTGCTCCACCATTACTCGTTCCAACACCATTTGTTCCTTTCATTCTGTTAACCCCTGGTCCATAGACCTCACACTTCGCCGCGCTATGACCATTTCTTTTACACTTGTTGCAAAATTTGGTGCAGAACCCCGAGTGATACTTTTCACACCTTTGGCATAGCTGCTTCTGATTGTTGTTGTTGTTGCGGTTGTTATTGTTGTTGGGATGATTGTTGTAGTTGCTGTTGTTGTTGTTGTTGTTGTTGTTGTTGTTGTTGTTGTTGTTGTTGTTGTTGGGCCGTTTGTTGTAGTTGCGATTGATGTTGCGATTGTTGGGATAATTGTTGCGATTATTATTGTAATTGTTGTTGTTGTATTGGTGATTCTTATCACCATTTTCCTCCCACTTTCTTTTGACTTGCTTCAGATTGGCCTCTTCAGCCGTCTGTTCTTTAATTCTTTCCTCAATCTGGTTCACTAGTTTGTGAGCCATTCTACATGCCTGTTGTATGGAGGCGGGCTCGTGTGAACTTATATCTTCTTGGATTCTTTCCGGTAATCCTTTCACAAACGCATCGATCTTCTCTTCCTCATCTTCGAACGCTCCCGGACACAATAGGCACAATTCTGTGAATCGTCTTTCGTACGTGGTAATATCAAATCCTTGGGTTCGTAACCCTCTAAGTTCTGTCTTGAGCTTATTGACCTCGGTTCTGGGACGGTACTTCTCGTTCATCAAGTGCTTGAATGCTGACCACGGTAGTGCGTACGCATCATCTTGTCCCACTTGCTCTAGATAGGTATTCCACCATGTTAACGCAGAACCTGTGAAGGTATTCGTAGCGTACTTCACTTTGTCCTCTTCAGTACACTTACTTATGGAAAACACCGATTCGACCTTCTCGGTCCACCGTTTCAATCCGATCGGTCCTTCGGTTCCATCAAATTCCAAAGGTTTGCAGGCAGTGAATTCTTTGTAGGTGCATCCTACACGATTTCCTGTACTGCTAGATCCAAGGTTATTGTTGGTATGTAGCGCAGCCTGTACTACGGCTATGTTTGAAGCTAGAAAAGTACGAAATTCCTCTTCATTCATATTCACGGTGTGTCGAGTAGTCAGTGCCATTTCCTTCAAAATAGTCAAATGGAACAAGTTAATCATACAGAATATTAAGAGTAGTTAATAGTATTTCGTAGCATAATATGAACTCATTTATAAAAGCTTTTTCTTCATATTAGCGTTTTATAAGTTTAAATTCGGGTAGTACCTACCCGTTAAGTTCATACTTAGTAGCTAATATACAATTCAACTATTACAATTCTATATGAAAAACTGATTATAATAATATTTCGCGTTCAAACTTTTATACAATATTTTACAAACTTACAATATCGCTTATTTTACATAAAGCATGAAATATAGCACACAATAACTTTGATACAAGATAGTTGTCAAGATAATTCTAGCTAGTACACAAGTCGTTCAGCAAAGGCAATAAAGACACGTAATTCATACGTCCAGAAACAAGTCATGCATTCTGGTTTTACTAGGACTACTTCCCATCCTTGGTCTTGTGGAACATAACCGTTATGGCCGTTGATAAGACAGCGTGTTGTAACGTCGTCAAAGGGACGAGGGTTACGTAATGACCAACAGTCTCGTAATAACCTAAAAACCTCATTTCTTACCCCAATTACCGACTCCGTCACTTGTGGGAATGTTTTGTTTAATAGTTGTAGCCCGATGTTCTTTTTCTCACTTTGGTGAGAAGCGAACATTACTAACCCTTAAGCATAGCATGCTTCTTTATGTTGCATGTTAGCCGCTTTTTCTAAATCATGAAGTCCTATATTCGGATACATTGAGTCAAAATAATTTCTTAACCCGTTGCGTAAAATAGCATTTGGGTTCCCCGCAATATATGCGTCAAAGTAAACACATCGTAACTTATGGGTTTCCCAATGTGATATCCCCCATCTTTCAAACGAAAGTCTCTTATAAACCAAGACATTCTTGGAACGTTCTTCGAATGTCTTACAAACTGATTTCGCCGTAAATAGTTGTGCCGAAGAATTCTGACCGACTCTAGACAAGATTTCATCAATCATGTCTCCGGGTAGGTCTCTTAAAATATTGGGTTGTCTATCCATTTTGTGTTTTTATACTATAAAATAGACAAGAGTTAGATTCATAAAAAAAAAAATTACTTATTAATACAAGCAATTTTTACATATATCATAAAGCATAAGCACACTATATTACATATATTACACCACACGAATACAACTATCTTATTCTGACTCGCTCGTTTCTTCTTCTTCGGTTTTGGTTCGTTTTGCCAAGTTTCTAGGGATATATGATGTTCCCCTAATACGAGCTGTCGTTTTCCACAACGGTTTAGAAAAACCTGGTGGTTTAGAGGTTCCTGGGTCATTGTTACAACTTAAGGGCTTCGGGGGTTGACGATACATATAAAGTTCATCGGGGTTGGAATTAGATTTCTCTATTTTTATGCCCTTTCCCTTATTATTTTCTTTTGCGTTTTTAAATTCAGTTGGGGTAATTTCTATAACATCATCGGAATTCTCGTCGGAATCCGATTCATCGGAGAATTGGTAATCCTCCCAATATTTTGCTTCCTTGGCGGAAACACCATTGACCATAATTAACCTTGGTTGGTTGGTTGAGGATTTTCTTTTACTTAACCGTTTTATTATTTCCCCCACCGGTTCTATTTCCTCCTCCGGTTCCTCCTCTTCCGGTTCTGATTCTTCTTCCGGTTCTGATTCTTCTTCCGGTTCTTCTTCGGGAACTTGTGAATCATTCCAATATATATTCGACTCTTCGTTATTATTAGGTGAGTCAATGGGATTTGTGCTAGAGGTAGACATCTATCACACAATATCAAACACGTTAAGAGATTAATATATCACATAATATATACATGTTAATAATATATAGTTTCCAACAAAAATGTTAAGCAATCATTTTTAAAGAAAACACGGTCGAAGTCCAGACTCACTAATGCATCCTAACAAACTCGATAAGATACACTAATGCAAATTTTCTGGTTCTCTAAGACCAACGCTCGGATACCAACTGAAATGTCCCGTTCTTATTGATTAAAAACGTTCCATATTAATCGATTTCGTTGCGAGGTTTTGACCTCTATATGTGACGTTTTTCAAAGACTGCATTCATTTTTAAAACAAACCATAACCATGATTTCATAAATAAAGGTTTAAAAAGCTTTACGTAGATTATCAAATAATGATAATCTAAAATATCCTGTTTACACACGACCATTACATAATGGTTTACAATACAAATATGTTACATCGAAATTAGTTTCTTGAATGCAGTTTTTACACAATATCATACAAACATGGACTCCAAATCTTGTCCTTATTTTAGTATGCAATAGCGGAAGCTCTTAGTATTCACCTGAGAATAAACATGCTTTAAACGTCAACAAAAATGTTGGTGAGTTATAGGTTTAACCTATATATATCAAATCGTAACAATAGACCACAAGATTTCATATTTCAATACACATCCCATACATAGAGATAAAAATCATTCATATGGTGAACACCTGGTAATCGACATTAACAAGATGCATATATAAGAATATCCCCATCATTCTGGGACACCCTTCGGATATGATATAAATTTCGAAGTACTAAAGCATCCGGTACTTTGGATGGGGTTTGTTAGGCCCAATAGATCTATCTTTAGGATTCGCGTCAATTAGGGTGTCTGTTCCCTAATTCTTAGATTACCAGACTTAATAAAAAGGGGCATATTCGATTTCGATAATTCAACCATAGAATGTAGTTTCACGTACTTGTGTCTATTTTGTAAATCATTTATAAAACCTGCATGTATTCTCATCCCAAAAATATTAGATTTTAAAAGTGGGACTATAACTCACTTTCACAGATTTTTACTTCGTCGGGAAGTAAGACTTGGCCACTGGTTGATTCACGAACCTATAACAATATATACATATATATCAAAGCATGTTCAAAATATATTTACAACACTTTTAATATATTTTGATGTTTTAAGTTTATTAAGTCAGCTGTCCTCGTTAATAACCTACAACTAGTTGTCCACAGTTAGATGTACAGAAATAAATTGATAAATATTATCTTGAATCAATCCACGACCCAGTGTATACGTATCTCAGTATTGATCACAACTCAAACTATATATATTTTGGAATCAACCTCAACCCTGTATAGCTATCTCCAACATTCACATATAGAGTGTCTATGGTTGTTCCGAAATATATATAGATGTGTCGACATGATAGGTCGAAACATTGTATAAGTGTCTATGGTATCTCAAGATTACATAATATACAATACAAGTTGATTAAGTTATGGTTGGAATAGATTTGTTACCAATTTTCACGTAGCTAAAATGAGAAAAATTATCCAATCTTGTTTTACCCATAACTTCTTCATTTTAAATCCGTTTTGAGTGAATCAAATTGCTATGGTTTCATATTGAACTCTATTTTATGAATCTAAATAGAAAAAGTATAGGTTTATAGTCGGAAAAATAAGTTACAAGTCGTTTTTGTAAAGGTAGTCATTTCAGTCGAAAGAACGTCGTCTAGATGACCATTTTAGAAAACATACTTCCACTTTGAGTTTAACCATAATTTTTGGATATAGTTTCATGTTCATAATAAAAATAATTTTCCCAGAATAACAACTTTTAAATCAAAGTTTATCATAGTTTTTAATTAACTAACCCAAAACAGCCCGCGGTGTTACTACGACGGCGTAAATCCAATTTTACGGTGTTTTTCGTGTTTCCAGGTTTTAAATCATTAAGTTGGCATATCATATAGATATAGAACATGTGGTTAGTTGATTTTAAAAGTCAAGTTAGAAGGATTAACTTTTATTTGCGAACAAGTTTAGAATTAACTAAACTATGTTCTAGTGATTACAAGTTTAAACCTTCGAATAACATAGCTTTATATTAATGAATCGAATGATGTTATGAACATCATTACTACCTCAAGTTCCTTGGATAAACCTACTGGAAATAAGAAAAATAGATCTAGCTTCAAAGGATCCTTGGATGGCTTGAAAGTTCTTGAAGCAGAATCATGACACGAAAACAATTTCAAGTAAGATTTCCACTCGAAATAAGATTGTTATAGTTATAGAAATTGAATTAAAGTTTGAATATGATTATTACCTTGTATTAGAAATATAACCTACTGTAAGTAACAAAGGTTTCTTGATCTTGGATGATTACTTGGAATGGATTTAGAAAACTTGGAAGTAAACTTGCAATTTTGGAAGTATTCTTGATTTTATGAAACTAGAACTTTTGGAATTTATGAAGAACACTTAGAACTTGAAGATAGAACTTGAGAGAGATCAATTAGATGAAGAAAATTGAAGAATGAAAGTGTTTGTCAGTGTTTTTGGTCGTTGGTGTATTGATTAGATATAAAGGATATGTAATTTTGTTTTCATGTAAATAAGTCATGAATGATTACTCATATTTTTTGTAATTTTATGAGATATTTCATGCTAGTTGCCAAATGATGGTTCCCACATGTGTTAGGTGACTCACATGGGCTGCTAAGAGCTAATCATTGGAGTGTATATACCAATAGTACATACATCTAAAAGCTGTGTATTGTACGAGTACGAATACGGGTGCATACGAGTAGAATTGTTGATGAAACTAAACGAGGATGTAATTGTAAGCATTTTTGTTAAGTAGAAGAATTTTGATAAGTGTCTTGAAGTCTTTCAAAAGTGTATGAATACATATTAAAACACTACATGTATATACATTTTAACTGAGTCGTTAAGTCATCGTTAGTCGTTACATGTAAATGTTGTTTTGAAACCTTTAGGTTAACGATCTTGTTGAATGTTGTTAACCCATTGTTTATTATAACAAATGAGATGCTAAATTGTTATATTATCATGATATTATGATATATAATATATCTTAGTATAATATATATACAGTTAAATGTCGTTACAACGATAATCGTTACATATATGTCTCGTTTCGAAATCATTAAGTTAGTAGTCTTATTTTTACATATGTATTTCATTGTTAATACACTTAATAATATATTTAATTATCATTTAACATAATTAACCAAGTGTATCAATATCTTAATATGATTCATATGTACCTAGTAAGACGTTGTTATAACGATAATCGTTATATATATCGTTTTCGAGTTTCTTAAATTAATAGTCTCATTTTTATGTATATAACTCATTGTTAAAATACCTAATGACATACATACTTATAATAAAATCATGTTAACTATATATATAACCATATATATGTCATCGTATAGTTTTTACAAGTTTTAACGTTCGTGAATCACCGGTCAACTTGGGTGGTCAATTGTCTATTTGAAACTTATTTCAATTAATCAAGTCTTAACAAGTTTGATTGCTTAACATGTTGGAAACACTTAATCATGTAAATAACAATTTCATTTAATATATATATAAACATGGAAAAGTTTGGGTCACTACAAGGTGTTCACCATATGAATGATTTTTATGCAGATTACATGTTATTGAAAGATGAAATCTTGTGGTCTATTATTACAATTTGATAAATATATAGGTTAAACCTATAACTTACCAACATTTTTTTTGACATTTAAAGCATGTTTATTCTCAAGTGATTATTAAGAGATTCCGCTGTTGCATGCTAAATAAAGACAGGATTGGAGTCTGCATGCTTGTATAATATTATTTAAAAATTGCATTCGAAGACTTAAGTTGTTGTGTAATATTATTGTAAACCATTATTTAATGGTCGTGTGAAAACGCTATATTTTAGATTATCATTATTTGATAATCTTTGGAATGTTTTTAAACCTTTATCGATAAAATAAAGGTTATGGTTTGTTTTAAAAATCGAATGCAGTCTTTGAAAAACGTCTCATATAGAGGTCAAAACCTCGCAACGAAATCAATTAATATGAAACGTTTATAATCGATATGAACGGGGCATTTCAGTTGGTATCCGAGCATTGGTCTTAGAGAACCAGAAAATTGCAATAGTATGTCTTATCGAGTTTGTTAGGATGTATTAGTGAGTCTGGACTTCGACCGTTTTTCTTTAAAAATAATTGCTTAACACTTTTTGTTGGAAACTACAAATTGTTAACATGTAAATATTATGTGATATATTAATCTCTTAACATGTTTGATATTGTGTGATAGATGTCTACCTCTAGTACAAATCCCATCGACTCACCTAATAATAATGAAGAGTCGAATATATTTTGGGAAGATTCACAAATTCCCGACGAGGAACCAGAAGAATAGGAACCGGAAGAAGAGGAACCGGAAGAAGAGGTTCCGGAGGAGGAAATATTAGGAACCACCGAAAAACAGATAAATAAAAGAAAATTCTCAACCAATGGACCAAAGTTAAAAATGGTCAGTGGTGTTTCCGCCGAGGAAGCAAAATATTAGGAAAATTACCAATTTTTTGATGAATTGGATCCCTATGAGGATTCCGATGATGTTATAGAAATTAACTCGACCCAATTTGAAAAAGCAAAAGAAAATAATAAGGGAAAAGGCATCAAAATAGAGAAACCTAATTCCAACCCCGATAAACTCTACGTTAACATGAAATACCTTGATGGGGTGTACCGTAAACACCCGTATTTCTTAAACTTTCACTATAAACCGGGAACATCTAAGCCACCAGGTTTTTCTAGACCATTTGTGAAAACGACAGCTCGCATTAGAGGAGCACCATATATCCCTAGGAATTTAGCAAAACGAACCAAGTCCGAGGAGGAAGAAATGAGTGAGTCGGAATAAAGAGTTGTAATCATGTTGTGTAATATATGTATTGTAGCGTGCTTGTATTTTTATGTTATATGTAAAAATTGCTTGTATTGTTTGTTAATTATTTTTTACGAATCTAATCCTCGTCTATTTTACCGTATAAAAACACACAATGGACGTTAAGGATAGACAACTGAAAATTTTAGAAGACCTACCAGGGGATATGATTGATGAAATCTTGTCTAGAGTCGGTCAGAATTCATCGGCACAATTATTTACGGAGAAATTAGTTTGTCGAACATTTGAAAGACGTTCCAATTATGCCTTAGTTTATAAAAGGCTTTCCTTTGAAAGATGGGGTATATCACATTCGGGAGACTTTAAATTATGCCGTGTTTTCTTTAAAGCATTAAGTGCGGGGAACCCAAATGCAATTTTACGCTACGGGTTAAGAACCTATTTTGACTCCACATATTCCAACATAGGACTTCGTTCTTTAGAAAGAGCTTCTAACATGCAACATAAAGAAGCATGTTATGTCTACGGGTTAGTGATGTTCGTTTCTCACCAAAGTGAGAAAAAGAACATCGGATTACAAATGTTAAACAAAAACAGTCCCACAAGTGACGGATTCGGTAGTTGGGGTGAGAAACAAGGTTTTAGATTGTTACGGGGCTGTTGGGCATTACGTAACCCTCGTCCTTTTGACGACGTTACAACATGCTGCCTAGCCAAAGGTCACAACGGTTATTTTCCACAAGACCAAGGATGGGAAATAATACTAGTAAAACCCTAATGCATGACTTGTTTCTGGGCTTATGAATTACGGGTCTTTATTGCCTTTGCTGAACGACTTGCGTATTAACTAGAATTGTCTTCACAACTGCCTTGTATCAAAGTTATTGTGTATTACATTTCATGCTATATGTAAAATATTGGTATTGTAAGTTATAATATTTTTATAATAGCTTGAACGCGAAATATTATTGTATTTAGTTTTTCATATAGAATCGTAGTAGTTGAATTGTATAGTAGCTACTAAGTATGAACTTAACGGGTAGGTAATACCAGAATTAAAACTATAAAATGCTAATATGAAGAAAATGCTTTTATAAATAAGTTCATATTATGCTACGAAATACTATTGACTACTCTTAAATTCTATATGATTAACTCAATTCTTTTGGCTATTTTTGAAGGAAATGGCACCGACGACTCGTCAGAACTTGAACATGAGTGAGGAAGACTTTCATGTTTTCCTTGCTGCGAACATAGCCGCAGTGCAGGCCGCAATGCAAAATAACAACAATAACTCTGGTTCTAGCAGTGGAACTAATTCCACAAGAAATCGTGTAGGATGCTCCTACAAAGAATTCACTGCCTATAAACCTTTGGAATTCGATGGAACTGAGGGTCCAATCGGATTAAAACGGTGGACCGAGAAGGTCGAATCGGTGTTTGTCATAAGTAAATGCACTGAAGAAGACAAAGTAAAGTACGCTACACATACCTTCACAGGTACTGCGTTAACATGGTGGAACACCTATCTCGAGCAGGTGGGACAAGATGCTGCTTACACACTACCGTGGTCAGCATTCAAGCACTTGATGAACGAGCAGTACCGTCCCAGAAACAAGGTCAATAAGCTCAAAGTAGAGCTTAGAGGAATATGAACGCAAGGTTTCGACATTACCATGTACGAACGAAGATTCACAGAATTGTGCCTATTGTGTCCAAGAGCATTCGAAGATGAAGAAGAGATGATCGACGCATTTGTAAAAGGGTTACCAGAAAGGATTCAAGAAGATGTGAGTTCACACGAGCCCGCCTCCATACAAAAAGCAAGTCGAATGGCTCACAAACTCATAAATCAGATTGAGGGAAGGATTAAATAACAGGAGGTCGAAGAAGCCAACACGAAACAAGTCAAGAGAAAGTGGGAGGAAAACAGTGACAAGAGTCACCAATACAACAACAACAACAACAATCACAACATCAATCGCAACAACTATCCCAACAACCGCAACATCAATCGCAATTCCAACAACAACTACAACAAACGTCCCAACAACAACAACTACAACAATCGTCCCAACAACAATAACGACCGCAACAACAACAATTCCTATAACAATAAGAATTAGAAACAGTCATGCCAAAGGTGTGAAGAGTGAAAGGACCCGTTCATATACATTATAAACGATTCACAATAGTTGATTACATCGCGAAGTATTTGACCTCTATATGATACATTTTACAAACATTGCATTTGTTTTTAAAAGACAAACTTTCTTTACATCGAAAATTGACAGGCATGTATACCATTTCATAATATCCACTATTCAACTATAAATTGACTTAATAATAATAATCTTTAATGAACTCAATGACTTGAATGCAACGTTCTTCGAAATATGCCATGAAAGACTCCAATTAATATCTTTAAAATGAGCAAATGCACAACGAAAGATTTCTTTAATACCTGAGAATAAACATGCTTTAAAGTGTCAACCAAAAGGTTGGTGAGTTCATTAGTTTATCATAATCATTCATTTTCATCATTTTAATAGACCACAAGAATTTCATTTCCAGTTCTCATAAATATACGTCCCATGCATAGAGACAAAAATCATTCATATGGATTGAACACCTGGTAACCGACATTCACAATATGCATATAAGAATATCCCCATCATTCCGGGATCCTCCTTCGGACATGATATAAATTTCGAAGTACTAAAGTATCCGGTACTTTGGATGGGGCTTGTTGGGCCCAATAGATCTATCTTTAGGATTCGCGTCAATTAGGGTGTCTGTTCCCTAATTCTTAGATTACCAGACTTAATAAAAAGGGGCATATTCGATTTCGATAATTCAACCATATAATGTAGTTTCGATTACTTGTGTCTATTTCGTAAAAAATTTATAAAAATTGCGCATGTATTCTCAGCCCAAAAATATAAAGGGTAAAAAGGCAAATGAAACTCACCATACTGTATTTCGTAGTAAAAATACATATAACGTCATTGAACTAGTGCAAGGTTGGCCTCGGATTCACGAACCTAAATTAATTATATATAATTATATGTTGGTCAATATTTGTCTAACAATTAGGTCAGGTCATAGTGTACCACAATCCTAATGCTCGAGACTAATATGCAAAAGTCAACAAAAGTCAATTTGACTCAAAATGATTTCCAAAATTTATACATGATTATAATATATTTTAAATATCGTCGTTTTATATTTTTAATTATTTTTAAAAGATTTATTAGAGTAAATAATATAATTCATTTATTAATAAATAAAATTTCATATTAAAATTTATATAATAAAATATACTTTTATATATATTAAGTAATAAAATTTATAGGGTTCATTTAATATCATAAAGATAATATGATAGGTATTATTAAAGTAATTTATTACACGTAGTAAAATATGTTTGTATTACATATTTATTTGATAAAATAATATCTATAATGTTAGTAAGTAAAAGTTGTATTATTTTGTAATAATAATTATTATTATAAAAATTTCAATATTTATAATTACTAAGGTGATATTATGATAAAACGATAATTCTAATTATGATAACTTTAATATTTACGATAATTTTTAATATTATCTTTAAAATAATAATTCTATTTAAAATGATAATAAAAATGATATTTTATAGTAACAATGACATTTCTATTAAAATGATAATTTTTGTTAAAATGATAATTTTTGTTAAAATAATAGTTTTGATACTAACGATACTTTTAATAATAATAGTAATGATAAAAATAATAAGAACGATAATTTTATCTAAATCAATATCTTATAATATTTTAATTTCATCATGATACTCTTACTCATTATTTCCTAATCGTTTCGTTTAATAGCTTTTAATCGTCTTTTATATCGTGCTCATAATAATGATAATAATAGTAATCAAAATAATTAGGTGTTACTAATATTAGTTTTAATTACAATAATACTAATAATGATAATTACTATGACATTATTAACGATGATGATAATATAATAATAATAATAATAACAATAACCATTTTTAAATAATGATATATATATTAATAATGATAATAATAATGATAATAATAATAATAATAATAATAATAATAATAATAATAATAATAATAATAATAATAATAATAATAATAATAATAATAATAATACTAATTATAACTTTAATGATAATAACGATAGTAATAATAATAAAAAAAACAATTTTTAATGATAAATCCTTTTATTGATAAAGATAATAATAATAATAATAATAATAATAATAATAATAATAATAATAATAATAATAATAATAATAATAATAAGATAAAACTAGAACGACGATAATAACGACGATAATAATAATCATTTTTAATAATAATACAAAAATTCAATGGACTATAACTTCAAATCCGTTCATCAAAATCATTCGATATCTAAATAAAAAGTTCTTAATTTTTCGCTAGCTTTCCAACGATATGCATATCTTATACCTTATCTCAGTCGCATATATAACTAATTCAGGATTCAACATAATCTAACTAAAGGCAATATCAAAAGTACAAACATGCATAATCCTATATACTCGAGCACTAGTCAGGGATACACTATTAGTATGTAAAAGTTAAATTATGAGTACTCACATATCAATATTGAGATTGAATATTGCAGGAAAGGTACGTAGATGCAACGGAGATGATAAACACTATATTGACCTCATGAGCATACCCATGAACCATACCCAATCACCTCCATAGCTATAACCTATAATTTCCTTAATCCAATCCCACTCGAAAAACAATTTCGAAATCACCCGGACCGCACTTCGACGTAATATTTTATGTATACTAATAATATCTTGAAATAATACGGAGTAAATATATATATGTAAATCGATTGAGAGAGTTTAGAGAAAAATATTTTCAAGTTTCTATGAAATAATGAAACCTATTGAATTCTATTTATAATAGATTTTTGAATTATTAAAGTGAATTATTAAAGTATGAATTATTAAAGTGAAATATTAAAGTATGAATTATTAAAGTGAATTATTAAAGTGTGAATTATTAAAGTGAATTATTAAAGTATGAATTATTAAAGTGAATTATTAAAGTATGAATTATTAAAGTGAATTATTAAAGTAAAAGTAAAGTAAAAAATAAAGTAAAGGTAAAGTTTAAGTATAGTAAAGTATAAAACTATGTACGTATAATACGCGTATAAATATATATAATATTAATTTAAATTGTTATATATATTTAATAAAATAAAATATAAATATCGTTATCTTTATCATACTGTTAAGTAATGAGTTGTCAAAAGTGGTTCTAGATATTTATAAAAGTTATATACGTTTTAATAATAAAGTTCTTTTTAAACTGAAAACGTTTTTGTACGTTTGAAACTAAATCAAATAAATATAATAATTTTGTTTTCCAAAACCAAATATATTTTTAAGAATCATTTTATTTAAAGGTTAAAATAATAGAAATCGTTATATCATAAAATGTTTTAGAAAAGTAGAATCATATATATTCATAATAGGTTTCAAGTTTTTAAATTACAGTCTGTTGGTGAAGCATGGGATAAAGTTCAAAGGTTAAATAAACGTATGAAATCATCTTAATGAAAAATGTCGAGTTACTTACTTGTCGATATCCAACATCTAAGTTAGTTACACTTCACGTTCTTACTTATAAATCACTTTACCATTTTCCGAATGTTGTAAAAAAGAATAGATTTCTTAAATCACAGTGGACCTCATAACATAGACCCGTAATCATATCACAATGTATCTGATAAATTAATCATTTGATATTATCTTCTAATTCCATCGATAAACATATTGAAACAAATACGTTCATGTAAAGTATTATACGTTTAATACTTTATTAATATTCTCAAGTTATAATATATATACATATTTATTTATATATAACGGTTCGTGAATCGTTGGAATTTGGTCGAGGTTATAATGAATGCATGAACACAATTTAAAATTCTTGAGATTTAACTTAACAAACTTTGCTTATCGTGTTGGAATAATATAAAGATAAAGTTTAAATTTGGTTGGAAATTTCCGGGTTGTCACAGTACCTACCCGTTAAAGAAATTTCGTCCCGAAATTTAAGTGGAAAGGTCGTGAATGATAATAAGTATGTTTTCATGATGCATACAGGCTGAAAATTAGAGTTTTATCATCAGCGAATAATTTGGATAAACAATCCATTTATATGAAGAGTACGAATGAAGCTAACATAGAAGAGTGAAATGAGTAAGTGTAGATTCATCTTATCATTTGACGTAGATATGATTGATTTCCAGATTTCAAGGGATTTGAAGAAAATCTTTGTAATAAGATTTGATTCTCCGGTAACAAAGGGAATTAGGATCCGCTTTAAATGCGATCGTCTATTTTAATTGTTCTGTCGAAAATTTTCTTA
Source organism: Rutidosis leptorrhynchoides (assembly GCF_046630445.1). NCBI lineage: Eukaryota > Viridiplantae > Streptophyta > Magnoliopsida > Asterales > Asteraceae > Rutidosis > Rutidosis leptorrhynchoides. The sequence goes on from NC_092336.1 coordinate 629,814,789, forward strand.
TAAATTCACCTCCTTCGTTTTCTTACAACTCACACCTTCTGTTGATGCATTTTATGCAAGTCCCTAGACATCTACCCACATCCATTACAGGTACAACAGTTTACAGGCCACCATGATCGTTCGTTATTATCCTATCCGTGTTTGTATGTGGTTACAGGAACTGCAGGAATGAGATTTGGATGTTTGACTATGTTAGACTTAGTCGGACGTCCGAGTGAAGCCTCACTCGTACGGCTGATAGGCTCATATGCACGGTTGATGCTGAGCTAAGTCACAATTACAACCTAAATGAGAAGACACAAGTGAGTGATCACCCGTACGGCTGATGAAGCCAACTCATATGTGTGATGGATGAATCGTGCGGGTGAGTCAATAGCAGGGGTATATAAAGTCTTATGTTCTTCATTTTAGGTTAAGCCTCTCATTTGTTACACACACTCAGATCTGGTGAGCTCCTCCGATTCTCTCTCAACCCAAATCACCCAGGTGGTGAATAATAGCTCTAAGTGTTGATCTAATCACAATTGATTTAGTTGTGGTATGACTAAATTAATCCCAAAAAGCTTAACCTATTCACTAGAGGGTTTGATTCACTTATTCCGTCATTGTGTGAGTTAAATCTGTTGATTTCTAAGTTCCTAGTCATGTTTCATCACATTCTATTCTTTCCCCCTCAACTCATATTTTAAAGTATTCATCAATATGCTCCATCCAGTTCTGATTCTCGATATACTTCTAACTTTCATATCGGTCATTCTTCTTTTTCATCTACCGCCGGAAGAATCTATTTACTTCTACTATACTCTTGGGTTTATAGTGTTTCTAGTTCTCCCGTGTCTTTATATTGCTATATGCATCGATATATATGGTTTATAACTTTTGGTTTGTCGTTGGGCTTTATATCTTCCCTTATATTTCAAAGTCTCTGTTTCTATCTTCTATAATCATTGTCATCCACAGTTAATGCTCTCTTTTATTTGCTGCAATTTATTCCCCAATTTCTATTTCGGAGTTTTGTCCTTTCGTTTCTTCTTCTTGCGATTAAGCACCGCTTGTAATGGTCCAGAATTTGCAGATGTGAATTTTGGAATGAACATTGTTAATGTTCTAGGAAGAAAATTGTAATGGCACGATCTTGACTTGTCAAATTACCAGAATACCTCAGAAAAAGCCGAATCATCAAGAAATATTTTCTTGATATTTTAGAGGTTAAATAGAATACAAGAGTCGTATAACATGGCAAATGATGATGTTATGATCTGTGAATCATCACGTTCCATTTAGAAACTCAGCATGAATTACTGTAATATAATCACGTTGATCAAGTGTCATTATATTATACTAACTCATGCTTCAGTTTCCAACACTACTTCAAAAATATTCATATTTTAAACTCAAAGGTTTACAGAGTATAGGAACTAAACAGTTTCCTTTTTGATGTAATACAGATAGCGCAAAGAGATAAATGATTCCAGATAAGAATAGTTATGGAAATATCTTCATAAATATGGAGGATATTTATAATGAAAGATACGATGATATCTTAGAATTTCTAATATCAGAGGATGATGAAGTATGTTGTCTGTAAGGGTTTAGTGTCAGGAGCAAGGTATTCGTTAATGACTTCAACAGACACTGAATCATTTAGATTCTTTGAAGGCAAGTTCAGTCTTTATGATTTGTCCACAGCCTCCTTCATACTTTGCTCAATCCGTTTTCCAGTTCCAAAACTTCTCTATTTCTGAGCTTTGCTAATACACTAATCTTTATCATCAAACTTTTTACTGCTAAGGTCATTTACAATTTTTGTTACTTCATCAGCATTTCGAGAACTAGTTCGCGGTTCAGAGTGTTTTTCAGAAACTTCACATTCGAAGTATGTAAGCCTTGGAAATAGACGTTATGTATAACTGTTGGCGTCAACATGCTGTGAGATTTCAAAATACTGATTTCTAATTCCCAATGATTCATATGGAAATTCTCGTTACAAGAGGCAGATGAGTAAATGATGAGGTTTCAATAAATATAATGATTCTTCGGAATGCCCAAGATCAGTGAAGTTGTTGGTAAGTTTATTGCTAATGTGGTGGAATATGAAAGGTTCTCCGGTAACAAAATGGTAATTACATATATCAAAATTATGATAAGGCTACTTCGAATGAAAAAATCGAAGTTGTCTTGCTGGAGCTGTGATATAATTTGCTACTTTGCAAAGGAATTGCAAGGTTATTTTTGCTAATAAATGCCAAAAGATCTGACACAGATATGTGTTGAATTATGACTTTGGTTTCGAGAGCTTTTTAAGTACATAACTGTGGGTAATATGTGGTTGGATCATCATCTCGATTGCTCATTATTTGAAGTGTCTTCAGAGATTTTTGAAGGGTTTGAACACAGATTGTAATCGTTTGTATACATTTGATGTTCTAACACACTTTTGAAGTCAAAGTATAGCTTTGAAAGATGTAGGAATCTAAAAGTGATGGTACCGGTTATATCTCAAATTGAATTCTGAGATTTTAAAATCAGAATATGTAATTGGGTTTGAATGAGTATGGTTGTTTTGATTTCTATGAAAGAATGTATATTATTGTGAAATTAGGAAGTATAATTGATAATTTGCTTAATCTGATTCGAAGAATGTAACATATTAATTGTGAATTTATATATATCTCTCGGGTATTACCTACCCGTTAAAAAAAATTTCACAATTAATATTTTGTACATAAGAATTTTATTACAGTCTTTATGAAAATATATATGTATATATTCTTCTCAGATGTAACATAGATTTTAATGAGTTAATACTAAATTAAACTCATTCAATTTACGGTTGGAACTAGAATTGAATAATTCCTTTAAGGCTTTAGAGGTTACATAAGTATTTCTTCAATAATATTGAAATTATGAATCAATACTTCGTTATTTGTTGAGATGTGATGCTGGTTTTTGTTAAATTCTTGTGAACTTCGCAAAGTACGAATGATGTTATCTGAAAAGTTTCGGTTACATCAATGATGAAGTGTAAAATCAAATATATACTTGATTTATTAGGAATTGGAATTTGTTGAATTGAGACAGAGATTGTAGTTAACGATGGTTAAGTCGCGGGTGAGGGACGTACATTATTGCATATTTGTAATATGAATTAACCGAGTAGTTAAGATTCACACACAATAGCTTTAACACGGAAAGATTTATTTTTTTATTTCAAAAAAAAAAAAAATATATATATATATATATATATATATATATATATATATATATATATATATATATATATATATATATAATATATATATATATATAATTTCTTCAGAGGGAATGAGTTAATTCTTCATAACTTGTTGATACAATATACACGTTATTGATTCGTAATGATGTAAACAGTGATTCTTGAACTGACGGAGTTTGTAATGTTATAGGTGTTGTTGATTCTGATGTTGACTGTACTGACGATGCTGGTGACGCTGACGGTACTGTTGATGCTATTGGTAAAACAAGTTTAACTTGTTAATCACACGCCATTTTTGTCAGGGTTTCTACTCTTCCTTCTATCATTTTGGTTCGCTTAACTGATTTATAGTTAGGGCTAGATTAGATAATCTCTAAGACTTTAGAGATTATATAATCGCCGCAGAATGTTTCTCCAATGAAGTTATGAATTAATACTTCGTCAGTTATTGTTGTTGGTACTCCTTGGTATCTATGGTACGTATGACGTTGATACTCGTGGGACAGATTGTGAAGTTGAGGTTTACAACGCGGCTGTGGTTGGAGGTGGTAATGGTACTATTGGCGTTGATGATGGTGGTACTGGTTATGTTGCTGATGCTGTTGCTGGTGTTTGTAATCTCTGAACCATATTCTCCAAAGCCACTACCCGAGCGCGAAGTTCGTTGACTTCTTCTATTATTCCAGGATGATTGTCGGTCGAAACGAGTGGATAAATAAAATCTAGAATTTGATGTAGTATATAATCGTGACGAGATACCCTGGAAATAAGAGAGAAAATGGTGTCTCGAACAGGTTCGCCGGTAAGTGCTTCAGGTTCTTCGCCAAGAGGGCAATGTGGTGGATGGAAAGGATCGCCTTCTTCTTGTTTCCAATGATTGAAGAGGCTACAAACCCATCCCCAATTCATCCAGAATAGGTGATGACTGATTGGTTGATCCATTCTGGTCACACTGCTTTCGGAGCTTGAGTGAGATTCTATTTCGGAATCCGAGTGACTTGAACTGATGACAAATTCCATTTCGTACGATTGGATAAAGGATTTTTTGATATAAAATGATTTTTTGGCTATCGGGTGGTATTCTATTTACCTAGGATATCTATATATAGAGATCAAAAGATTTCATAGATTACGGAGGAATTTGCGGGATATGTCAGGCAAAGTTTAAAGTAACAGATACGATAAGATATGATTTAGCAGATACGCTAAGATATGAATTTTGTCTATACACTACTCATGCAATTAATGTAGCAAGACGTGTCTAGACTAATAATGATAAGCAGGTAATTTCCTATGGATGATAAGTAGATGATTTCCGACTAGAAATGATAAGCAAAACTTTTGACATGCAGACACGGTCGAAGTCCAGACTCACTAATGCATCCTAACGACTTATCAGTTAGACACACTAATGCAGTCCTGGTTCGCTAAGACCACCGCTCTGATACCAACTGAAAGGACCCGTTCATATACATTATAAACGATTCACAATAGTTGATTACATCGCGAGGTATTTGACCTCTATATGATACATTTTACAAACATTGCATTTGTTTTTAAAAGAAAAACTTTCTTTACATCGAAAATTGACAGGCATGTATACCATTTCATAATATCCACTATTCAACTATAAATTGACTTAATAATAATAATCTTTAATGAACTAAATGACTTGAATGCAACGTTCTTCGAAATATGCCATGAAAGACTCCAATTAAGATCTTTAAAATGAGCAAATGCACAGCGGAAGATTTCTTTAATACCTGAGAATAAACATGCTTTAAAGTGTCAACCAAAAGGTTGGTGAGTTCATTAGTTTATCATAATCATTCATTTTCATCATTTTAATAGACCACAAGAATTTCATTTCCAGTTCTCATAAATATACGTCCCATGCATAGAGACAAAAATCATTCATATGGATTGAACACCTGGTAACCGACATTCACAATATGCATATAAGAATATCCCCATCATTCCGGGATCCTCCTTCGGACATGATATAAATTTCGAAGTACTAAAGCATCCGGTACTTTGGATGGGGCTTGTTGGGCCCAATAGATCTATCTTTAGGATTCGCGTCAATTAGGGTGTTTGTTCCCTAATTCTTAGATTACCAGACTTAATAAAAAGGGGCATATTCGATTTCGATAATTCAACCATATAATGTAGTTTCGATTACTTGTGTCTATTTTGTAAAACATTTATAAAAATTGCGCATGTATTCTCAGCCCAAAAATATAAAGGGTAAAAAGGCAAATGAAACTTACCATACTGTATTTCATAGTGAAAATACATATAACGTCATTGAACTAGTGCAAGGTTGGCCTCGGATTCACGAACCTAAATTAATTATATATAATTATATGTTGGTCAATATTTGTCTAACAATTAGGTCAGGTCATAGTGTACCACAATTCTAATGCTCGAGACTAATATGCAAAAGTCAACAAAAGTCAATTTGACTCAAAATGATTTCCAAAATTTATACATGATTATAATATATTTTAAATATCGTCGTTTTATATTTTTAAATATTTTTAAAAGATTTATTAGAGTAAATAATATAATTCATTTATTAATAAATAAAATTTTATATTAAAATTTATATAATAAAATATACTTTTATATATATTAAGTAATAAAATTTATAGGGTTCATTTAATATCATAAAGATAATATGATAGGTATTATTAAAGTAATTTATTACACGTAGTAAAATATGTTTGTATTACATATTTATTTGATAAAATAATATCTATAATGTTAGTAAGTAAAAGTTGTATTATTTTGTAATAATAATTATTATTATAAAAATTTCAATATTTATAATTACTAAGGTGATATTATGATAAAACGATAATTCTAATTATGATAACTTTAATATTTACGATAATTTTTAATATTATCTTTAAAATAATAATTCTATTTAAAATGATAATAAAAATGATATTTTATAGTAACAATGACATTTCTATTAAAATGATACTTTTTGTTAAAATGATAATTTTTGTTAAAATGATAGTTTTGATACTAACGATACTTTTAATAATAATAGTAATGATAAAAATAATAAGAACGATAATTTTATCTAAATCAATATCTTATAATATTTTAATTTCATCATGATACTCTTACTCATTATTTCCTAATCGTTTCGTTTAATAGCTTTTAATCGTCTTTTATATCGTGCTCATAATAATGATAATAATAGTATTCAAAATAATTAGGTGTTACTAATATTAGTTTTAATTACAATAATACTAATAATGATAATTACTATGACATTATTAACGATAATGATAATATAATAATAATAATAACAATAACCATTTTTAAATAATGATATATATATTAATAATGATAATAATAATAATGATAATAATAATAATAATAATAATAATAATAATAATAATAATAATAATAATAATAATAATTAGATAATAATAATAATAATTAGATAATAATAATAATAATAATACTAATTATAACTTTAATGATAATAACGATAGTACTAATAATAAAAAAAACAATTTTTAATGATAAATCCTTTTATTGATAAAGATAATAATAATAATAATAATAATAATAATAATAATAAGATAAAACTAGAACGACGATAATAACGACGATAATAATAATCATTTTTAATAATAATACAAAAATTCGATGGACTATAACTTCAAATCCGTTCATCGAAATCATTCGATATCTAAATAAAAAGTTCTTAATTTTTCGCTAGCTTTCCAACGACATGCATATCTTATACCTTATCTCAGTCGCATATATAACTAATTCAGGATTCAACATAATCTAACTAAAGGCAATATCAAAAGTACAAACATGCATAATCCTATATACTCGAGCACTAGTCAGGGATACACTATTAGTATGTAAAAGTTAAATTATGAGTACTCACGTATCAATATTGAGATTCAATATTGCAGGAAAGGTACGTAGACGCAACAGAGATGATAAACACTATATTGACTTCATGAGCATACCCATGAACCATACCCAATCACCTCCATAGCTATAACCCATAATTTCCTTAATCCAATCCCACTCGAAAAACATTTCGAAATCACCCGGACCGCACTCCGACGTAATATTTTATGTATACTAATAATATCTTGAAATAATACGGAGTAAATATATATATGTAAATCGATTGAGACAGTTTAGAGAAAAATATTTTCAAGTTTCTATGAAATAATGAAACCTATTGAATTCAATTTATAATAGATTTTTGAATTATTAAAGTGAATTATTAAAGTATGAATTATTAAAGTGAATTATTAAAGTATAAATTATTAAAGTGAATTATTAAAGTATGAATTATTAAAGTGAATTATTAAAGTATGAATTATTAAAGTGAATTATTAAAGTATGAATTATTAAAGTGAATTATTAAAGTCAAAGTAAAGTAAAAAATAAAGTAAAGGTAAAGTTTAAGTATAGTAAAAGTATAAAACTATGTACGTATAATACGCGTATAAATATATATAATATTAATTTAAATCGTTATATATATTTAATAAAATAAAATATAAATATCGTTATCTTTATCATACTGGTTAAGTAATGAGTTGTCAAAAGTGGTTCTAGATATTTATAAAAGTTATATACGTTTTAATAATAAAGTTCTTTTTAAACTGAAAATATTTTTGTACGTTTGAAACTAAATCAAATAAATATAATAATTTTGTTTTCCAAAACCAAATATATTTTTAAGAATCATTTTGTTTAAAGGTTAAAATAATAGAAATCGTTATATCATAAAACGTTTTAGAAAAGTAGAATCATATATATTCATAATAGGTTTCAAGTTTTTAAATTACAGTCTGTTGGTGAAACATGGGATAAAGTTCAAATGTTAAATAAACGTATGAAATCATCTTAATGAAAAATGTCGAGTTACTTACTTGTCGATATCCAACATCTAAGTTAGTTACACTTCACGTTCTTACTTATAAATCACTTTACCATTTTCTGAATGTTGTAAAAAAGAATAGATTTCTTAAATCACAGTAGACCTCATAACATAGACCCGTAATCATATCACAATGTATCTGATAAATTAATCATTTGATATTATCTTCTAATTCCATCGATAAACATATTGAAACAAATATGTTTATGTAAAGTATTATACGTTTAATACTTTATTAATATTCTCAAGTTATAATATATATACATATATATACATATTTATTTATATATAACGGTTCGTGAATCGTTGGAATTTGGTCGAGGTTATAATGAATGCATGAACACAATTTAAAATTCTTGAGATTTAACTTAACAAACTTTGCTTATCGTGTTGGAATAATATAAAGATAAAGTTTAAATTTGGTTGAAAATTTCCGGGTTGTCACAAAGAGTACCACCAGAATGGGTTGTGCATGACATTTTGCACCAAGTGTAAAAGAAAGGGTCATGGTGCGACGAAGTGTGAGATATACGGACCGATAAATAACAGAATTAAAAGAACAAATAATGTCGGAACAAATAATGCCGCCGTAGTTTGTTTTGGATGTGGAAAACCAGGCCACATTAATAGAAATTGCCCGAATCAGGAGAATACTAATGGGCAGGGCCGTGGAAGAGTTTTCAATATTAATATGGCAGAAGCGCAGGGAGACCCGGAGCTTGTTACGAGTACGTTTCTTATCAATGAAAAACCTGCTTATGTTTTATTTGATTCGGGTGCGGATAGAAGCTATATGAGTAGAGATTTTTGTGCTAAATTAAGTGGTCCATTGACGCGTATGGATAATATATTTTTACTCGAATTAGCAAACGGTAAATTAATTACAGTAGATAAAATATGTCAGAATCAAGAAATTAAACTGGTTAGCGAAACATTTAAGATTGATTTGATACCAGTAGAGTTAGGAAGTTTTGATGTGATAATCGGCATGGACTGGTTGAAAGAGATGAAAGCAGAAATTATTTGTTACAAAAATGCGATACGCATTATGTGACGACCCGAAAATTTCTGACCAAATTTAAACTCAATCTTTAAATGATTTCGACACAATAAGCAAAGTCTGTAATGTTGAGTCTCGAAAACTTTGAACTGTGTTCATGTATATATTTGACCTTTGACTATTTCCGACGATTCACGAACGAGTGTTGTATATATATATATATATATATATATATATATATATATATATATATATATATATATATATATATATATATATATATATATATAATAAAATACAACTTAATCAATTGAGTTAATTATGTAAAATATTACACAAGATAAAAAGTTGTTATTAAAAATGAAACTATATATGTATTTGGTAATATATTTTGAATGTATAGATAGTAACTATTCAATAAAAGTTAATATATAATATATTATATATTACATAAGTAATAACTCATATATATATATATATATATATATATATATATATATATATATATATATATATATATATATATATATATATATATATATATATATATATATAACACAAGTATAAATATAATTTTATTATACTACTTCTATATTAACATTAGTGTTATTAATAATCTAAGATACGAACATGATATATATAGATTGATATAGTATTATTATTATTAAGATTATTGTTATTATTAATATAGGTATTATTAAATATCATTATCCTGTTACTAATATTAGTTATTCCTTATCAATTTTTTTATAAGTATTATTATAAAAACTATCATTTATATTGTTAATACTACTATATCAGTATTAGAATTACGATTTTAGTTATTAGTATGATTGATATTATTGTTAGTAATATTTGATATTATTAATTTATATCCTTATTATTAGTTATATTATTATTACTAATTATTTAATTAAATTATAATTATTAAGAATTAATTACTAAAAGTAAGTTAATTTATATAGAAGCAACTATGGATTGAGTTCAGTCTCCATATCCATCGAAACTGTACCCCATTTCTTGTTTTTGTCTTCAACCAGTTAGATATATATATCCAATTGGCAATACAATTCAAATTGAATATCAGAATCGTACGCATAAATCTTCTTTTCCTATCTATTTTATTTTATTTTATATTTTTGTATCTCCTTTCTAATCTAACTCTTCCTTCCTGTCTACCTTCGAAGTATATGTCGATTTCAATTAACAGATACATTCAGTATATAATTATTCTATATGAGTTCTTTCTGCAAATCATAAAAGAAAACAAGAAATTTTAAGAAAAAAAGGCACGTACCCTGCTCATTCAACTTTTTAGTCATATTTCAATCTCAAACGAATTTTCAAAATGTAACAATGCAAAGTTGTTAGAAATCGTTTACTCAAACTTTCTGAAGATTCTCAAATCCCAATTTCTAACAATGAATTCGAATTTGAGAGTCAAAGTTATTTTGTCAAAAGTCAAACCTGTGTTCATCAATCAAATTGAAGTTTTATAGATCGTTTTTGTTGAAATTAGTGATTGAAAAAGCTTTTATGGATCATCTGAAACTTTTTTCATGTTATAACAATTAGTTAAAACCTTATAAATTACGAAATCATTTTTCTTTTTTTTGTTCATACTGTTCGACGAGCAGAAGCTTTGCTTCTCTATATTTTATATTTTTTTTTATCAAAAGATCACTAGTATATGTTTTTATGTTAAATATTAATTCCTAAAACTAAATTAGTACACTTATTATGGATTGGGATTGATCTCTAGTCGACTTTGAAGATGAAGAAGAAGATGATACGTTTAATCGGGTCATAAACAAACAGAACTGAGTTAAAGCAGAAACTGGGCAATAGCCCAACGGTTCAGAGTGTTACGGGTATTCAGGAGGTCTCGGATTCGAGCCCGACAGGCAGCAACTAATTTTTTTTAAAGCCATATGAGGTAGTTTATAATGTCAAAAATCTTTATTTTAATTATTATTATTATTATTATTATTATTATTATTATTATTATTATTATTATCATCATCATTTTCATTATTGTTATTATTATTATTCTTATATAAGTATTATTGTTATTAGTATTATTATTAGTATTAGGACTAGTAATATAAGTATTATTAAATATCATTATTTTTATTATTATTATTACTACAATTATTATTATTATGAAAAAAATGATAATAACCCCATTAGGAATTGATTAAGTATAAATGTAATAATATGAACGGGATTGTGATAATATAAGATTATAAGCATTATGAATTGGTTACGAATATAATTAAGACTATGTGTCAAGTTATAAAATGTTTAAGATTTAGAACATGAATATGGTTATGATATAAAAATAATTATAGTTATGAACTTTTTAAACAAAATATTTTAATTATTAACATTATTACTATTATCATGATTAATATCGTATTATGAATATTATTATCACCACAATAAGTAAAATTATTATTATCATTATTATTACTATTATTAGTGTGATGACTGATGTCAAAGCTAAGGGGTATAAAATACTATTGAAGTTTACAAGGAAACACTATTAAATACGATAAAATTTTACACAAGATATTTATTTATTTATAGAATGGATATACTTAAACCTTGCTACAACACTTATAGGCAGTGTACCTAATCGTACAGTAGTGTAGTTTTTAGTAAGTCCGGTTCGTTCCACAGGGAATCTTTTTTAAACAAAGCTCAACGCTATATTAATTTACTTTTATAAAAATACAAACATATATATAAGTAATATTATTATTATAAAAGGGGGTTTTTACCGTTTAATGACCGGTTTGTCGATTTTAAGACTTTAGTCGCAGTTAAAACCTAATGTAAAATATAAAATAAATACAAGACTTAAATTAAAGCGTAAAGTAAATAACGATAATGAAATTGCGAATAATAAAAGTGCGATAAAATAAACTTGCGATAATTAAAAAGGACGATAATTAAAAGTGCAATTAAATAACAATAAATAAAAGTGCGATAATTAGAAGTGCAATTAAATATAAAATAAATGAAATTAAATATGAAATAAAAGAATTATGCTTATTTAAACTTCCGTAATCATGATGTTTGACGTGTTGATTTTAGTTTTATGCCCATGGGTTAATTGTCCTTTGTCCTGGATTATTTAATATGTCCGTCTGGTTTTTGTCCATAACAGTCCATCAGTCGTAAATATAAAATGCGAGTGTCCTCGTCAAATTATTCTTATACCCGAAGTTAAATATTCCAACTAATTGGGGATTCGAATTGTAACAAGGTTTTAATACTTTGTTTAATGAATACACCAGGTTATCGACTGCGTGTAAACCAAGGTTTTACTACTTTGTTAACAATTACACCAATTACCCTTGAATGTAATTTCACCCCTGTTTTAATTATTCTAGTGGCTATTAATCCATTCCCGTGTCCGGTTAAATGAACGATTATTCGTACATATAAATACCCCGCCCATCGTGTCCGATCGAGTGTATATGGTAATTTATAAGGACGCCCAATTGTAAATCTTTATATTAACATTAACAAACTATCATTTAGTTAAACAAATATAAAGCCCATTAATAGCCCATAGTCTAATTTCCACAAGTGTCGTTCTTTTGTCCAAACCCCAATTATGGTACAAAGCCCAATTACCCAATTTTAGTAATTAGCCCAACATCATGATTACTTCGTTTTAAATAAGCATAATAATAACTTAGCTACGAGACATTAATATAAAAAGGTTGAACATAACTTACAATGATTAAAAATAGCGTAGCGTTACACGGACAGAATTTCGACTTACACCCTTACAATATTCGCTAACATACCCTTATTATTAGAATTATAATTAAAATTAAAATTAAAATATAAATTATAAATATATATATCGTATGAATGAGGAGAAAAAAAGATGATGAAAATGATCAGATTTCGGTTTGCTTTATAGGGAGTTTTTCATTTTGAGGCTCCGCGACTCGCGGTGAAATCCTCTTCAAACTCCGCGAGTCGCGGAGAATGAATTTACAGCTCACACCCTTGGAGTCTTTCTCTGCCGACGGTTTTTATTTATAAATATAATATATATATATAATTAATATAATTAATTATATATTATATTATATTTATATACCTAGTTAACTTGTAATTTTTAGTCCGTTGCGTCGAGCGTTGAGAGTTGACTCTGGTCCCGGTTCCGGATTTTCGAACGTCCTTGCGTACAATTTAATATCTTGTACTTTGCGTTTTGAATCTTGTACTCTTGTAATTTCGAGACGTTTCTTATCAATAATTGGAACCTTTTTGATTGTCTTTTGTACTTTTGAGCTTTTTGGTCGTTTGCGTCTTCAATTCGTCGAATCTGTCTTTTGTCTTCACCTTTTATTATTTAAACGAATATCACTTGTAAATAGAACAATTGCAACTAAAAGCTTGTCTTTCTTGAGAAATAATGCTATGAAATATATGTTCGTTTTTAGCATTATCAAATATTCCCACACTTGAGCGTTGCTTGTCCTCAAGCAATATCGTCTTGAAATACTAGAATCACTTCTTTATTCTTCACACTTTGTACATCAGTGATTTCTATACGGCGGTATAAACAATGGTAGTAACGATATGGTTTACAGTCCCACATGACTATAAAAATTTAGATCCATTAAGGAAATTGGATCTTTATGAAAACATTTGATCTTTTGAAAATTAAATCTAGTTTTTACCCTAGATAAGTTTTCCGGGATAACCCTTTACCGGTGTTTGCAAAATATTTTTGTGGGTTTGGTGGGTTTCAGAATTGAAAATTTTAGCTCAAAACTTGCTGTTTTGTGTCACCCACTTGCTAACCTTGTATTTGGAAAGCAACACGTCCAGTTTACTTGTCCCGTATATTACCTTTCGATAAACTACGTCCGGTTGTAAAGGAAAGCGTTGAACAAGCAACTGTTAAGGCAATGTCCCCTGACATGCTTTTAATTATGGTCTATAACGTGTCGGACGCAATTACTATCCTTGGTAGGAGCAATAGTAAAGCTCACCCTTATAATTTTTCGGTATGGCACAAGGTCCTGTCTTTGACCACTATGCAACCACCGTTCTTACGGTTGACACCCGATTTAGTTCAGGTGACCTAATGAATTCCAGGTGAATTCCTAGGTTTTTACGTTCAATGGTAATGAACGCATTGAAAATAGGGTTTTCAGAAAACAAATCGGTTTGTAATTTTGATCAAAATATTTTCTCGTTCAAGCTCGAGTTTAGATATCATTGAATTCCATGAGTTTGTAATTCTCAATCTTTAAAGTCAATCTCAAGGATTGAGTAATATCAGTCTTAAAAGCTGATTTTTTATCTTTAATGAGATTATCCTTTCTGGGGGTCTGATTCATTAGTCTTATCCAGCTAATTTGCATGGTGCCCCTGATGTGCGAAAAGTGGTATATGAATTATCGTGTGGAAAATACCGGTTTTAAAGATTACACACACTAACGGGCAGTGTACCCGATCGTGTCGTAGTATAGATAATGGTAAAATCCGTGTATCGTTCCAAGGACAGTTATATGTGCAAATTAAGATTGTATGAACTAAATTGTGATTAAGCTAAAATAAAAGGAATCACACAAGTACAAGATATTGGGTTGCCCTTTAACGATGGGCAAATCAATAAAGGAATAAGTTTAAAGACAATAATTTTTGGTATTTTAGGTTTATGAAGATGAAAGATAGTTTTTATAACAAATAAAAGGAAAATGCTCATCTAGACTTTTTACCCTCGATATTGAATGTAAGTTTTGATATTAAGGCCTGATTGAATAATTATGTGTGTAAGTTATCTAATAGGTTTACTAAGAGTTCTCTCGGATAAACACGCAAACACAATAACAAGATCAAGGGTTCCCTTTTCACTATGGTTCTTGTATTTGTAATCAAACAACTATTATAAGCATGCTAATCGCCTAAATCGACCCGCCAAGAGTTCTCTTTAGCAAGTACTCAAACTAGAATTACTAAGCGAGGGTTCCCTATAACTTAGACCTTTTCGTTTGTGACTAGTTGATCAACAAGATCAAAGACTTGAATAACAATTGTCTTTGCGTTCGCTCTACACAATTCATTCCTATTTTGTTTAACCGTTTTAATCTAGTTTACCCCCTTGGTCCGGTTTAGCAAACAATCAATCTAAGACAAGTTGATTGTAAATCAATATGATACATCAACAAGAGTTCTCTTTATCAACAACATATCAATTAACTAGATACAAATGGTTTTAACAACAATAAGCATGGTTCTTAATTCAAGCTTTAATCTATCACGCATAATACATTCAATCAATAAGATTACATTCAACACCTTGGTTATTAATCTAGACAAGCATAAAAGAGCTAGCTAACAATCATATTTAAAGACAATAACAAACTGGAAATAAAGATAGAATTCATTGAACTGAAAGAATCGACCTCTTGAAGCAATCTTGGATGATGATCCTGATGATTCTTGAATTTGGATTGGAATGATGGATTAGGTGATCCTGGATTACTCCAAGGATCACCTTGAATCGTCACCTAAGCCTCTGAAAATTCTCTTTCTGTACTCCCTGGTTCGTCCTCCTTTAACTGATCTTCAATAATGAGGTTATAAGGTGGAGAAATTAGGTAAAAAGCTCTAAAATCGGGTACACCTACTTCGGGACGTCGTCCTAAAAGGGAGGACGGCGTCCCGGTTAAATGAACAAGACGGCGTCCCGAAATTCAAAACGGCGTCCCAGTTAGCAAGCCAGGACGGCATCCCTGGACCCTAGACGGCGTCCTGGTAGGCTTTTAGGCACTGTTTCGTTTCCTCTTGCAAATATCTTCCATACTTCTTCCATATTTCTTAATATCTTCCGTATTTCTTCAGTTACTCAATGATTCTAAAGTTAACTACAATACAATGAATTATACAAGGAGACTATACAAATACAGATGGAAAAACAATGAAAAAGACTTGATATTGCGACTAATGATATATCTATTTTGAGCAATATCAAAATCCCCCACACTTATCTCTTGCTTGTCCTCAAGCAAGTCTTGTTTTAAACACTCGAATATAAAACAAAAATATGAAACACACACACATTTATTGGATCACACATTTATTGGAATCACACTCACACAATATAGTACACAAGTCCACACTAATCACAAGAAACACACACGTTCTTTTGGAACACAAAACTCACGCTATATGTTACACAATTGGAACACACACTCATTGAGTTACACACACAATATATGAAACACACGCACACCTTTGAATTAATCGGGAGAGGTGAACTTCGTTGCAAGTATTGAAAATTTTGGATCCTTAGGGAAAAATGGATCTTAAGAAAACGTTTTATGATTTTGAAAATGTCATGCTAGTTTTTACACTAGACACGTTTTCCGGTTTTAACCTCAAATTCCGGTTGAGGGTAACTGAAAACCGAAGTCTCAGTCGGCGATTAGCAAGCTATCCGCCCCCATGATTGTAGTATCATGGAACTCTTAACCGGGCGCCCCCTGACGCGATATAAATATCGGTCTTTCATGACAATTTTGTACATTTAATATCAAGGGTTAAAACTGCGAAGACTAAGCTATCGCGCGGGACAGATCCTGCTCCAGCTTATACACCGTAATCGGTCTTGCACTGGATAGCGACTTGGATTTACCCTACCAAGTTTATTTTCGGGTTTGAAAGTTCAAGACTTACCCTTCCCACTGTACCGTATATCGTGATATGATATTGGTATGAAATGACATAGTTTAGGAAGTATGCTATATCAAGTAAGACAAGAATTCGGAAGACTTTACTTCCTTCAAGGATGGACTAGATACATCCTTTAGGTTTAGTGACATTATTCTTTTTCCTTTCAAGCCAAAAGTACTTTAAACATTTTTCTTAATAAAATTTGGTGATAGTAATTCGAAAAGATTGGTAAAATCCCCCACACTTGGCTCTTTCGTTAAGACTTTTAGTTTAAAAATTTTAAAATTTCCCATTAAATTACGAAAATAAGCCAAGTTGAATACCCGCGAGAATTTATACCATTTATACCATCCCCCCACACTTAAGATTAAGTAATGCCCTCATTACTTAAAATCAGTAAAATTTAAATTTGAGAGGACAATAGTGTGAAAAGGGAGTTCGAAAAACCTATGTTCAAAAACCGGAGATCGTGGGATATAGGTGAGCGATGGCGCATCCTTCAGTCCTTGATCTTCATCACACAATTTCAAAGTTGATAGGTACCTTGCTGAATTTTAATGCTTGTGTCACTAAAACCTTGAAAAACCTCGTGCACTTTTATTAACGCGTCATGCACTCGACTCGACCCCAGAATTTAATGCCTAGTGGGGTTAAAGTCCCCCACACTTTATCGGACGAGACGTGAAGTCGGTGGAAAAAGTTCCACGAATCAAAATAGTGAGCCAATCATTTACACCTCGGGTGGTGTATATTATATGTGATAAATCCTTTTTCAGTTTCCCGAAAAAGGATGACCTAACCCGAGGGTTAACACATGACTCCCCTCCAAGTGCGGTTTTCAGTAACACTTTTATTCTTATTTGTGGATCTTGGTCAAATGGGTCTTTAAATATTGTATTCCCAAACTTGACATCCTCTGGAATAAGCATGGACCCGCTGTGAATCTCAACTATTGAGCGGGGCTCAATTTCCAGCTTCACTTCCTTTAATTCTTCAGTTGTAGGTTCATAACCATTAGCCATGAGAACGAGTAGCAAACCGTTTTCCTCCTTTAACACAATCTCATCTATATAACTAGAAGAGTAAGAATGTAACTCCGGGAAATCCTGCAAAAGCTCAGAAAGTGGATCTAAACGAGTACATTTTTCAACAACCAGTTCGTCTTGCAAAATAGATTGTGAAGTTACAAGTTGTGGAGCTAGACTGGATTCTGTCACATTTGAATTTTCCGGAAACAGAATCAACGGTGAATAATGATCGGTAGCATGTTGCATAGTGGGTAGGGGACTCGAATGTTTAACGTTCGGATTCATGCAACATTGCCAAGACCCATAAAAACACGGGCAGAAACCTTCGGCTATCATCCTTTCTTTCATAGACATGTTTTTAATGTTAACCACAACTTCATCTTCTTCTTTCTTTTGGTACCCCTCGTTGGTAACACTAGGAGATAAATATAATTCGATTAGTTTCCTCCGTTCTACTCTCATTCTCTCACCCATTGTCATATTCCTATGGTCAACCATTTTCCTGCAACTGACAAAAACAAGAAAAGAATAAAAGCACCGACACTAAACAGTGAAAGAAAAATAATAACAAAAAATTCTACAAAAAATGATAAAATCTAAGAAAAATAATAATCACAACTTAGTCAACAATTCTTATCTAGACACAACTGTCCCCGGCAGCGGCGCCAAAAACTTGATGTGCGAAAAGTGGTATATGAATTATCGTGTGGAAAATACCGGTTTTAAAGATTACACACACTAACGGGCAGTGTACCCGATCGTGTCGTAGTATAGATAATGGTAAAATCCGTGTATCGTTCCAAGGACAGTTATATGTGCAAATTAAGATTGTATGAACTAAATTGTGATTAAGCTAAAATAAAAGGAATCACACAAGTACAAGATATTGGGTTGCCCTTTAACGATGGGCAAATCAATAAAGGAATAAGTTTAAAGACAATAATTTTTGGTATTTTAGGTTTATGAAGATGAAAGATAGTTTTTATAACAAATAAAAGGAAAATGCTCATCTAGACTTTTTACCCTCGATATTGAATGTAAGTTTTGATATTAAGGCCTGATTGAATAATTATGTGTGTAAGTTATCTAATAGGTTTACTAAGAGTTCTCTCGGATAAACACGCAAACACAATAACAAGATCAAGGGTTCCCTTTTCACTATGGTTCTTGTATTTGTAATCAAACAACTATTATAAGCATGCTAATCGCCTAAATCGACCCGCCAAGAGTTCTCTTTAGCAAGTACTCAAACTAGAATTACTAAGCGAGGGTTCCCTATAACTTAGACCTTTTCGTTTGTGACTAGTTGATCAACAAGATCAAAGACTTGAATAACAATTGTCTTTGCGTTCGCTCTACACAATTCATTCCTATTTTGTTTAACCGTTTTAATCTAGTTTACCCCCTTGGTCCGGTTTAGCAAACAATCAATCTAAGACAAGTTGATTGTAAATCAATATGATACATCAACAAGAGTTCTCTTTATCAACAACATATCAATTAACTAGATACAAATGGTTTTAACAACAATAAGCATGGTTCTTAATTCAAGCTTTAATCTATCACGCATAATACATTCAATCAATAAGATTACATTCAACACCTTGGTTATTAATCTAGACAAGCATAAAAGAGCTAGCTAACAATCATATTTAAAGACAATAACAAACTGGAAATAAAGATAGAATTCATTGAACTGAAAGAATCGACCTCTTGAAGCAATCTTGGATGATGATCCTGATGATTCTTGAATTTGGATTGGAATGATGGATTAGGTGATCCTGGATTACTCCAAGGATCACCTTGAATCGTCACCTAAGCCTCTGAAAATTCTCTTTCTGTACTCCCTGGTTCGTCCTCCTTTAACTGATCTTCAATAATGAGGTTATAAGGTGGAGAAATTAGGTAAAAAGCTCTAAAATCGGGTACACCTACTTCGGGACGTCGTCCTAAAAGGGAGGACGGCGTCCCGGTTAAATGAACAAGACGGCGTCCCGAAATTCAAAACGGCGTCCCAGTTAGCAAGCCAGGACGGCGTCCCTGGACCCTAGACGGCGTCCTGGTAGGCTTTTAGGCACTGTTTCGTTTCCTCTTGCAAATATCTTCCATACTTCTTCCATATTTCTTAATATCTTCCGTATTTCTTCAGTTACTCAATGATTCTAAAGTTAACTACAATACAATGAATTATACAAGGAGACTATACAAATACAGATGGAAAAACAATGAAAAAGACTTGATATTGCGACTAATGATATATCTATTTTGAGCAATATCAGCCCCCCATTGTACGAGATAAATCCTTCTCATGGTTAGGATAAATCTGACCACTTGGCGACCCTGTTTAATGCTGAGGTCCGTGGATTTCCTGCTGATTTTAGTGATGACTTTTCTAGATTTTTCGTCAACCTACAGCTGGTCTGGACGACAACTTCTTGACCTAAATCAAGAAGCTCGTGTCTTTTTCGGAAGACTTTACTTCCTTTTAATGATGGACTTGATTCATCGTGTAGATGAATCTCTTCTTTTCTTTCATCGGGTAAAACAGTTTAGTTTAGTCCAAAGCAAAAGTATTTTCAGTTATTTGTTACAGATATATGTGACATATGTTTAAGATAACTTGGTAAATTTTCCCACACTTGGCTTTTATTTTCCTTTTTATCGTCCTCTATTCCATTTTAAATGAATTTTAACATTTTAATTTGTTTCTCAATTTATGTCCTTTCCGAGGTTACAATAATTTCGGTGTTAAAACCTAGTTTTATCGTTCATAAATATGTATAAACAAGATTTTGAATTCATTTAATTGAAAATTTTGAAAAATTTTACTAGAATTGGGTAGTCAGTATATAAGACTAGGGCTGTTCTTTTTTATCAGAGAGCACTAGATTCTAATACAACTACTGCTTTACTAGTATTTTTAATGGTAACCAAGTGTTTAAGATAAAAATTTTAAAATCCGAAAGAATTTAACCCCTTCCCACACTTAAGATCTTGCAATGCCCTCATTTGCAAGAAATCAGTAACAATTTAAATTATTGAGGGTGATTTGTGTGAAAATGATTAAATTTTTACCAAAGTTTCCAAATATATTGGCGTTTGTTTGCTAAATGATAAATGGTGCACATCATTTGTTCATTCCGTCTTGTTGTTATTTCACATATATTTTGCATCTTGTCGTCAAAATTAGTTGCTTTTGCTGAACTTAATGCCAGTCTTTGAAAATGCGTTGTTTTACCCTGTTGTGTACATAAGATAAACTGCAAACATATATACATATTTTTGAAGTTTGGTATATTACCCCACATTCAAAAATTATTAAAATCTAAGAATAAAAGTTAGATAATTATAAAAATGATTACAATATTAACAAAACTATTAAACGTATCAATAATTACAAATTACAAAATAAAAAAAATAAGTAAACTAAGGATGATATTGGTACCAATAGGGGTTCCAGGCATAACCATAGGTGCTATAGAATGCTTCGGCAGGGTCATACGTAGGATATGGTGGCTGCATCTCTATAGACCAGGGAGGGAAGATGGGTTTCGGTGTAGGAATATAGTTTCTACCTATATGTTGGCAATGAGCTATGATTTGGTTCTGATGAACTTGCCAATCTTAAATGCTCTCTGTCTAGCATTTTCGTATTCCTGAGAAGCTATAAACCTTTGCATTTCTTGCATTTCATTCCCCCCTCCTACATTACCTTGCTGCTGGTTTCTCTCCACCTGTGGATGTCTACCATGGTATCGTACTGCGGCGTTATTTCGCCTCTTCAAAACTTTCGCACCATGGTATACATTTAAACCTATAGTATCGTGGGGTTCCGGTTCTTCTACTAATAATCCCCCCCGACTTATATCCACACCGAGATATTCACCAATCAAAGTAATAAAAATACCACCTCCTATTATGCTATGCGGTCGCATCCCCCGAACCTTAGCTGATAAATAATAACCCACACAATACGGTATACTTACAGCGCTTTGTGGGTCTCGAATACACATATGGTAAAACAAATCCTGTTCATTTACTTTTTCCTTGTTCTTACCCCTTTGTGTAATCGAATTAGCTAAAAACCTATGTATCACTCTTAATTCGGCTCTATCTATATCCAAATAAGAGTAATTTCCCCCTTTGAAACGGTGATGGCTTGTCATTTGACTCCACACACCGTGTGTATCAAAATTTTCATCTATCTTTCTACCGTTTAGTATCAATCCTCTACAATCGGCAGACGCTAACTCCTCAGGCGTATATATACGTAAAGCCTGAGCCATGTCCAGTAAAGACATGTGGCGCATCGAACCGCCTAACAAAAATCTAATAAAAGAACGATCAGTTAAACTAGCTACCCGATCATTCAACTCTATACTACATAACAATTCTTCACACCATACTTTATATACAGGTCTACGCATGGTGAATAAACGTACCCAGTCATTAAAAGAAGAATTACCATACCTCTGTACAAGTAATTCCCTAATTGGCCCGGCCAATTCTACAGCTTCTAAGGGTCCCCATTCTATGACCCTCGGTACCTCAACAACCTTAGAATGAAGAGTATGCAAACCCCTTTGATATTTTGGATAATCTATCCAAAGTCTGTCAAATCTCAGGTTCGGGTGCAACTCTTCCAAGTGCATATCGGAAAAGGTCATGACTGGATGAGGTATATCCTGCTTGTAGTAGTTATCCACCTCCTGTTGTTCCAAATTCTCAGCAGGAGCATTGCGGGCTTGGGATGAAGATTCACCCCTTTCATTCTGCAAAACACATCAAACACAATTTTTGTGCATCCAAATATGCATTAGTGTCAGCAAAATCATCAATCAAAATAATTACAATGACATTATCAATTTATATCAAACTTAAGCTCATTTTCACATTTTTTATCAAATCTACACTTTTTCAAATAAGCATATACGAAAATGTTCGCCAAGTTCATAAGCATTCAACTCAAATAACATGTCAAAATAATCATTACTAGTAATTAAACAAGTCTCAAATGGCATTATCTTTCAAAAATCAAGTTCATGAATTTTAGACTTGAAAAAGTCCACTTTAATTCTCAAAATCATGTTTAGGCTCAAAGTTTGGATCATTTAACTACCTAGACATGTTACACTACTCAATTTAACAACAATTCATGACAAAAATCGGCCATAACCTGTTTATATCAAAAAACCCCAAATTTGCTCAAGAACACAAACCCTAGATTACTCAAAATTTGAAGTTTAAGGCTTCTAATCATGTTAAACAGCATCAATCTAGGTTATACAAGCATAATACATAAACAATTTAAGCATAATTACACTAAAAAGCATCAAAATCAAATTGGGGAAAAAAATGGCTCAAGAACACTAATTTCGGATTAAATGGTGTTTAGGTGTAGAAATTTACCGTTTTTCTTGAGTAATTCTTAGATAGCATCCTTCTCAACATGATTTTAGCAAAAAATTTGGTGATTAACGGTTAAAAATTGTGATTTTGGGGTGTATTTTTCGGGTTTTTCGCGTGCAGTTTTTCGCAGGTTTTTATTGTTTTGGGGTTGGGACTGATCTGTTCCAGCTCTTTATTATTTTTTTTTCTGATTTTTCATCCCTCCGCGACTCGCGGTGAATAACCCTTCAAACTCCGCGAGTCGCGGAGTTTGATAATTTTTTTTTTTTTTTTATAATCAATAACTTATAAAACAATTAAGTACTTAATTTTAAAATTTTGTTTCCCTTGTTATTTAGGACGAGGTCGTTTCGGATCGATATCCTAGTCCGTCCCTCGACAAAATTTTAAAATTTGTCTTTTTGTAGCGATTGTTTTAAAAGCTAAGATTTTTGGGTTTTTTAATATTTTTGGCATACTTTAATTCAATGAGATTAAAAATAATGATAATAAAAGTTCTCGTCCCTCCCTTGGGTAAAGCAATTTCGGTTCAAAGACCTAGTCTTCAACTTACGACGAATTTTAAAAATCATATTTTTAACTTAATGAGATAAAGTAAATTTTTGTTTTTAAATTCACACAACTTAAATATAAAATTCAAAATTAATATTAAAAATTCACACCAAACTTAAAATTGAAATGCATAAAATTAAAAATTTATATTTTAAAAATTAAAAATTCACACCAAACTTAATTTAAAAATTTATAAATTCATACCAAACTTATATTAATTTTTCAAATATTTACAATTTTAAATATATTGTTTTTACAAAGTTTACAATATTTATAAAGGGTTCAAATATTGATTTTTAAAAAACATGGTAAAAATAAAATTAAAAATCTTTTTGTCTTTTTATCCCACTTTAATCAATCAAATATTATCAAAAATATGCGCCCCTCTTTTCGGTAAAGTAATTTCGGTTCCAAGACCTAATTTAACTCATGACGAATTTTTGAAATATTTTGGGTTGATTGATTAAAGATATTTATACCTTAAGAATAAACGTTAAATTTCGCAGTGATGTAATAAATTTTTGAATGATATCAATAATTTCGGTCGCCAAACCTAATTTTATTCAATACCAATTTAATACTTTTTAGCGAACAAATTAGCATTTATTATCAAAAGGTTAAAAATAAAAATAAAAATAAAAAACTGTACAGACATACCTGTGAAATAGATTTTTTAGTTATATGATCTATCCCATTCATAAGATAGTCGGTTTAATTGGTTTTCCATGGCTACATAGGCGTAACCTCGAGCATTCAGTGTCTTTTCTTCTAAACATATGAACGGTCCGTCTCTGCATAAAGTAACAAATTCGGTATTTGAATAGGTTTGATTATTTGAACATTTACCTCCATGTGACCATTTTCCGCATTTGTGACATCGTTCTAGGTGTCGTGCTCTTCTTTTCGCTGCGAATTTTGATTTTCCTTTTCCAAATTGTAACTTATTATCTTCGCATCTGGATTCTTTTCTAACTCCGTCCATTCTTTCTCTGATTACTGATACTATTTCACTTGGGAGTATGTCATTATTACTTTTAGTGATCAAAGCGTGTAGCATTAGACCATGTTTTAGTTCACAGGCAGTCTTCATTTCGTAAAAACCTAAAAAAAATAAAAATTCAGAATGGGGGGAGAAGACTAGTTCTTTAGGGTCTGCTAGGGAAAGACCATTCGGGTTCCATTTTCGAGAACTACACGAAAACAGACAATCTAACTCTAACAGAAATACATATTATCCTTTAAAGACTTGATTCTCCCCACACTTAGTTAGCTGTGGTGTCGAAATTGTGATTAACTTCGTTGTTGACTTCCATCGGACCATGTATGTAATGTTTAACTCTGTGACCATTAACTTTAAATTCAATCCCATTTGAATTTATCAATTCTATCGTTCCGTATGGGAAAACTCTTTTGACTATGAATAGTCCAGACCATCTTGATTTCAATTTTCCAGGAAATAGCTTGAATCGTGAATTGAAAAGAAGAACTCTGTCTCCTTCTTTAAATTCTTTTGAACTTCTGATTCTTTTATCATGCCATTTCTTCGTTCTTTCCTTATAGATTAACGAATTTTCGTATGCTTCATGTCTTAATTCTTCTAATTCGTTTAGTTGACTTAATCGTAGACGTCCGGCTTCATGTAAATCAAGATTACATGTTTTCAAAGCCCAAAATGCTTTGTGTTCAATTTCTACTGGAAGATGACATGCTTTTCCATAAACAAGTCTAAAAGGTGTGGTTCCAATTGGAGTTTTGTAGGCTGTTCTAAAAGCCCAGAGTGCATCCTCCAATTTAATGGACCATTCATTCGGATTTGATCCTACGGTTTTCTCTAGAATACGTTTTAAGGCTCGGTTGGTATTTTCAACTTGTCCACTTGTTTGTGGATGATATGCGGTGGAGATTTTATGAGTTACTCCATATCTTTTAAGAACTTTCTCAAGTTGATTATTACAGAAATGAGTACCCCGATCACTTATTAAAGCTTTCGGTGTTCCAAACCTTGCAAAAATACGTTTTAAAAAATTGACTACAACTCGTGCATCGTTAGTTGGGAGAGCTTGTGCTTCCGCCCATTTGGATACATAATCAATGGCTACGAGTATATATAGATTATTATGAGATTTTGGAAATGGACCCATAAAGTCAATACCCCAAATGTCAAATACTTCACATACTTGGATGACATTTTGTGGCATTTCATCACGTTGACTTATTTTTCCGGCCCTTTGACATGCATCACAGGATTTGCAAAGAAGGTGTGCGTCTTTGTAAATTGTAGGCCAATAGAATCCAGCTTCATAAACTTTTCTAGCTGTTAGTTGAGGCCCATAATGCCCTCCTGTTGGTCCTGTGTGACAATGGTTTAAAATTTTACTAGCTTCATCTCCAAATACACATCGGCGTATTATTCCATCGGGACAACTTTTAAACAGATGTGGATCTTCCCAGAAATAGTGTTTTATATCACTGAAGAATTTCTTTCTTCTTTGGTACGATAATCCTTTTTCAAGGAATCCACAAACTAAGTAGTTTGCATAGTTTGCAAACCATGGGATTTCTTTATAATCTATCTTCAATAGATATTCATCAGGAAAGTTGTCTTGTATGGCCGATTCATTTAGAACTTCTAACTCAGGATTTTCAAGACGAGAAAGATGATCAGCGGCGAGATTTTCTGCTCCTCTTTTATCTCGGATTTCAATATCAAACTCTTGTAAGAGTAAGATCCAACGGATTAATCTTGGTTTAGCATCTTGTTTTGAAAATAGGTATCTAAGAGCAGAATGGTCGGTATAGACCACCGTTTTTGCTAGAACGAGATATGATCGAAATTTGTCAAAAGCAAAGACAATAGCAAGGAGTTCTTTTTCAGTAGTTGTATAGTTCGTTTGTGCTCCTTGTAACGTCTTACTAGCATAATATATAGGTTGAAATCGTTTTTCAATCCTTTGTCCTAAAACGGCTCCCATTGCAAAATCACTTGCATCGCACATTAGTTCAAATGGTAGATTCCAATTTGGTGTTATCATGATCGGCGCATTAGTGAGTTTCTCTTTAAGAATATTAAAAGATTTGATACACTCATCTGAAAAGATGAATGGAGCATCCTTTTCTAGGAGTTTATTCATAGGAGTGGCAATTTTAGAAAAATCTTTTATGAAACGTCGGTAAAAACCGGCATGCCCTAGAAAACTCCTAACTCCTCTAACATTGGTGGGATGTGGAAGTTTAGCAATTACATCTACTTTAGCTCTATCCACTTCAATTCCTTCTTTTGAAATTTTATGTCCAAGAACGATGCCTTCTTTAACCATGAAATGGCATTTCTCCCAATTAAGTACTAGATTTGATTTTTCGCATCTAATTAGCATTCGTTCCAGATTAACTAGACATGATTTAAATGTATCACCGAAGACTGAAAAGTCATCCATGAATACTTCCATGCATTCTTCTATCATGTCGTGAAAAATCGCCATCATACACCTTTGAAAGGTTGCAGGGGCGTTACAAAGTCCAAATGGCATGCGTTTGTAAGCAAAAGTACCATAAGGGCACGTGAATGTGGTTTTCTCTTGATCTTCGGGTGCTATTGGAATTTGAAAATATCCGGAAAATCCATCTAGAAAACAATAGTAACTATTTCCGGCTAATCTTTCCAACATTTGATCTATGAAAGGTAAGGGAAAGTGATCTTTTCTGGTGGCATCATTTAATTTTCTATAATCAATACATACACGCCATCCTGTTACAATCCTAGTAGGAATAAGCTCATTTTTTTCATTTGTAATGACAGTCATGCCACCCTTCTTAGGTACGCATTGAACTGGGCTTACCCATGGACTATCAGAGATTGGATAAATTAGACCTGCATCTAGCAGTTTAATAATCTCTTTCTTAACTACATCTTGCATATTAGGATTTAGTCTTCGTTGGCGTTGCACATACGTTTTATGACCTTCTTCCATAAGGATTTTATGTGTGCAATACGAAGGACTTATTCCTTTAATATCATGAATCTTCCATGCAATGGCTGGTTTATGAGCTTTCAACACAGAAATGAGTTGTGATTTCTCATTTTCAGTAAGAGAAGACGATATTATTACAGGTAATTCAGATTCACCATGTAAATAAGCGTATTCTAAATGGTTTGGAAGTGGCTTTAACTCTAATTTCGGAGGTTCTTCTATCGATGATTTGTATCGATATCTGTCTTCTTCTTTTAGCATTTGAATTTCTTCTGTTGTTGGTTCATATCCATTAGCTATAAGTGTAGCTAACATTTCAGCTTCATTAATTGGTTCATTACCTTCTCCTAAAGAACATTCTCCTGTTCCTTGTAATTCTGGAAATTCTTCTAATAATTCTGCATGTGCATCTATAGTTTGAATATAATAACATGTATCATCTGCAGATTGTGGTTGTTGCATTGCTCTATCAACTGAAAAGGTAACACTCTCATCCTCTATACTTAGGGTCAGTTTCTTACCGAACACGTCTATCATTGCTTTAGCCGTGTTTAAGAATGGTCTTCCTAATATGAGAGGAACTTGAGAATCTTCTTCCATGTCCAAAACAACAAAATCTACTGGAAATACTAAAGTACCAACTTTAACTAGCATGTTCTCCATTATCCCTCTAGGATATTTTATTGATCTATCGGCTAGTTGTATGCTTATTCTGGTTGGTTTCAATTCTCCAAGGTCTAGTTTAGTGTATAGTGAATACGGCATTAGATTTATACTAGCACCTAAGTCTGCCAATGCTTCTATTGAACTAAGACTACCCAGAAAACATGGAATTGTGAAACTTCCTGGATCAGATAGTTTTTCTGGTATCTTATTCAACAGCACTGCTGAACAATTAGCATTCATAGTAACAGCCGAGAGTTCTTCCATTTTCTTTCTATTTGAGATTAGATCTTTCAAGAATTTAGCATATCTAGGCATTCCTGAAATCACATCAATGAAAGGAAGATTTACATTTATCTGTTTAAACATATCCTAGAATTTGGATTGCTCGGCTTCAAGTTTTTCTTTCTTCATTTTACTCGGGTAAGGAAGTGGTGGTTGGTATGGTTTAACATAAGGTTTATCCTTAACTGTATTATCTTCGTTAACCTTTTCAACTACCGGTTCTTTTTCCTTATTTTGATCAGGTTGTGGTTCTTGTGGAGTAGGAATGGTTTCATCAGAAGTTACAGGTATTTCAGGTGGTTTAAGTGTTGTACCACTTCTTGTGGTAATGGCTTTAGCTGTTTCATTTCGGGGGTTAGCATTTGTATCGCTCGGTAAACTTCCCGGTTTTCTTTCACCTATTAACCTTGCTAGGTTACTTACTTCTTGTTCTAGATTTTGAATAGAAGCTTGTTGATTTCTAAATGCTTGAGCATTTTGTTCATTGGTTTGTTTCTGAGATGTGAAAAACTGCGTTTGAGTTTCAACTAGCTTCGTCATCATATCTTCTAAATTCGGCTTTTTATCATCGGTTTGTTGTGGTGGTTTGTTTTGAAAATTAGGTCTTTGCTGGTTGTAAGTATTATTGGATATTTGTTGATTGCTAGGACCTTGTTGGTTGTTGTATGGAATATTTCGGTTATAATTCTGGTTTTGATTGTAAATCGGTCTTGGCGGTTGATAATTATTCTGATAATTATTTCCAGGCCTTTGGTTTATGTATGAAATATTCTCTCTTTGTTCCATTGTTAATTCAATACTGAGACAATCTTTTGTCAAATGTGGTCCTCCACACTGCTCACAACTAATTCGTATTGAGTGAATATCCTTAGTCATCTTTTCCATTCGTCTCTCCACAGCATCTATCTTTGCGGAAATGGAATCTAAGTCATGGCTAGAATCGGCTCTAGCTGCTTTAGATGATCTAATGATATCTTTTTCTTGGTGCCACTCATGTGAGTGGGAAGCAGTGTTATCAATAATTTTGTAAGCATCAGTTTCGGTTTTCTTCATAATAGAACCACCAGCTGCTATATCTATGTCTTTTCTTGTAGTGATGTCGCATCCTTGGTAGAATATTTGTACTATTTGACAGGTGTCTAAACCATGTTGCGGACATCCTCTTAACAACTTTCCATATCTAGTCCACGCCTCATATAGAGTTTCATTTGGCTTCTGTGTGAACGTAACAATTTCTGCTTGAAGTCTTACGGCTTTAGATGCAGGAAAGAATTGTTTAAGAAATTTGTCAACTAAAACGTCCCATGTATCGATCGCCCCTTCAGGTAATGATTCCAACCAATCTTTGGCTTCTCCCTTTAAAGTCCAGGGAAATAACATGAGATATATCTGTTCATCCTCCACTTCTCGGATTTTAAATAGTGTGCAGATCCTATTAAAGGTACGTAGATGTTCATTTGGATCTTCCTTCGGCGCACCACTAAATTGGCATTGATTAGTCACCATGTGTAGAATTTGTCCTTTGATTTCATAATCTGGCGCATTAATGTCTGGATGAGTAATTGCGTGACCTTGGCCAGTGCGTTTAGCTCTCATTCGGTCTTCCATACTTAAAGGTTCCAGATTCTCCATAATTGAATTTGTTGAATCGGAATCACTAGATGATTCTGATTTAATGGTTCGTTCCTCAACAATCTCTGTTTGAATAATTGGTGGTTCCGGAGGAAAGTTTAATGGTTCAGGATCTACGAACCGTTCCTGAATATTCTCCGGATTCTCAATTGTGAGGTCGGGTTCAAAAAATGGATTATCGGAAATTTGAACTGAAGTACTTGGTCGACTGGATGACGATTCTAAAGAAAAATCAACGGCGGTTATATTTGCTAAATGTCTTGATCTAGTTACAGGTGGTGAACGTACAAAAGGTGGTGAACGTCTTGCTCGGTGCATTCACTGAATATCCTATTAGTTTTAAAAAAAAGAAAGAAAAATTATAATAAGTTATCCAATTAATAGACTTTTCTGATTTTGCCCACGTTTCGAATAGTCAAAAGATGCAGCAGAGGGGCAGGATTCGTTTGGTCTCAATATAATTGAGGACTGTTTGGCTCCAATAACCCGGTCCACGTACAAATCCAACTATTACTACGAACCAGAAAATTTTGATGTCTATCAATTTAACCACTCAAAATAAATTTTCGTAATTTTAAGAAATTTAGATAAGAAGTAGAATAAAAATCTATGTCCTAAAACTAGAATAGCGAGAAATAAGAAAGAAAAAGAGTTCGTCGAAAAAAAAATTGAAAAAGAAAAATGGTTGAAAAAAATAAAAGGTGACGGAAAAATAAAAGAAACTTATAAAAACTTAAAAATACTTGACTAACCTAACCTTATTACTACAACTAACTTAAAATTATAATCGCAAATTGATATTACTAATTGGAATGATAATTGATACATAGAAAAAAGTGTCTAAAAATATTAAAGCTTACAGGAAAAACTATATCCCAAATGGAAATAACTTAAAAAGAAACTAAAACTTAAAAAGGCGTCGCAAAATTCTAAAGCACCTAAATCTTAGTCTAAAGAAAAAGCACTTAAGGAATTCTACGGCAAAACCTAAAAATCTAGGAGTAAAAATGACTATGGCAAAAACTAAGTTTAAAATTAAATATGAGCTAAAAATACAAATATTACGCTACAACGATTAAAAAGGGACAAAATATAAAAATATACAAAAAGTTGTAAAAAGTACAATTTTTATAAAAATATTATTTTTATATTATTTATTTAATAAAACTACTAATTTTACAATTTAATTAAACTAATTTAACTAAAATATATAAATTAAATAAAAAGTAAAAGTAATTATAATAATAATAATTAGTTAGGGTTATAATAATAATAATTAATAATTAACCGTAATTAATGCTAAATTAGGGCTTCTGTCGGCGTGTCAGGTTATCTCCGCGACTTGCGGTATTTAATGCTTCAAACCCCGCGACTCGCGGGGTTCAGAAATTCAGATCTGAAACAGTTTAAAATTTACGCGTTTTTTATTTATTTATTTATTTATTTTATTTTCTGTTTTTAAATATGTGTATTAATAAAACTTTTATATTTAAAACTTTAAAAAAAAATAGAATCACTTTATAATTTTATAAATAAAAATCTTAAAACTAGATTTATATATATATATTTATTTTTATTTTTTTATATTTATATGTTTTTAAATAAAAACAAAATACTTAAATAAAACTTATGTTGTTATAAAAACAAAGAAACTTTATAAAACTTAAATATTTATCAAACTCCTAAAAATATTTATATTTTTGTTTTTCTTTTTATATTTTCGAATATTTAAAACGTTTTTTTTTTTACAAAAACGAATTTTAATAAAAGTAAACTAAAAATCTTTTTTTTTTTTTATTATTAGCGTTGCGCTTCCGGCGTTTAAGAGAGGTCCCCGGCAGCGGCGCCAAAAATACTTGATGTCAAAGCTAAGGGGTATAAAATACTATTGAAGTTTACAAGGAAACACTATTAAATACGATAAAATTTTACACAAGATATTTATTTATTTATAGAATGGATATACTTAAACCTTGCTACAACACTTATAGGTAGTGTACCTAATCGTACAGTAGTGTAGTTTTTAGTAAGTCTGGTTCGTTCCACAGGGAATCTTTTTTAAACAAAGCTCAACGCTATATTAATTTACTTTTATAAAAATACAAACATATATATAAGTAATATTATTATTATAAAAGGGGGTTTTTACCGTTTAATGACCGGTTTGTCGATTTTAAGACTTTAGTCGCAGTTAAAACCTAATGTAAAATATAAAATAAATAAAAGACTTAAATTAAAGCGTAAAGTAAATAACGATAATGAAATTGCGAATAATAAAAGTGCGATAAAATAAACTTGCGATAATTAAAAAGGACGATAATTAAAAGTGCAATTAAATAACAATAAATAAAAGTGCGATAATTAGAAGTGCAATTAAATATAAAATAAAGGAAATTAAATATGAAATAAAAGAATTATGCTTATTTAAACTTCCGTAATCATGATGTTTGACGTGTTGATTTTAGTTTTATGCCCATGGGTTAATTGTCCTTTGTCCTGGATTATTTAATATGTCCGTCTGGTTTTTGTCCATAACAGTCCATCAGTCGTAAATATAAAATGCGAGTGTCCTCGTCAAATTATTCTTATACCCGAAGTTAAATATTCCAACTAATTGGGGATTCGAATTGTAACAAGGTTTTAATACTTTGTTTAATGAATACACCAGGTTATCGACTGCGTGTAAACCAAGGTTTTACTACTTTGTTAACAATTACACCAATTACCCTTGAATGTAATTTCACCCCTGTTTTAATTATTCTAGTGGCTATTAATCCATTCCCGTGTCCGGTTAAATGAACGATTATTCGTACATATAAATACCCCGCCCATCGTGTCCGATCGAGTGTATATGGTAATTTATAAGGACGCCCAATTGTAAATCTTTATATTAACATTAACAAACTATCATTTAGTTAAACAAATATAAAGCCCATTAATAGCCCATAGTCTAATTTCCACAAGTGTCGTTCTTTTGTCCAAACCCCAATTATGGTACAAAGCCCAATTACCCAATTTTAGTAATTAGCCCAACATCATGATTACTTCGTTTTAAATAAGCATAATAATAACTTAGCTACGAGACATTAATATAAAAAGGTTGAACATAACTTACAATGATTAAAAATAGCGTAGCGTTACACGGACAGAATTTCGACTTACACCCTTACAATATTCGCTAACATACCCTTATTATTAGAATTATAATTAAAATTAAAATTAAAATATAAATTATAAATATATATATATCGTATGAATGAGGAGAAAAAAAGATGATGAAAATGATCAGATTTCGGTTTGCTTTATAGGGAGTTTTTCATTTTGGGGCTCCGCGACTCGCGGTGAAATCCTCTTCAAACTCCGCGAGTCGCGGAGAATGAATTTACAGCTCACACCCTTGGAGTCTTTCTCTGCCGACGGTTTTTATTTATAAATATAATATATATATAATTAATATAATTAATTATATATTATATTATATTTATATACCTAGTTAACTTGTAATTTTTAGTCCGTTGCGTCGAGCGTTGAGAGTTGACTCTGGTCCCGGTTCCGGATTTTCGAACGTCCTTGCGTACAATTTAATATCTTGTACTTTGCGTTTTGAATCTTGTACTCTTGTAATTTCGAGACATTTTTTATCAATAATTGGAACCTTTTTGATTGTCTTTTGTACTTTTGAGCTTTTTGGTCGTTTGCGTCTTCAATTCGTCGAATCTGTCTTTTGTCTTCACCTTTTATTATTTAAACGAATATCACTTGTAAATAGAACAATTGCAACTAAAAGCTTGTCTTTCTTGAGAAATAATGCTATGAAATATATGTTCGTTTTTAGCATTATCAATGACCCAGAAATTTCTGACCAAATTTAAACTTAATCTTTGTATGATTAACGTTTCCACCACGATAAGCAAAGTCTGTAATGTTGAGTCACGAAAGTTTTGGAACTATATTCAAATAATCAATTATTCTTTGACTGTTCTCGACGATTCACGAATAATATATATATATATATATATATATATATATATATATATATATATATATATATATATATATATATATATATATATATATGATTACAAGTTATTTAGTAAACGATAGTAACATTCGTTTGTTAATTTGATTGATATTTAGATAAGTGTACTAAAACGTTTAAGATGAACAAATAAAACACTAATTTGCTACAGTATTTTTGAATTGCTACAGTACCCAAAAATGCTACAGTGTTTTCGAAAATCACTATTTGCTACAGTAAAAAATCACTATTTACTACAGTAACTTTGCTACAGTAAAACACTATTTTAAAATGAAAATGTATATATGTATATGTATATAATGAGACGATGATTTATAGAAGTAAATGAACAAAATACTTGAAAGTTTAAGATATACTTTGAGTGGTATAGTTTATGGATAATTTAAGACTATATATTGACAAGAGTACGAGTCACGAAACGTAAAATGCAAGTTTTCTAAGTGTACGAAAGGAGATTCGGAAAACCGGAACTGAGACATAAGTCGCGTGATGACGTACGACTTATCGGAATAAAAATTACAAATCAACTATGCACGAGAATAAAATATATTATATAATTAATTAATTTAAATTATATATTATATATATATTATTTAATTATGTCGACAAGCATTAGGACAAAACATTGTGAGCTGGAATGCCTAGCCATACGATCGCATGGCCACAAAGGGTTAACCCCATGCGATCGCATGGGGTACTGTTTCAGGCCAAAGTACTATAAAAACTCGATCTGGTTCTTTGTTTCCTCAATCATTTTACTCCGTATATATTTAAATTATATATTATTATTATTATTATTATTATTATTATTATTAAGATTAATATTATTATTAATCTTATCATTATTGTTAGTATTAGTATTAGTATTATTATTATTTATATATAAAATACTAAGACGAGGTCATGAGCGTGTCACTTTCAAAATGGGTTTTCAAACGGGATAGAGCTAAGGAAATTATGGGTTATAACTATGGAAGTTATGGGTAATATTCATAGGTATTGTTTGTAAATCAAACCTAGTGTTTATCATCTCTGTTGCGTCTACATATTTTCCTGCAATATTGAATCACAATATTGATACGTGAGTATTCATATCTTATCTTTTATATATTAATTGTGTATCCATGTCTAGTGCTCGAGTATTTATATTTATGCATGCTTATATGCTAAATTTGGTCGTTAAACAGTTTATAATGAATCTCGAATTAAATACATATATTACTGGTAAAACGTATATGATATACATGTTTTTGGAAAGCTGACGAAAAATCAATGACTTTTCATTTAGATATCGAATAGTTTCGATGAACGAATTAAAATATATGATCAACTGAATTATGATTGACGTTAATTGAAATTGCTTTTGAATCTGCAATTAAGATTTAAACAACTTGTTTACGAGATTGATAAATTGGATTTTTGAATATTACTAACCGAGTAAATGAATCCTTATATAAGGTATGTCTCGTTTTGTGAACTATTGTCAAAATTGACTTTTTGAAATGACTTTGGATAACTTTTGTATGTCGATCTCAAGCATTAGGATTGTGATATACTATGACCTAACCTAGCTTGATAGACATTTATTGACCAACATATGTTCTCTAGGTTGAGATCTACGATTATTTGGTAATCTGAGTTTCGGTCACATTAAGATGAACAACTTTATGTGCTGCTAAGGTGAGTTTCATTTGCTCCCTTTTTAATTGCTTTTGCAATCTATATTTTTGGGCTGAGAATACATGCACTTTATTTTAAACGCAATGGATACAAGTACATACTAAATTCTACACCGAGTTTGAACCGAAAATCCCTTAGCTTTGGTAACTAGTAACTGTCAGTTATAAGAACTGGTGGGCGCGAATAGTTGTATATGGATCCATAGGGCTTGATACCCCGTCCGAGCTAGAGCACTAGCCTTTTAACGGACGTATGCTATTTGATAAGCGTACACGTTGGTTTGCGTGTATTATTAAGATGATTATACAAAGGGTACAAATTATATATACGTTAAGTTTAGTTACCAGGGTGCTCAATTTCATAGAATATTTTGATAAACGTTTCTGGATGAAACAACTGAAATCTTGTGATCCACCTTTATATACAGATTATATGAAATAATAAAACTATGAACTCACCAACCTTTGTGTTGACACTTGTTAGCATGTTTATTCTCAGGTTTCCTAGAAGTCTTCCGCTGTTTACTTATGTGTTAGACAAGCTATGTGCATGGAGACTTACATGACATATTTTTCAAGGAAACGATGCATTCACCAAATCATCACCATGTATCTTATTTTGACTGCATTGTCAACGGAAGTATTATTGTAAACTATTATTTATGGTGATTGTCTATATGTAGAAATCATCAGATGTCGAAAACCTTTGATTTAAATATTCATTTATGGTGTGCCTTTTTAAAAGAATGCAATGTTTACAAAACGTATCATATAGAGGTCAAATACCTCGCAATGAAATCGATGAATGATGTGTTCGTCCATATGGATTTGGAGCGATCGTCACAGTTGGTATCAGAGTGTTGGTCCTAGTGAACCAGGTCTTGCATTAGTGTGTCTAACTGATAGTTGTTAGGATACATTCGTAAGTCTGGACTTCGACCGTGTCTGCATGTCAAAAGTTTTGCTTATCATTTCTTGTCGGAAATTACCTGTCTATCATCTTAAGTCTAAACGCGTCTTATTGCATTGATTACATAGATAGTATAGACAAAATTCATATCTTGGCATATCTATTACAGTAAACTTTGTCTGACATCTTTCGTAAAATCTTCCGTAACTTATGGGATTCTGGTATTATAAATACATATGTAAACTATGTATTGTAGAGTACCAAATTAGTACTATAATCTATTTCATTCCAAAAATCTTTTCTTTGATTACACAAAATGGATCCTGTATCTAGTTCAAATTCCTTAGATTCCGACAGCTATTTCGATATGGATTTCCATTCGAGCTCCGAAAGCAGCGTAACCGGAATGGATCAACCAATTAGCCATCATCTATTCTAGATGAATTGAGGATGGGTTCGTAATCTACCTAATCATTGGAGACAAGAAGAAGACCATCCCTTCCATCCACCACATTCACCTCTTGGCGAAGAACCTGAAGCACTTACCGGCGAACCCGTTCGTAACACCATTTTCACCCTCATTTCCAGAACAGCTCGCAACAACTACGTAATATCCAATATTCTAAATCTTATTCATCCGCTTGTCCGAACCGCCAATCATCCCAGTATAATAGAAGAAGTCAACGAGCTTCGCGCTCGAGTAGTGTCTTTGAAGAATATGGTGCAAGGATTACAAGCACCAGCAGCATAACCAGTACCACCATCATCAACACCAACAGTATCATTACCACCACCAACAACCACATCCGCATCCCACACCTCAATATTACATCTAAAAAAAAACTGTACTTCGGATATCAACATCATACTCACCATAGGTACCAAGGAGTACCAACAACAATAAATGATGAAGTATTGATTCATAACTTCATCAGAGAAATATCCTATGGCAATTATATAATGTATAATCTTAGAGATTATCTATTCTAGCCCTAACCATAAATCAGATGAGTGAACCAAAATGATAGAAGGAAGAGTAGAAACCCTGACAAGAATGGTGCGTAAGGTACAAGCTAGACTTGTTTTACCAACAACATCAACAGTACCCTTAGCCTCACCAGCACAGTCAGTGCTGTCAACATCGCCTCTTACATCACAAGCTCTGCCAGTTCAAGAAAGTACCGTGGACATCAATACGAGTCAACAACGAGTTTATTGTATCAATGAGTTATGAAGTATTAACTCAATTCCTCTAAAGAATTTATATGTATATCTTATATGTATATATAAATTTTAAAACTATCATAAATTATTTCGTACTAAGCTATTATGTATGAATTGAAAAAAAAGGGTAAATATTACTCGGTTAAATTCATATTACTAATATGCTATGATGTACATCCTTTGTTAACAACTTAACCTTCGTTAACTACAATCTCTATTTCAACTTAATGAATTCCATTTCATAATAAACCAAGTGTATTATTCAATTACATAATTGATTTTACATTTTTATTTTCGATGTACTAGAAACTTTCCAGAAAACGTCATCTGTGCCTTGTAAGGTTCACAAAAAATTCCACGAGTACCAACATCCTTCACCGAGGAATATCAATAAGAATAAATAATGAAGTATTGATTACATTAGCAAAATACTCCGCAAAGATTATGTAATCTCTAATATTTTAGAGATTATTTATTTCTAAGTCAAGCCGAAAATCAAATGAGCTTAATATGATATTAACTCATTAAATCTGTATTACATCTGAAGAAAATATACATACATATATTTTCATAAAGACTGTAATGAAAAATTCTTTGGTACAAAATATTACTTGTGAAATCTTTAACGGGTAGGTAATACCCGGGAAATATTTAAGTTCGCTATTAATATGCTACACTGTACAACTTTGATTCAAAATTTTTTAACAAAGCTCACAACGATATACAATCTTTTTCATACAAATTCAATTACATATTCTGATATTGACGGATTAGAATCCAAGTCATAACTCTGAACCGGTGACATCATTCTTAGATCCTTACATCTTTCGAAGCAATACTTTGACTTCAAAACTGTGCAAGATCCTTCAACATTGTTTTTAGCGAAAATAATCTTGCAATCCCTTTTCAAAGTATCCAGTTTTATCACACTTCCAACCAGTTAACTTCGACTTTTCAAGATTAACGTTATTGTAACTTTGACATATACATTTTTGTTACTGGGGAACCTTTTATGTTCCACCACATTAGCAATAAATTTACCAACAACTTCATTGATCGTTGACCTTCCGAAAAATCCTTATACTCATTGAAACCCTATCATGTACTCATCCACGTCTTGTAACGGTAATTGCCATACCAACTACCGGGAATTAGCAATCAGTATTTTGAACTCGCAGCATTTTCTATGACAACAGTTATATATAGATAACATCTATCTTCTAGACTTACATACTTCGAATGTGAAGTTTCTGAAAAACATCCCGAACTATGAAACTAGTTCTCTGAAATTGGAACAATGCTGATGAAGCAGCAAAAACTGTAAACGACCTTAACAGTCAAAAGTTTGATGATAAAGAATAGTATGGTGGTAAAGCTGAGAAAAAGAGAAGGTTTAGAACTGGAAAACGGATTGAGCAAACTATGAAGGAGGCTGTGGACAAATCACAAAGATGAAATCTACCTTCAAAGAATACAAATGATTCAGTGTCTGCTGAAATCCTTAGCAAATACCTTGCTCCTTACTCTAAAATCTTTGCGGACAATATACTTCATCATCATCTTATCTTAAATATTCTAAGATATCATCGTATCTTCCATTATAAATATCCTCCATATTTCTGAAGATATTTTATAATTATTCTTATCAGAAATCATTCATCTCTTCGCGCTATTTGTGTTACATTATAAAAGAAACTATTTTAGTTTTTAAAATCTGAAAAATTCGAAAAAATGGATGTTTTGAAGTAATGTTGGGAACTGAAGCATGAGTTAGTATAATATAATGACACTTGATCAACGTGATTATATTACAGTAAGTCATGCTGAGTTTCTAATGGAACGTGATAAAGGTTCACAGATCCCACCCTCATCATGAACCATGTTACATAACTCTTTCATTCAATATAATCTCTAAATATATCAAGAAAATATATTTCTTGATGATTCGGTCTTTTCCGGATATTTTGGTAATTTGACAAATCAAGATCGTGCCATTACAATTTCCTTCTTAGAACATTAACTATGTTCATTTCAAAATCCATACCTACGAATTCTGGACCATTATTCGCTTGACTTGAAGGCGGGAAGAGAGAACGAAAGCATGAAGCTTCGAAATATAACGGAGAATAAAAAGCCCGATAAAAACACATAAATTACAAACCATGAATATCAATAAGTATTGCAACGTAAAGACACGGGAGAACTAAAAATACTATAAAGTCAAGAGTATAGTAAAAGTGAATAGATTCCTCCGGCGGCAGATGAAAAAGAAGAATGATAGATATGAAAGTTAGGAGTATATCAAGAATCAGAACTGGATGAAGCATTTTCACAATCTATTAAGAAGTATTAAATAAGGAAAAAGATTATAGGAGTGGTGAAAATAAATGAAACGAAAGAGGTCAATTTATAGCGAAATATCAGACATAGCAATCGAGGCAGATTACACATTTAATCAAAGAAAATCCTAATTTCCGCAAATTCCGAAGAATCAAATCTTATTTAGATAATGAAGATTCACTATTCCTTAAATTCTGGAAATCAATCATTACTAAGTCAAAAGTTAAGACGAATCTTTATTCTTCATTTCACTCTATTACGATAACTTCTCTCATACGCTTCGAATAATCGGATTGTTTTATCCATATTATCCAACGGTGATAAAACTCTATTTATCAACTCATATACGTCATGAAAACATTTTTATTGTTAGTCATGACGACCTCACTCAAATTTCGGGACAAAATTTCTTTAACGGGTAGGTAATGTGATGACCCGGAAATTTCTGACCAAAATTAAACTTAATCTTTGTATGATTAACGTTTCTGACACGATAAGCAAAGTCTGTAATGTTGAGTCATGAAAGTTTTGGAACTATATTCATATAATCAATTATTCTTTGACTGTTCTCGACGATTCACGAACAATATATATATATAACTTAATGTGTGTGTGTATATATATATATATATATATATATATATATATATATATATATATATATATATATATATATATATATATATATATATATATATATGATTACAAGTTATTTAGTAAACGATAGTAACATTCGTTTGTTAATTCGATTGATATTTAGATAAGTGAACTAAAACGTTTAAGATGAACAAATAAAACACTAATTTGCTACAGTATTTTTGAATTGCTACAGTACCCAAAAATGCTACAGTGTTTTTGAAAATCACTATTTGCTACAGTAAAAAATCACTATTTGCTACAGTAAAATACTATTTTAAAATGAAAATGTATATATGTATATCTATATAACGAGACGATGATTTATAGAAGTAAATGACCAAAATACTCGAAAGTTTAAGATATACTTTGAGTGGTATAGTTTATGGATAATTTAAGACTATATATTGACAAGAGTACGAGTCACGAAACGTAAAATACAAGTTTTCTAAGTGTACGAAAGGAGATTCGAAAAACCGGAACCGGGACATAAGTCGCGTGATGACGTACGACTTATCAGAACAAAAATTACAAATCAACTATGCACGGGAATAAAATATATTATATAATTAATTAATTTAAATTATATATTATATATATATTATTTAATTATGTCGACAAGCATTAGGACAAAACATTGTGAGCTGGAATCCCTAGCCATGCGATCGCATGGCCACAAAGGGTTAACCCCATGCGATCGCATGAGGTACTATTTCAGGCCAAAGTACTATAAAAGCTCGATCTGGTTCTTTGTTTCCTCAATCATTTTACTCCGTATATATTTAAATTATATTATTATTATTATTATTATTATTATTATTACTATTATTATTATTATTATTATTATTATTATTATTATTATTATTATTAAGATTAATATTATTATTAATCTTATCATTATTAGTAGTATTAGTATTTTTATTATTTATACATAAAATACTACGACGAGGTCATGAGCGTGTCACTTTCAAAATGGGTTTTCAAACTGGATAGAGCTAAGGAAATTATGGGTTATAACTATGGAAGTTATGGGTAATATTCATGGGTATTGTTTGCAAATCAAACCTAGTGTTTATCATCTCTGTTGCGTCTACGTACTTTCTTGCAATATTGAATCACAATATTGATATGTGAGTATTCATATCTTATCTTTTATATATTAATTGTGTATCCATGTCTAGTGCTCGAGTATTTATATTTATGCATGCTTATATGCTAAATTTCGTCGTTAAACAGTTTATAATGAATCTCGAATTAAATACATATATTACTGGTAAAAGGTATATGATATACATATTTTTGGAAATCTGGCGAAAAATCAATGACTTTTCATTTAGATATCGAATAGTTTCGATGAACGGATTAAAATATATGATCAACTGAATTATGATTGACGTTAATTGAAATTGCTTTTGAATCTGCAATTAAGATTTAAACAACTTGTTTACGAGATTGATAAATTGGATTTTTGAATATTACCCACCGAGTAAATGAATCCTTATATAAGGTACGTCTCGTTTTGTGAACTATTGTCAAAATTGACTTTTTGAAACGACTTTGGATAACTTTTGTATGTCGATCTCAAGCATTAAGATTGTGATACACTATGACCTGACCTAGCTTGATAGACATTTATTGACCAACATATGTTCTCTAGGTTGAGATCTACGATTATTTGGTAATCTGAGTTTCGGTCACATTACGATGAACAACTTTATGTGCTGCTAAGGTGAGTTTCATTTGCTCCCTTTTTAATTGCTTTTGCAATCTATATTTTTGGGCTGAGAATACATGCACTTTATTTTAAACACAATGGATACAAGTACATACTAAATTCTACACCGAGTTTGAACTGAAAATCCCTTAGCTTTGGTAACTAGTAACTGTCAGTTATAAGAACTGGTGGGCGCGAATAGTTGTATATGGATACATAGGGCTTGATATCCCCGTCCGAGCTAGAGCACTAGCCTTTTAACGGATGTATGCTATTTGATAAGCGTACATGTTGGTTTGCGTGTATTATTAAGATGATTATACAAAGGGTACAAATTATATATACGTTAAGTTTAGTTACCAGGGTGCTCAATTTCATAGAATATTTTGATAAACATTTCTGGATGAAACAATTGAAATCTTGTGATCCACCTTTATATACAGATTATATGAAACAATAAAACTATGAACTCACCAACCTTTGTGTTGACACTTATTAGCATGTTTATTCTCAGGTTTCCTAGAAGTCTTTTGCTGTTTGCTTATGTGTTAGACAAGCTATGTGCATGGAGTCTTACATGACATATTTTTCAAGAAAATGTTGCATTCACCAAATCATCACCATGTATCTTATTTTAACTGCATTGTCAACGGAAGTATTATTGTAAACTATTATTTACGGTGATTATCTATATGTAGAAATCATCAGATGTCGAAAACCTTTGATTTAAATATTCATTTATGGTGTACCTTTTTAAAAGAATGCAATGTTTACAAAACGTATCATATAGAGGTCAAATACCTTGCAATGAAATCGATGAATGACGTGTTTGTCTATATGGATTTGGAGCGATCGTCACAATTAGTATTATTATTATTAATAAAGTTATTATTATATAATTTTGTTTATAAAATCATGGGTTACTAAAAATCAAAACTATCATTTTTTTTTTTACAAATAAATAATTTTGTATATAAAATGTACTCAGTACCTATACAATAACTATATTAATATTACATATAACTATATATTAACATTAGTTAGATAAATCATTACATATAACAAATTATTGATTTTCAACATAATACTAATCATATATATAACTATCTAAATATTAATTATCTTAAATGAATATACAAACTAAATATATAAGATATATAATCTAAGATATAATATATAAATTTGTTCGACTACAATTATGTGTGTTAATATATACATAAATGATATAGGTTCGTGAATCCGAGGCCAACCCTGCATTGTTCAGTATCGTCGTATGCATATTTTTACTACAAAATATCGTATCGTGAGTTCATTTGATTCCCTTTTACTCTTTACATTTTTGGGACTGAGAATACATGCGCTGTTTTTATAACTACTTTATTAAATGATTTTGAAATATATTTTGAACTGCGAATACATGAAATGCTTTTATA
Source organism: Rutidosis leptorrhynchoides (assembly GCF_046630445.1). Taxonomy (NCBI): domain Eukaryota; kingdom Viridiplantae; phylum Streptophyta; class Magnoliopsida; order Asterales; family Asteraceae; genus Rutidosis; species Rutidosis leptorrhynchoides. Next base: position 629,859,182 of record NC_092336.1, read on the forward strand.
AATGTTTGACGAGATAGACACAAGCAAAACATTCCTCAAATGAATTATTATGCAGACAGAAGTTCTGTGGATTATTATTGAATTAGTTGGACGTGATAATTGCCACTAATTGTTGTGAATATTTTTCCCTGATTATTATTGCTTGGTAACCTAAGAATTAGAATCGGGTATGGCCCTAATTCACGTGAATCCTAAAGGTAGCTACCGGGTTTAACACCCCCACCCAGAATGTTCACTAGACGGAAGAGCTAGTGGGCGTGGTGTTTAGTACTTCGAGGTTTATATATTATACAGACGAGATGTTCTATTTTAGGGGATATTATTTATGCGCATTATATGTTAAGGTCGGTTACCAAGCCAAGCAATGAATGAAAAGTGAATGTTGTGTATCGAGAGAATGATTTTATACACAGGTTATGTGTATGATATTTTTATACACGAGATATATGTACGGTTACTAAGAATTATGAAAATGATTTCATACACGAGATAGGTGTACTGTATTTGAATCTTGTGGTCTATCAAAATGATGAATTTTATTGTTTACGATAAACTTATGAACTCACCAACCTTTTGGTTGACACTTTAAAGGATGTTTATCTCAGGTATGAAAGAAATCTTCCGCTTTGCATTTGCTCATTTTAGAGACATTACTTGGAGTCGATCATCGCAATGGGACCAGATGTTGGTGACTTCGTCCAGATGGATTAGGACGGGATATGACATGTGGTATCAGAGCGGTGGTCTTAGCGAACCAGGTCTTGCATTAGTGTGTCTAACTAATAGTTGTTTAGATGCATTAGTGAGTCTGGACTTCGACCGTGTCTGCATGTCAAAAGTTTTGCTTATCAATCGTGTTGAAAATCATCTATTTATTATCCTTAGGAAATTACATGCTTATCATTCCTAGTCTAGACATATCTTACTGCATTGATTGCATAAATAGTGTATAGAAAAAATTCATATCTTAGCGTATATGTTATTGTTACCTTTGCCTGACAGCTTCCGTGGATTCCTCCGTAACTTATGGGATTTTAGTATTATATATGCATATGTAAATTATGTATTGCAGGGTACTAATCTATATCCTATAATATATTTCTTATTAAAAATCCTTCATCTGATCGTACGAGATGAATCCCTCAACCAGTTCGAATTCCTCGGATTCCGACAGCTATTCCGATATGGAGTTTCGCCTAATCTCCAAAAGCAGTGTCACCAGAATGAATCAGCCAATCAGTCATCCCCAATTCATCTGATGGGTTCGTAGCCTACTTAATCATTGGAATCAAAAAGAAGGTGATCCCTTCCATCCACCATATTGTCCTCTTGGCGAAGAACCTGAAGCACTTACCGGCGAACATGTCCGTAATACCATTTTCTCACTCATTTCTAGAGTATCTCGTCATGATTATATTCTATCTACAATTATAAACCTTATTCATCCGCTCGTTCAGACCGACAATCATCCCGGAATAATGGAAGAAGTCAATGAGCTTCTCGCTCGAGTAATCAATTTGGAGAATATGGTGCAAAACGTACCAGCTTCAGCAACATCACCGGCACCAACAGTACCACCAACATCAACACCAGTACCACCAACAACCCAAGTTTCAACATCACATGCCTCAACATCTCATTCTGTACCTCGAGTATAATCATCGTTCTACGTATCGTTCTACATCAATTATCTTTGTTCTTCATGGCGATTATGTAATCTCTAATGTTTTAGAGATTATGTATTCTAGTTCTAACGGAAAATCAAATGAGTTTAATATTATATTAACTCATTAAATCCATGATTTCATCTAAAGAAAACATATATGTATATATGTTTTCATAAAGATTGTAATTAAAAATTCTTTTGTACAAACTGTTAATGGTGAAAATATTTTAACGGGTAGGTAATACCCGAGGAACATTTAGATTTTACATTAATAAGTTACACTGTACATTCTTCGAATCTGATTCAGCAGTCATTTACTATCCTACTTACATCCACAGATATATGTATCCGTTCACCGCAGAATAACCATTTTCATTCAATTCCATATTTGGATTTTGACATATCAGAACATAACAAGTGTCATAATGAAGAAAACATTGGACAAAAAATAAAATTTGTTAGAAACAAACAATTTAACTATGAGAAGAATTTTGATAAGAATCCACGCTAACTGTTCCTAGCTAACTGTTCCTAGCTAACTGATTACATTTATTTATCGCAATTTTAATTCTCGCAATTTTATTTATTGTCATTTAATTTCTGTTATTTATTTTACGTACTTTAAATATCGGGACACGTATACAAGGTTTTGACATATCATATCGACGCATCTATACATATTATTTGGAATCACCATAGACACTCTATATGCAGTACTGCTTGAGTTAGCTATACAGGGTTGAGGTTGATTCTATAATAATATATATACTTTGAGTTGTGATCGAGTCTGAGACATGTACACGGGTCACGAGACGTATTAATTAATTCGAATATTACATATTAAACTATATATATGAATTATTGGACTGTTAACTGTGGACTATCGACTATGGACTAATAACATTGGACAATTAAAATGAATTAAAATATTGATTATAACATATGAAACTAAACATTTCTTCAAGTTTACCACTTGATTTCATCTTAAACCTCATTTGTATCTTGACGATTACAATCTGCGTTCAAACCTTTCATGATTCTTGAAAATACCTCAATCGAGAGGATGAACCAACCGTACTTCATCTACGGAAGAAAAGATTGATGCATATAGTTGTGCACCTGAAAACACTCGGAACCTGAGTAAACGTTTAACACGTATCTGTGCTAGCTCCTTTGGCGTTGTTATTACTGAAAATAACTTTGCAATTCCTTTTCAAATTAGCCAATTTTATCACAGCTCCAGCAAGTCAACTTCGACTTATCGTTCGAATTATAACCTTGATATATATGCGTGCTCATTTATTGTTACCAGAGAACCTTTTATATTCCACCATACTACCATCAGCGTTTAATCATCTAAAAACACAATTCTCCTGAAAACACCTCGAATTGATAACCGACGATTCAGATATGGCTGCATTAAATGCAGACGAAACAATAAAATTGTAGATGGCCTAAATGGCCAAGAGGTTGATGATAAAGAATGGAGTGTTGGGAACGCTCGATTAAAAATTCGATACTGAAAAACGAATTGAGCAAACCATGAAGGAGACCAAGGCTAAATACAAGGACCATACCATATATTCAAAGAAACCAGGTGATTCTGGATTCGATGAAACCTTCAACAAATATCTAGCTCCGTACTTATGTTAAAATCTTGCGGAAAAATCTTTCTTCAACAACCATCGAACTTAGAAATTCCAAAATATCATCATAAATATCTTCGATATTTCTGAGGATATTTTCATAAATATTCTCGTCCGAAATTATTTATCTCTTCGTGCTATCTATATTACATCATAAAGGAAACTACTTTAGTTTCTAAATTTCTTTAAAATTCGAGTATAAATTATGAATGTTTTTGAAGTAGTGTTGGGAATTGATGCATGAGTTAGTATAATATAATGACACTTTGTGACAACCCGGAAATTTTTGACCAAATTTAAACTTTATCTTTAAATGATTTAATGTTTTCGACACGATAAGCAAAGTCTGTAATGTTGAGTCACGAAAGTTTTGGAACTATATTCATGTAATCAATTATTCTTTGACTATTCTCGAAGATTCACGAACAATATATATATAACTTAATGTGCATATATATATGATTTCAAGTTATTTAGTAAACGATAGTAACATTTGATTATTGATTCGATTGATATTTAGATAAGTTAACTAAAACGTTTAAGATGAACCAGTAAAACACTAATTTGCTATAGTATTTTTGAATTGCTACAGTACCCGAAAAGCTACAGTGTTTTCAAAAATCACTATTTGCTACAGTAAAAAAAACTTTGCTACAGTAAATACTATTTCAAAATGAAAAAGTATATATGTATATGTATATACTACGAGATGATGATTTATAGAAGCAAATAACCAAAACACTTAATTAATTAAAGCTACACTTCAAGTGACATAGTTTATCAATGATTAAGTTTAATTTTTGATAAAGGTACACGTCGCGTAACAAAAAGTACTAGTTTTCTAAGCGTACGAAAATGCGTTCGAGAAACCGGAAGCGGGACATAAGTCGAACGTAAACGTACAAGACATCGGAATAAAAATTACAAGTCACCTATACACGAGAATATAATATAATATATAAATAATTAATTTAAATTATTTATATTATATATATTATAAAATTATGTCGACGAACAAAGAAACAAAAAGATGTGAGCTGGAGACAGGTGGCCATGCGATCGCATGGCCAGAAGCCTAGTAAACCATGCGATCGCATGGCAGGCAATTTTAGGCCAACACTATAAAAGCTCGACCATTTCTACTTCTGATTCAATTCATTTTACTCCGTATTTATTTTATTAATTATTATTATTAATTATTATTATTATTATTATTATTATTATTATTATTATTATTAATATTAAGATTATTATTATTAATCTTATTATTAATAGTATTAGTATTATTATTTTTACGATACAAAAATAATAATATACATAAAATATTACGACGGAGTAATGTCCAAAAAATTTCAAAATGGGTTTTCAAGCGGGATAGAGCTAAGGAAACTATGGGTTATAGCTATGGAGGTTATGGGTAATATTCATGGGTACTGTTCACAAGTCAAACCTAGTGTTTATCATCTCTGTTGCGTCTACGTACTTTCCTGCAATATTGAATCACAATATTGAATCACAATATTGATACGTTGAGATCTACGGTTATTTGGGTATTCCGAGTTTCGGTCACATTTCGGTGAACAGCTTTATGCGCTGCTAAGGTGAGTTTCATTTGCTCCATTTTTAATTGCTTTTGCAATCTATATTTTTGGGCTGAGAATACATGCACTTTATTTTAAACGCAATGGATACAAATACATACTAAATTCTACACTGAGTTTGAACCGAAAATTCCTTAGCTTTGGTAACTAGTAACTGCCAGTTATAAGAACTGGTGGGCGCGAGTAGTAGTATATGGATCCATAGGGCTTGACATCCCCGTCTGTTCCAGGTATCGAAACCCTAGCCTGAACTATAAAACAGACGTATGCTATTTGAGTTTAGTACACATTGGATTGCGTGTATTGTACATGTTGGTTGCGTGTATTGTACATGTAGTTTGTATGTATGTTAAAACAGCGGTACTTATTATAACGTTAAAGCTTAGTTACCAGGGTGCTCAATCTTGTAGAATATTTTGATAAACGTTTCTGGATAAAGCAACTGAAATCGTGTGATCCACCTTTATATACAGATTATGCGTAACATTAAAACTATGAACTCACCAAACTTTGTGTTGACACTTGTTAACATGTTTATTCTCAGGTTTCCTAGAAGTCTTCCACTATTTGCTTATATGTTATACAAGATATATGCATGGAGTCATACATGCTTTATTCAAGAAAACGTTGCATTCACAAATCATCACCATCTATCTTATTTTGACTGAATTATCAACGGAAGTACTATTATAAACTATTATTTACGGTGATTGTCTATATGTCGAAATCATCAGATGTCAAAAACCGTTGATTTAAATATTCATTTATGGTGTGCCTTTTCAAAAGAATGCAATGTTTACATAACGTATCATATAGAGGTCAAATACCTCGCAATGAAATCGATGAATGACGTGTTCGTCCATATGGATTTAGAGCGATCGTCACACACTTGATCAACGTGATTATATTACAGTAGGTCATGCTGAGTTTCTAATGGAACGTGATGATTCACAGACCCTACCATCATCATATGCCATGTTACATGACTCTTACATTCTATCTAATCTATAAATATATCAAGAACATATTTTCTTGATAGTTATATCTTTCCTCTTGAATTCTGGTAACTAAACCAATCAAGCTCGTGCTATTACAACTTCTCTCTTAGAACATTAGACATGTTCATTCGAAACTCCATACTTACGAATTCTGGACCGTTACTCACTTTAATAGAGGTCGAGAAGATAATAAAAAGGCAAAGAGCTCCAAAACATAAGAGAAAATATAATGCCCAATAACAACACGGAAATTACAAACCATGTATATCAATGTTTATCACATAAAGACACGGGAGAATTAAAAACACTATAACCCCAAGGGCGAAGTAGAAGAAAATAGATTCCTTCGGTGGAAGTTGGAAAAGGAGAATAATTGTTGTGATAGTAAGGATAAGGACAAGGATTAGAACTGGATTAAGTATTTTCACAATATTTTAAATTTGGGAATTGAGTATAGGAGTGATAAAAGTAATGGAACGGAAGAAGTAAATTTATAATGAAATATCTGATAAAGAGATCGAAGCAGATAATCGCATTTAATTTAAAGAGATTTTATTCACCAAAGAATCAAATCTTTCAGATCTCGACGATTTTCTCTAAATCCCTTGAAATCCGGAAATCAGTCTTATCTACGACAAAAGATATGACGAATCTACATTTACTCAATTCACTCTTTTTTGATAGTTTCACTTATACTTCTCGCGTAATCAAATTATTTTATCCTTATTACTCAATGGTAATGAAACTCTATTTATCAGCTTATATGAGTCATGAAAACATATTTATTGTCTGCCATGACCATCCCAATCAAATTTCGGGACGAAATTTCTTTAACGGGTAGGTACTGTGACGACCCGGAAATTCCCGACCAAATTTAAACTCAATCTTTAAATAATTTTAACACAATAAGCAAAGTTTGTAATGTTGACTCTCGAAAACTTTGAACTGTGTTCATGTATATATTTGACCTTTGACTATTTCCGACGATTCACGAACGAGTGTTGTAACCAGATATATATATATATATATATATATATATATATATATATATATATATATATATATATATATATATATATATATATATATAATAAAATATAACTTAATCAATTGAGTTAATTATGTAAAATATTACACAAGATAAAAAGTTGTTATTGAAAATGAAACTATATATATATTTTGTAATATATTTTGAATGTATAGATAGTAACTATTCAATAAAAGTTAATATATAATATATTATATATTACATAAGTAATAACCCATATATATATGTATATATGTATATATATATATATATATGTATATATATATATATATAACACAAGTATAAATATAATTTTATTATACTACTTCTATATTAACATTAGTGTTATTAATAATCTAAGATACGAACATGATATATATAGATTGATATAGTATTATTATTATTAAGATTATTGTTATTATTAATATAGGTATTATTAAATATCATTATCCTGTTACTAATATTAGTTATTCCTTATCAATTTTTTTTATAAGTATTATTAAAACTATCATTTATATTGTTATTACTACTATATCAGTATTAGAATTACGATTTTAGTTATTAGTAGGATTGATATTATTGTTAGTAATATTTGATATTATTAATTTATATCCTTATTATTAGTTATATTATTATTACTAATTATTTAATTAAATTATAATTATTAAGAATTAAATACTAAAAGTAAGTTAATTTATATAGAAGCAACTATGGATTGAGTTCAGTCCCCATATCCATTGAAACTGTGCCCCATTTCTTGTTTTTGTCTTCAACCAGTTAGATATATATATCCAATTGGCAATACAATACAAATTGAATATCAGAATCGTACGCATAAATCTTCTTTTCCTATCTGTTTTATTTTATTTTATATTTTTGTATCTCCTTTCTGATCTAACTCGTCCTTCTTGTCTGCCTTCGAAGTATATGTCGATTTCAATTAACAGTTAAGATCAATTATAACAGATACATTCATTATATAATTATTCTATATGAGTTCTTTCTGCAAATCATAAAAGAAAACAAGAAATTTTAAGAAAAAAAGGCACGTACCCTGCTCATTCAACTTTTTGGTCAAATTTTAATCTCAAACGAATTTTCAAAATGTAACAATGCAAAGTTATTAGAAATCGTTTACTCAAACTTTCTGAAGATTCTCAAATCCCAATTTCTATCAACGAATTCGAATTTGAGAGTCAAAGTTATTTTGTCAAAAGTCAAACCTGTGTTCATCAATCAAATTGAAGTTTTATAGATCATTTTTGTTGAAATTAGTGATTAAAAAAGCTTTGATGGATCATTTGAAACTTGTTTCATGTTATAACAATTAGTTAAAACCTTATAAATTACGAAATCATTTTTCTTTTTTTTGTTCATACTGTTCGACGAGCAGAAGCTTTGCTTCTCTTTATTTTATATATTTTTTATCAAAAGATCACTAGTATATGTTTTTATGTTGAATATTAATTCCTAAAACTAAATTAGTACACTTATTATGGGTTGGGATTGATCTCTAGTCGACTTTGAAGATAAAGAAGAAGATGATACGTTTAATCGGGTTATAAACAAATAGAACTGAGTTAAAATAGAAACTGGGCAATAGCCCAACGGTTCAGAGTGTTACGGGTATTCAGGAGGTCTCGGGTTCGAGCCCGACGGGCAGCAACAAATTTTTTTTTAAATTCGTATGAGGTAGTTTATAATGTCAAAAATCTTTATTTTAATTATTATTATTATTATTATTATTATTATTATCATTTTAATTATTGTTATTATTATTATTCTTATATAAGCATTATTGTTATTAGTATTATTATTAGTATTAGGACTAGTAATATAAGTATTATTAAATATCATTATTTTTATTATTATTATTACTACAATTATTATTGTTATGAAAAAAAAAATGATAATAACCCCATTAGGAATTGATTAAGTATAAATGTAATAATATGAACGGGATTGTGATAATATAAGATTATAAGCATTATGAATTGGTTACGAATATAATTAAGACTATGTGTCATGTTATAAAATGTTTAAGATTTAGAACATGAATATGGTTATGATATAAAAATAATTATAGTTATGAACTTTTTAAACAAAATATTTTAATTATTAACATTATTACTATTATCATGATTAATATCGTATTATGAATATTATTATCACCACAATAAGTAAAATTATTATTATCATTATCATTACTATTATTAGTATAATTATTATTAATAAAGTTATTATTATTAGTAACTTACTAAAAATCAAAACTATCATTTTTTTTTACAAATAAATAATTTTGTATATAAAATGTACTCAGTACCTATACAATAACTATATTATATTACATATAACTATATATTAACATTAGTTAGATAAATCATTACATATAACAAATTATTGATTTTCAACATAATACTAATCACATATATATATATATATATATATATATATATATATATATATATATATATATATATATATATATATATATATATATATATATATATATATATATATATATATATATATCTAAATATTAATTATCTTAAATGAATATACAAACTAAATATATAAGATATATAATCTAAGATATAATATATAAATTTGTTTGACTACAATTATGTGTGTTAATATATACATAAATGATATAGGTTCGTGAATTCGAGGCCAACCCTGCATTGTTCAGTATCGTCGTATGCATATTTTTACTACAAAATATCGTATCGTGAGTTCATTTGATTCCCTTTTACTCTTTACATTTTTGGGACTGAGAATACATGCGCTGTTTTTATAACTTCTTTATTAAATGCTTTTGAAATATATTTTGAACTGCGAATACATGAAATGCTTTTATAAATGTTTGACGAGATAGACACAAGTAAAACATTCCTCGAATGAATTATTATGCAGACAGAAGTTATGTGGATTATTATTGAATTAGTTGGACGTGATAATTGCCACTAATTGTTGTGAATATTTTCCTCTGATTATTATTGCTTGGTAACCTAAGAATTAGAATCGGGTATGGCCCTAATTCATGCGAATCCTAAAGGTAGCTACCGGGTTTAACACCCCCACCCAGAATGTTCACTAGACGGAAGATCTAGTGGGCGTGGTGTTTAGTACTTCGAGGTTTATATATTATACAGACGAGATGTTCTATTTTTGAGGATATTATTTATGCGCATTATATGTTAAGGTCGGTTACCAAGCCAAGCAATGAATGAAAAGTGAATGTTGTGTATCGAGAGAATGATTTTATACACAGGTTATGTGTATGATATTTTTGTACACGAGATATATGTATGGTTACTAAGAATTATGAAAATGATTTCGTACACGAGATAGGTGTACTGTATTTGAATCTTGCGGTCTATCAAAATGATGAATTTTATTGTTTACGATAAACTTATGAACTCACCAACCTTTTGGTTGACACATTAAAGCATGTTTATTCTCAGGTATGAAAGAAATCTTCCGCTATGCATTTGCTCATTTTAGACACATTACTTGGAGTCGATCATCGCAATGGGAGCAGATGTTGGTGACTTTGTCCAGATGGATTAGGACGGGGTATGACACATTATGCGCGAGAAGAGAAAACCTTTAATGGTGTGCGGAGAAAAGAGCAACGCGAAGTTAAATATTATTAGTAACCTGAAGGCAAAAAAACTAATAAGAAAGGTTGCTATGCCGTTCTAGCACACGTCGAGAAAATCAATTTCGAAGAGAAGAACATCAATGATGTTCCCGTCGCAAATGAATTTCCCGATGTATTTCCAAAAGAATTACCGGGACTACCTCCACACCGATCTGTTGAATTTCAAATAGATCTTGTACCAGGAGCTGTGCCAATAGCTCGTGCTTCATACAGACTCGCACCCTGTGAAATGAAGGAACTCCAAAGCCTATTACAAGAACTTTTAGAGCGTGGTTTCATTCGACCAAACACATCCCCATGGGGAGCTCCTGTTTTGTTTGTCAAAAAAAAGGATGGTACATTCAGGTTGTGTATCGACTACCGAGAGTTGAACAAACTTACCATCAAGAACCGTTACCCACTACCGAGAATCGACGACTTATTTAATCAACTACAAGGCTCGTCGGTTTATTCGAAGATCAATTTACGTTCCGGGTATCATCAAATGCGGGTGAAGGAGGATGATATTTTGAAGACTGCTTTCAGGACGCGTTACGGTCATTACGAGTTTATGGTTATGCCGTTTGGTTTGACTAACGCACCAGCTGTGTTCATGGACCTCATGAACCGAGTGTGTGGACCATACCTTAATAAGTTTGTCATTGTTTTCATCGATGACATACTTATTTACTCAAAGAATGATCAAGAGCACGAAGAGCATTTGAGAAAAGTGCTAGAGTTGTTGAGGAAAGAAAAACTGTACGCTAAGTTTTCAAAGTGTGCATTTTGGTTGGAAGAAGTTCAATTCCTCGGTCACATAGTGAACAAAGAAGGTATTCATGTGGATCCGGCAAAGATTGGAACCGTTGAAAAGTGGGAAACCCCGAAAACTCCGAAACATATACGCCAATTTTTAGGACTGGCTGGTTACTACAGACTATTCATCCAAGATTTTTCCAAAATAGCAAAACCCTTGACTGCATTAACGCATAAAGGGAAGAAATTTGAATTGAAGGATTAACAAGAGAAATCGTTTCAATTGTTAAAGAAAAAGCTAACTACGGCACATATATTATCATTGCCTGAAGGGAATAATGATTTTGTGATTTATTGTGACACTTCAAAGTAAGGTCTCGGTTGTGTATTAATGCAACGAACGAAGGTAATTGCTTATGTGTCCAAACAATTGAAGATTAACGAACAAAATTATACCACTCACGATTTGGAATTGGGCGCTGTTGTTTTTTCATTAAAGACTTGGAGGCACTATTTATATGGGGTCAAAAGTATTATATATACCGACCACAAAAGTCTCCAACATATACTTAATCAGAAACAACTAAACATGAGGCAGCGTAGGTGGATTGAGTTGTTGAATGATTATGAATTTGAGATTCGTTACCACCCGGGGAAGGCGAATGTGGTAGCCGACGCTTTGAGTAGAAAGGATATAGAACCTATGCGAGTAAAAGCCATGAATATAATTATTCGTACTAACCTTACTACTCAAATAAAGGAGGCGCAACAGGGAGTTTTAAAAGAGGGAAATTTGAAGGATGAAATACCCAAAGGTTCGGAGAAACATCTTAATATTAAGGAAGACGGAACCCGGTATAGGGCTGAAAGAATTTGGGTACCAAAGTTTGGAGATGTGAGAGAAATGGTACTTAAGGAAGCACATAAAACCAGATACTCAATATATCCTGGAGCGGAAAAGATGTACAAAGATCTCAAGAAACACTTTTGGTGGCCGGGTATGAAAGTCGATATTGCTAAATACGTAGGAGAATGTTTGACGTGTTCTAAGGTCAAAGCTGAACATCAGAAATCATCAGGTCTACTTCAACAACCTGAAATCTCGGAATAGAAATGGGAAAACATTACCATGGATTTCATTACTAAATTTCCAAGGACTGCAAGTGGTTATGATACAATTTGGGTAATAGTCGATCGTCTCACCAAGTCAGCACACTTTCTGCCAATGAGAGAAGATGATAAAATGGAGAAGTTGGCGCGATTATACTTGAAGGAAGTTGTCTCCAGACATGGAATACCAATCTCTATTATCTCTAATAGGGATGGAAGATTTATTTCAAGGTTTTGGCAAACATTACAACAAGCATTAGGAACTCGTCTAGACATGAGTACTGCCTATCACCTACAAACTGATAGGCAGAGCGAAAGGACGATACAAACACTTGAAGACATGCTACGAGCATGTGTTATTGATTTTGGAAACAGTTGGGATCGACATCTACCGTTAGCAGAATTTTCCTACAACAACAGTTACCACTCGAGTATTGAGATGGCACCGTTTAAGGCACTTTATGGTAGAAAGTGCAGGTCTCCGATCTGTTGGAGTGAAGTTGGGGATACAAAGATTACAGGTCCAGAAATTCTCCAAAAAACTACAGAGAAAATCATTCAAATTCAACAACGGTTGAAAACCGCTCAAAGTCGACAAAAGAGCTACGCGGACATTAAGAGAAAAGATATAGAATTTGGGATTGGAGAAATGGTCATGCTTAAGGTTTCACCTTGGAAGAGTGTTGTTCGATTTGGTAAACGGGGGAAACTAAACCCAAGGTACATTGGCCCATTCAAGATTATAGATCGTATCAGACCAGTAGCTTACCGACTTGACTTACCTCAACAACTCGTCGGGGTACATAATACTTTTCATGTCTCGAATCTGAAGAAAAGTTTTGCTAAAGAAGATCTCACTATTCCGTTAGACAAAATTCAAATCAATGAAAAACTTCAATTCATCGAAGAACCCGTCGAAATAATGGATCGTGAGATTAAAAGACTTAAGCAAAACAAGATACCAATTGTTAAGGTTCGATGGAATTCTCGTAGAGGACCCGAGTTCACCTGGGAGCATGAAGATCAGATGATGAAGAAATACCTGCACCTATTTCCAGAAGATGCGTCAACACCTTCAACGGCTTAAAATTTTGGGACGAAATTTATTTAACGGGTAGGTACTGTAGTGACCCGAACTTTTCCATGATTATATATTAAATGAAAACTATATTTACATGATTAAATGTTTCCAACATGTTAAGCAATCAAAGTTGTTAAGACTTGATTAATTAAAATAGGTTTCATGTAGACAATTGACCACCCAAGTTGACCGGCGATTCACGAACGTTAAAACTTGTAAAAACTATATGATGATATATATATGGATATAAATATATATATATATATATATATATATATATATATATATATATATATATATATATATATATATATATATATATATATATATATATATATATATATATATATATATATATATATATATATATATAGTTAACATGATATTATGATAAGTAAGTATCTCACTAGGTATATTAACAATGAGTTATATACATAAAAATGAGACTACTAAGTTAAGAAACTCGAAACGATATATATATATATAACGATTATCATTATAACAACGTCTTACTAAATACATATGTATCATATTAAGATATTGTTACACTATATTTAACATGATAAAATGATAATTATATATATCATTAAGTATGTTAACAATGAACTACATATGTAAAACAAGACTACTAACTTAAGAATTTCGAAACGAGGCATATATGTAACGATTATCGTTGTAACAACATTTTAATATATATATCATATTAAAATATATTCATACATCATAGTATCATGATAATATAATAATTTAACATCTCATTAGATATAATAATCAATGGGTTAACAACATTAAATGAGATCGTTAACTTAAAGGTTTCAAAACAACACTTACATGTAACGACTAACGATGACTTAACGACTCAGTTAAAATGTATATACATGTAGTATATTAAGATGTATTAGTACACTTTTGAAAGACTTCAAGACACATATCAAAGTACTTCTACTTATCAAAAAATGCTTACAATAGCATTCTCGTTCATTTTCATCAACAATTCTACTTGTATGCACCCATATTCGTACTCGTACAATACACAGCTTCTAAATGTATTTACTATTGGTATATACACTTCAATGATTAGCTCTTAGCAGCCCTTATGAGTCACTAAACATATGGGAACCATTCTTTGTAATCTAGTATGAATTACTTAGCAAGATTACAAAAATATTATTAATCATTCATGAATTATTTACAAGAAAACAAACTTACACATCCTTTATATCTAATCCATATATCACGACTTAAAACACATACAAACACCTTCATTCTTCAATTTTCTTCATCTAATTGATCTCTCTCAAGTTCTATCTTCAAGTTCTAAGTGTTCTTCATAAATTCTATAAGTTCTAGTTTCATAAAATCAAGAATACTTTCAAGTTTGCAAGATTACTTCCAAGCTTTCAAATCCATTCCAAGTAATCATCTAAGATCAAGAAATCTCTGTTATTTATAGTAGGTTATCATTCTAATTCAAGGTAATACTCATATTCAAACTTTGATTCAATTTCTATAACTATAAACTATCTTAATTCGAGTAAAAATCTTACTTGAACTTGTTTTCGTGTCATGATTCTACTTCAAGAACTTTCAAGCCATCCAAGATCCTTTGAAGCTAGATCATTTCTTGTCACTTCTAGTAGGTTTACCTACTATAATTGAGGTAGTAATTATGTTCATAACATCATTCGATTCATATATATATATATAACTATCTTATTTGAAGATTTAAACTTGTAATCACTAGAACATAGTTTAGTTAATTCTAAACTTGTTCGCAAACAAAGTTAATCCTTCTAACTTAACTTTTAAAATCAACTAAACACATGTTATATATCTATATTGTATGCTAACTTAATGATTTAAAACCTGGAAACATGAAGAACACCGTAAAACCGGACATACGCCGTCGTAGTGAAACCGGGGGCTGTTTTGGGTAAGATAATTAAAAACTATGATAAACTTTGATTTAAAAGTTGTCCTTCTGGGAAAATGATTTTTCTTATGAACATAAAACCTTATCCAAAAATCATGGTTAAACTCAAAGTGTAAGTATGTTTTTCAAAATGGTCATCAAGACGTCGTTCTTTTAACTGAAATGACTACCTCTTACAAAAACAACTTGTAACTTGTATTTTCAACTATAAACTTATACTTTTTCTGTCTAGTTTCATTAATTTTATTTCATTATGAAACCATAGCAATTGGATTCACTCAAAACGGATTTAAAACGAAGAAGTTATGGGTAAAACAAAATTGGATATTTTTGCTTGTTTTAGCTACGTGAAACTTTGTAACAAATCTACGCTAACCATAACTTAACTAACTTATATTGTATTATACTTGTATTCTAACATATATTATGTAATCTTGATATACCATAGACACGTATACAATGTTTTGACATATCATATCGACGTCATATATATATATTATTTGGAATAACCATAGACACTCTATATGCGGTAATGATCGAGTTAGCTATACAGGGTTGAGGTTGATTCCAAAATAATATATATACTTTGAGTTGTGATCGAGTCTGAGACTTGTATACACTGGGTCGTGGATTGATTCGAGATAATATATTAATTTATTTCTGTACTACTAACTGTGGACAATTAATTGTGGACTACTAACGTTGGACAATCAACTTAACAAACTTAATCCGTTAAAACGTAATAAAATATGGTATGAATATATTTCGATCGTACTTTGATATATATGTATATATTTATTATAGGTTCGTGAATCGACCAGTGGCTAAGTCTAATTCTCGACGAATTAAGAATCTGTGAAAGTGGGTTATAGTCCCACTTTTAAAATCTAATATTTTTGGGATGAGAATACATGCAGTTTTATAAATGTTTTACAAAATAGACACAAGTACGTGAAACTACATTATATGGTTGAATGGATCGAAACCGAATATGCCCCTTTTAGCCTGGTAATCTAAGAATTAGGGAACTGGCCCCTAATTGACGCGAATCCTAAAGATAGATCTATTGGGCTCAACAAGCCCCATCCATTGTTGCAGATGCTTTAGTACTTCGAAATTATCATGTCCAAAGGATGTCCCGGAATGATGGGTATATGCATCTTGTTAATGTCGGTTACCAGGTGTTCACCATATGAATGATTTTTATGCAGATTGCATGTTATTGAAAGATGAAATCTTGTGGTCTATTATTACAATTTGATAAATATATAGGTTAAACCTATAACTCACCAATATTTTTGTTGACGTTTAAAGCATGTTTATTCTCAGGTGATTATTAAGAGCTTTCATTGTTGCATGCTAAATAAAGATAGGATTGGAGTCTGCATGCTTGTATAATATTGTTTAAAAATTGCATTCGAAGACTTAAGTTGTTGTGTAATATTATTGTAAACCATTATGTAATGGTCGTATGAAAATGCTATATTTTAGATTATCATTATTTGATAATCTTTGGAATGTTTTTAGACCTTTATCGATAAAATAAAGGTTATGGTTTGTTTTAAAAATCAAATGCAGTCTTTGAAAAACGTCTCATATAGAGGTCAAAACCTCGCAACGAAATCAATTAATATGAAACGTTTATAATCGATATGAACGGGACATTTCACAATTAAGGTCGAGTCATAATGTACCATAATCCTAATGCTCGAGACCGATATGCAAAAGTTAACAGAAATCAGTTTGACCCAAAATGACTTTCAAAATTTATACATGTTTATTATATAGTCATTTTATATAAATATATTTATCAGATTTTATTAGAGTAAATAATACAAGTCATATATTAATAAATAAAAAATTATATTAAAATTTTATATATGATAAAAATATATATTTTATATATCTCGAGTAATAAAATTTATATAATTCTCTCAAAATCATAAACATATAGTGGTATGTATTATTAATGTAATTATATTACGTATGGTAAAAATATCTTTGTATCACATTTTTATTTGATAAAATAATATTAATAATAATAATAATGAGTAAAAGTTGTATTATTTTGTAATAATAATAATTATAATATTAATAAAGATAATGTTATTAAAAGTGTTTAATATAAATAACAAAAGTAATAATAATGATATTAATAATATTAATAAAATTGATAATAACGATAATTTTAAATAAAAAGGTAGTTTTAGATTCTATACTTTTAAATATACTATATTCTTAATAAAAATGATAATTCTTAATAATAATAATAATTTTTAATAGAATGATAGTTTTAATAAAAAAGATAAATTTTAAATGATAATTGATAGTATCGATACTTTAATATTAAAAAATAATATAATTTATCTTAATAATAATATTTATTATATATAATAATTATCATAATAAAAATAGTAATAATAATATTTTATAAAATAATTCTATCAAAATGATAATTTTTAATAATAATCCTAATATGATAATAATGATAATATTTTATAATAAAAATGATATTTCTGTTAGAAATGATAATTTTAATAAAAGTGATAATTTTTAATATTAATGATACTTTTAATAATAATAATAATAATAATGATAAAAATAATAAAATGATAGTTTTTATAAAAATGTTACTTTTTAATAATAAAGATAATTTCAGCAATAATATCAATAATAATTATACTAATAATAATAATAATAATAATAATAATAATAATAATAATAATAATAATAATAATAATAATAACAATAATAACCTTAGTGATAATAACGACAATAATAATAACGACAATAATAATAATAATTATAATCATAATAATGTTAGAGTTAACGATAATTCAGTTGACCATATCTTTAAATCCGTTCATCGAAATCACACGACTTCTAAATGAAAAGTAAAAAAAAAAAATTCGACAGCTTTCTAACGACATGCATATCATATACCTTATATCAGTAATATATGTATTAAACTCGTAATTTATCATAAACTATTTAATGACAAAATTAAACATACAAGCATGCCTAACTATATTTACTCGAGCACTAGTCAGGGATACACTATTATATATAAAAGTTAAGTTATGAGTGCTCACGTATCAATATTGTGATTCAATATTGCAGGAAAGTACGTAGACGCAACGGAGATGATAAACACTAGTTTGACTCACGAGCTATACCCCTGAATAATACCCATAACCTCCAAAGCTATAACCCATAATTTCCTTAGCTTTATCCCGCTCGAAAAACCCGTTTGAAATAACTCGCTCATGATCTCGTCGTAGTATTTTATGTATAATACTAATAATATTAAATAATCGTAGTACTACTAATAGTAATAATAAAATTAATAATAATAATTTTATTATTTATATTAATATATATAACAATAATACGGAGGAAGAGATAGATAGAAGTAGATATGTGTGTGTGATAAATCCTGAATTCGATCGCATTTATAGATTTTGCTGAACCTGGTCCCCATGCAATCGCATGGGTTCACAGGCCTATAGCCATGCGATCGCATGGCCTCTGAAAACAGCTCACCATGTTTTGTTTGCATTCTGCCATCGGTTTTTATTATAATTTATATATAATATATTTAATTTATATAATTATTTATATATTATATAATATTTACATACATAGTTAGTTTGTAATTTTTGTTCCATTGACTCGTAAGTTGACGCTCGACTTATATCCCAGTTCCGGTTTCTCGAACGCTATCTCGTACGCTTAGAAAACTAGCACTTTACCTTATGCGACGTGTACCTTTATCAATAATTAGACTTAAATCAATGAAAAACTATCCCACTCAAAGTGTAACTTAAACGTTCGAGTGTTTTGGTTATTTGCTTCTTTAAATCGACTACTCGATATTTGTTAAAATATATTATTTAAAATATTTATTATAAGAAATATAATTATAATTAATTAGTTATATAACTAAATAAATATTATATTTTGTAATTTTTAAAATATACATATTATCATTTAGAAATTTATATAACAAATATACATGCATTCTGATATCGGCTAAAAAGTCACGTTTTCACCCCGGCATTAAGGCCCAAAAACAAGAAAGATTCGAACTTTTTCGGCAAAATACCCACTTCGTCGGTTAGAATTGAAGAACAAGTAATTACGAAGACGGTGCAAAAAGAATCAAGAGAATCGGAGCTAAAACGAAGATTCTAGAGCGAAAACGGTGAAAGACAAGAAATCAAGTTACGATCAAGGGAATTCAGGCTGACTAGCAAGCCATACGGCCTGCCATACGGCCTGCCAGTATGGAAACGGCCTGCCAGAAACGTGCCACCACACGAGCCACCAAACGGCCTGCCTTGCATACGGCCTGCCAAACGGCCTGCCAGGCGTATTTGGCAATTTTCAAGTCTATTTAAAGGGTCTTTGTCATTCATTCTAACACACACTTCAATTCACTTCTTTCTCTCTCTTGTACAATATTAGTCATACTTTCAAGGCCTTCTCACCTTCGAGTGGGAAATTAAGTACCCGGAGGCGAACGCTGAAGATTGTATTAGGAGCGGTCTGGAGTCTTGAAGTTATCACTTTTGTATTCGGAACTCATTTAATCTACTGGTACTTCTATCCTTTATCTTATATAATGTTTTATGATATTATTGCCATGATTAGCGTGTAGTTATCTTTAGTGTATGTTATGATGTAAGCAGTTATAATGCCGAAATAATATTATGGTCTGTGTATGTTGTCGAAATGCTTTCCGATTATGCTTTAAACTCAATCACTTTTCCAACTAATAGAACGTAGTTATAGGCTCTGTTATTGGGAAGTCGCGAACCCCGATTCAGAGTACACTATCTGTGTCACCCCTTGGTAAGAGAAGTCTATCGGATACAACGTAAGATCGACCGAGGCACACCGGTTGTAGTAAGTTTATCGAGCTTTGGATTCCGACTGAGGACTCTTTCGTAGTGAAACATCTGACTAGACCCTTAGTACATTGTCGGTCCCAGACCATGCTAGTGTAGTCACCAAGCATATAAACTTCGTACGTGTACGCTGAAGCACAGCGGTTGTTGTAAGCTGTACCTCTGCTAAGTAAGGCCATGGAACACGGTTAGTGTTGACCAGTACACTGCACCATAACGCTGTCTCAAGCATTGCACCCCGCTTGAGGGATTCTTAGTTAATTAAGGAACTGTTTGTTTAGACACGTAAAGGATTGGACCGTTAGGATAACCGAACGTGTTCATGGAAGTCAGACTTGACTTGGCCATGGTGTTCTTTATGGTTGAACTTTTTTTAAGGGCCTAACTATCTCTTACCAATCATTAACGAAAGCATTGAAGCACATCACGTCTCTCGGATATGGTACACCATGTATTCTATTATGCTTAAGAAAGTTTAGACCATTTTGGAATGTTAATACGTCACCCAACCGAGTCGCTCAATTGGATGAGCCGTCTGAACGTGTATGCCTGTAGTCAGACTGCACGGGCGTCGGGGGTAAGGGACATTGTTGTCTATTCAGAATCTTCAAGACTAACGCAGTACCCAGTGACATGTCTTATGACAGGGGCGTTTAGGACTAGTGTAATGAATACAAGGCCTCTGCCTATTCATGAGCCAGCATTCCATAATCTCGACAGAATAACTGATGAAGTCATAGTATGCACTTACTTTAACCTTATCTGAATTACAAATTTTATCGCATTTACTTTATCTATCTTATAAACTATAAAATCCCAAAATAAATATTCACTACTCCCTAACTATCTTAGGCTAAAATATAGGTTCGATGTTACTGATATCTCAAAAATATGACTCTAGGTCATACTTCCCTTACTTATAAGGAGTAGTAAGATTTAGGTCCCGCTAAATATAAATTTAAAACAGTACCCTCTCCCACGAGTGGCTGATCCTAGCGAGCCGCGGCCTAACGACACCGCGCAAATAAAAACCGTCCGTTTCGGCCATATCAAGAGAGAACTACGAGTTTTTGGCGCCGCTGCCAGGGAACTGGTATCAGGCAATACTGCTCTCTATCAAACTTATTCACAAGCATTTAGTGGTGTCTAAGAAAGACAATTATACACGGACTTGGTTATTGGATTTTCCGAACAGTCGCCAATTATATTGGGACCAAAAGGATCCTGCCTCTCCGTAATCGGCCTGGCCACTTAGTTTGTTGAATAGTTTGTGCGGAACTTTGTTACCGAAATACCAGGGAAACAGTAGCAAGAACCAAAAACAGATTCCATCGTAGGATAGTTAGTTACTTTAGATTAGATTAAGATTACCTTAGATTACTTTAGTTTACCTTAGATTAAATTACATTAGATTACCTTAGATTACCTTAGATTAAATTAGATTACCTTATAATTAGATTAGTTTAGTTTAGCTTGTTATAATTAGCTTATTTGCGAAAATTAAAAACAAAAAGGCATACCTAGTGTATGACCCAAACCCGATCTAGACCAGGGCCGTTATTATTCGTACCTGATCCAGACGCAATAATCTCTAAAGCACGCAAGGAAGCACGAATCAGAAACCAAATGGCGTTACGCGTTACTTTAGCAGAAAACACGAAACCCTCGATTGAAGGTCGAGGAGGACCAATCAGATTTCCAGAGATTCAAGGACACTAGTTCGAGTTAAAACATCACATCATCTAGCTCATTCAGAATAGCTGTCAGTTTCATGGATTACCGATTGACGATCCTAATTCTCACCTTGATAAATTCATATCTCTTTCGAACTCCTACAAACAGCCAGGGATAGGAAAAGATATAGTCCGGCTATACTTGTTCCCCTATTCTCTCACTCATCATGCTCAAACTTGGTTTGAAGGACTGGAAAAAGATTCCATCACGTCATGGACAGAGATGGCGACTAAATTTCTAACCAAATATTTCCCTCCTTCTAAACAAACCAAACTAAAGAATGACATCATTAACTTCAAATAAAGTTATGATGAATCTCTTTACACTGCATGGGAGCGTTTCAAAACCCTGCTGAAGAAATGCCCAGCAATCTCAATTGACCTACGATCAACCACTTCCACTCACTGGTCCCCCAGTTGAGGAAAATTCCCCTACCACCCAGATTACAAAAGCAACTAACCCCACTCTCGGAGCTGATGATCAGTTAACTCAGTTCATTCAAGGAGACCAACAGTTAAATCAGAGAACTGCAACCAGACAAGATCAGACGGAGATACTAATGAGAAATCAATTGGCTCTGCTCAAAAGTTTGGAAACGCAGCTCGGACAGTTATCACAACGCCTTGAAACCCGACCGCAGGGAAGCTTGCTAAGTAATACTATTCAGAATCCCCACATAGAAGAAGCAAAGCAAATGGATTTCGTAATCCCAGAGGAAGAACCACGGAGAAGGTCAACTAGGCTCAAGAACAAATCAACATATACTCAGAAGCTGACCCCTGAAACTCTAGTTCGCGTACCTTATCCTGGAAGGCTACAAGAAGAACCATCCAAGCTTGATTCCTTCAAACTTGATGGAAGATTCTTGGACACTATGTCCAAAGTTCCCAACCAGAAGAGATACATCCGAAGGCTGCTATCTACAAAGGAGAGGATACCAGACTCTAACAAAATTCCACTGAGTGAAGAATGCTCTGCATTACTCAGAAACTCTCTACCACCTAAGCTAGGAGATACGGGTCGATTCGTTTTCCCATGTTCTATCTACCAATCTGGAACCATTCAGCGCTAGCAGATTTAGGAGCAAGTATCAACCTAATCCCCTACTCTCTCTATAAGAGATTAGAGTTAGGAGACTTGTCACTAACCAAAATGACAATCCAACTTGCCGATCATACAATTCGATATCCTAAGGGCATAGTTGAGAACGTCTTGGTGAAAGTCGACAAATTCTTGTATCCTACGGATTTTGTATTAATGGATATTAAGGAAGACCTACACACCCAGTAGTGTTAGGAAGACCTTTCATGAATACGGATAGGACTGTCATTGATGTGTACAATCAAACCATGATCTTACGATCACATGGGGAGAGCGTTACCTTCAAAATTGACCGACCAACCGATCTTTCTAGACAGGCAGAGATGTTTGCTATTTCCACCAGACGGATCACTTTCGATGATGAGTCATCACCACCAGCCGACGATATCGAGATGGGTTTCGAATCAAAGTCTGTAGACGACCCAGAAATAGAAGAAGAGGATCCCAGCGAAGAAATAGAGGAAAAGGAGGAATCTGAAGAGGAAGAGGAAATGGAAGATGTAAAAGAAACTGCGACAACACCCGTTCCAAGCACTGAGCGTCATGAAGAAATAATGAGGCTTGAAACGGCAGATCACAGTTTAATCATTCGCTTCAAGAAGAAGACCGACAAAGCTGAGGTTAAGGATATAGAAATTGATCCTGTAAGTATCAAAGTAGAGAATCAGAATATTGAAGAAACCCGTTCATCAGACGCATCTTCAGAGGAGCAGGATACCGATGATGACGAGGAAGAGCATCACGAAGACATTCTGACTAACTCACACTCTCCAACCGAAGTAGATCAAGGGGAGCCGGACTCTTCTTCAGATCGAATTCCGGTTATATCCACACACGCAAACATGATTACCTTCATTAATGATACCGATAAATTTGAAGACATTCTCGAAGCCATCCGAAAGTCAACCATTGATTTTTCGCTATGCTTAACAGAGCGAATCATGGCTATCAGAGAAGAGCACCATCTCTATCTCCGAAGAGAAGACAATGATGTTGAAATCCTAGAAGAACGCATTCAAGACTTTATCAACTCTCTTCACGATTATATCTATCATGAAGAAAGGCAACGAGAGCACAATTCAGTGGTTTGCACTATTCTCAAGACAAGATTCTGTCAAGATCAGAAGATCATTTACTCTAAGGTTTATAACGCCTTAGCCGGATCTGCACTTCCATTCTCACAAAACCGACGAGCACTACTGACTCTCATCCGGAAGCATATGGATCTTTCCACCGGCCGCCCGACTTATCACTCTGATTTGCAAATGATCGAGGATATTCACAGTCTTTTTGCTCTTTTGGATAGAGATAACTTCGAAAGCACACCAGACAGACTAGTGATTTACGTAACAATTGATCATCACGCTGATCTGATTATCAAAGAGTTACAAGATGCTGTTATGGAGGAAGCAAGGCGAAACAATCCATTTTCTCATCTTGAACCAGATCAAGTCAACATTGCCACCTATGTTACGAAGCAGTTATCACGTATCTTCCACGAGTCCACAGATCCTAGTTTCATATTTAAAGCTGGATGTCGGGAGATATACTCAAAGACGGTGAAATTAATACTCGGATCAGGATTGCTGTTCACTTCTTTCCAGCTTCGTCTTTTAACTAATCTGTGCAAAGCTACAGACTCTTACTGTGGAGATCACCATTCCGAAGACTTCGAAATTCTAAAGATACAGTTTCTTACATTGTTTGAAGACCTCCGAAATGAGCATCCCATCAGAGAAATCATCAACACCAGCACTGCTACCATGATTGACATTCATGGGTCAACCAGCAGAGCTGTGGATCATATTCTCATCGGACTTCAAGACTTATCAAGAGCTGAAACTGCGCACTACTTATCGTTCAGAAGATCTTCAAGAGAAGTACCAGACTTGTTACCATTGTTGGTCCGACACTTTCTCAGAACTTATTCACCAAGACTCACATTCCCTCAAGAAGACCAAGATCACAACCATCAACGAGGAATGTTTGCTTTTTGAAGAATCACTACGGTCGAGCCAACGACCTTAAACAAAAGCGCTTCTCGGGAGGCAACCCGTGCAATAAAGTAGAGTAGAAGAATAAAGGATGACAAGTGAGCCAATAAAGGAGCAAGGAAACCAGCCGCATCTGCTAGGGGTATTTCTTTCTTTCGCTACTAGCTCTAGATTCAAACTATACCACATCCTAGCTTATCACTAAGTGTGGGATAACACCCAATAAAAACACTAGACAAATACTCCTAAATCTTCAACTAAAACTCCTAAGTGTGGGATACACTAGGAACATTGAGGACAATGTTCGTCTAAGTGTGGGATGTTGGTATCTTTTTATGCTATATCATAATAAACCATTACGAAGATTCCAAGTCCTTAAGCCAAATTTCAAATTTTTTGCAAAAGAAACCCTTTTCGAAAACGTATTTTTGAAAACCTAAAACGTTTGTCAATAAAAATAAGGCTTAAGTAAGGTGGAAATCTTGTTAGATTGAAATCTCTAATATAGCATTGCATGACTAAGGCATTATCGACCTAAATTGATTATTGTGAGGCACCCCAAATAAGACCAGCATTCATCTTTAATGCTTCACTATTTTCCGTTGAGAGTGCCGATGTCTGTGCTCAGAATCAGAACTTGCTTTAGATCTATATCTCCAAGCAGCAAAGCGTGGTTCGGTTGTAATCAAAATAGCTACCCATTTGTCAAACATAAGTCTTCCACACCTCCACTACTTCTACACCACCACCACATCCATATCACCTTTACTAATTCTCAGAAAACCCAGAAAATGAGATTCTTTCCGAAAACCCGATGTTATAAACCTCTCAAGTATCATGGCAAAGGTCTTGAAAAATTTTACCGGCAAAAAGTTTCTCGAGATGAAGTCTCCAAAAAAAAAAAAAAAAAAAAAAAAAAAATTGAAAAAGGAGCAGAACTAAATAAGAGAAATGTCGAAGAGAACTCAACCGAAAATGATTATCAAACGAAGAAAAGTTCAAAAGTGCTTCTCAAAATACTTCAGCACTCCTATCTATTCGAATAAAAGTCTGTATAAAGACTACATTACCTTTTTATCTCACCTTTCAAAAACAACTTCACTACCACTCCAAAATTCCTTTCCATCATTGACAAATAACCCATAAAGCTGAGATTACTACCGTTCTCGCGTTAGCAGCAAGGATTTGAGTCTTTATCAAGCCTATGACGATGGGTGCAGCATGACTGGCTATGAGTGTATTCATTTCTTAGATCTGTAGGGAACCCTAAACACTTGAGTGATTTGAGTGACCCGTGAAAGCTAGCCTATGTCATGTAACCCCCTCGCATGCTTGCAGAGATAATTTCAATCCTAACATAGATGACTCACCTTATCTTTTTGCTGTTATAATAAAAGCAAACCGCTTAGGCTATTAGAAAAGAAACACCGAAAAGATTCTTTAAAATGAGAGCTTGCTTGAGGACAAGCAAAGTCTAAGTGTGGGATATTTGATATCAGCTAAAAATTCACGTTTTCACCCCGGTATTAAGGCCCAAAAACAAGAAAGATTCAAACTTTGTCGGCAAAATACCCACTTCGTTGGTTAGAATTGAAGAACAAGTAATTACAAAGACGGTGCAAAAAGAATCAAGAGAATCGGAGCTAAAACGAAGATTCTAGAGCGAAAACGGTGAAAGACAAGAAATCAAGTTACGATCCAGAAAATTCAGGCTGACCAGCAAGCCATACGGCCTGCCATACGGCCTGCCATACGGCCTGCCAGTATGGAAACGGCCTGCCAAAAACGTGCCACCACACGAGCCACCAAACGGCCTGCCTTGCATACGGCCTGCCAAATACGGCCTGCCATACGGCCTGCCAAACGGCCTGGCAGGCGTATTTGGCAATTTTCAAGTCTATTTAAAGGGTATTTATCATTCATTCCAACACACACTTCAATTCACTTCTTTCTCTCTCTTGCACAATATTAGTCATACTTTCAAGGCCTTCTCACCTCCGAGCAGGAAATTAAGTACCCGGAGGCGAACGCTGAAGATTGTATTAGGAGCGGTCTGGAGTCTTGAAGTTGTCACTTTTGTATTCGGAACTCGTTTAATCTACTGGTACTTCTATCCTTTATCTTATATAATGTTTTATGATATTATTGCCATGATTAGCGAGTAGTTATCTTTAGTGTATGCTATGATGTAAGCAGTTATAATGCTGAAATAATATTATGGTCTGTGTATGTTGTCGAAATGCTTTCCGATTATGCTTTAAACTCAATCACTTTTCCAACTAATAGAACGTAGTTATAGGCTCTGTTATTGGGAAGTCGCGAACCCCGATTCAGAGTACACTATCTGTGTCATCCCTTGGTAAGAGAAGTCTATCGGATACAATGTAAGATCGACCGAGGCACACTGGTTGTAGTAAGTCTATCGAGCTTTGGATTCCGACTGAGGACTCTTTTGTAGTGAAACATCTGACTAGACCCTTAGTACATTGTCGGTCCCAGACCATGCTAGTGTAGTCACCAAGCATATAAACTTCGTACGTGCACGCTGAAGCACATCGGTTGTTGTAAGCTGTACCTCTACTAAGTAAGGTCATGGAACACGATTAGTGTTGACCAGTACACTGCACCATAACGCGGTCTCAAGCATTGCACCCCGCTTGAGGGATTCTTAGTTAATTAAGGAACTGTTTGTTTAGACACATAAAGGATTGGACCGTTAGGATAACTGAACGTGTTCATGGAAGTCAGACTTGACTTGGCCATGGTGTTCTTTATGGTTGAACTCTTTTTAAGGGCCTAACTATCTCTTACCAATCATTAACGAAAGCATTGAAGCACATCACATCTCTCGGATATGGTACACCATGTATTCTATTATGCTTAAGAAAGTTTAGACCATTTTGGAATGTTAATACGTCACCCAATCGAGTCGCTCAATTGGATGAGCCATCTGAACGTGTATGCCTGTAGTCAGACTGCACGGGTGTCGAGGGTAAGGGACGTTGTTGTCTATTCAGAATCTTCAAGCTTAACGCAGTACCCAGTGACATGTCTTATGACAGGGGCATTTAGGACTAGTGTAATGAATACAAGGCCTCTGCCTATTCATGAGCCAGAATTCCATAATCTCGGCAGAATAACTGATGAAGTCATAGTATGCACTTACTTTAACCTTATCTGAATTACAAATTTTATCGCATTTACTTTATCTATCTTATAAACTAAAAATCCCAAAATAAATATTCACTACTCCCTAACTATCTTAGGCTAAAATATAGGTTCATGTTACTGATATCTCAAAAATATGACTCTAGGTCATAGTTCCCTTACTTATAAGGAGTAGTAAGATTTAGGCCCCGCTAAATATAAATTTAAAACAGTACCCTCTCCCACGAGTGGTTGATCCTGGCGAGCCGCGGCCTAACGACACTGCGCAAATAAAAACCGTCCGTTTCGGCCATATCACATTCGAAATCTTTATCTAACGATATAATTTATAGTTTTTCAAAACTAATTATATTTAAAGTTTATAAAAATATAAATTCTAAATCTTTTAAATAATAGAAAATATAATATCAAATAACGTTTAACCTTTAAAACTTAACTTGATGTAATTCATGTATGTACTAGCGTTTTCACAAGTTCAATCAACTTATTGAAATATCAATCGAACGAGTACCACTATTGTTTACAAAAATGATTTGAAATTTCATATATATATATATATATATATATATATATATATATATATATATATATATATATATATATATATATACTTATATTAAAAATTAATAATATTTTTACTAATCATTAAGTTTTAAAACACGTTTTTAATCTTTGTTATATTTATTTATATTTTATTGAATCACAAACCATTATCATCTATACTTTGTCAAAAGGTTTCTAGAAAGATTCTAAAGTTTAGAATACCGTTAAAACCTTTATCCTTAACATAATGATTCAATAACAAATTTTTAAAAGTGGTTCTAGATATTTTAAAATTATATTCGTTTTAAAGAAGACGTGACACTCAAATCATTTTATATAATTTCTAAAATTTATAACAATAAAGATAATAGTAATAAATTTAATAATCTTAAAGTTTTATAATATGTTTCTACTTGTAGACCATTTATTCCGCATATTCTTAAAAAGAATAGATTTCTCAAATTAAAATGGACCTCATAACAGAGACCTTTAATCATAATCACAATGTATCTGATAATTCAATCATTTGATATTATCTTTTAACTCCGTCGATAATTATATTAAATATATTTTGAAACAAATACGTTCATGTAAAGCATTATACATCTAATACTTTGTTAATGTTTTCAAGTTATAATATATACACATATACGTATAATCATATCCGTTCATATAACGGTTCGTGAATCGTATGAATTTGGTCGAGGTTAAATGAATGTATGAATACATTTTACACTTCTTGAGATTCAACTTAACACACTTTGCTTATCGTGTCAGAATAATATAAAGATAAAGTTTAAATTTGGTCGGAAATTTCCGGGTTGTCACAGTACCTATCCGTTAAAGAAATTTCATCCCCGAAATTTGATCGAGGTCGTCATGGATAACAATAAGAATTTTTTCATGACGAATATGAATTGATAAATAGAATTTTATCATCATTGAGTAATATGGATAAAATAATTGAATTACTCGAAGCGTATGAGTGAAGCTATCGTAAAAGAGTGAAATGAGAAAATAGAGATTCGTCTTATCTTTTGACGTCATCACGGTTGATCCCCGGATTAAAGAAAATCTTTGTAATCTATATAAGATTCAATTCTTCGGCGATTAAGGAAATTATGATCCTCTTCGATTTAATGCGATAATCTGTCTCGATTTCTCTGTCGGATATTTCACTATAAATCCACTCCTTCGTTTTCTTATTTTCACAGCTCACATATTCTATTCTTTCTTCATCAATTCATACTTTAAAGCATTCGTCAATATGCTCCATCCAGTACTGATTCTTGATATACTCCTAACTTTCATATCTGTCATTCTTCTTTTTCATCTACCACCGGAGAATTTTATTTATTTTTACTATCACCTTGGGGTTATATTATTTTTAATTCTCCTGTGTCTTTACGTGGCAATACGTATTGATATACACGGTTTGTAATTTATGTGTTGCTGTCGAGCTTTATATCTTTCCTTATTTTTCGGAGTCCCTGCTCTTGTCTTTCTATAATCATTGACATCTACAGTTAATGCTCTCTCCTATTTACTGTGATTTATACTCCCATTTCTATTTCGGAGCTTCATGCTCTGTTTTTTCTTCTATCCATTAAGCACAGCAAGTAATGGTCCAGAATTCGTAGGTATGAAATTTCGAATGAACATGGCTAATATTCTAAGAGAGAGATTGTAATTGCACGATCTTGATTGGTTAAATTACCAGAAGTCACGGGAAAAGATAGAACTATCAAGAAATATGTTCTTGATATAATTAGAGATCAAGTAGAATGCAAGAGTCGTGAAACATGGCACATGATAACGGTATGGTCTGTGAATCATCATGTTTTATTAGAAACTCGGCACGACTTACTGTAATATAATCACGTTGATCAAGTGTCATTATATTATACTAACTCATGCTTCAGTTCCCAACACTACTTCAAAAACATTCATAATTTAAACTCGAAGGTTTACATGATATAGAAACTAAACAGTTTCCTTTATGATGTAATACAGATAGCACAAAGAGATAAATAATCCCGAACAATGATAGTTATGATGGTATCTTCAGAACTATCGAGGATATTTGTACTGAAAGATTCGATGATGTTTTAGTATTTTAAAATATCTGGAATCAAGGGATGATGCGGGAAATTTGTCTGCGAAGGTTTAGAGTAAGGAGTAAGGTGTTTGCTAACGATTTCAGTAGACACTGAATCATTTGAATTCTTTGAAGGCAGATTTAGTCTTTGTGATTTGTCCACAGCCTCCTTCATGGTTTGCTCAATCCGTTTTCCAGTTCCAAACCTTCTCTTTTTCTGAGTTTTGTCAACACACTATTCATTATCATCAAACTTTTAACTGTTAAGGTCGTTTACAGTTTTTGCTGCTTCATCAGTATTTTTCTAAATTTCGAGATCTAGTTCGCAGTTTAGGGTGTTTTTCAGAAACTTCACATTCGAAAGATGTAAGTTTAGGATATAGACGTTATATGTATATATATAACCGTTGAAGTGAAAATGTTGTGAGATTCGAGATTGATGATTGATGATTTTCGATAGTTGGTATGGTAATTATTGTTACAGGATGCAGATGAGTAGATGATGGGGTTTCAATGAGTACATATAATGATTTTTCGGAGAGACTTACTCCAAATGGTAACGAAGTTGCTGGTACATTTGCTGATAATGTCGTGGAATATAAAAGATTCTTCGGTAACAAAAGGGTAATCGTATATATCAGGGTTATAATAAGGCTACTCCAGATGAAAAATCGCAATTGACTTGCTGGAGCTGTGACAGAATTTGCTACTTTGAAAAGGAATCGTAAAGTTATTTTTGCTAATAAATGCCAAAGGATCTGACGCGGGTACGTGTTAAACTATGACTTTGGTTTCGAGAGTTTTTTAGGTGCATGACTGTGGGTAACATGTGGTTGGATCATCATCTCGATTGTTCATTATTTGAAGTATCTTCAGGAATTTTGAGAGGTTTGAACATAGATTGTAATCGTTAATATTCATATGATGTTCTAGGATTTTGAATGATACAAATATTTTTCTGAGTTCTATGAATAGAAATGATGTTCTAGCACAGTTTTGAAGTCAAAGTTTAGCTTTGAAAGATGTAGGGATCTAAGAGTGATATCTTCTGCTAAATCTTGACTTGGATTTCTGATCAGTTCAAAATCAGGATATGTAATTTATGAAAATGGTTGTCCTGATTTTATGAAAGAATGTGTATCGCTGTAAAAGTAGTGAATATAGTTTATGACTTTTGATTTAGAATTGAAGAATGTACGGTGTATCATATTAATTGCGAATTTATATATTTCTCGGGCATTACCTATCCGTTAAAAGTTTCACAAGTAATATTTTGTACAAGAGAATTTCTATTACAATCTTTATGAAAATATATGTATATTTTCTTCAGATGTAATATAGATTTAATGAATTAATATTAAATTAAACTCGATTGATTTACGGTTGGAACTAGAATTGAATAATTCCTAAAACTTTATAAATTACGTAATCTTTGCGAATTATTTCTTCAACGTAAATGAAATCATGAATCAATACTTCCTTATTCATTTTTATAGATATTTCTTTGGTGAATGATGTTGGCGCTCGTGGAATTCTTGCGAACTTCGCAAAATACGAATGATGTTGTCTAGAAAGTTTCGAGTATATCGAAGGTGTAAAATCAAATATGTAATTGAGTAATATACTTGGTTTATTATGAAATGGAATTCATTGAATTGAAACAAAAATTGTAGTTAACGATGGTTAAGTCATTAATCTAAGGATTATAGCATATTAGTAATATGAATTTAACCGAGTAGTATCTACTCTTTTTCAATTCATACGTAATAGCTTAATACGAAAAGATTTATGATGGTTTCAAAATTTATATATATATATAAGGTATACATATAAATTCTTCAGAGGAATTGAGTTAATTCTTCATAACTCGTTGATACAATATACTCGTTGTTGATTCGTAATGATGTTCACGGTGATTCTTGAACTGGCGGAGCTTGTGATGTTATAGGTGCTGCAAGTGCCGATGATGCTGACGGTACTGACGTTGCTAGTGATGATGACGATACTGTTGATGCTGTTGATGATACTGTTTTGGTTATTTGCTTCTTTAAATCGACTACTCGATATTTGTTAAGATATATTAAATAATATTATTTAAAATCTTTATTATAAGAAATATAAATATAATTAATTAGTTATATAACTAAATAAATATTATATTTTGTCATTTATAAAATATACATATTATCATTTAGAAATTTATATAACAAATATATATGCATTCGAAATCTTTATCTAACGATATAATTTATAGTTTTTCAAAACTAATTATATTTAAAGTTTATAAAAATATAAATTCTAAATCTTTTAAATAATAGAAAATATAATATCAAATAACGTTTACCCTTTAAAACTTAACTTGATGTAATTCATGTATGTACTATCGTTTTCACAAGTTCAATCAACTTATTGAAATATCAATCGAATGAGTACCACTATTGTTTACAAAAATGATTTGAAATTTCATATATATATATACTTATATTAAAAATTAATAATATTTTTACTAATCATTAAGTTTTAAAACACGTTTTTAATCTTTGTTATATTTATTTATATTTTATTGAATCACAAACCATTATCATCTATACTTTGTCAAAAGGTTTCTAGAAAGATTCTAAAGTTTAGAATACCGTTAAAACCTTTATCCTTAACATAATGATTCAATAACAAATTTTTAAAAGTGGTTCTAGATATTTTAAAATTATATCCGTTTTAAAGAAGACGTGACACTCAAATCGTTTTATATAATTTCTAAAACTTATAACAATAAAGATAATAGTAATAACTTTAATAATCTTAAAGTTTTATAATATGTTTCTACTTTTAGACCATTTATTTCGCATATTGTTAAAAAAAATAGATTTCTCAAATCAAAGTGGACCTCATAACAGAGACCCTTAATCATAATCACAATGTATCTGATAATTCAATCATTTGATATTATTTTTTAAATTCGTCAATAATTATATTAAATATATTTTGAATCAAATACGTTCATGTAAAGTATTATACATCTAATACTTTATTAACGTTTTCAAGTTATAATATATACACATATACATATAATCATATCCGTTCATATATTGGTTCGTGAATCGTCTGAATTTAGTCGAGGTTAAATGAATGTATGAATACATTTTACACTTCTTGAGATTCAACTTAACACACTTTATTTATCGTGTCGGAATAATATAAAGATAAAGTTTAAATTTGGTTGGAAATTTCCGGGTTGTCACAAAAAATCACATTTTTACCTCGATATTAAAGCCCAAAAATAATAAAGTTCCAAACTTTATCGCCAAAATAATCACTTTGTCAGTTGATTTGGTAGATTTAGCAATCACGAAGGCGATGCAAAAAGAATCAAGTAAAACGGAGCTAAAACGAAGATTCTAGAGCAAAAACGGTGAAACCAAGTTACGATCTCGAGAACGAGCAAAACGATCCGAGCAAAACAGCAAGACCGGGGTCAAAAACGGCGTTCCATACAGCCTGTCATACGGCCTACCATACGACCTACCAACATCACAAACGGTCTGCCAGCAAACAGCCTGTGAAAATGGCTTGCCTTGCAAATGGCCTGGCCATACGGCCTACCAGCCATTTTCCAACCAAACTCAAGTCTATTTAAAGGGCATTTGCCATCCATTTTCTACACACATTCTTCACTTCTCTCTCTAAAATATCTCTCTATTGTCGTTCTATAGTGATCAGTAGGAGATTAGTTCTCTCTCTACTTTCTCTCTCTAGATTCTAGAGAGAGAAAAGTATATAGAATAGGAAAATAATTATCTCTCTATTGTCGCTCTCTAGTGATCAATAGGAGATTAGTCTGCAGTTAGTAGTAGAAGCTATCAAGCATTATAACGCTATGAATATTATGAAGAAATACAAGTGTTATTCTGCCGACATTATTCGGTAATATATATCCTTTCTTTTATTATTTTATTATAATATTCTTGATCGATGTTTGTGATTTATTAATATTAGAAATGCTTGTTGCCATGATGTGTGAGTAATTACTTGATTGTTTACCATGATTTAATAATATTAGTTAGGGATAATTATCGTTTCGTACTCGCTTTCTGTCTATGATATTAAACCTCGTTATTATCGGCCTTCCACCAATAAACGTGATTAAAACCTTTTATAAAGTCGACAATTATAAGGTAATTAATTATCTGTGTTTATACATTGATCAATGTATGAACCCATCGGAAATACTATAAAGTACATGGGAAATTACCGAAGGACCAGATCAAGACATTGGTCAAGAGTATAAAGACTCGAGGAAATATTGTTGCAACAGTAGAGTGCATTGTTGATGTACTATATGACCACTTGAGCATGGGCAAGGTTAGAAGCTATGGAACCACTATAAGTATAGTACATGGTGGATAACTAAGGAATTTATTGGGTAGATTTAAGAAAAGGCTTGTTTAAATCATAAATGGGGACTTAACACACTGCAATACAAACTAAGCTTATAAATCTTTAAGGATGACTGAGAACTATTAGAGGTTCTAATTTATTAATAAACCCTTAGATTTTACCAAACCATTGACAGAAAAGAATTCGAAACACAATCATAACCACTCACTTTGGGTGATACACTAAGGTGTTAAGAAAGGTTGGATAATTTGATATTACGGATAAAGTGGTGTCTAGAATAAACCGGTTGGACTTGGTTGTTGGATTTTTCAAACAGTCGCCAATTTATTGGGACCAAAAGGATCCTGCCTCTCCACATAAGGTGTACCTGACCACTAAGTCTTGGATACTAAATTGTGTACAAACCCAATCCTAATTACTAAATTATCTGAATAAGCTTCGTTTCAAATTCGACCGCTCAAGGAATGACCCTAGGTCATATTTTCCCTTGCTAACCCATAGGAAGGAATAATAGATTAAGGCCCAGCAAAATATAAATTTAAAACTCTGTTGATAAGCTCGTATTGACACCTTGCGCCCTAATGACACCGCATAAATAAACCGTCCAATTCGGGCATATCAATATGCCCGGTTGAGTTGTCGGTGGTGTGGTTTGGGTGTCACCGTGCTTTCAAGGGTATCACCGGGTTCGGAGCTTTTGGTTGGGCCACTTTGGTTGGCTTGTGTGGGGATCGTTGGTAAGTGGGCTCTAGGTCTGTGTTATCCGTTGAGATGTTTGTTTGTGCCATTCTCGCTCATTCCATCTTTCTAGTCGTCGGATTCGGTTCATAACGGTCCGACGTTGTTGCCACCTTAGCGTCTTTAGGGTTGTTAAGCGCTAATGAATTGGAGATCGGGAGTGGTATCTAGGTTGTTTCCCTATCATCTGTTAGGTAGGGTTTTGACAGGTTTAGGTTATGAGTAAATCGCGTTTTGGGGTGTTCTTGGATTTGTTGGCCAATGAGGTTCTGGTATGGTTTTCTAGTTGTGGTCTCGAGGCGGGTATTCATGAGTTGCTCGACGAGTGATTTGGTTACAGATGTACATGTTTAGGGATGATGCAGTTGGGTGTGGGGGCTTGTGGATTGAGATTCGCAGTTGCAGACTTTGATTCAAGTGAGGACTTTTTTTAGGATTCGGTGGTCTACGTGGTGGTTCCCACTCACGGAAGCAATAACTTCATTAACTTCTCGTTATTGGTGAGTTGGTGGTATCGGGATCCCGTTTCCCGAGTATGGTTGTTATTTCGTCAATGTAATAGGGTAAATTCACTCATGTTCATGTTGAACGTTAGTTTTACTTTTAAACACACGTGATATATGTATTTGTAACACTTCATATAACTGCTTAGATCATAAAATCTCTTTTTTTATTCATTTGTAATAATATGTTTTTTTCGGGAAAAAAGTTACCAGGCGTCTACGAGTATTTAAAAATCGTATTTATGTTTTATAATGTTCTGTGTGATTGTCAATTGAATTGTTTATAGCTTATTAGTAACGCAAGGGACACAATAGATCAAAAAGAAAATGTCAAAGTATGTTTGGTTGACAAAAATTACAAATTTAATAAATGCAGAGTTAGATTAAAAGCTGTATATTTTGGCAAGGACACCCCGACCATATGTTTCCTTTAAACCCCACAAGACTCACCCTAATAGAGTCAGATGCCGAAAAATAATCTCCGCCGGGTCCTCACACACGTGACAAGAGTAATCCTCATATCATTGTCACAAGAATTGTCATTTGTTGCTGCAAGTGAATATTGAACCTCCACAATATTTAGGATCAAACTTTCACCTGACGGATCTTAGCTTCAAAGTTATCAAGTCAAACTGAGCTATTGCTACATTGGTAGTAAATGCAAAGTTGACCGTAAATAAACTTTATTTTATTTTTGCAAAAAACTGGTATTAAATTAAATATGTCAAGAAGATCTAC
This sequence comes from Rutidosis leptorrhynchoides, assembly GCF_046630445.1. Lineage (NCBI taxonomy): Eukaryota > Viridiplantae > Streptophyta > Magnoliopsida > Asterales > Asteraceae > Rutidosis > Rutidosis leptorrhynchoides. Next base: position 629,896,565 of record NC_092336.1, read on the forward strand.
AAATGTTATACTCCGCAATATTGATTAAGACTCAACCGTCTAATTTATATCATACTATATATATTTTTAGGGAAAATTATTTGAAAATGCATTGAACTTTTACCAAATTCCTATTGTATGCATTCAACTTTCAAAACTTCTATTGTATGCATTCAAATTTTAAATATGTACTATTGTATGTATCCGACCTGTTATAGCAGATAACCTTTCAGGTAACCTCAATTTCACTTCTAGAAATTTACAACATTGGTCCCTCATGTTTGTAAATTCTAATTTATTGGTCCTAATGTTTGTAAATCCCAACAAACTTGATCAAACTTGTAACAAACAAGATCTTAAAATAAAAATAAAAGGGAATTAAGTGTAAAAAATAAAAAATAAAGACCATATTGCTCACCATTTTCAATCAATAAAATATGAAAATCAATAAAGACCATGTTGAGACTCGTTTTCCATAAGCTGAAACTTTGAGGTGTTTCCCTTTTTTTTTTCTTTTTTTTTTTTTTAATTTTATCTTGTAAGTTTAGCTTCTCAAGTCACAAACCAATTGTCAATAAGTACAACAACTAACAATACTTGTGGTTTATTGATAATGATGATTATAATTATTGTACTTGTTAGCTACGGAGTAATTATTTTTATTGTTTTACAAATATAGTTGTTGTTGAAAGGGGTGATGATTTTCGGTAGATTTTGAAGAAATTGGATTTTGATTATGATTTTTGTTGAAAGGGGTGATGATTGTAGGTAGGTTTGAACAAAGAGGTGGGTTCGTTATGATTTCGTTAGATAAATTGATGTTTACTATGATTTCGTTATGTTGAGGGACTAACTGCGTCAAATAATTAATGTTGGTGACCTGTTACCTGATGTATGCATGTCTTGCATACAATAGAAGTTTTGAAAGTTGGATGCATACAATATAAATTTAATGAAAGTTCAATGCATTTTCAAATAATTTTCCCTATATTTTTAACACAAATGTTGAAACTAAACGCAATCACAAACCATTACATTGCACTAATACAAACATACAATTCAAACTACACTAGAATCCCACCATGTCTAAAACGGCATAAAAACGTTAGAAAAATCAAAAATCGATTGAAACCAACCGACAATAGCCACGGCATCCAAACTATAACAAAGAGTCCCCACTAACTACACCTAATGACCATAAGTCTCGATCATAGATCCAAGAAAAACCCTTAGAATACAAACTCGGTGAGTGAACCCAACCAAAGTTGGAATGATGCCATTGGGATATGAAACAACCAAAGGAATACCGAAAAAACAGCTTTGAAATCCACGAGTCTCAATCAAAAGTAGATGTACATCACCATGAAAACCATCCCGAAAAAGAGGTACCTTTCAAGTGGAAAAGTAGTGGCACAAAGCAAAGTGCGATGATAGAATATCTAAAACGAACCAGTGTCGGGAAATGAGGGGGTGTGTGTGTGTGTTAGCTAACAACCCAAAATGTCTTTGTTAAATTAAACACCTAAAGTGACCTTCGTAGAACCAAACACTCAAAATGAACTTTGTTGAACTAAACACCATTTGAAGTGTGTTGAACCAAACACCCATATGAACTCTATTGGACCAAACAACAAACAAGTTTTCGAACCAAACTACCAAATAGATCTCTCCTGAGATCTTAATCTTAATCTTAAAGTGCAACAAATGAGACACCCAAATGGCCAAATAAAGAGAATGTTTAGGTCCTGGGAGCTTACTGTTGGAGTATGATACAAATTCAAAGCGAGCGGAAGCATTTTTAAAATATTACAAAATCATACTCTTCCACGGATCATTGTACAAAACTTTAGTAAACAAAACAAATTAATGAAACCGAACAAGAGAAGATTAGAATACAACCTTTGTAGCCTTCTGAATATCGAATTTGAAAACCCAAAGAAGAGTTCCTCTAAACGGTAGACACCCAAAGTTCCAACCTTGCTTCGATCTATACCTTCTACTTAACGGATCTTTTCTTCTTCCTTATTTCCACCAAAACCGAACCCAATTATATATTTCAAGTATTTTGGTTACTTGAAAATGAGAAAGAGAAAAATAGCATTTTTGTATGTGTGTTTTGTATCTTTTTTAACATTATATTTCCAATACCAAGACTTGGTATTATATATTACATAATTGATACAATAATACATCTAGTACAAATATAATAAATAAAGATTTGCAAAATCAAATCTTTATAAAAAATAAGATTTACAAAATCAAATCATATTTTATAAATCAAATCAAATCTTATATCTTATATAAAATATGATTTGCAAAATCTAATCAAATCTCTACATATTTAGATTTGTAAATATATGTATACACATAAAAAAAACTTAATTTATTAAACCATTAACTAATGATTAATAAATTAATTTTCGATTATAAGGTATATCAAACAATTTACGATTGGCCTTTGTGTGTGACTGAATAGGATAAATGGACTTTTATTATTTAATGTCATCGGCATATCTTCGAAATATATGTACCACGGTCAAACCACGGTCGAACCGTAGCCAACCTGAGAACATATTTCCAACACTTACAAACGTTGAAAGCAACATTTAAGAGTTTACAAACATAAAAACCAGCTTCGAAGATTTTACAACTAATTGAAACCAAACTCCGGCGACCTAAACATCGCCGGTTGAGGCCCCAAAAACTGAGATCCAAGCTGTCCACATTGGAACACCTCCATGACAACAACCACCAAGGCCACAACAGCACTCGATGGCGCAACAAAGAGGATTCCGGTGGGTCGCCGGAAAAGTGAAAAAGATGCAAGAGCTTGAAGTTGAACGGAGGAATGAAGAAAAAACCGAGCATCCTTTAGACGAAGAAACCGCTGAGCTCAGAATACGGGTAGTAAACCGGTATTATTCGCCTGAGATCGGCGAGAACCGCCGGAAAAGATGAACAGATCTCGACCAAAAAAACAAAACGATGTCAATAGAGGATCGAGGGATCAGAAGGTTGCCGGAGAAGACTATTAAAGATGGGAGGGCTTTACTTTGATTCATGAGTTTAATTTAGGGATTATCACCAAAAAGCCCATTTTTTTGAACTTGATTGCGTAAGAGCCCATAAAAAAAAAAGTTTGACAATGCATCTTGCTCCCTTGCGCCTTGCGTCCTTGCGACCTTAGTCACACTTGAGAGCAAGGAGCAAGGTGCCTCTTGCTCCCTTGCTCCCAGGTGGAAGCAAGGACGCAAGATGCATCTTGCTCCCTTGCTTCCACCTGGGAGCAAGGTGCCTCTTGCATCCTTGCTTCCACCTGGGAGCAAGGGAGCAAGATGCACCTTACTTCCACCTGGGAGCAAGGGAGCAAGAGGCACCTTGCGTCCTTGCTTCCACCTGGGAGCAAGGGAGCAAGAGGCACCTTGCTCCTTGCTCTCAAGTGTGACTAAGGTCGCAAGGACGCAAGGCGCAAGGGAGCAAGAGGCTTTTTGCTCCTTGCGAGGGCAAATTGTCAAACTTTTTTTTATGGGCTCTCACGCAAACAAGTTCAAAAAAATGGGTTTTTTTGATGATAATCCCTTTAATTTAAAGGCATTGTAAATATTTGGGTTTTAATTCGAGGCCCAAAAGATGTTACCGTAGGAAGCCCAACATACATTCATCAATTGGCTCTATATATTTATTTATTTTATTTATTTATTTATTATTATTATTTTTAGCTGATACAATATCAACAGCAGCAAGAAGCAAGCAAGCAAGCAAGCAAGCAAATTCAATGGCTCGCTCAGCCAAACGGGTCATTTGAAAATTCCGGACATGTTTTTCCACCGCCCTTGATCAACAATAGGAAAGATTTCCTCTCCTTTTTCTATTATTTTCTTAAAAATATTTTATTTATAATTTTATAATTCATATAATTTAGATCTTTATCTTTATTATGCGTTTGCTAATCATTGTTTAAGTCACATTATTTTTAAATGGTTATTATTACTTTTATGTAACTGCCCTGTTAAACTTGAATATGATATGCTTTTTTGATTTAACGGGTTTTTGTTGGTGTTATTATTAGTAGAAATGAGGAAGCAATGAAATCACGACAAAAAGCCCTATGTCTCCGTTAATTATGCTCGATTCTTCATCTTCTTCGTCGTCGAAATCTACGCCTTCCGATGAAGAATTCGGTCTATCTGTGTGTGTGTGTTTTTTTTTCCTTCTTCTAATAATTATTTATTTATTTTTTTACTGGAGAAACTGTTGGTAAATTATTTTTGTCAATAACAAGGCCAAGGGCTTGTGATGTTGATCGGGAGGAAATGGAGGAAGAGATGAATGAAGTAGAGGACCGTTTGTTAATGAGTAGTGATATATACACAACCAATTTTTACAAATACACAATCAAACATGTTTTACAGTATTGTACTGTACAACACTGTAAAGCATGTTTGATTGTGTATTTGTAAAATTTAATTGTGTATATATCATTACCCTTTGTTAAAAGAGTATTTTGTTGCGACAAGAAAAGAGGTGTGTTTGTCTTTATCTTATTTTTTTTTATTTTTTATTATCTACATCTACACTCTACACTAAAGATAATACTCTGAATTAGATACTGTAATATTATTTATTTGTTTTGTTTTTTGTTATTGGAAACCAATTATGTCTGCACCTTAAATAAAAAATAATCACATCCCTACACCACTAGTACAGCTAGTTTATTTGTATAACTTTAACATATAAATTTATTGAAGTTTACAACTTTAAAGCCATTGTAAAATGTAAATTACTAAATTACACTATTAGATTAAAACAAATCTTCAAATGAGTAAACAATCAATTCGTATTGAAGTTTATGCTTGATTGTTGATGTATTTTTAAACCTAATATGTATTAATGCTTGAATAATTAACCAATCGCAAAAGTAAATTAGATTGCTTGATTGACTATTATTATGTCTGCTATATTAAGGATGCTCCTATCTCAAAAAAAAAAAACAATCTTAAAGTACTGGTCCCCAGAGGATGAAGACATGGATCCATCGGTAAAGCTAATTACTGTAGTTATTGAGTTATTTAAAAAAAAAAAAAAAAAAAAAAAAAAAAAAAAACCTTTCAGTCGTCTGTTATTTTAAACAAATTTTTTTCCATCTTCTTGCAGAAATATTTTGAGAAACGGCTGAGAACACTTGATGATGATCGCAAGGCAGCAGCAGGAAAGAAGCTCTACCCTCGCGATTTCCCTGTCTCAATGGCCATTCCTGATTTTTTAGACAAGTATGCAAGTTTAAAAGCCGACGAGCATATGGAATCGGTTACAGTGTATTTGGCTGGTGAGCACATTTTTTTTTAACATCATTTAAATAAATTTTATTCCATCTATGATGATGATGATGATGATGATGATGATGATGATGATGATGTTGATTCTTGCCAGGGAGAGTTATGAACAAACTATCTTCATCAAAGCTTATAACTTATGATTTGGTTGGTTTTGGTGGACAAATTCAAGTTATGGCTTTTTCAAAGTAAACTACTCACCTGATCTTTTTTTTATTTTTATTTTTGTTGCAGTCCGTATATTCATATGATGATGAGTTGAATAAACTATACTTGTTAACTGAATGAATCATACATCTATTTTCAGATTATCTTCTATGGACATAGCTACTTTTTTTTAAGTGTTATTCTGATTTGAAAAATGGGGATTACATTGGTGTTATTGGGTTTCCAGGTTGGCAGTTTCGTTTTTCTCTTTTATTATTGATTGGTTGAATTTTTGTTTATTTTATTTAAATCATTGAGAATTGAGATATACTAGTAAGATGACTCATGAGTCATGAATTGCCGTTAAGGTCAATTGGATTGGATTTTGATTGGATGTGTTTCTCTCCTTCTCTCTCATGTGTTTATGTTATTGCCAACTCATTTGACAAGATGCAGATAAAACATAACCAAAACAATAATAAGTATAAAGTCAAAGTTACACCGTCAAAGTTACACCTATGAGTTGTTATATGAGTTGTTGTGCATTTTTGCCTCATATCTTTTCGTTTCCTTTTCTTCATGACAGGAAAAAGCAGTATGGGAGAGGTGAGTGTTATTCCAAAAGAAATCATGAATTTGTCTTATTGTCTTCATAAGATGCCACCTGTGCATTACATTGTAAAGGTATAATAGTTTGTTATAATGAAGTATTTAATTTAATTTAATTTAATTTAATTTTATGCCACGTGGTGGGTTTCTCTTGGAACTTGCCTGAAATTAATTTTCAATCTACAGACAACTAGTGATTGGACTCCTGGAAGTGGTAGATATCCTGATTCTTATATTTTAAATGATCAGGTATTTATTCATCACCAACTTCTGCTGCTGTATGTTGTCTTTCACATTTACTGAACAATTGCAGCTAAAGGTGGCACATGGTACGGGTTGGGTAACGGGCTGAAATGGGTTCAAGTCAAAACGGGTCATCTCAAAAAATGATACTTGCAACATTATATTTTATATTATTATTTTTATCTTTAACCCCTTAATATATGAGTAACATGTACTGGCTTTATGTACCATTTTTTAAACCTTTCAGTTCATCAAATTTCGTGTGTTAGCAAGAAATGGCAAGTATGTATAATACTTAAATTGTTAACAAAAGACGTCATCTTGCTTAATGGTGAATAATACCAACCAGCCTTTATTTATTCACCAATATTGGACATGCTAATTGAGCTTTGGTATAACACTAGACTAGAGTCTGACCTGTCCACGCCAAATGGTTCAAAATTATCCGTCACCTGTGCCCTTTTTTTAACCCTTTACTTTTAATTCATGATCAACAACATTGTTATGTGATTCTTTGTATGTAATAGGAAACACGCTATCGTCGGAGGTTTCTGGATCTGACAATAAACTCGGAAATTAAAGATATATTCAAGACTCGGACAAAAGTTGTATCTTATATTAGACATTTTCTTGAGAATCTTGGTTTTTTGGAGGTAATCAAACCCGTGATATCTTAGTATATTTTTTCTTGTTGTACCTTTTCTACCCTTTTTTTATATGACTAGTTTGTTGTTGTTATGGAAGTAGGTTGAAACTCCCACATTAAGCATGTTTCCTCATGGTGGAGGGGCTAAACGGGGGGCTTTTGTGACTCATCACGATGACCTAAACATAAAAATGTTTATGCGAAATGCCCCAGAAAATGTCTATCTGAAGCAGCTTGTTGTTGGGGGATTAGATCGTGTATTTGAGATTAGAAAGCAGTTCAGAAACGATCCGATGCAGAATAATAATAATAATAATAATCCTGAAGTCACAACCTGTGAGTTTTATATGGCTTTTGCAACGTACAACAACTTGATGGAGCTAACCGAACAAATTTTAAGCGGTAAATAAATAGTCTCTTCCTTTGTTTTTTTTTCTTTTCTTTCAGTTTTACCTGTTTTGCATGACTTGAATTAACAACCAATTTCTTCTAAGTAACTAATAGCTTGAAACGGACATTTCCAGTTTTGAATAGTACTTGTGGTTCATGTGTTTATTAACAATCACCACATACATAATGAATGTACTTACAGGCATGGTGAAGGAGCTAACGGGTGGCTACAAAGTTAGGTATCATGCCGATGGATATGATAATCTCCCGATTGAAATTGACTTCACTCCTCCTTTCAGGTCATTCATTTGCTTACTTACTAGTGTGTGTATGTATATCTTTGGTTTTATTTTACTACTTGTATTTGCAACTATTATTATCTTATTTTACTAATAATAATTTGATTTGATCCACCACCAAATTGGTTTGGTTTTGCAGGAGGATTTGTTTGATTGATGAGTTGGAGAAGATGGGGAATCTTAGCATACCCAAAGACCTTGTTAGTGAAGAAGCTAGACAATATCTTGCTGATGCATGCACCAAGTTTCATATCAATTGCTCACCACCTTTAACCACATCACGATTGTTGCACAAAGTAATAATCTTTCTTTTATCTGTTTTGAATTATTATATATCTTGATATCTTGACATGCACCACTATCATCATATTGCTAATGTTTTTGAATATGCAAAACAAGAAGGTGCTATTATAGGTTTACAAAGCACCCTAGTTAGGTGATGAAATGGGCAAGCTGGCTAATAAGTTGCCAGATGTCTATTTTTAGTCCTTTTGGGATGATCAAAGTCAACACATTATTATATTAAAATCAAGTATATATGATGATAAGAAGAAATAGTTTGTGGGTCAAATCAACCCGAACCATTTTCCACATGCTTCCTAGCTCACACACCCCACCCTTTTTGCCACCTCAGTGTTTATGATATTCAAAATTGATAACTGTTTTTGATGTAATTAAAGTGTTAAACTTACTCTTTTACTCTCTCTTCAAAAGGGGCACAAAATACAAGTGCCATTGGCGTGTGTACCAAGTTTTTACATTAATAAATGGTTATTTTGGTTAAAATTACTGTATTTCAAAGGTGCATTTGTATTCTTTTGCAATATGTGTGTGTTGCTAACAGAAACCCTATCATGGTATCTAAAATATATGTTCTTCTTATGTGTTCAGTTCGTTGGACACTTTCTGGAAGTCACATGTGTTAATCCTACGTTTATAATTGATCATCCTGAGATAACGAGTCCACTAGCGAAAGCGCATGAATTCAAACAAGGACTGACCGAACGTTTTACATTGTTTATCAACAAGCTTGAGGTATGTATGATCAACCTAAGCTAATACAGGACTATTTTTATAAAGTTTCTAATTATTTAACTTTTTTGGTTAATTTTTGCTGACAAAATTGCCAATTTCGTTCCTGTATTTTTTACTTTTTGCCCGTTTCATCCCTGTATTTTATTTTCTGTATTTTTCATCTTTAGAAGCATTTTAAAGTCCCAATTTCATTCCTCAACTCTAACAAAAGTTAAATAAGTCCGTTAAAATTATTAACAAGGACTTTCCACGTAATCTTTTTCACGTAATCTTTAACTAATTAAATTACAAAAATCAATTGCATCTTCCTCCCTTTGTTGAATTGCAATTCTTTCTTCGTCTATTCCATTATTATTTCAGTCACACACCTGCTTCTTCCCTCTTTAATCCCTACCAAACACACATGAATTAAAACCTTAATTCATAACCCCAAATCAAAACTGTAAACTCATAACCCAAATCAAATTAAAAACCAAAAGATAATAAAGCGTTCTCATTACAGACAACTAAACTTGAGTTCATTAAGGAATTGGTGGAGAATGAAAAACCACTGTTCATGGTAGATCTGGGATTCGAAATCGACCTTGAGGTGGCTTCATTCTGGTAAGGGTATCGATTTGATTAACGATTTTGTTAGCGAAGATTATGAAATCGACGGTGTCTCTGGTGGGTTAATGTAGATTCCGGCGATTTCAAACTTAAAAGCACAACACCAGCTTGTTAATTCCGTTGGTGTTCAAATCTTCACTCGGTAGTCTCCTGTTGTCGGAGTCGTTCAAGATATGCAGCCGGAAAATTGCGAACCTCCGCTAACCATCATCTCCGACGACCGCTAGAGGTTATCGGACTCGACCGCCGGACTATGTATGTTAATTTCGTAATGCACTCTATGTTTTTTTTCTATTCCAGATCTGAGTTATATATTGTCCAAAATTACAAGCACAATTACTACGATGATGTGAGCAAATGGGTTTACTGTATCTTTTGATTCGCACAACAACATTTTGAAACAAAAGTTAAGATTCATATGTGGTACACGTAAAGATTAAGATGATTCGCACAAATACTAGAAGGCAAACGTAAATATTCAGATAATGAAACAAAAAAATCTAATTCAACATATGGGTTTTGAGAAGTTAGGTTTTGAGAAGCCATCTGCAATTCAACAAAACAAAGGGACGAACAAGGAATTGATTTTTGTAATTTAATTAGTTAAAGATTACGTGAATAGTCCCTGAATAGTTTTAACGGACTCAGTTAACCTTCGTTAGGGTGAAGGATGAAATTGGAACTTTAAAATGCTTCTAAGGATGAAGAATGCAGAAAATAAAATACAGGGATGAAACGGGCAAAAAGTGAAAAACACATGGACGAAATGGGCAATTTTATCATTTTTGCTGCTGTTGCTTATCATTCTACCACTTAGATTGTTAATGGATACACCGTAGAAAATGATCCAGTGGTACAACGCCAGCGCTTTTCCGATCAACTAAAGGTACAAACACGTTACATAAATTTTTATTACGTAGTATATGTCAATATTGATATGTAAAAGAAATAGAGGGTGCAATGTCGATCCACTTTTTACTTGTCAATGGGTCGATTTGGGTATTATTATTATGATTATTATTATCATGAACTCTGTAATTGGTTACATATCTACAGTATTAGCTGAAACAAGAACTGCCTGAAATTTGCTCAAGTGTAATTTTTAACGCGTTAAACCCCACCCCCCTAATACATTCTTCTGGTTCATACTCTGATTGATATAGTACATTTCTCTTATCGTCTTTGACAGATACGGTAGTCATCCCTAATTTTAGTTCCGCTGTTGTAATTTTAATATGCGTTAAACCTCCTCCCTAATACATTCTTTTGAAAATCATAATAATAATCTGATTAAAATAGTGTACCTCCTCTTTCGTATGTTATTTGACACGGCTGAGTTTAATTCAACAAAATTGTTGAGCAAGTCCAACTGACCCGGAGTGTTTTGAAACACAAGTTTTGTGCCCATCTAATACTAGGGTTTGGACTGTTGAAAGTTGCCCAAAGTGTGTTTATAGCTGTTAAATACTTCTCTAACTTATTTTATTCAGAAAGTTCGATAACTACATATTTGACACTTACTCTTTTTGTAAGTTGTTTTTAACAAAAAAAAAAAATAAATAAAAAAAAAACAAAAAAAAAAAAAACTATTTTACTCTAAATAAATCATCATATCTGTCTACTAGCATTTGCCACATGTAAATCAAAATTTGTGAATTTATCATTTATGTATCATCATCAACATCTGTGAATGGGATATTTCAGTCAGGAAATGAGGAAGCAGCAATGGCGGCTATGGATGATGAGACATTCTGGATGGCTCTTGATTACGGAATTCCACCAATTGCTGGCTGGGTTTTGGGTATTGATAGCCTTACAATGTTGCTCACCGATTCACTAAACATCAAGGTTTTGTTTGTATATGGTTGTTTTTTTGCTCATTTGTCTAATTTTTTTTATTACTTGTTTTTGATCAATAAATAAACGTCATTCATTCTTTCTTTTTTTTTGGTCAAACAGGAAGTTATACTTTTCCCGGCTATGAAACCACAACCCCACCATGAACCACCGCCTATCAAAGGTACGTACACATTGCTCAGGACCCGAATCCCATTTTCTCCTTATGTTTGTTCACTTGTTGGTATGCATATATATAACAAGCACAATGAGTTTCAACCCGTTTGTCAAGCGAAGTATATTCCAAGTACATTGAACTTGTTGTAGATGTTCAGTGTTCAAAGATTTACATTGTTACTGCAATATAAGCATAAGTAGTGTAACATACAGTAAAATCAATCTCTGTAAAATTTACTCAACTCTGACTGAGGTAGATTATTAATCAATACCTTAATGTTTTTTTACAGGGGAAGAAATTGTGGCAACCGGCGTAAATGATGATAATGTTGAGAATGATGCGTCGTCATGTGTGGGATCAGTTACAATACAGGAAGCTCTTACCGCGTCTAAAACTCTCCGGAGGTTTTTGTTGCAGTCCCAGAACGCAACCCCAGATGATGATTTTCTAAATGCAAAAATAAGGGACGAACTCGACCTGAATCTAAAGTTATTTAAGAAATAGCGAACCACAATAATTGTAGAGCATCTTTTTAGCATGGTGTCCTGTATAGATAGATGGGCAAAAACCGGATCCGGTCCGGTTCCGATCCGGAAAAACTAGATCTGAACAAAATCAGTTTTTCCGGATCGAATTTGGATCGGTTTTTTTGGTTTCTTTTTGAAATCGGATTTTTCGGTTTTTGGCCGGATTTTTCCCCACTTGTATTTTTGTTGGATTGGTTTTTTGCGGTTCGATTTTTATAACGTTTGAACAACAATAATATAATCAATAAACAAAAGTTATAAAGCTTAAACGATTATAAATAATATAATTATAAGTTATAACGCTTAGCACTATAAATAATATAATTGATTTTTTTATTAATATCGTTTATCCTTATAAATATAAATAAAAACATTTTTTTAATAATACAATTATGATTCATACAAAAGTTAATACATTTCGAGTTTTGGCATGACCATCATCTGAGTATATCGATCGTCGACATTGCCATCACTTGAGTTTTGTCTTTCTAGATAGTGTTCTTGTTCTTCAAATTGGTCATATAAATTATGTTGCACAAGTGATATATCTTCTTCATTGTCAATGGATCATATTCACCTTCATCCAATTTGGTCTCAATATTTTTCTTCAGTTGATGAAGATGAAAATCTGGCTTCTTGTTCTTCTATAAGTATACAATCTTCAACTACATTATTTAATGGACATTCTAATGATGTTTGATCTTGTATCATATCTACTCCGTCCAACTAATCTTTCAAATATAAATATACGCATACTTGCACGGCTGTGTGGGTAAGTCTTGATCTCATTATCGATATAATTCGAAAGCTAAGAGAAAAGGCCGATTCGGAAGCTACGATCGTAGCTTGAACGGTTAATAAGTCACGAGCCCCAAAATCATTACAGAGACTATAACAATACAACCCCGAACATGTTTCAAAACAACCCGGTAAAGAACATGTGTGAGTGTCGTGATTGGTACGGTGATTCGTATTGAGTGTTGCTCATTCCATGCGGCTTTTCATGTCCCGTCGAGTCTCGTATAAGTTTCTATTTCATAAAGGGCTCAAAAATTGGGTTACGTGACTCTTGACAAGAATTAGACCGAATGGTTGAGTAGACACGCGATTTTCAAAGAAATGACCATGTTACGAAACATCTTAAATATGGGTTCAAAAGTAAATTATTTAGCTTCACTTTATTAGTTCTTGAAACATTTTGTGAACTCCATTAATTACTTGAAGAGTTGTAAAGGTATTTAAAAATCTATAATCCTAAATTGGTTAAAACGATTTTTTAAAATATGCCTACGGGTAACCTATGCACGTAGGTCCCATGTGCGCATTATTGTGACATCGATAATGTGAGGCATCGATCGTAGCCGTATATTTTGTTATATCTACGACTTCTCCTTTTGATTAATTTGTGGGTGGCACGAGCTCTTTCTTATTGCATTACAATGTGAGGCGTATGGATCAGTCCTAGCTTTATAGTTTGTTTTGATGGTGTGCTGTGATAACCCGAAAATTTCCGAGTTAATTTAAACAAAAATCCTTACATGATTTCATTTAACCTCGACTAATTCCGACGATTCACGAACCATTATTTGTAAATAATTATGTATTAATAATATTAATATTATTATTAGTATCTTTTTAAACAATATATCTATAATTAATATCTTTATTATCGGTATTGTTATTATGATATTATTATTATCAACATTATTATTATTACTATTCATTATTTATTATTAATAATAAGATTATTAATATCATTAACATAAATTATCATTATATTTAGTATTGTTATTTAAGAATTATTAGTATTAGTAATATCATATTTATTATTTTATCTTTATCTATTATTATTATTATTATTATTATTATTATTATTATTATTAATATAATTGTTATTAATAATTATTATTATTATTATTATTATTATTAATGTATTTACTTAATAATAATAATTAAAAATAAAATGAAAAAAGTCAATAAATACCTAAATTAGGTTATCAGCCTTTTTAATTTTATATATATTTTTTTTAAAGTGATTTGCTTTTATATTTTTATTCTACTTTTTATTTTTATTCTTATCATAATCTCCTAATTACTTTAATCCTCTACTGGTTATAGATTTGTTTCTATCTGTCTTTAAATTTTTTTTTATCCATCGTGAATGCTTTCTGTTTTGGATCATAATCTGAATTTTTTTTTATTATTTCTTTTCCCATCGTGATATAGCATTTATTTATTTTTATTATTATTTTCTTTTGATTTTTATTCTTCTACTGGTCGCCATTCTGTATCTATCGACCACAATTCTCTATTTAAATCATTCAGTTATTCTCCATTATGAATCACAAACATTATTCACAAATCTTCATGATCAAATTAAAACAGAAGTTTATTTATTTTATTTTTTTAAAACCGTATAGCTCTGTTCTTGTTCCATTTTTACAAAACCACAAAATCGAATTTAATTTCAAAATCCTTAAGTGTAGAGTTGTTAGGATTGATCTATTCAAACTATCTGCAAAGTTTGAACCCCCAATCTTCAATATCGAATCCAAATTTCGAAGTCAAAGTTTATTTTAAAAAAAAAGTCAACTGTTTGTTCTTGGCAAAATTCGAATTGTTTTTTGAGTTTATGTTGAAATTAACGATCCAAAAAGTTTCTAATTATGATTTAAAACATGTTTCATGTTATAATTATTGTCTATAACATTCTGAAAATCAAAATTCGAGTTGGACTTGTTCTTTTTTTTTCGAACAGCAGCGACAACTTTTTTTTTATTTTTTTTTTCGTTCTTCTTGTTAATCAAATACATCACCTTATAGTTTTCTAGTTGTATGCAAAGTTTTAAATCTTGAATTGGATTCGTTCTGTGATTTTGGGGTGTTCTGGTTAATCACTAATATGAAGAAGAAGAAGAATACAAAATGAGGTTTAAATAAATATAAGTTAGATTATAAAACAGATATGTAAGCAGCAGCGTATTAGTTTGAGTGTTTATCGGGTTAGCGAGAGGTCTCGGGTTCGAGCCCGAGCAATGGCAATTTTTTTTTACAAAGCTTATTTAAAGGTAGCCTATTTTTCTTTTTATTATTATTATTATTATTATTATTATTATTATTATTATTATTATTATTATTATTATTATTATTATTATTATTATTATTATTATTATTATCATCTTATTATTATTATGATTATTAATTATTGTTATTATTATGTTAAGTATTACTATCATTTAAAAGCTTATTAGTATTATCATCACTAATATTATTATTATTAGTATTAGTATTATTAATTATCAATATTATTATTATTACTAATATTAAAGTTATTATTAACATTAATATTAAAAACATGGTTATAATTAAAAGTATCATTTTAACTTATCATTTTTAAATATTATTTTTATTAGTATTATTAATTATCAATATTATTATTATTACTAATATTAAAGTTATTATTAACATTAATATTAAAAACATGGTTATAATTAAAAGCATCATTTTAACTTATCATTTTTATCAAAATTACCATCTTTATTGAAAGGGGGATGATTCTCACACACACTTTTTTGATCCTCACACACCTATTTTAACTTTTTACTCTTCTAATAATACTCAATTGGTGTGTGAGGATCAAAAAAGTGTGTGTGAAAATCATCCCCCTTATTGAAAATTGTTATTATTACTATCATTATTATAATTCTTATTATTAAAGGTATTAAAATTGTCATTGAATTAAATTATCATTTTTAATAAAGATTGCCATTACTATTAAAAACTATCATTTTAATTATCATCAATAGAATCATTAATATTATTATCATTTTTATTGATATTAATATTATCATTATTATTATTATTATTATTATTATTATTATTATTATTATTATTATTATTATTATTATTATTATTATTATTATTATTATTATTATTATTATCATTACTAATATTATTTTAGTATTATTAAAGTTACTATTTTAACAAACAAATGATATATATATAAATATATTTACACATAACATAATAAAATTTATATTTAGAATATATAAAATAAATAACTTACATGTTATTAATATAAAAATGACATAACTAAATACATTTATATATATAAACTTATTCAAATTACGAGTATATGTGTTAATATATATACTTGATATAGGTTCGTGAATCCGAGGACAACTCTGTACTTGTTCAGTGCTATCATACGCATATCATATAAACTATCGTATCGTGAGTTTTCATAGCTCCCTTTTTATATATATTTTTGGGCTGAGAATACATGCGCAACTTTTATAACGGTTTTACACGTTAGACACAAGTACTAAAACTTTTATGCTACATACGTGCTTTGTCATGCTAAATCCCCACCGTAATATCGTTAATTGCTGAGGTATAAGATGCAAACTTAGTTATTATGAATAGCGCTATTGAGAGTAACGTTTCTGTCCATTTGACCGTTGGTCTTGGATACATAATAATGATTCAACGACATGAATAACAAGTGTCACTGGATAACTTTGTTTAGTCGCGATATTACAAACAGCAACTCTTTCGATTGATATATTTGGTATTAATCAACTTTAAACTGAAATCTTGTGGTCTAATGCTATATTGAACTATTGATTTATGATAAACCTATGAACTCACTCAACCTCGTGTTGACTTTTTAAGCATGTTTATTCTCAGGTACTTAAGTATTGTTTTCGCTGTATATCTGCTTCTTTGATGATGATTGCTTGCTATGCTTGGAGTCTTCATTACATATCATATCAATTAAAGACATTTAATGTTCTAAATACAATGTAATCTATTTATCTTCCGCTGCAAAACTCAATAAAACGTCTCATATAGAGTCGTTCTCGTTTATACAATTGTGATTTGATATAATTAGTCACAAATACCCCAGGCCCTATTTGGGGGTGTGACATGTGCGTTTATCGCAGTGTTGTACGAAACGTTTGAACCGAAATGCATATCAGTGGAGCAACTACCTTGTGATTTCATTTGATAATTTGTTTAACTCTTAGTGCATAATTTTATGAAATTTGATTTTTATATTAATTAGTTGGTATATATGTGTATGTGTCCGTGTCAAAACATTTTGACATATTTACAATTTAGTATTGTGGATTTACATGAGGTCATACTTTGCTTTGAAAACAAGTCTGGGATAGGGAGAGGTCATGGATTCGATCCTTAGGAATGACATGATTTTTGTAACACCCCAAGTAAAACAATTAAATGAGGGGTGTTTTGATCTTTTCAATTGGGGGTCGGTTTTGAGCCACTAAAACTGATCCAAGGCTCATTCAAGCCTCATTTCTTATCCATAAACACTCTCATCATATCTTAGAGAGAGAAAGCCATTTTTAGAGTGAGAAAGGTTGATTTGGAGAAGAAAAAGTGGAAATCTCTTCAAAGTGCAAGTATTAAGGTTGTTCATCTCGTTCTTGGCTACATTTTGGTAGTGGTGGTAAGTTCTAACTCTGAATTTCATTTGTTGATTTGCTTTTCAAGTTTAGGGTTTGAACTTAATGTGCTTGAGACAACCCATCTAGCTCACAAATGGGTGTTCGAAGCTAGTTGTGGGTGTTGTTGACCCTTGTTGGTGTGATTTGGGTTGGAAGACTAATTGGCCATGTTAGGGCTTGTAATTTGGGTATAATCACTATGATTAGTGATTATGTTGTTGTTGGAACCCAAATGGGTGTGTTTGGAAGCCTAATTTTGAAATAGGTCAAAATTAGGGTTTGTGAGTGATTTGGGGAAGACAAGTGTTTAACACTTATGTTTTGGTTTAATTGGCGTGATAGGACCATTTCACTAGTGTTAAGTGATTATTGGTTAGTTTGGGCATAGTTTGTGCTTGGAATTGCAATTGGGTCAAAATTGCACTAAGTGTCAATTTGAGTTGGTTTGTAATCCACCCTAATTGTGTTGTTTGTTCATGTGATAAATGGAATAGGTACTTTCCATTGGCAGATTGCGGATTTGGTTTGCATTCATCAAGGCGATGAGGTGAGTGTAAATATATTATATGTGTATGTATGCATAGGATGGGTGCGGGTGGGGCAGAGTGATCCTTGTGCGTTCGGGTTCACTTTACATGTGTGTGGGATGATGGACCCCGTGAGTTTAGGGTCCACATGGCACGTTTGTGTGTTTTGGGTTACCACCCATGGGGTAGTGAATCTCGCGAGTTCGAATTCACATTGACAAGTAGGTCAACCCCGTTGTTGTTATTGAGGAGATTTGGATAGTGAATCGCGTGTGGTTTCGGATTCACAATGTCGCGTGTGGTTTCAGACATTCCCATTGATGACTTAGGGTAGTGAATCTCATGTGGGTTCGGATTCACTGGGGCGCGTGTAGTTTCGGCCAACCCTATCGTTGTTGAGGTGAAGGTGATGAATCGCGTGTGGTTTCGGATTTACTGGGCGCGTGTGGTTTCGGTCAGCCTTCATGTGGTTGAGGTTAAGGGGTTAACCTTGGGATTTTGGGTAGATGCATATATATATATATATATATATATATATATATATATATATATATATATATATATATATATATATATATATATTGTAGCTAATCTTGCGAAATTGGCTTGGTGGTACGTTAATGTATAGCTTGCTTAGTTATACGTGGATGCAGTATGTGTTTATTATTTATGTTGGTGATACGTATTCATTTTATGCATATGTATGTATATAGTATGTTTATCCTCACTAAACTTTATATCTTACCCTCTCGTTGTTTACATTTTTATAGATTTGCATGGAAGAGGTGGCAAGGGTAAGCGCAGGGACTAGTGAATTATTGTGGGTACTTTAGAAGACTTTCCTTTGGATTTAACTTAGGATTGGGTAGTGCAATCCCAATCATTATGCTCGGTCTTTAGTTGGAATTTAAACGCATTGGGTCGAAAGTGTCTTTTGGTGATGTTAAACGGTCTTGGGATGTTTTGCCCATTTTGACACCTAAAACTTATGAATGTATAAATTAAGTTGTTTAAACTTGTTAGTGTATTGGAAGTGTTTTGAAAACATAACTGTGGTGTCGTGATCAATATTATTATTGTGTTATAAAAGAAAAAAAAATTGAGTCGGTATAATGACGGGTTGGGTCATTACAATTTTCTTTAAAACAATTGAACACCAATAATGGTGGTATATATTGACCCTATAGGGAGGTTTTACCGGATTCGTTCACAGACCTCTACCCAGGAACACTGCCAGAATGGATGTGTTCCCGAGTACCGTCGATCGGGTTCGGGTTTCCGCCCGAACTTGTGTGATACGTGCAAATGATGAAGGTCGTTGAAATAAATGATCTAGATGTCAAAATATCACCGTTAAAAAAATCAAAATTAAACTAATGAGCCATAACTGCTAAATAAGAATTTATCATACCATGTGGTGCGCCCCAAACATCACAAGTTATAAAAACACCATATTTATAGTTTCGAAAACCATCAATAATTTCATTTTAGCGTCTTTCCACAATTTAAAGGTACCACGTCTAACACAAGTACGACTTACTTGACTATACGGCGGTTGTAGTCAACGCTTGATTATCTCTGTAAGTTTTTTAATTTCAAGGTGGTTGAAAGGAAGCGTTTGTTGAATGATAGACTTCGTTAAAATCTAATCGAAATGCCATTTAATCTCATACAAAAACCGAACAATCCTGTGATGACCCAGAAATTTCTGACCAAATATAAACTTAATCTTTGTATGAGTGACATTTTCGACACGATAAACAAAGTCTGTAAAACTGAATCTCAAAATTTTTGAACTATTTTCATATATTCAAATACCTTTCAGTTGTTCTCGACGATTCGCAAACAATTATATGTATATAGATACATATATATATATATACTATAACTTGAAAACGTAACAATGTATTAATTTTTTTGATACCGTACATTAAACTTATTGGTTTAAATATTTATTTTAATATACATGATAAGTTGGAATATTAATTGTATGAATAACTTACGACGTATATTTAAAACGTGTTTATGAATGTTGAAAATATATGTTAACTTGGTCATAAAACGATTTGTTATTATATATATATATATATATATATATATATATATATATTAACAAATAGCGAGACAATAATTATAGAAGTAAATGACCAAAACACTCGAAAGTTTAAGATACACTTTGAATGATATAGTTTATTGATAATTTAAGACTATATTTTGACAAAAGTACGAGTCACAAAACGTAAATTGCGAGTTTTCTAAGCTTACGAAAATGCGTTCGAGAAACCGGAACTGGGACATAAGTCGAGTGACAACGTACGAGTCATCGGAACGAAAATTACAAGTCAACTATGCACATGAATTTAATATAATATATAATTAATTATTTAAATTATATATATTATATATATTATATTTAATTATGTCGACAAACAAGAAAACAAAAAATATGTGAGTTGGATCTGACGGCCATGCGATCGCATGAAAAATAGACATAAAACCCATGCGATCGCATGGGCATCAGAATCAGGAATTATGGCTATAAATACCAGGTTTCTTGCGCATGTTTTTTTACACATATTACTCCGTAAGTATTTATTTATTTATTTATTTATTTATTTATTATTATTATTATTATTATTATTATTATTATTATTATTATTATTATTATTATTATTATTATTAAGATTATTATTACTAATCTTAATATTTTTAGTAATATTATACATAAAATATTACGACGAGGTCATGAGCGTGTCACTTTCAAAACAAGCTTCAAACGGGTTAGAACTAAGGAAATTATGGGTTATAGCTATGGAGGTTATGGGTAATGTTCATGGGTATTGTTCGCAAGTCAAACCTAGTATTTATCATCTCTGTTGCGTCTACGTACTTTCCTGCAAAATTGAATCTCAATATTGATATGTGAGCATTCATATCTTATCTTTTATATATTAATAGTGTATACATGTCTAGTGCTCGAGTATATATTTATACATGCTTGTATGCTAAATTTCGTCATTAAACAGTTTATAATGAATCATGAATTAAATACATATATTACTGGTAAAAGGTATATGATATACATATTTTCGGAAAGCTGGCAAAAAATCAATAACTTTTCATTTAGAAATCGCGTAATTTCGATGAACGAATCAAAAGATATGGTCAACTGAATTATAATTGACGTTAATTGAAATTGCTTTTGAATCTGCAATTAATATTTAAACAACCTGTTTATGAGATTGATAAAATACTACTAGCCAAGTAAATGAATCCTTATATAAGGCACGTCTCGTTTTGTTGAACAATTGTCAAAATTGACTTTTTGAAATGACTTTTAATAACTTTTGTATGTCGATCTCGAGCATTAGGATTGTGATACACTATAACCCAACCTAGTTTATTAGACATGTATTGACCAACATATGTTCTCTAGGTTGAGATCTACGGTTAATCTTGTATTCCGATTTACGGTCACTTTTTGATGAATGACCTTATGTGCTGCTAAGGTGAGTTTCATTTGCTCCCTTATTAAATGCTTTTGCAATCTATATTTTTAGGCTGAGAATACACGCACTTTATTTTAAATGCTATAGACACAAGTACATACTAAATTCTACACTGAGTTTGAACCAAAAATCCCTTAGCTTTGGTGACTAGTAGCTGCCAGTTATAAGAGCTGGTGGGCGCGAATAGTTGTATATGGATCCATAGGGCTTGACATCCCCGTCTGTTCCAGGTATAGAAACCCTAGCCTGAACTATAAAACAGACGTATGCTATTTGAGTTTAGTACACATTGGTTTGCGTGTATTGTACATGTTGGTTGCATGTATGTTAAAACGGGGGTACTTATTATAATGTTAAAGCTTAGTTACCAGGGTGCTCAATCTTGTAGAATATTTTGATAAACGTTTCGGATGAAACAACTGAAATCTTGTGATCCACCTTTATATACAGATTATGCGAAACACTAAAACTATGAACTCACCAACCTTTGTGTTGACACTTGTTAGCATGTTTATTCTCAGGTTCCCTAGAAGTCTTCCGCTGTTTGCTTATATGTTAGATAATCTATGTGCATGGAGTCTTACATGGCATATTTATCAAGGAAACGTTGCATTCACCAAATCATCACCATGTATCTTATTTTGACTGCATTGTCAACGGAATTACTATTGTAAACTATTATTTACGGTGATTGTCTATATGTAGAAATCATCAGATATCGAAAACCTTTGATTTAAATATTCATTTATGGTGTGCCTTTTCAAAAGAATGCAATGTTTACAAAACGTATCATATAGAGGTCAAATACCTCGCAATGAAATCGATGAATGACGTGTTCGTCCATATGGATTTGGAGCGATCGTCACAGTTGGTATCAGAGCGTTGGTCCTAGTGAACCAAGTCTTGAATAAGTGTGTCTAACTGATAGTTGTTAGGATGCATTAGTAAGTCTGGACTTCGACTGTGTCTGCATGTTAAAAGTTTTGCTTATCATTTCTTGTCAGAAATTACCTGTCTATCATCTTAAGTCTAAACGTGTCTTATTGCATTGATTGCATAGATAGTGTATAGACAAAATTCATATCTTGACATATATATTACAGTAAACTTTGACTGCCATCTTCCGAAAATTTCTCCGTAATTTACGGGATTTTGGTATTATATATACATATGTGAATTATGTATTGAAGAGTACCAATCAAATTCTATAATCTATTTCATATCAAAAATTATCTCTCTAATTATACAAGATGGATCCGTATCTAGTTCAAATTCCTTAAATTCCGACAGCTATTCCGATATGGATATTCACCTGAACTCTGAAGAAAGTGTAACCGGAATGGATCAACCAATCAGCCATCACCTATTCTGGATGAATTAGGGATGGGTTCGTAGCCTACTTAATCATTGGAGACAAGAAGAAAGTGATCCCTTCCATCCACCACATTCACCTCTTGGCGAAGAACCTGAAGCACTTACCGGCGAACCTATTCGTAATACTATTTTCTCTCTCATTTCCAGAGTATCTCATCATGATTATATACTATCCCATATTATAAATCTTATTTATCCGATCGTCCGAACCACCGATCATCCCGGTATAATAGAAGAAGTCAACGAGTTTCGTGCTCGGGTAGTGGCTTTGGAGAATATGGTGCAAGGGTTACGAACACCAGCAGCAGCACCCGCAGCATAACCGGTACCACCATCATCCACACCAACAGGATCATTACCACCACCAACAACCACATCCGCATCACACACCTCAACATAATAATTTGTACCTCGAATATCAACATCATACGCACCATAGGTACCAAGAAGTACCAGCAACGACAAACGATGAAGTATGGATTCATAACTTCATCGGAGAAACATTCTACGGCGATTATGTAATTTCTAAAGTTTAGAGATTATCTATTCTAGCCTTAACCCTAAATCAGATAGAGTAAAAACCCTTATCCGAATGGTGTAAGATACAAGCTAGACTTGTTTTACCAACAGCATCAACAGTACCCTTAGCCTCACCAGCACAGTCAGTGCTATCAACATCGTCAGAATCAGCAGCACCTCTAACATCACAAGCTCCGTCAGTTCAAGAAAGCACCGTGGACATCATTACGAGTCAACAACGAGTATATTGTATTAATGAGTTATGAAGTAATAACTCAATTCATCTAAAGAATTTATATGTATATCTTATATATATAAATTTTAAAACCATCATGAATCTTTTCATACTAAGCTATTACGTGTGAATTTTAAGGGGTAGATACTACTCGGTTAATTCATATTACTAATATGCTATGATGTACATCCTTCGTTAACAACTTAACCATCGTTAACTACAAATATTTGTTTCAACTCAATGAATTCCATTTCATAATGAACTTAGTGTATTAATCAATTACATGTTTGATTTTACACTTTTATATTCGATGTACTCGAAACTTTCTAGAAAACATCATTTATATCTTATGAAGTTCATAAGAATTCCACGAGCATCAACATCCTTCACCGAGGAATAAGAATAAATAATGAAGTATTGATTTCATTAGTGAAATACTCCGCGAAGATTATGTAATCCTTAATGTTTTAGAGATTATTCATTCAATTCAAAAATCAAATGAGCTTAATATGATATTAACTCATCAAATCTGTATTACATCTGAAGAAAATATACATACATATATTTTCATAAAGACGGTAATAAAAAAATTCTTTTGTACAAAGTATTAATTGTGAAATCTTTAACGGGTAGGTAATACTCGGGAAATATATAAGTTCACAATTAATATGTTATACTGTACATTCTTCAACTTTGATTCAAAAATTATTAACTATGCTCATAGCGATATACAATCGTGTCCATACAAATTCAATTACATATTCTGATTTTGAAAAATCAGAATCCAAGCCAAGATTTAACAGAAAACATCACTCTTAGATTCTTACATCTTTCAAATGCTATACTTTGACTTCAAAACTGTGCTAGAACATCACTTCTATTCATAAACCCAGAAAAAAAAAGAAAAAAAAATTTGTATCGTTCAAAATTCTAGAACATCATATGTATCTTGACAATTACAATCTTCATGCAAACCCTTCAAACTTTTAAAAACACCTCGGATTGATAACCAACGATTCGGTTATGATAACTTTGAATGCTGATGAAGCAGCAAAAACTGTAAACGACCTTAACAGCCAAAAGTTTGATGATAAAGAATAGTGTGTTGGCAAAGCTCAGAAAAAGAGAAGGTTTGGAACTGGAAAACGAATTGAGCAAAGTATGAAGGAGGCTGTAGATAAATCACAAAGACTAAATCTGCCTTCAATGAATCCAAATTATTCAGTATCTGCTGAAGCCATTAACGAATACCTTGCTTCCGAATCTAAACCCTTGCGGACAATATTCTTCATCATCCTCTGATATTAGAAATTCTAAGATATCATCGTATCTTTCATTATAAATATCCTCCATATTTCTGGAGATAATTCCATAATCATTCTCATCGGAAATCAATTTTCTCCTTGCGATATCTGTGTAACATCATAAAAGAAACTATTTTAGTTTCTAAATTCTGAAACCTTCGAGTTTAAAATATGAATATTTTTGAAGTGGTGTTGGGAACTGAAGCATGAGTTAGTATAATATAATGACACTTGATCAACGTGATTATATTACAGTAAGTCATGCTGAGTTTCTAAAGGAACTTGATAAAGGTTCACAGATCATACCCTCATTATAAACCATGTTACATAACTCTTTCATTCTATTTAACCTCTAAACTATCAAGAAAATATTTTCTTAATGATTCGGTCTTTTTCGAGGTATTCTGGTAATTTGACAAGTCAGATTGTGCTATTACCGTTTTTTTTAGAACATTAATTATGTTAATTCCGAAATTCATACCTACGAATTTTGGACCATTATTCGCTTGATTTAAAGTCGGGAAGATAAAACAAAAGCATGAAGCTTCAAAATATCAATGGGAGTATATATAAATCACAGTAAATTGGAGAGAGTATTAACTGTGGATGTCAATGATTATGAAAAGACAGAAGCAGAGACATCGAAATATAAGGGAAGATATAAAACCCAACAACCACCCAGAAATTACAAACCGTGTATATCAATGCGTATAGCAATATAAAGACACGGGAGAATGAAAAACACTATAACCCCAAGGTAATGGTAGAAGAAAATAACTTCCTCCTATGGTAGATGAAAAAGAAGAATGACAGATATGAAAGTTAGGAGTATATCAAGAATCAGAACTGGATGAAGCATTTTTACAATCTTTTGAAAATAGGAAATGAGGAAGAAGATGTAAGAGTGATGAAAATAATGAAACGGAAGAGGTCAATTTATAGCGAAATATCAAACATAGCAATTGAGGCAAATTACGCATTTAATCAAAAGAAATCTTAATTTCCTTAAATTCCGAAGAATCAAATCTTATTTAGATTATGAAGATTTTATATTCCTTAAATTACGAAAATCAATCGTTAATATGTCAAGAGTTAAGACGAATCTCTATTCTCCATTTCACTCTTTTACGATAACTTCTCTCATACGCTTCGAATAATCGGATTGTTTTATCCATATTATTCAACGGTGATAAAACTCTATTTATCAACACATATACGGCTTGAAAACATTTTTATTGTTAGTCATGACGAACTCACTCAAATTTCGGGACGAAATTTCTTTAACAGGTAGGTACTGTGATGACCCGGAAATTTCTGACCAAATTTAAACTTAATCTTTGTATGAGTAACATTTTTGACACGATAAACAAAGTCTGTAAAACTGAATCTCAAATTTTTTGAACTATTTTCATATATTCAGATACCGTTCGGTTGTTCTCGACGATTCACGAACAATTATATGCATATAGATACATATATATACTATAACTTGAAAACGTAATAATGTATTAATTTTTTTGATACCGTACATTAAACTTATCGGTTTAAATATTTATTTTAATATATATGATAAGTTGGAATATTAATTGTATGAATAACTTACGACGTATATTTAAAACGTGTTTATGAATGTTGAAAATATATATTAACTTGGTCATAAAACAATTTGTTATTATATATATATATATATATATATATATATATATATATATATATATATATATATATATATATACAAATAGCGAGACAATGATTTATAGAAGTAAATGACCAAAACACTCGAAAGTTTAAGATACACTTTGAATGATATAGTTTATTGATGATTTAAGACTATATTTTGACAAAAGTACGAGTCACAAAACGTAAATTGCGAGTTTTCTAAGCGTACGAAAATGCGTTCGAGAAACTGAAACCGGGACATAAGTCGAGTGACAACGTACGAGTCATCGGAACAAAAATTACAAGTCAACTATGCACATGAATTTAATATAATATATAATTAATTATTTAAATTATATATATTATATATATTATATTTAATTATGTCGACAAACAAGAAAACAAAAAATATGTGAGCTGGATCTGATGGCCATGCGATCGCATGAGAAATAGGCATAAAACCCATGCGATCACATGGGCATCAGAATCAGGAATTATGGCTATAAATACCAGGTTTCTTGCGCATGTTTTTTACACATATTACTCCGTAAGTATTTATTTATTTATTTATTTATTTATTATTATTATTATTATTATTATTATTATTATTATTATTATTATTATTATTATGTTATTAAGATTATTATTATTATTAATCTTAATATTTTTAGTAATATTATACGTAAAATATTACGACGAGGTCATGAGCGTGTCACTTTCAAAACAAGCTTCAAACGGGTTAGAACTAAGGAAATTATGGGTTATAGCTATGGAGGTTATGGGTAATGTTCATGAGTATTGTTCGCAAGTCAAACCTAGTATTTATCATCTCTGTTGCATCTACGTACTTTCCTGCAATATTGAATCTCAATATTGATACGTGAGCATTCATATCTTATTTTTTATATATTAATAGTGTATACATGTCTAGTGCTCGAGTATATATTTATACATGCTTGTATGCTAAATTTCATCATTAAACAGTTTATAATGAATCATGAATTAAATACATATATTACTGGTAAAAGGTATATGATATACATGTTTTCGGAAAGCTGGCGAAAAATCAATAACTTTTCATTTAGAAATCGCGTAATTTCGATGAACGAATCAAAAGATATGGTCAACTGAATTATAATTGATGTTAATTGGAATTGCTTTTGAATCTGCAATTAATATTTAAACAACCTGTTTATGAGATTGATAAAATACTACTAGCCAAGTAAATGAATCCTTATATAAGGCACGTCTCGTTTTGTTGAACAATTGTCAAAATTGACTTTTTGAAATGACTTTTGATAACTTTTGTATGTCGATCTCGAGCATTAGGATTGTGATACACTATAACCCAACCTAGTTTATTAGACATGTATTGACCAACATATGTTCTCTAGGTTGAGATCTACGGTTAATCTTGCATTCCGATTTACGGTCACTTTTTGATGAATGACCTTATGTGCTGCTAAGGTGAGTTTCATTTGCTCCCTTTTTAAATGCTTTTGCAATCTATATTTTTGAGCTGAGAATACATGCACTTTATTTTAAATGCAATAGACACAAGTACATATTAAATTCTACACTGAGTTTGAACCGAAAATCCCTTAGCTTTGGTAACTAGTAGCTGCCAGTTATAAGAACTGGTGGGCGCGAATAGTTGTATATGGATCCATAGGGCTTGACATCCCCGTCTGTTCCAGGTATAGAAACCCTAGCCTGAACTATAAAACAGACGTATGCTATTTGAGTTTAGTACACGTTGATTTACGTGTATTGTACATGTTGGTTGCATGTATGTTAAAACGGGGGTACTTATTATAACGTTAAAGCTTAGTTACCAGGGTGCTCAATCTTGTAGAATATTTTGATAAACGTTTCGGATGAAACAACTGAAATCTTGTGATCCACCTTTATATACAGATTATGCTAAACACTAAAACTATGAACTCACCAACCTTTGTGTTGACACTTGTTAGCATGTTTATTCTCAGGTTCCCTAGAAGTCTTCCGCTGTTTGCTTATATGTTATACAAGCTATGTGCATGGAGTCTTACATGGCATATTTATCAAGGAAGCGTTGCATTCACCAAATCATCACCATGTATCTTATTTTGACTGCATTGTCAACAGAATTACTATTATAAACTATTATTTGCAGTGATTGTCTATATGTAGAAATCATCAGATGTCGAAAACCTTTGATTTAAATATTCATTTATGGTGTGCCTTTTCAAAAGAATGCAATGTTTACAAAACGTATCATATAGAGGTCAAATACCTCGCAATGAAATCGATGAATGACGTGTTCGTCCATATGAATTTGGAGCGATCTTCACAAATCCGAACCAAGTGTAGCTTGCCATAATGTTTTGTTTAACATTTTAAATCTTGGTTTATTGCCAGTTTTTTTACTCGGTTTAAGTCATCGCTAAATTTTCAGTTTCAACCAACCGTTATCTTTTAACCGATTTCAGCCCTCCATATTTTTCAACTTTTTTTTTTGTCATTTTTAACAATTTTTTACGATTACAACGACAAAAACCAATCTCGCATATGCTGAGTAGGGGGAGGTGAGATGTAGACAATCCTTCCCCTATCCGAGAATAAAAGACAAGTCATTTCTTCACCCACCTAGATTGAAACACTCTCAAGAGTAGAGAAAGTCACCCATCTCTTTTTTCGACGGATAAAGAGATTGCTTCCTAGAGGACTTTCGGCATTTAAGTAGGAAAAAAGTTAAATAATAAAAATAGCAAGTAAAAATAAAAAAATAAAAATGAGACGCCATGAAAATGGTAAAATCAAACTTCCATGGGTTTTAAATCCTGCATAAAATTTAATTTAGGCACTAAGTGACAAACGTTTGCTTTTGAAATAGATTATTGTCTTCTGAATTATGCTAAGCTCATTGACATAAAATATTTTTTGTTAAAAAATATACACTTATTACTTCAAAATATTTTCTGTACACAGTAGAGCACTGACCGCTTAACGCGCGTGTGACGACCCGGGAATTTTCGACCAAATTTAAACTTTATCTTTATATTAATCCGACACGATAAGCAAAGTTTGTTAAGTTAAGTCTCAAGGATTTGAAACTATATTCATACATTCATTTAACCTCGACCAAATTCCAATGATTCACGAACCCATTATAGGAACTGATATGTTTATATATGTATATGTATATATATATTATAACTTGAAAACGTTACGCGTTAAATTATTTTTCTAAACGAAATAAAAATAAACTTTGAAATATAAAAAGTTTTGAAAAACTAAATGTTAT
Organism: Rutidosis leptorrhynchoides; assembly: GCF_046630445.1. Lineage (NCBI taxonomy): Eukaryota > Viridiplantae > Streptophyta > Magnoliopsida > Asterales > Asteraceae > Rutidosis > Rutidosis leptorrhynchoides. Next base: position 629,926,283 of record NC_092336.1, read on the forward strand.
ATTAGTAAATAAAGATTTTGAATACAAACTTATATTTCTAAATATGTATATATAAATATCTATATATTTTAACTTAGTCATAAAACGTCTCGATTTAAAATAAAATATTTTGACAAACAACGAGCCACTGATTTATGGAAGCAAATGACCACAACACTCAATTATATAAGTTACAATTTTTATAAAGTAATTTGTTGATGAGAAAGTCAAATTATTATTAAGGGTACACGTCGCGTAACATAAAAGGCTAGTTTTCTATACGTACGAAAGTGCGCTCGAAAAACCGAAAGTGGTACATGAGTCGAGTGACAACGTACGAGTCATTTGAACAAAAATTACATTTTTACTATGCACGTAAATATAATATAATATTTAATTAATTCTAAAGATTAAATATATTATATATTAATATAATTTAAAACGTGCGTGTCGGCAAAGAAAAACAAAATGTGAGCTGGATTCTTTGTTCATGCGAGTGCATGACTTATGGCCTTAGACCCCATGCGATCGCATGAGGGTCTATGGCTGGGCACATATATATATATATATATATATATATATATATATATATATATATATATATATATATATATATATATATATATATATATATATATATATATATATATATATATATATATATATATCTCAGCTCGTACGACTGGTAACACACACATATACATTAAACATATTACTCCCTCTGATCCTATTATTATTATTATTATTTATATTATAATTATTATTATTATTAATCATATTATTATTAGGAGTATTAAGTGTTATTATTATTATGTATTATACATAAAATATTACGACGAAGTGCTGCTCGCGTGATTTCAAACTTAGTTTTTCGAGTGGGATAGGGCTAAGAAAATTATGGGTTATAGCTATGGAGGTGATGGGTAATGTTCATGGGTATGTTCGTGAGGTCAATCTAGTGTTTATCATCTCCGTTGCATCTACATACCTTTCCTGCAATATGGAATCACAATATTGATACGTGAGCATTCATATGTTATCTTTTATATATTATTTGTGTATCCATGTCTAGTACTCGAGTATATATATTTATGCATGCTTGTATGCTAAATTTCGTCGTTAAACAGTTTATGATGAATCACGAATTAAATACATATATTACTGATAAAAGGTATATGATATGCATGTTTTTGAAAAGCTGGCGAAAAATCAATAACTTTTCATTTAAAATCGCGTAATTTCGATGAACGAATCAAAAGATATGGTCAACTGAATTATGATTGACGTTAATTGGAATTTCTTTTGAATCTGCAATTAATATTTAAACAACTTGTTTGTAAGATTGATAAATTGGATTTTTGAATATTACCAACCGAGTAAATGAATCCTTATATAAGGTACGTCTCGTTTTGTTGAACTATTGTCAAAATTGACCTTTTGAAACAACTTTGGATAACTTTTGCATGTCGATCTCGAGCATTAGGATTGTGATACACTATGACCAGACCTAGCTTGTTAAACATTTATTGACCAACATATGTTCTCTAGGTTGAGATCTACGATTATTTGGGTATTCCGAGTTTCGATCACATTTCGGTGAACAACTTTATGTGCTGCTAAGGTGAGTTTCATTTGCTCCCTTTTTAATTGCTTTTGCAATCTATATTTTTGGGCTGAGAATACATGCACTTTATTTTAAACGCAATGGATACAAGTACATACTAAATTCTACACTGAGTTTGAACCGAAAATCCCTTAGCTTTGGTAACTAGTAGCTGCCAGTTATAAGAACTGGTGGGCGCAAATAGTTGTATATGGATCCATAGGGCTTGATATCCCCTTCCGAGCTAGAGCGCTAGCCTTTTAATGGACGTATGCTATTTGGGAAGCGTACATGTTGGTTTGCGTGTATTATTAAGATGATTATACAAAGGTTACAAATTATATATACGTTAAGTTTAGTAACCAGGGTGCTCAATCTTGTAGAATATTTTGATAAACGTTTCTGGATGAAACAACTGAAATCTTGTGATCCACCTTTATATACAGATTATACGATACATTAAAACTATGAACTCACCAACATTTGTGTTGACACTTGTTAGCATGTTTATTCTCAAGTTCCCTAGAAGTCTTCCGCTGTTTGCTTATATGTTAGACAAGCTATGTGCATGGAGTCTTACATGGCATATTTTTCAAGGAAACGTTGCATTCACCAAATCATCACCATGTATCTTATTTTGACTGCATTGTCAACGGAAGTACTATTGTAAACTATTATATTACAGTGATTGTCTATATGTAGAAATCATCAGATGTTGAAAACCTTTGATTTAAATATTCATTTATGGTGTGCCTTTTCAAAAGAATGCAATATTTACAAAACGTATCATATAGAGGTCAAATACCTCGCAATAAAATCGATGAATGACGTGTTCGTCCATATGGATTTGGAGCGATCGTCACAATTGGTATCAGAGCGTTGGTCCTAGCGAACCAGGTCTTGCATGAGTGTGTCTAACTGATAGTTGTTAGGATGCATTAGTAAGTCTGGACTTCGACCGTGTCTGCATGTTAAAAGTTTTGCTTATCATTTCTTGTCAAAAATTACATGCTTACCATTCTTAAGTCTAGACACGTTTTCCTGCATTTATTGCATAAATAGTGTATAGACAAAAATTCATATCTTAGCGTATCTGTTACTGTAAACTTTTCCTGACATCTTCCGAAAATTTCTTCGTGATTTATGGAATTTGGTATTATATATACATATGTAAATTATGTATTGAAGAATACCAAACTAAATTCTATAATCTAATTCATATCAAAAATCATCTCCGTATCTAGTTCAAATTCCTTAAACTCCGACAGCTATTCCGATATGGATATTCACCTGAATTCCGAAGACAGTGTAACCGGAATGGATCAACCAATCAGCCATCACCTATTCTAGATGAATTGGGGATGGGTTCGTAGCCTGCTTAGTCATTGAAGACAAGAAGAAGGTGATCCCTTCCATCCTCCACATTTCCCTCTTGGCGAAGAACCTGAAGCACTTACCGGCGAACATGTTCGAGACACTATTTTCTCTCTCATTTCCAGAGTATCTCATCACGATAATATACTATCTCAAATTCTGAATCTCATTCACCCACTCGTCCGAACCGACAATCACCCCGTGTAATAGAAGAAGTCAACGAGCTTCGCGCTCGGGTAGTGACTTTGGAAAATATGGTGCAAAGGTTACAAGCACCAACAGCATCACCGGCATTAGCAGTACCACCATCATCAACACCAACAGTACCATTACCACCAACAACAACAACCTCCGCATCCCACACCTCAACATCACAATCTGTACCTCGAACAACAACGTCATAGATACCAAGGAATACCAACAACAACAAACGATGAAGTATTGATTCATAATTTCATCGAAGAAATATTCTACAGAGAATATGTAGTTTCTAAAAGTTTTAGAAATTACTTATTCTAGTTCTAATTGTAAACCATATGAGTGAGCGAATAGAAATGATAAAATAAAATCCTGATCGGAATGGTGCACGATTTACAAGTTAGATCTGTTTTACCAGCAGCATCAACAGTACCGTCAGCAACACCAACACCGTCAGTACCGTCAGCATCGTCAGCATCAGCAGCATCTACAACATCACAAGCTCTGCCAGATCCATAATCACCGCCGTATCAACGAGTTATGAAGTATTAACTCATTCCCTCTGAAGAAATTATATGTATATTCTATATATATATGAATTTTGAGATCAAAATAAATCTTTTCGTACTAAGCTATTACGTGTGAATCTTAACTACTCGGTTAGTTCATGTTATTAATATGCTATGATGTACATCATTCGTTAATAACTTAACAATCGTTAACTAAAATTTCTGCTTTGACTTAATATATTCCATTTCATAATAAATCAAGTGTATTATTCAAATACATGTTTGATTTTACACTTTCATTTTTGATGTACTTGAAACTTTCCAGAAAACATCATTCGTACCTTGCGAAGTTAGCAAGAGTTCCATAAGCACCAACATGATTCACTGAGGAAATATCAATAAAACTGAATAACGAAGTATTGATTACATTAGTGAAATACTCCGCGAAGATTATGAAATCTTTAAGGTTTTAGAGATTATTCATTTCTAATCCAGCCGAAAATCAAATGAGCTTAATATGATATTAACTCATTAAATTTGTATTACATCTGAAGAAAAATATACATACATATATTTTCATAAAGACTGTAATGAAAAATTGTTTTGTACAAAATATTATTTGTGAAATCTTTAACGGGTAGGTAATACCCGGGGAAATATTTAAGTTCGCAATTGATATGTTACACTGTACATTCTTCAATTTTGATTCAAAAATTATTAACTATACTCACTATCTTCACAATGATACACAATCATTTCATACAAATTCAAATACATATTCTGATATTGACGGATCAGAATTCAAGTCATAACTCTGAACCGATGACATCATTCTTAGATCTCTACATCTTTCAAAGCTATACTCTGACTTCAAAACTGTGAAAGATCCTTTAGCATTGTTATTACCGAAAATAATCTTGCAATACCTTTTCAAAGTATCCAGTTTTATCACACTTCCAACCAGTCAACTTCGACTTTTAAATTAGCCTTATTGTAACCTTGACATATACGTTCTTGTTACCGGGGAACCTTTCATGTTCCACTACATTAGCAGTAAATTTACCAACAACTTCATTGATCCTTGACCTTCTAAAAAATCCTTATACTCATTAAAACCCTATCATATACTCATCCGCGTCTTGTAACGAGAATTGCCGTACCAATTACCGGGAATCAGCAATCAGTATTTTGAACCTCGCAGCGTTTCTACATCAACAGTTATATATATACAATGTCCATCTCCTAGACTTACTTACTTCGAATGTGAAGTTTCTAAAAAACACCCCAAACTGCGAAACTAGTTCTCTGAATTTTGGAAAAATGCTGATGAAGCAGCAAAAACTGTAAACGACCTTAACAGTCAAAAGTTTGATGATAAAGAATAGTATGGTGGTAAAACTGAGAAAAAAAGAAGGTTTGGAACTGAAAACGGATTGAGCAGACCATGAAGGAGGCTGTGGACAAATCACAAAGACTAAACCTGCCTTCAAAAAATACAAATGATTCAGTATCTGCTGAAGTCATTAACGAATACCTTGCTCCTGACTCAAAATCCGTTACGAACAAATCTTCTTCATCATCCTTCGATATTAGAAATTCTAAGATATTATCATATCTTTCATTATAAATATCTTCGATATTTCTGAAGATATCTTCATAACTATTATCATCCGAAATTATTTATTTCTTCACGCTATCTGTGTTACATCATAAAAGAAACTATTTTAGTTTCTAATTTCTGAAAATTTCAAAAAATGGATGTTTTTGAAGTAGTGTTGGGAATTGAAGCATGAGTTAGTATAATATAATGACATTTGATCAACGTGATTATATTACAGTAAGTCATGCTGAGTTTCTAATGGAACGTGATAAAGGTTCACAGATCATACCCTCATTATAAACCATGTTACATAACTCTTTCATTCTATTTAACCTCTAAACTATCAAGAAAATATTTTCTTAATGATTCGGTCTTTTTCGAGGTATTCTGGTAATTTGACAAGTCAGATTGTGCTATTACTATTTATTTCTTAGAACATTAATTATGGTCATTCCAAAATTCATACCTACGAATTCTGGACCATTATTTTCTTGATTTAAAGTCGGGAAGATAAAACAAAAGCATGAAGCTTCAAAATATCAATGGGAGTATATATAAATCACAGTAAATTGGAGAGAGTATTAACTGTGGATGTCAATGATTATGGAAAGACAGAAGCAGAGACATCGAAATATAAGGGGAGTTATAAAGCCGATAACAACACATAAATTACAAACCTTATATATCAATGCTTATCGTCACATAAAGACACGGGAGAATTAAAAGCATTATAACTTAAGGGAAAAGTAGAAGTAAGCAGATTCCTCTAGTGGAAGTTGGAAAAGGAGAATGATTGTTACGATAGTAAGGGTGGGGACAAGGATTAGAACTGGATTAAGTATTTTCACAATCTTTTGAATTTGGAAATTTAGTATAGGAATGGTAAAAGATACGAAATGGAAGAAGTTAATTTATAGTGAAATGTTTGATAGTGAAATCAAGGCAGATCTCCGCATTTAATTAGAGAATCCTAATTTCCTGATTCGTCGAAGAATCAAATCTTTTAGATTTCGAAGATTTTCTTTAAATCCTTTGAATTCCGGAATTCAACCAAGACAACGTCAAAAGTTAAAACAAAACTTTATTTCTCATTTCATTTCTTTTATGATAGCTTCACTCGTACTCTTCAAGTAATCTAATCGTTTTATCTATATCACTCAATGATGATAAAACTCTAATTTCTAGCTCGTATGTGTCATGAAAACATTCTTATTGTTAGCCATGACAACCACACTCAAATTTCGGGACGAAATTTCTTTAACGGGTAGGTACTGTGATGACCCGGGAATTTTCGACCAAATTTAAACTTTATCTTTATATTAATCCGACACGATAAGCAAAGTTTGTTAAGTTAAGTCTTAAGGATTTGAAACTATATTCATACATTCATTTAACCTCGACCAAATTCCAATGATTCACGAACCATTATAGGAACTGATATGTTTATATATGTATATGTATATATATATATATTATAACTTGAAAACGTTACGTGTTAAATTATTTTTCTAAACGAAATAAAAATAAACTTTGAAATATAAAAAGTTTTGAAAAACTAAATGTTATATTAGTAAATAAATATTTTGAATACAAACTTATATTTCTAAATATGTATATATAAATATCTATATATTTTAACTTAGTCATAAAACGTCCCGATTTAAAATAAAATATTTTGACAAACAACGAGCCACTGATTTATGGAAGCAAATGACCACAACACTCAATTATATAAGTTACAATTTTTATAAAGTAATTTGTTGATGAGAAAGTCAAATTATTATTAAGGGTACACGTCGCGTAACATAAAAGGCTAGTTTTCTAAACGTACGAAAGTGCGCTCGAAAAACCGAAAGTGGTACATGAGTCGAGTGACAACGTACGAGTCATTTGAACAAAAATTACATTTTTACTACACACGTAAATATAATATAATATTTAATTAATTCTAAAGATTAAATATATTATATATTAATATAATTAAAAACGTGCGTGTCGGCAAAGAAAAACAAAATGTGAGCTGGATTCTTTGTTCATGCTAGTGCATGACTTATGGCCTTAGACCCCATGCGATCGCATGGGGGTCTATGGCTGGGCACATATATATATCTCAGCTCGTACGACTGGTAACACACACATATACATTAAACATATTACTCCCTCTGATCCTATTATTATTATTATTATTTATATTATAATAATAATTATTATTAATCATATTATTATTAGGAGTATTAAGTGTTATTATTATTATGTATTATACATAAAATATTACGACGAAGTGTTGCTCGCGTGATTTCAAACTTAGTTTTTTGAGTGGGATAGGGCTAAGGAAATTATGGGTTATAGCTATGGAGGTGATGGGTAATGTTCATGGGTATGTTCGTGAGGTCAATATAGTGTTTATCATCTCCGTTGCGTCTACGTACCTTTCCTGCAATATTGAATCACAATATTGATACGTGAGCATTCATATGTTATCTTTTATATATTATTTGTGTATCCATGTCTAGTACTCGAGTATATATATTTATGCATGCTTGTATGCTAAATTTCGTCGTTAAATAGTTTATGATGAATCATGAATTAAATACATATATTACTAATAAAAGGTATATGATATGCATGTTTTTGGAAAGCTGGCGAAAAATCAAAAACTTTTCATTTAGAAATCGCGTAATTTCGATGAACGAATCAAAAGATATGGTCAACTGAATTATGATTGACGTTAATTGGAATTGCTTTTGAATCTGCAATTAATATTTAAACAACTTGTTGTAAGATTGATAAATTGGATTTTTGAATATTACCAACCGAGTAAATGAATCCTTATATAAGGTACGTCTCGTTTTATTGAACTATTGTCAAAATTGACCTTTTAAAACGACTTTGGATAACTTTTGCATGTCGATCTCGAGCATTAGGATTGTGATACACTATGACCAGACCTAGCTTGTTAAACATTTATTGACCAACATATGTTATTTAGGTTGAGATCTACGGTTATTTGGGTATTCTGAGTTTTGGTCACATTTCGGTGAACAACTTTATGTGCTGCTAAGGTGAGTTTCATTTGCTCCCTTTTTAATTGCTTTTGCAATCTATATTTTTGGGCTGAGAATACATGCACTTTATTTTAAACGCAATGGATACAAGTACATACTAAATTCTGCACTGATTTTGAACCGAAAATCCCTTAGCTTTGGTAACTAGTAACTGCCAGTTATAAGAACTGCTGGGCGCGAGTAGTAGTATATGGATCCATAGGGCTTGATATCCCCGTCTGAGCTAGAGCGCTAGCCTTTTAACGGACGTATGCTATTTGAGAAGCGTACACGTTGGTTTGCGTGTATTATTAAGATGATTATACAAAGGGTACAAATTATATATACGTTAAGTTTAGTTACCAGGGTGCTCAGTCTTGTAGAATATGTTAATAAACGTTTCTGGATGAAACAACTGAAATCTTGTGATCCACCTTTATATACAGATTATACGATACATTAAAACTATGAACTCACCAACCTTTGTGTTGACACTTGTTAGCATGTTTATTCTCAGGTTCCCTAGAAGTCTTCCGCTGTTTGCTTATATGTTAGACAAGCTATGTGCATGGAGTCTTACATGGCATATTTTTCAAGGAAATGTTGGATTCACCAAATCATCACCATGTATCTTATTTTGACTGCATTGTCAATGGAAGTACTATTGTAAACTATTATATTACGGTGATTGTCTATATGTAGAAATCATCAGATGTCGAAAACCTTTGATTTAAATATTCATTTATGGTGTGCCTTTTCAAAAGAATGCAATATTTACAAAACGTATCATATAGAGGTCAAATACCTCGCAATGAAATCGATGAATGACGTGTTCGTCCATATGGATTTGGAGCGATCGTCACAGCGCGGCTCGTTACTATTCTTTTTTTTTTGAACGGCGAATTTGCATCCGCGGATCATATATTTCAACGACCCTCATCATTTGTACCCACACACGCTAGAAGAAAACTCCTACCCGGGTTGCTTGGCAACTAATCGCGGGACCTGTGTTGCTTAATATCAATTTTTAAAAATACTAAATTATAATTAAAAAAATTATTAGTTAGCAAATATTAATATTATTAATATTAATAATATTATTACTCCTTAATATTTGTTATTTGCTAACGACAGTCCTAAGAGTTGCCGTTAACACGCTCTAGATTGTTTTACATTTAGATTTGTTTTACATTTAGATAAAGTGACATTCTGAAAGTGACTGGCTACTAGGGATGGCAATGGATGTTCCATCCATGAATATACACCCGATCCGATCCATTTATAATTGACATGGATGATCTAAATGAACGAATAATGGATATGGATATGGATGATCTAAATATTATATGGATAAGATTTTGTAACGACCCGTCAAAATCGCTATTGACGCGGCACGTTAATCATTGATTCCACAGTGAGGTTTTGACCTCTATATGATACGTTTTGATAAAATATTGCTTTCATTAAAATAAGTGACTTTCTAAACATAGAAAGTTATAAATATGTGGGCGAGTGCTTAGGTATAAGCAAAACCCCAAAATACATAAGTCTTTAATTTACAGGTTGACATCACAGTCCAATTATTTATTACACAACGCAATTTTAGTTTAAATGCAATAAACTTTGTACAAAGCATGAGAGACTCCATGCAGGCAACAAGCACATCACAGCGGAAGCAGTCTAAGGACCTGAGAATAAAACATGCTAAAAAGTCAACACGAATGTTGGTGAGTTATAGGTTTAATTGCTCGAGTCATAAACATATATAAAGATAGACCACAAGATTTCATCAAAAGTTTATCAATAGATTCTACGTAACAGAGCACCCTGGTAACTAAACTTAACGCTATAGTGACAATTACCCCATTCGTTTTAATACACGCAAACCAACGTGTCTTAAACTCAAATAACATACGTCCGTTAAAAGGCTAGCGCTCTAGCTCGGACGGGGATGTCAAGCTCTATGGATCCATATACAACTACTCGCACCTACCAGTTCTTATAACTGGCAGTTACTAGTTACCAAAGCTAAGGGATTTTCGGTTCAAACTCAGTGTAGAATTTAGTATGTACTTGTATCCATTGCATTTAAAATAAAGTGCATGTATTCTCAGCCCAAAAATATATATTCCAAAAGCAATTAAAAAGGGAGCAAATGAAACTCACAGGTCAATATTGAGACTCAATATTGTAGGCAAATTGCGTAGACGTAATGATGGTAGACGACTGTATGGTTGGCCTTGGATTCAAGAACAATACCCCGAACAATACCCAATATTTCCTTAGCTTAAAGCGGCTTGAAACCCGAATTAAAAACACCCTCGTATATACCTTATTATTATTAAACTTAAATTTAAAATTATAATTATAATTTAAATATAAATTTTGATTACTGAAAAAGTTGTGAAGAATCCGTCGAGCAAACAGGCGTATTTATAATACTTTTCCATTTACTGTAGCTCATGCGATCGCATGAGTTTTCAGTGTTTTTGCCATGCGATCGCATGGTCGCCTTTTCCATTTTTGTTTGCTAGTTCGTCGACATCAAATAGTGTTTACTGTAGTAAATAGTGGTACTGTAGCAAATAGTATTACTGTAGCAAATAGTGTTTACTGTAGCAAAGTCGTTTTTACAGTAGCAATTAGTGTTTTACTTGTACATCTTATAATATATATATATATATATATATATATATATATATATATATATATATATATATATATATATATATATTTACATAATATTAAATCATATAGAGAATTGGTTTAAATTTGTCAAAATTTTCCGGGTCATCACATAACCTCCCCGTTAAAGAAAAATTCGTCCCGAAATTTTGAATAGTACCTGTTTTATGAGCGATATCAGTGAACAAATGTGGATACTTTTGCTTCATTTGATCCTCACGTTCCCAAGTAAACTCGGGTCCTCGTCTAGCGTTCCAACGAACCCTAACTATCGGTATTTTGCTTTGTTTTAATTGTTTGACCTCACGGTCCATGATTTCAACACGTTCTTCGATAAAATGGAGTTTATCATTGATTCCTATTTCGTCAAGAGGAATTACGACATCCTCTTCAGCTAAACATTTCTTTAAATTTGACACGTGAAATGTGTCATGAACACTACTAAGTTCTTGCGATAGCTTTAATCGATAAGCAACTGCTCCAATTCTTTCGGTGATTTCAAAGGGTCCTACGTACCTAGGACTTAGCTTTCCTTGTTTACCGAATCGTACAACGGCTTTTTAGGGTGACACTTTCAACATGACTTTGTCGCCCACTTGAAATTCTAACGGTTTTCTTCTTACATCAGCATAACTCTTTTGGTGACTCATGGCCGTTTTCAATCGCTGTTGTATTTGAATGATCTTGTCGGTGGTTTCATGAATAATTTCTAGTCCAGTAAGTTGTCTTTCTCCTACTTCACTCCAATAGATAGGAGATCTGCACTTTTTACCGTAAAGTGCTTCAAATGGCGCTGCGTTGATGCTCGTATGATAGCTGTTATTGTATGAAAATTCTGCCAACGGTAAGTGTCGATCCCAACTGGTTCCAAAGTCAATCACGCATGCCCGTAACATGCCTTCCAATGTTTGTATTATTCTTTCACTTTGACCATCTGTCTATGGGTGATAAGCGGTGCTCATATATAATCGAGTTCCCAATGCTTTTTGTAATGACTGCCAGAAACGTGATGTGAATCGGGTGTCGCGATCAGATATGATGGAGATAGGTACACCATGCCTGGAAACTACTTCCTTCAAATATAGGCGTGCTAATTTCTCCATACTGTCTGTCTCCCTTATTGGTAGAAAGTGAGCTGATTTAGTTAGACGGTCAACTATCACCCAAATAGTATCATGACTACTTGCAGTCCTTGGCAATTTCGTAATGAAATCCATGGTTATTCTTTCCCATTTCCACTGCAGAATTTCCGATTGTTGCAGTAATCCCGACGGCTTTTGGTGCACAGCTTTGACCTTTGCACACGTTAAACATTTGCTTACATAAGTAGCAATTTATGTCTTCATATTAGGCCACCAATAGAACTTCTTGAGATCGTGGTACATTTTCTCGTTTCCTGGATGAATTGAGTACCTCGTTTTGTGTGCTTCATCTAGTACTAGTTGCCTTAGGTTACCATGTTTTGGTACCCATATCCTACCAGCAAAATACAGGGTTCCATCGGCTTTTACTTCAAGTTGTTTTTCTAATCCTTTGCTCATTTCACCTTTTTTCGTTTTCTTCTTTTAAGGCCTCTAACTGTTCTGCTTAAATTTGCTTTGTGAGATCAGTACGAATTGTAATATTCAAAGCTCGGACCCTAAGAGGTTTTACTCTTTCTTTCCGACTTAGGGCATCGGCCACAACATTAGCCTTTCCGGGGTGGTAACGGATTTCATAATCGTAATCGTTTAATAACTCTACCCAGTGACGTTGCCTCATATTGAGTTGTTTTTGATCAAAAATATGCTGAAGACTCTTATGGTCAGTGTACACTGTACACTTGGTGCCATATAGATAGTGTCTCCAAATTTTGAGTGCAAAAACTACTGCTCCAAGTTTCAAATCGTGCGTCGTATAGTTCTTTTCATGAATTTTTAGTTGTCGTGAGGCATATGCGATAACTTTTGTGTGTTGCATTAATACACATCCTAAACCTTGGCGCGAAGTGTCACAATAGATCACGAAATCATCATTCCCTTCTGGTAATGACAAAATGGGTGCAGACGTTAACTTCTTCTTTAATAACTGGAATGAGGATTCCTGTTCCATGGACCAATCATACTTCTTTCCCTTTTGAGTCAATGCAGTTAAGGGTTTGGCAATTCTAGAGAAATCTTGAATGAATCTTCGGTAGTAACCAGCAAGACCTAAGAATTGGCGGATTTATGTTGGAGTCTTCGGTGTTTCCCATTTACTAATGGCTTCGATCTTGGTAGGGTCAACTTTAATTCCATGTTTACTGACAACATGGCCCAAAAACTGTACTTCTTGTAACCAGAAATCACATTTTGAAAATTTTGCGTACAATTCTTCTTTCTTGAGTATCTCTAGTACCAGTCTTAAGTGTTGCTCATGTTCTTCCTTGTTCTTCGAGTAAATCAATATGTCGTCGATAAAAACAATGACAAATTTGTCTAAATAAAAGTCTACAGATGCGATTAATTAGATCCATGAATACTGCTGGAGCATTAGTTAATCCAAAAGGCATGACTAGAAACTCATAGTGACCGTAACGGGTTCTGAACGCGGTTTTAGGAACATCTTCTTCCTTCACTCTCAGCTGATGATATCCGGAGCGTAGATCAATCTTAGAATAAACACTTGATCCTTACAATTGATCAAACAAATCATCAATCCTCGGTAATGGGTACCGATTCTTGATCGTTAATATGTTTAATTCTCGGTAATCTATGCACATTCTCATAGATCCATCCTTTTTCTTGACGAACAGAATAGGAACACCCCAAGGTGAAAAACTGGGACGAATAAATCCACGGTCCGATAATTCTTGCAACTGGTCTTGTAATTCTTGCATTTCTGAAGGTGCAAGTCTATATGGGGATCGGGCTACAGGTGCGGCTCCTGATATGAGATCAATCTGGAATTCTACACATCTGTGTGTAGGTAGCCCCGGTAATTCTTCTGAAAATACTCCGGGATATTCTCTTACAACTGGCATGTCATCAATGCTTCTTTCTTCAGTATCGATCTTCTTTACATGTGCCAGAATAGCATAACAACCTTTTCTTATAAGTTTCAGCTTTGAGTTGCTCTTCTCCCCATAAATCATTAATGACGTTTCATCCTTACGAGGGATGCGGATTGCTTTCTCAGCGCAAACAACTTCCGCTCTTGTTTTGGACATCCAGTCCATGCCAACGATTACGTCAAAACTTCCTAATTCTACGGGTATCAAATCGATTTTGAAGGTTTCACCAGCGAGATTTATTTCGCAACCGTGGCAAATTTTATCGACTTTTATCAGTTTACCATTAGCTAATTCAATAGTATATTTATCATCTAGAGGTAATGATGCACATTTTAATTTAGAACTAAAGTCTTTATATATATAAGTTATATCAGCACCCGTATCAAACATAATAGAAGCTAGTTGATTATTAATGGTAAACGTACCCGTGACAAGATTAGGATCCTCAGGTGTTTCACTGGTACTAACATTAAATGCCCTCCCACGTGCGGGTTCTTTGTTCTTCTCCTTATCAGGGCATTGATTTATAAAGTGACCAGACTTTCCGCATCCAAAACATTTCTTGACATCGATCGGTTTTGTCTTTACTTCAGAAACGGTGGCATAACAATCTTTCACCACATGTCCTTTCTTGTTGCACTTATCACAGACCACTTGGCAATAACCTGCATGATGTGTGTGACATCTTTTGCAGAACGGATGGGGTCCCTTATAGTTTCGTCTTGCAGTTGCCCCATCTTGTTTACCTTTAAAAGTTTCTTGTTTCTTCAGGTGAGTACTTTTGCCCTTATAGTCTTCCCATTTCCTCTTTCCTTCAGTTGTCTTGACTTCGGTAATTGGTGCCTTAATCGAACTCTCTGTGATCTGGTCCATGAGTTGGTGTGCCATTGTCATGGATTCCTGCATCGTATTCGGTTTGGACGATGTAACATTTCCTTTGATATTGATCGATAAACCGTTAATATACATTTCTTTCTTTCGTTTCTCATTTGGAACCAATTCGGGACATAACAAGGCTAGTTCCATGAAACGCTTTTCATAGTTATTGAGATTCGTGCCGAAAACCTTCAGATTACGTAACTCAGATTCCATTTTTCTGATCTCGTTTTGAGGACAGTACTCCTCGATTAGCATCTTTTTCAGTTCTTCCCAAGAGATATCATATGCCGTATCTACTCCTTCTGCTTTAGCATAATTGTTCCACCAAGTAAGTGCACCGTCTTGCAACGTGTACGAAGCATACTTTGACTTGTCTCCATTCGCACAATTACTGATTTTGAAAATGGACTGAATCTTTTCAAACCATCGGGTTAGACCGACTGGTCCCTCGGTTCCACTGAATGTCTGTGGTTTGCATCCTTGAAAAGTTTTGTATGAGCATCCGTTTCGTGAGTTTGTGTTTACGGCTGCTGCTTCGGCTGTTGCTTTTGCTGCCTCAGCTGCAGCAATTCTTTCATTCACACGTTTCTCGACTAGTTCCTCAAACTCAGCATCCGACATTTGAGACATGTTTCTTCAATAAACACAACAGAGATAATTTAATCATATAAGATATTATAGGTAAAATGAGTTGTCAATAGTTAATCGTAGCATATTAATAATATGAACTAATTATTATAAAAGCTTTTCTTCTTATTAGCATTTTATAATTATTTCTAGGGTATTACCTACCCGTTAAGTTCATACATAATAGCTAGTACAGGGAATTAACTATTAAAATCCTAATAATATTCCACTATGAAAAATTATAGCGAGTTACTACGTTATCATGTAATAATAATAATAAGAAGTAGTAATAATACAAATAATCATTCCATGCATTTATTATTAATAAACCAAAATAATACAATACCATACAATACCGATATTTTACATATGCTTATTTTAAATAACAAGATAGAGTAGCACACATAAGTAATAGAATAGCGCATGGAAGATTTATGGTTGCGAGGTCGTTTATTCAGAACTATCAGAAACTTCTTCCTATTTGGTTCTCTCTGCCAATTGTTTGTGTGCACATGGTCCGACAGACATTCTGGCAGTGTATTTAATTTTTTGTTGGGGTTTTGTGGTACCCGTTGCCTCAGTGGGTGTAACGACCCGTCAAAATCGCTATTGACGCGGCACGTTAATCATTGATTTCACAGTGAGGTTTTGACCTCTATATGATACGTTTTGATAAAATATTGCATTCATTAAAATAAGTGACTTTCTAAACATAGAAAGTTATAAACATGTGGGCGAGTGCTTAGGTATAAGCAAAACCCCAAAATACATAAGTCTTTAATTTACAGGTTGACATCACAGTCCAATTATTTATTACACAACGCAGTTTTATTTTGAATGAAATAAACTTTGTACAAAGCATGAGAGACTCCATGCAGGCAACAAGCACATCACGGCGGAAGCATTCTAAGGACCTGAGAATAAAACATGCTAAAAAGTTAACACGAATGTTGGTGAGTTATAGGTTTAATTGCTCGAGTCATAAACATATATAAAGATAGACCACAAGATTTCATCAAAAGTTTATCAATAGATTCTACGTAACAGAGCACCCTGGTTACTAAACTTAACGCTATAGTGATAATTACCCCATTCATTTTAATACACGCAAACCAACGTGTCTTAAACTCAAATAACATACGTCCGTTAAAAGGCTAGCGCTCTAGCTCGGACGGGGATGTCAAGCCCTATGGATCCATATACAATTATTCGCGCCCACTAGTCCATATCCTATGTACTGGCAGCTACTAGTTACCAAAGCTAAGGGATTTTCGGTTTAACTCAGTGTAGAATTTAGTATGTACTTGTGTCTTATCGCATTTAAAATAAATTGCATGTATTCTCAGCCCAAAAATATTTAAAGTATTTAAAAAGGGAGACTATAACTCACAGTTCAATATTGCGATTCAATATTGTAGGCAAATTGCGTAGACGTAATGATGGTAGACGACTGTATGGTTGGCCTTGGATTCAAGAACAATACCCCGAACAATACCCAATATTTCCTTAGCTTAAAGCAGTTTGAAACCCGAATTAAAACACCCTCGAATATACTTTATTATTATTAAACTTAAATTAAAATTATAATTATTATTATAAATTAAAATTTAAATTACATTTGAAAATAAAATACGAAGTATATCGTCGAGCAAACAGGCCTTTTATAGTACTTTTCGATTTACTGTAGCTCATGCGATCGCATGAGTTTTCAGTATTTTTGCCATGCTATCGCATGGCCGCATTTTCCGTTTTTGTTTGCTAGTTCGTCGACATCAAATAGTGTACTGTAGCAAATAGTAGTACTGTAGCAAATAGTAGTACTGTAGCAATAGTGTTTACTGTAGCAAATCACTGTAGTAAAGTTGTTTTCACTGTAGTACTGTAGTAAAATACGGTTTCACTGTAGCAAATAGTGTTTTACTGTAGCAAATAGTATTTTACTGTAGCAAAGAAATTTTTACTGTAGCAAATAGGGTTTTACTGTAGAAAAGTCGTTTTTACTTGTACATATATATATATATATATATATACATATAATTGTTCATGAATCGTCGAGAGTAATCAAAGGTAATTGTATATATGAAACAGTTCTAAAATTTTGAGACTCAATCTAACAGACTTTGTTTAACGTGTTAAAATAATAAATCGTATAGAGAATTGGTTTAAATAAGGCAAAAATTTTCGGGTCATCACAGTGGGTTTAATACAATAAGGGTGGTTACGGATTGAATGGTCCTGTTCCTTTTTAATAATTAAGGACATTTTATTATTGTGGTTGCTTTTATTATCTATAGCAAGTTGGAATTTCTCCTTAGTGACTTCTTTTATTTCATTAGCAAAATCCTCTTCCTCACTGATCTCGTCTGATGACGAACTATCTGAGTCATGTGTAGGAGAATATGATGACAAACTATCTGCATCATGTGTACGAGAATATGTACCGGTGGTCATGAACCGAAATCTGCCAGGCGTAATATTCACAACCCGCCCGTCGGCGATGTATCTGGCCCAATGTCCATGTTCGTTTAGAAATGGACGATCCTGTTTACTCCAGGGATCATGGGTCTATGCCAACGATACTGTGGCTCCGGAAAACTAGAGCTGGGTGGAGCTGGAACCTCCTCTGGTTTACCGGGAGTTGAGATTCCCCGGCTAACACAATTTCTTCTTTAATAGGTATTGGAACGCCCTTTTCGGTTGTGGATATAATAGATTCAGTGTCCAATTCCGAGTCGTATAAAATGATAGGATTAGAAGAAGTCATCTATCACATAATTGAAACAACAATTACGTTAGCATATAAATATATCACATATAATGTTTTTGATCAAATGATAAGCAAAAATCAGTAAAAACAGATATGGTCATAGTCCAGACTCACTAATGCATCCTAACAATTACCAGTTAAATACACTAATGTAATTTCTGGTTCCCTATGACCTCAAGCTCTGATACCAACTGTAACGACCCGTTAAAATCGCAATTGACGCGGCACGTTAATCATTGATTCCACAGTGAGGTTTTGACCTCTATATGATACGTTTTGATAAAATATTGCATTCATTAAAATAAGTGACTTTCTAAACATAGAAGGTTATAAATATGTGGGCGAGTGCTTAGGTATAAGCAAAACCCCAAAATACATAAGTCTTTAATTTACAGGTTGACATCACAGTCCAATTATTTATTACACAACGCAGTTTTATTTTGAATGCAATAAACTTTGTACAAAGCATGAGAGACTCCATGCAGGCAACAAGCACATCACAGCGGAAGCATTCTAAGGACCTGAGAATAAAACATGCTAAAAAGTCAACACGAATGTTGGTGAGTTATAGGTTTAATTGCTCGAGTCATAAACATATATAAAGATAGACCACAAGATTTCATCAAAAGTTTATCAATAGATTCTACGTAACAGAGCACCCTGGTAACTAAACTTAACGCTATAGTGATAATTACCCCATTCGTTTTAATACACGCAAACCAACGTGTCTTAAACTTAAATAACATACATCCGTTAAAAGGCTAGCGCTCTAGCTCGGACGGGGATGTCAAGCCCTATGGATCCATATACAACTACTCGCACCCACCAGTTCTTATAACTGGCAGTTACTAGTTACCAAAGCTAAGGGTTTTTTGGTTCAAACTCAGTGTAGAATTTAGTATGTACTTGTATCCATTGCATTTAAAATAAAGTGCATGTATTCTCAGCCCAAAAATATATATTGCAAAAGCAATTAAAAAGGGAGCAAATGAAACTCACAGTTCAATATTGAGACTCAATATTGTAGGCAAATTGCGTAGACGTAATGATGGTAGATGACTGTATGGTTGGCCTTGGATTCAAGAACAATACCCCGAACAATACCCAATATTTCCTTAGCTTAAAGCGGTTTGAAACCCGAATTAAAAACACCCTCGTATATACCTTATTATTATTAAACTTAAATTTAAAATTATAATTATAATTTAAATATAAATTTTGATTACTGAAAAAGTTGTGAAGAATCCGTTGAGCAAACAGGCGTATTTATAATACTTTTCCATTTACTGTAGCTCATGCGATCGCATGAGTTTTCAGTGTTTTTGCCATGCGATCGCATGGCCGCCTTTTCCGTTTTTGTTTGCTAGTTCGTCGACATCAAATAGTCTTACTGTAGCAAATAGTGTGTACTGTAGCAAATAGTGTTTACTGTAGCAAATAGTGTTTACTGTAGCAAAGTCGTTTTTACAGTAGCAATTAGTGTTTTACTTGTACATCTTATAATATATATATATATATATATATATATATATATATATATATATATATATATATATATATATATATATATATATATATATATATATATATATTTACATAATATTAAATCATATAGAGAATTGGTTTAAATTAGTCGAAATTTTTCGGGTCATCACAGATTTGGATGACAATTTATCATTCATGGATATATCAATCACAACCTGAAATACATCTATACATATATACGTATTAAACTACATGCATATGTATCTACATATCGATCGATATACATATACATAATAACCTACAAAATTCTAAATTATTAACGAAAATAAGAGTTATGCCGAAACAGCATCTACAACAAAGTTACAATTTGTAACGACCCGGATTTTTCCGATCATTTTATACTTATGAGATTAATATTTACATAAATTAAACCATACCAACATGATAAGCAATCCAAATTGTTGAGACTTGTGTTTTTGAAAAGAGTTTTACACAACGTTTGACCGTCCAATATGACCGATGATATCACGAACTATATAACATACGATAATTATAAGTTTGTGTATATATATGTATTTATATATATTTAACATGATCTAAGGATGGTTTAACATCTCATTGTGTACTAATGACAATGAGTTATAAGTATATTTTGAAACTACTAACTTAAGTTTTCAAAACGATAACTATACGTAACATTTTTTGATATATATACTTATAATCTATAATGCTTATACATGTATCGTATATATAATGTATTTAATCACTTTTTAAGGACTTAAATACATAAAACAATATAAGTATATTCACAAAAAATAGCTATATTTGAATTCTCGTTCCGTTTCCTCAGGATTTCTATACATATATCTAGGGTATATGTACCCGTATCATACCCAGCTTCTATACGTATTTACTATTGGTATATACACATCAAATCAACATCCTAATCAACATTATTACTGCCCTAGATATGAGGTAACTAGGATTTGTCAAGTAGCATGAATTATTAGTAAGAAAACAAAATTAGGAATCCTTTTCTTTCTTTATAAACTAAAAACGTTTTTATGAATGAACATCATTTCTTCACTCCATTTTCTCATACCTACACCCTCATTTCTCTCTCAAAATACTTCTAACTTCATACTTGATCATCTCCAAGCATTTTCCCCATCATTTAGCTTCAATTACAAGCCTTAAACACCATAAGAAAACTCTTTCAAGAACATATCAAAATAACCACCCATTTGAAGAAGTTTACTTCCAACCTTTTAATCTAACTCCACCACTCTTTGATTCCAAGATTATTTCTTATCTTTTGCAATAACTTTGTCCAAGTAACTTGAGATAGTAACCTTGTTCATAATCTTATTCAATTCATATTCATATAGCTATCTTATTTTGTGATATAAAATTTTAACAACAAGAACATAGTTTGAATGATTTCAAACTTGTTCGCAAACTAAATAGATCCTTCTAAATTGACTTTTAAAACACTTCAAGACCTATAATATATCATAATGATATGCTAACTTAACAAGATATAACTTGGTTTTACAAAGAACATCTTAAAAACTGAATCTACGTCGTCGGAGTGCAACCGGGGGATGTTTTGGGTTGGATAATTAAAAACCATCTTGAACTTTGAATTGGAAGTTCATGTTCTGGAAAAATGATATTTCTTATGAATATGTTAACACATAAAGATTTCATGGTTTAACTCAAAGTGTAAGTATTTTTAGAAAAATGATCATTAAATGTTGTTTTTATGATGGAAAATGATCACTTTCATAAGTTTCACCAAAGTTTGACCTATAACCTATGATTTCGAATACAAACTAAGGTATTTTCAGTTCATATTCTTAAAATTTGACTCGGTCCAAGGAAGTGGCAAGTTGAACCAACAAAAACGGAGTTGTAATGAAGAAACTACGACTAAAACAAGATTGGGTATCCGAAGCTAGTTTAGCTACGAAAATATTTGGAGAAAAAGTAAATTAATCATATCTTTTCTAATTAATATGATATTTTATATATAATTACTTATGATTTGATTTAATATATTTCAGGACCACCCGTAAACAACACGAGAAGATTAATCATAAGACCTCATGATTGTACGCAACACGTCATTTGACAACACGGTACTTTATGTACGCAACACGTCATTTGACAACATGGTACCATGGGTCGAGATTAATTCTGATCAATACGAATACGATGGGGTCTTTATTTATTTTATTTAAGCAACTAATTATGGACCAATAACATCGGACTGCTAACTACGGACTAAAAAAATATTAAAAGTATATATATATGTAACGATTACTTAAAAAGAAAATATGTTGATATATTATATATATGGTTAGGTTCGTGATATCTATCGGAGACCAAGTCAAATTAAATACCTTCAAGGCAAAAGTGAGTATATAGTCCCACTTTTAAACTCTAAATATTTCGGGATGAGAATACATGCATTTTATGATTTATGTTATGGACACAAGTGATTAAAAATATATATTCTACATTGAGTTGTACCACTGGCATACTTCCCTGTAACTTGGTAACTACTATTTACATGAGGTATTGTAAACGCGAATCCTGTTGATAGATCTATCGGGCCTGACAACCCCAACCGGACTGGACGACCAGTATTCAACGGTTGCACAGTACTTTGTTTCGGTGACTACACTTGGTACAGTGTAGTAAGATTTCATAATAAAGGGAATATGCGACGTTGATTAAATGTTAAGTATGGTTATCAAGTGCTCAACAACTTAGAATATTTTTATTAAAACGTTTATATATGAAATCTTGTGGTCTATATTTATAACGCTGCCGGCATTAAACCTATATCTCACCAACTTTATGTTGACGTTTTAAGCATGTTTATTCTCAGGTGATAACTAAAAGCTTCCGCTGCAACATGTTGAATTTAAGCAAGATCTTGAGTATGCATATTTGTGTCAAAAATAAAACTGCATATCGGAGGATTTGTAATGTAAAATATGTTGGAAGTCGTATTGTTATTATCACATGTAAAGTTTGTAAGTCTAAGATTATCGCTAAACGATAATTATTATTAAGTTGTTTAAACCTTGTATTTGTAATAAAAGCTATGGTTTGTATTGTAAAAACGAATGCAGTTTTTGAAAAATATCGCATATAGAGGTCAATACCTCGCGATGAAATCATATGTTATTGTATTCGTCCTTATGGTTAAGGTCGGGTTATGACATGTGGTATCAGAGCGTTGGTCTTAGAGAACCAGAAAATTTGCATTAGTGTGTCTTATCGAGTTTGTTAGGATGCATTAGTGAGTCTGGACTTTGACCGTGTTTGATTTCGAAAACTATTGCTTATCCTTGTTGGTTAAAAATTAATATGTAAATATTATGTGGTACTAATTTGCTAGTTGTTATGTGATAGATGTCTGGCTTAGAACTTGTTATCACATTCAGCGACTCCGAACCAGAATCTTCAGATGGTGTTCCAGTCATTAACCTATCCGATGATGAAAACGACACCTTTGGGGAAGACTCACAATTTTCGGATGAATCAATTGAAGAGAAACCGGAAAGTGATCCTGAGGAGGAAGAAATACAGGAAATCACGAAGGACAAGTTCGAAAGAGGAAAGAAACGAAAGGCTACTGAATTGGAAAATCCAAATCCCAAGTTTAGTGAGGATGTTGTGGCACCAACTCCACCAGACACTTCCACCCCTATTCCCGCTATTCCTATTAGTTCTATCCCGACATCCAGTTCTTCAGCCCCTCAGCCAAAACGCAGGGAGACAGTCAAGATAACCTTTAAGCGATTTCTTTGAACACAAATGCTTTGGGTTAAATGATGCGCTGTTGTTTTAAACCTTGGGATCATATAACGTTTTGTATAATATTACTAGTGTGGTTTGCTTAATGTTTGATGTAAGATAAGCATATGTAAAATAGTGAAGTGTGAAATGCAATAATTTTCCATGGTTGAGTATTATTTGGATGGTAGTAATTAATTTCTGTACTAAGCTATTAAATATGAACTTTAACGGGTAGGTACTACCCTAGATATAATTATAAAACGCTAATAAGAAGAAAAGGCTTTTATAATAATAACTGGTTCATATTATTAATAAGCTACGATGTACTGTAAATACATACAACATCTATAATATTCCATGTGAATAATTATTTTTCTCATTCTTATTGAAGATTATGGCGCGATTGAACCGAATGACGGAACAAGAAATCGAGGAACTCATCAATCAGCGAGTGGACGACAGAATGTTATGGGTCGAGGCTGCGAGAGGTGCTGCAGTTAACCCAAATCCTCGTGTGGGATGTACTTACAAAACTTTTCAAGGTTGCAAGCCCTCATCATTCAGTGGAACAGAAGGACCGGTCGGTTTAACCCGGTGGATCGAAAAGATTGAGTCTGTGTTTAAAATCAGTGGTTGTATTGAGAAGGACATGACCAAGTATGCATCGTGCACCTTACAAGATAGTGCACTCACGTGGTGGAAAAACTATGTGAAGGCCGTAGGAGGAGATGTAGCTTATGATACTCCCTGGGAAGAATTCAAAACAATGCTAATCAATGAGTATTGTCCAAGGAACGAGGTTAGGATGTTGGAAGCTGAATTACGAAGCCTGAAAGTTGTTGGTACTGAACTCACCAACTACAATCAGCGATTCATGGAATTAGCTTTGCGATGTCCCGAATTGGTACCAACCGAAGAACGGAAGATAGAACTGTACAAAGATGGTTTGCCTAAAAATGTCAAAGCAAATGTTACAGCATCGAAACCCAAGACTATTCACGAAGCCATCATCATGGCAAACGAGTTGATGGACCAGATTATTCTGGATAAGAACACCGATGTCAAGACATCAGAAAACAAAAGAAAGTGGGAAGGTAATCAACAATCCAACAAGAAACAAGAAACCACGCAAGGTGCGGGTAGTGGTTCAAGCTCTGGTTACAAAGGATGAAATCCTTTATGTAACAGATGCCACAAACATCACTCTGGTTATTGTAATGTGGTGTGCGAAAATTGTAATCGAAGGGGTCATCTTGCTGAAGATTGTAGGATTCCTGTTACAAATACCAATGGCACCAAGACTCCTGCCACCAATGCAAATAGAACTGCCTTGGCCACTGTTACGTGTTATGGGTGTGGGAAACAGGGTCATTATAAGAGCCAGTGCCCGAATCCAGAGAAGAATAACGGATCTGCACGTGGAAGAGCATTTATTATTAATGCTAGAGAGGCGTATGAAGACCCGGAGCTGGTTACGGGTACGTTTATCATTAATAACTTATTAGCATCTATTATATTTGATACTGGTGCCGATAGAAGTTACGTGTGTAGAAACTTTTACACTAAATTGAATTGTTCATCATTACCTCTAGATGCTAAGTACATGATTGAGTTAGCTAATGGTAAACTAATTAAAGCCGATAAAATTTGCCGTGATTGTAAAATAAATTTAGCCGGAGAAACATTCAAGATTGATTTGATACCCATAGAATTAGGAAGTTTTGACGTAATTATCGGCATGGACTGGATGTCCAAAGTAGGAGTCGAAGTAGTGTGTGCTGAAAAGGCAATTCGTATTCCTCGAAAGGATAAATCAATGATAATGATTTACGGAGATAAAGGTAACTTAAACCTAAATCTCATTAGCTGTTTAAAAGCTCGAAAGTGCTTAGAAAAAGGATGTTATGCCATCCTAGCACATGTAAAGAAAGTTGAAGAAAAGGAGAAGAATATCAACGATGTAAATGTAGTAAAAGACTTTCCCGATGTTTTTCCGGAAGAATTACCGGGACTACCTCCTTTCAGGTCTGTATAATTTCAAATAGATCTTGTACCAGGTGCTGCACCGGTTGCTCGTGCTCCATATAGACTTGCACCATCTGAATTAAAAGAACTTCAGAGTCAGTTAAAAGAATTACTGGACCGTGGATTCATACGACCAAGCACTTCACCGTGGGAAGCTCCAATTTTATTTGTTAAAAAGAAAGATGGATCTTTTAGGATGTGTATAGATTATCGAGAATTAAATAAGTTAACTATCAAGAATCGGTATCCACTACCGAGAATTTACGACTTATTTGATCAGCTGCAAGGATCATGTGTGTACTCGAAAATCGACCTAAGATCGGGCTATCATCAACTACGTGTCAAAGAAGAAGACATTCCAAAAACTGCTTTTTGGACACGTTATGGTCATTATGAATTTTTTGTCATGCTGTTTGGGTTGACTAATGGGCCAGCTGTATTCATGGACCTCATGAATCGAGTTTGTAGTCCGTATTTAGATAAGTTTGTTATCGTTTTCATTGACGATATTCTTATCTATTCCAAGAGTGAGCAAGAGCATGAGCAGCATTTAAGGTTGGTATTAGAATTGTTAAGAAAAGAACAGTTATACGCCAAATTTTCTAAGTGTGCATTTTGGTTGAAAGAAGTGCAATTTCTTGGCCACGTTGTTAGTAGCAAAGGAATTCAGGTTGATCCAGCTAAAATTGAGGCCATTGAAAAATGGGAGACTCCTAAGACACCAACGCAGATACGCCAATTTTTGGGTTTAGCTGGTTATTATAGAAGGTTTATTCAAGATTTTTCCCGAATAGCTAAACCATTAACAGCGTTAACGCAAAAAGGGAAGAAGTACGAATGGACTTTTGAGCAGGAGAGTGCATTTCAATTATTGAAGAAGAAGTTAACTACAGCACTTATTTTATCGTTACCTGAAGGGAACGATGATTTTGAGATATATTGTGACGCTTCGCGACAAGGTTTTGGTTGCGTCCTTATGCAACGGAAGAAAGTTATAGCATACGCATCCCGACAATTGAAGATTCACGAGCGGAATTATACGACGCATGATTTAGAATTGGGAGCAGTAGTGTTTGCATTGAAGATATGGAGACACTATTTATATGGGGTTAAATGCACTGTGTTTACTGATCATAAAAGCCTTCAACATATTTTTGATCAGAAACAGCTGAACATGAGGCAACGTAGGTGGGTCGAGCTGATAAACGACTATGATTGTGAGATTCGCTATCATCCTGGGAAAGCGAATGTAGTGGCTAACGCTCTAAGCAAAAAGGAACGGGAACCAATTCGAGTACGAGCAATGAACATAAAAATTCGCATGAATCTCAACTCACAAATCAAAGAGGCTCAACGAGAAGCTCTTACTAAAGAAAACATAGGAAATGAAATAATGAAGAAGTATGGGAAACAACTCGTTATACAGGAAGACGGAATTTGATATTTTGCAAACCGTATTTGGGTACCAAAGTTGGGTGGATTAAGGAAGTTGATAATGAATGAGGCACATAAGACAAGATACTCGATACATCCTGGAGTTGGAAAGATGTATCAAGATCTTAAGATGCATTATTGGTGGCCTAATTTAAAGACAGATGTTGCAACATATGTTGGGGAATGTTTAACTTGTTCCAAAGTCAAAGTAGAACACCAGAAGCCGTCAGGGTTACTTCAACAACCAGAAATCCCAGAATGGAAATGGGATGGTATTACCATGGATTTTATCACAAAGTTACCTAAGACTGCCTGGGGTTATGACACCATTTGGGTAATAGTTGATCGTCTCACCAAATCTGCACATTTCTTGCCTATAAAGGAAATGGATAGAATGGAGAAACTATTACGATTATACATAAAGGAAATTGTTTCAAGGCATGAAATACCTATTTCCATTATATCCGATCATGATAGTAGATATACATCAAAGTTTTGGCAATCACTACAGGAGGCCCTGGGAACCCGTTTGGATATGAGCACCGCATATCATCCGCAAACTGACGGGCAGAGTGAAAGAACAATTCAGACTCTTGAAGACATGCTCAGGGCATGTGTGATCGATTTTGGAAATGGATGGGATAAATATCTACCATTAGTAGAATTCTCGTATAATAACAGTTATCATGCGAGCATTAAAGCTGCACCATTCGAAGCATTATATGGAAGGAAGTGTAGATCCCCTATCTGTTGGAATGAAGTAGGAGATCGACAATTAACTGGTCCCGAGATCATACACGAAACGACTGAGAAGATAGTACAAATCAAGGAGAGATTGAGGACGGCCCGTAGTCGCCAAAAGAGCTAAGCTGATGTCCGAAGGAAACCATTAGAGTTTCAGATCGGTGACATGGTTATGCTAAAGGTGTCACCTTGGAAAGGTGTAATACGTTTTGGAAAAAGGGGTAAACTGAACCCAAGGTATGTAGGCCCGTTCAAGATCATCGAACGCATCGGACCGGTAGCTTATCGACTCGAGTTACCACAACAACTCGCCGGAGTACATAATTTATTTCACGTCTCAAACCTCAAGAAATGTCTTGCAAAGGAAGATCTCACCATTCCTCTTGAAGAAATCCAAGTCGACGAGAAACTACAATTCATAGAAGAACCAGTCGAAATCATGGACCGTGAAGTTAAACGGCTCAAGCAGAGCAACATACCAATCGTTAAGGTTCGTTGGAATGCTCGAAGAGGTCCCGAGTTTACATGGGAACGAGAGGATCAGATGAAACAAAAGTACCCACATTTGTTTCCCGAGAACGCAAAATAGGTACAACTTTAAAATTTCGGGACGAAATTTATTTAACGGGTAGGTATTGTAACGACCCGGATTTTTCCGATCATTTTATACTTATGAGATTAATATTTATATAAATTAAACCATACCAACATGATAAGCAATCCAAATTGTTGAGACTTGTGTTTTTGAAAAGAGTTTTACACAACGTTTGACCGTCCAATATGACCGATGATATCACGAACTATATAACATACGATAATTATAAGTTTGTGTATATATATGTATTTATATATATTTAACATGATCTAAGGATGGTTTAACATCTCATTGTGTACTAATGACAATGAGTTATAAGTATATTTTGAAACTACTAACTTAAGTTTTCAAAACGATAACTATACGTAACATTCTTTGATATATATACTTATAATCTATAATGCTTATACATGTATCGTATATATAATGTATTTAATCACTTTTTAAGGACTTAAATACATAAAACAATATAAGTATATTCACAAAAGATAGCTATATTTGAATTCTCGTTCCGTTTCCTCAAGATTTCTATACGTATATCTAGGGTATATGTACCCTTATCATACCCAGCTTCTATACGTATTTACTATTGGTATATACACATCAAATCAACATCCTAATCAACATTATTACTGCCCTAGATATGAGGTAACTAGGATTTGTCAAGTAGCATGAATTATTAGTAAGAAAACAAAATTAGGAATCCTTTTCTTTCTTTATAAACTAAAAACGTTTTTATGAATGAACACCATTTCTTCACTCCATTTTCTCATACCTACACCCTCATTTCTCTCTCAAAATACTCCTAACTTCATACTTGATCATCTCCAAGCATTTTCTCCATCATTTAGCTTCAATTACAAGCCTTAAACACCATAAGAAAACTCTTTCAAGAACATATCAAAATAACCACCCATTTGAAGAAGTTTACTTCCAACCTTTTGATCTAACTCCACCACTCTTTGATTTCAAGATTATTTATTATCTTTTGTAGTAACTTTGTCTAAGTAACTTGAGGTAGTAACCTTGTTCATAATCTTATTCAATTCATATTCATATAGCTATCTTATTTTGTGGTATAAAATTTTAACAACAAGAACATAGTTTGAATGATTTCAAACTTGTTCGCAAACTAAATAGATCCTTCTAACTTGACTTTTAAAATACTTCAAGACCTGTAATATATCATAATGATATGCTAACTTAACAAGATATAACTTGGTTTTACAAAGAACATCTTAAAAATTGAATCTACGTCGTCGGAGTGCAACCGGGGGCTGTTTTGGGTTGGATAATTAAAAACCATCTTGAACTTTGAATTGGAAGTTCATGTTCTGGAAAAATGATATTTCTTATGAATATGTTAACACATAAAGATTTCATGGTTTAACTCAAAGTGTAAGTATTTTTAGAAAAATGATCATTAAATGTTGTTTTTATGATGGAAAATGATCACTTTCATAAGTTTCACCAAAGTTTGACCTATAACCTATGATTTCGAATAC
Organism: Rutidosis leptorrhynchoides; assembly: GCF_046630445.1. NCBI lineage: Eukaryota > Viridiplantae > Streptophyta > Magnoliopsida > Asterales > Asteraceae > Rutidosis > Rutidosis leptorrhynchoides. The sequence goes on from NC_092336.1 coordinate 629,956,180, forward strand.
AAACTAAGGTATTTTCAGTTCATATTCTTAAAATTTGACTCGATCCAAGGAAGTGGCAAGTTGAACCAACAAAAACGGAGTTGTAATGAAGAAACTACGACTAAAACAAGATTGGGTATCCGAAGCTAGTTTAGCTACGAAAATATTTGGAGAAAAAGTAAATTAATCATATCTTTTCTAATTAAAATGATATTTTATATATAATTACTTATGATTTGATTTTATATATTTCAGGACCACCCGTAAACAACACGAGAAGATTAATCATAAGACCTCATGATTGTACGCAACACGTCATTTGACAACACGGTACTTTATGTACGCAACACGTCATTTGACAACATGGTACCATGGGTCGAGATTAATTCTGATTAATACGAATACGATGGGGTCTTTATTTATTTTATTTAAGCAACTAATTGTGGACCACTAACATCGGACTGCTAACTACAGACTAAGAAAATATTAAAAGTATTAAAAGTATATATATATGTAACGATTACTTAAAAAGAAAATATGTTGATATATTATATATATGGTTAGGTTCGTGATATCTATCGGAGACCAAGTCAAATTAAATACCTTCAAGGCAAAAGTGAGTATATAGTCCCACTTTTAAACTCTAAATATTTCGGGATGAGAATACATGCATTTTATGATTTACGTTATGGACACAAGTGATTAAAAATATATATTATACGTTGAGTTGTACCACTGGCATACTTCCTTGTAACTTGGTAACTACTATTTACATGAGGTATTGTAAACGCGAATCCTGTTGATAGATCTATCGGGCCTGACAACCCCAATCGGACTGGACGACCAGTATTCAACGGTTGCACAGTACTTCGTTTCGGTGACTACACTTGGTACGGTGTAGTAAGATTTCATAATAAATGGAATATGCGACGTTGATTAAATGTTAAGTATGGTTATCAAGTGCTGAACAACTTAGAATATTTTTATTAAAACGTTTATATATGAAATCTTGTGGTCTATATTTATAACGCTGCCGGCATTAAACCTATATCTCACCAACTTTATGTTGACGTTTTAAGCATGTTTATTCTCAGGTGATAACTAAAAGCTTCCGCTGCAACATGTTGAATTTAAGCAAGATCTTGAGTATGCATATTTGTGTCAAAAATAAAACTGCATATCAGAGGATTTGTAATGTAAAATATGTTGGAAGTCGTATTGTTATTATCACATGTAAAGTTTGTAAGTCTAAGATTATCGCTAAACGATAATTATTATTAAGTTGTTTAAACCTTGTATTTGTAATAAAAGCTATGGTTTGTATTGTAAAAACGAATGCAGTTTTTGAAAAATATCGCATATAGAGGTCAATACCTCGCGATGAAATCATATGTTATTGTATTCGTCCTTATGGTTAAGGTCGGGTTATGACACAATTATTATATCATTATTAATAATAGTGAACGTTTACATTTAGATTAGTTTAAACATCTATTTACTTGTATTACATTGTAACGTAATTTGCTCAATTGAAGTCACGATCGACGACAAATTACAATAAAAACAAGTGTTATAACCAAAACATAAAGATTATACATTCACATTTGTTATAATCTATATTAAACTGTCAAAATCGTCATTAGATTGACATTTTATTTAAGATCCTACGGATATCCAATAAACTGCTTAATCCAACGGATATGAATATAGACAGATGAACTGAAATTAAATGAATATGGATAGAAAAAAATTAAATGGGTATGAATGTGAATATGACATCATCCGATCCATATCCGATCGATTGCCATAACTACCGGTTAATGCTATTTACAACAATAAAGCGTGTTATGGATAGGTTTAGATCTTTCGGGGTTTGTTGCTATTTGGTTCTTTGACAGCTCGGTTATGGATTGTACTTGGCTTCAATTTTTTTCAATGATGTAGTTTGTTTCTCAATTTGGTACTTTTGTTACCTGACAATGTTTGTGACCTAGGTTGTTTGTATGGTCACAAACCACAATGAGATCATCAGATCTGTTCATTTGTATCCCGTTTGATCTTTCGATCTATTTATATATACATGTATTTCGCAAAAAAAAAAAATATCTAGAAAAATCTTTTTTATTTTAATTTAATATTAGTACTAGCTGGAGACCCGCGACTTCGCGGGGTTATTCGAGTCATTAATTAAGAGAGATGCTTCGAATGTTTATATGACATTAATATAATAGCATTCAGTTTCACAAAAGTATTATAAATGTCTATATAGTGTTAATAAAAATAAAAATTAAACATTGTGAACAGAAAAATAACACTTTAGTCACACTTCCGGTCTAGTTTTCCACAAATTATTCCAAGATTGTAGACGCTTTACATGTTTATGAACCACGTAAAAAGCGAGAACGGTTTGTCTTAGTGTGAGTACAGTCTTTATTTGCTTATATGTAATATCTACAATATAATTAAAATAATATAAAAATTAATATTAAGTATCTTCATTATAAATACACTATTTACCTTATTTGCAAGAATTAGAGTTTTGTAAACGTACCTGATTGCGATTCCACACAAGTGTTCCCCTGACAAAATTATATTGTAATATATATATACATATATATATATACATATATATATATATATATATATATATATATATATATATATATATATATATATATATATATATATATATATATATTGCCACTTCAATATTTATAACAGAACTCATTAGATACAAAAAATTCATTTAGTTACATATACCTGAATTTGTGCTTGAATTAACGATTCAATCTCATTTTTTTGATCTTGTATCATTCTTTCCAATTTTTTTGATCTTGTATCATTCAATGACATTCCAGTATAATTTTCACGAGTTCATCAATTTGAGTAAGCTCGACCTTGTGGATCCCCATATACACCGGTTGCTCTCATAGAAGTCCCCATCCAACCGCTATGTTGTTCTCAATCACCAAACACAGACACCATCAAGTTTAACTACATGTCGGAAGTCTTTATTCTGATAGTAAGTAATTCCTATGCAGACTCGATTTAACCCATACTACCCGTTTTGAAGGAAAACCATTTTAAACTGCTACCCATTCTGCACACATAAGCCAAAAACCAAGTGACGCGTCTTCATTTGCATATTTGTGCAAAATGGATCCAAACATTGTATAACAAAAGTGTTGAAGTTATTGAAGAAGAACATAGGACAGTTACCCCATGTCTCCATGTTTGACTTTTCAGCCTCAAATAAACTTTTCAGACTCAAATATACACATTTGAGGTACCAACTAAATTTTTTTTAATGAAATAAGTAACAGTAAATAATAAAAATTTGTATATGCTAATGAAAAGTACACAGCTAAATTTGTCTACAACAATTTACAACCATTAAACTCTATAAACAGCAATTAGTAATTTAGTGTAACATAAAAGAGCATAAAAATGATTTATAGTTAACAATATCACTTAATTAAGAACTATATATTTAAAGGTACTATCTCGATATCCTTGTCATTTAAATTAACCAATGGTATAAGAACACGCAACTGTTCTTAAAAGTCGATATTAGACTGGTTCTCAAACATAATTTTTCCTTTCTTTCCTTGGAATTTTACAAATATTTAATAATTATAATATAATCATGGGACTACTCTGTATATTATTACAATGAAGTTCTAATTATTTAAAATATAATGGCTTCAAATGATTAATACAACTTGAAACTTAAAATCACTTTAGTGAGTTTTGAACCATTTGATACCTACGATAATTCTTAATTACAAAACTTTATCCGTATAAGTAAACTCATATATAATGCACGAGTTGAAAATTCCACTTCTTTACTTAAAGTGTATGAAAATATCCCCTTTCATTCCTAAACAGCTAAATTAACCACTATTTTAGGGAGAGTCATATCTCTTTGATTCCATAGTTGAAAAAGTGATAGCATGTACCTGCGAAATTTTGTTACCCATGAGTACAACAACTGAAGCAACCTCCCGGCAACCCGTACATGTGATTCAACCAGGGCAGCAGCATCATTGACTCCGTCCTGACCATTGCAACTAAATGCTACTCTCTCTGTAGTCTGGTTATAAATTTAATTCTTTTCATCAGGTTTAACTCCATAGAATACCTGTTCAGAAGATAAAATATGACCATCATACTGCTAAAAGCTAACATATGTTCAAAAAATCGATAATTTAGATTTGAAAATTTGCTAAACAGTTACGTAATAACTGCATGCGACATAAAATCAAACCACCACAAGTGTTTGTACATGTCCTTTTGGAATACCAACAACTGACGCGACATACTCAAATGAATTCTTTTTATCTCCAGTTAGCAACAATACATTGATTCGTTGACTGGTTAAAGATTGAACGTTTATGTTGCATCTTATCGTATCCGATCATCGACATAAATAAGACGTGCAACAACACAATATATTTTGCTCCATAAGTTGATAGTATCTATGAAAAAGATTCAGTCACCTATATTACACTTTTATTACTTTTATTACCATTCAAAAATTGCATGTATATTGGATAAGTTTGATTTGCAAGGACATGGTACGTAGTCAAATAGGCGGGTCATAAGTAAGTTTCACGTTCTGAAGTATTAGAAGTTTACCACCCGCACAAATTCAATACAGTTAAAGAAGTTAGTATTCTGGTTGGTGTATAACAAAATTTGGGATGACAGTTTTTAGCAGCAAAGTGATGGGCACGTGACATCATAAGCAATGAATATTGGCACTGAAAGAATAAACATAAACAACAACATACCTGCATCTCTATAATATTCCTCAACATCAGCAATAATCATGTTTGGTACAATTTTTAACTCATTGATTTCTGCACAAGACTGCTCTCTGAGTCCGAAATAGCGAAAGCATATGCTAATTTTATGATTCTGGCCAACTCATGTTGGACAAAAATATTTTGACCCATAATAAATGCAAAAAATGCCTTTTATATTTAATTTGTAGTGTTGGTTTTAAAAAACTGAATTTGTATTAAATATATACATACCTGTTGCAGGTCAATATTGATCAGATGTAAATAGCACACCAAGAGACTAACATTAATCAGATGTACCTGAAACAAACCTGTGGTAGGTCAATAGCAGCAACGCATGGTTGTACAGGTATAGCTACAAAATATAAGGGGACACAAATTAAAACCTGAGAAAATATATGCTAAACAATAGCAACTAACACAATCAATCTAGAGAAAATAAAGTACCTATTATTGCAGATGCTCACACATTTAGTCCCCTGTATATATATGTAAGATGTGAATAATTTAATAAACATCGACTGTGAGGCGTATTTGTTACCCGAGTCTACAACTTGTTTGCTGAGCGTGGACAATGCATTGTAAGTTTTGGCCAGCTGAGATAACCTTTGACACTGACTAAGTCATGTTCAATGGAAACACCAGAGCATAAGAACACTACCTTAATAACACTTGCGATTAGGAGAAGTATAGATAAGACGATTGTAAATGGATGAAAAAGATATGAACGTTACAATTGCATCAAGTTTTTATATGCTGTAAAAAACATATTAGAAGAAGAACAATAAAATATTTTAAAGTGTTCCACGTCTTGATCGGACAAAGCCAGTCAGAAGTATCACTTTATAAATTTAAAAATTCCCATATCTAATCGAACTTTTAACCATTATATTAGGTTATAGTTACAACAGTTTATAACTCAAAGAAATACAAAACCTTAAAATTCGAGTGAACCCTTCTTCAACCATCTTCATCCCTTACCTGTAAAAACACAAAATGTATATATTGCACTTTCGAATCCTTCCCAAACCTCTAACCTGTATGCGTATTTATTGTATCTGAATATATACAATTTATAGATATTTCAACAGGACTGTCTATACTTGAAATTATTATCAGTTTTTTTATTAATTTCAACTGGACTGTCTATACTAAATAATAGAGATTTCAACAGTATTTATTGTATCTAAATATGTACAATTTATAGAGATTTCAACAGGACTATCTATACTAAAAAATAGCATCTCAACCCTCCCATTTTGGCTCCAAATATTAGATACTCCTTCCGCCCATTATGATATTGAAAACTAATACAATAAATCAAGAACGCACCTCATACCCGTTATAAATCTGATAGGTGAAGAATATATGCGAAATACGGTATACCTTGAAATTAGTATTAGGTCCATCAAAAAATGCACGACTGCAAGATCATTTTCAACTTGATTTTAATTAATCAGATGAACATGAAAATATAGAAAATTCATTTAATTAATAGAAATGAAGATCGTTAGAAACAGTTACCCCAATTTGAGCTGTCACCTTGAGACCATACCCTCCCATATTGCCACCACAACCATATAATGAATCTGAATGGCTGTAAAATTCACCTTATCTTCCCGGATTGTATTGGAACATTATTTTCTTGGTCATACAATACTAATAAGGATTTAAAGTTCAATTAGAGGTTCTTCAACTTGAATATTGATATCAATTCATACTATATGCAGAGTTTTTAAAGTGCTTCACTACGCCTCTCAGCCCCTACAATTTATAAAAACAATATAATTTTATCTCTCATGATTCATATTACTGGATGTAGAATATAGAAACGAATTTTGAAACAAAATAAGAATCGAAAGATCCAATTGAATATAAAGAAACCCTAAAAATCTTTGAACTTTAAAATACATAATAATTCAAACTATAGAAACGAATTAAGAATAAGTATTTACTTACCATGGCTGTAGATATTGGAAGAATATCGTATACCGCTAAGTGTAATTCATTTTCATACTAAAGCTTTGACTTTATAAATATATACAAAACAGAAACATATACGTACATACATACATTAAAGTTACAAAATCATTGGAAAATAGAAATGGAGAAAAAGACCAGTGATGGGAATTATTTGATGCAACAACATTACCACTAACATTACCAGTGATAGGTATGGGTTATTGTTGGCTTGTGTTGACCTAGTACACCTTTTCCATAATACTTCATAAACTTTGTACATAATACTTCATAAATAAAAACTTTTCTGAATGTACCAGTTAGGAAGGTTGTATCCGTTAAGAAAACATATTGGATACACAATGGATGACTTTCAATCTGTCTGTTGGTTTCCTTTAAACTAATTTTATTTGTTCAGCGAATTTGACCCCTTAAAACTGAAGAATAACATGAAACGACCCATTCACGAGTGAATAAGTCTAAGTTCACAATTGAACTACTCGACTACTTAGGTCAACCAAGAACCAGTAAACACTATATATCCTGCTAATATGCTAAAGCCTGGTGATATGCATTTTATAATATAATTAAGCGCAATTTTACAGATTTTGAACCTATTTTAAGAAATTAGCAAAATATAGAACTAAATCAAAAAATTCAATAAGAACTGTAATTCCAATAAAATTACTTACCGTTGTCTGATTTCTTGCATCGAAGGTGTTGAACAAACGTCTACTTTATTCACAATTTCTCAAATTTAAGGAATTAAAAACCCTTACCGTTGTTTGATTTCCCACTGAAGGTTTTTATCATAGCAGGTTTGGTTATCGGAATTAGGGCAAGATCCGAAATTAAGTTTGCGATAAACAGATTGGAGACGAAAGAACGATATTCACCTAGGGTTTTGCGGTTATTCTGTACATTAGGGTTTTTTTGATGAAGAATTCGTGAGTGAAGGAGTGATCGATTGATGAAGAATTTTGGGAGTTGAACAATTGTGCGTTCAATTGTAATACGGAGCGAGGAATTGAAAATTGAGCGTGTTGTTTTGAATCCCTAATCTCTATTTTTTCTTCCGTGCCGTGTGTTTTGTATGGAGAGGGTAATCAGGAGATTTTAAGCGAGTATGGAAGACTTATCACGTGTGATTGTATAGATGATGGGTGATGGATGGGCAGGATTAAAGGATGATTTTGGATGGATGGTTAGGATCGAAATTTTTTTGGAGATATCACCTAATTGTGTGTTTCTTATTAGTGTAAGAGAGATTAGAAATTAGAATTAGAATATTAAATTACATTATGTTGTAAATTTAGTAGTAAAATATGGATGGTAATTAGTCAAATATGGATAGTAAAATTTGTACTATATATATGTGGATAATGAACACACATATACACACCATTTTCTTACATATAAGAAATATACTCTCTCTCTCTCTTCCATTACTACTCTCTCATATTTAAGGATTGTATAGGCTTAGGTCAAAATTAGTTATAAGCCTACTGAATTATAACACGTTATCAGCACGAAGAGCTTAGTGTAATCAAAGGATATCTCAAACGATCACGAGTCACTAATCAAAGTATGAAATTATTAAGGTTTTTCAGACTCGGACATATCAAATTTTGGACTACTAACATTTTGAACTACTAATTTTTATTAAGTTCTTAGTGCATTTGTATTGTTCTTATTATATGGTTGGCTCTGCCACCTAAATTATATATGGTCGACACTGTCGCCTAACTATCATTTATGTTTACTAACTTTTATTAACTTCACTAACATTTATATTTATGTTATTTAAGTTATATATGGCCGGTTATACCGCCTGAATTATATTTTCTGTAATCTAACTCTTATTAACTTCACTAACATTTATATTTATGTTATTTAAGTTATATATGGCCGGTTATACCGCCTGAATTATATTTTCTGTAATCTAACTCTTATTAACTTCACTAACATTTATATTTATGTTAATAAGACCTCATGATTGTACGCAACATGTCATTTGACAACACGGTACTTTATGTACGCAACACGTCATTTGACAACACGGTACCATGGGTCGAGATTAATTCCGATCAATACGAATACGACGGGGTCTTTATATGTTATCTAACATTTATGATTACTTATGCAATTAATCATTATTTATTTCATGCATACTAATGTTTATTCTTAAATTTATAATTTTAAAAGTTAAAATAAAAAAATAGTTTGTATTTTTATTAAAAGTAAATCTTAAAAGTTAAAATAAGAAAAAGTAGTTTGTACTTTTATTAAAAGTAAATCTTAAAAGTTAAAATACAAAAAGTAGTTTGTATTTTTATTAAAAGTAAATCTTAAAAGTTAAAATAAGAAAAAGTAGTTTGTATTTTTATTAAAAGTATATCTTAAAAGTTAAAGTAAGAAAAAAAAAGGGGATGGTAAAATGGAATAGTTTTTTTGTCAAAAATGAAGTATTGAAAATGAAGTGGTCTCCTTCTATAACTAAAAAAAATATATACTTTTATCAAATGAATTTTTTTGTGGCCGACAATTTCAAACACGAGTCCGTGTTTAGTTTATCAAGAATATCTCTTGCTTTGGTGAAAGGTCACGATCACGATATCAGGTGTTGTGAAAGAATTAAAAAATTGGTCAAGTGGCCTTTTAAAAAACTAGAAAAAAAATTTAAACAAAAAGTTTTTTTTATATATTTATAATTTATGGGTAACGTAAAAAAAAAGGAAGTTTTTTAAAAAAAAAAAACAAAGAAAGTGTTTAAATGAGTTTTACAGAAAGGGGGAAAGCAAAGTAAAATTTTTTTTTTTTCCAAACAAAGGTAAATGAAAGTAGGACTTAATACAAGAAAAAAGTAAACATCTCCTAGACGTGATAAAATCTATCAATGATAAGTATTAGACTTGATGAGCTAAATGTGACAAAAATGTTTCAACATGTCTTATGTTAATTTTCTAAAATAAGTTATTATTATTTCGAGTTTAACACATATACATATGTTAATTAAAAACAACCTTTTTGTTCTTATGTAGTGTTGGGTTGCAATTTTGGTTGTATGCCATAATTCCATCCAGTAGAGTGACAATAGAAAACTTTTGATGATAATCAATAAAAAACTTTTTTCCAAACTTGTTAAATGTTTTGTTAAAAACGTGACCGTTGAAAAAAAGGAGGTTGAATAATAAAACTTAAAAAATAAATTATTTTTTAAGAGTGTGCATCAAAATGGCCCGTTTAATAATGGGGAGTAAAATATAGTCAAATTGTTTCAACGAACAAGGGTTCAATTGGATCCGCATCCACGACCCGCGGGTGCTATCCCTAATTGTGACAAGTACAAATCAACTAAAAGTCTAAAAAATAAATGCTCTTATAGGGACCAAATGTTCACAATAATTATCTAAGCTAGATATGAAACAAATAGTTCATAAAAAAAAAAAAAAAGGTCGTTGTGCGTTTTCGGGATGATAGCCGAAATACACTTACAAAAGTAGGTCAGCCGTCAATTCTTTATGGCCATATCAACGTAGATCAATAAAATCATTTATGGTTTTGATAAAAGATTAATTAAAAATTAATTGTTTTTTGGTCTTGGATTCTCGGTAACAAAAGCAAAGGTTGTTTTTGGTTGCCACAACAAACAAGACAGAGGTTGTTGACTTTTGTTGTTAAACATGGCACAAGTGAACAATAACAATAGATTATTGTTTTTGAAAAGAATAATGATGCGTTAATTTTATTGTATAAAATAAAATTAAAGAAAATGGTTTTCATTGATGACTATGAACAAACGCAAACAAAGTGTTTGTGGTATTTGGTGATTAAAAAAAAAAAGTGCATCTAAAGCTTCTACTGAAAATAATATGCATCTAAAGCTTCTACTGAAAATTAATGTGCAAGGTACAACGTATAACTATATAGTCAAATTCATTTGAGCCTTCGGAGTCACAAGTATATGATGTATATATATATTACTCAATTAACAAAATAGCAAATCTAAATTAATTCATATGAATAGTAAAACGAAATTAATTAACTTACTATTCACATAAAAAAGCGCATATGATAAAAAGCGCATCGCATATGATAAGCGCATATGATAAAAAGCGAATATGATGAAAAACACAACGCATATGATGAAAATCGCATATGATTAAAAGCGCATATGGTGAAAAACACAGCGCATATGATTAAAAGCGTATATGGTGAAAAGGATATATGATAAAAAAAAAAACACATATGGTGATTTATAAAAAAAAAAAAAAAAAAAACACATATGGTGATTAATGGAAAGCACATATGGTGATTAATGAAAAGTATATTGTGAAAAAGAATCACAAATGTTTCTTGAAAGAATTCAAGGTAAGATATATGAACCAATTCATCCATCATGTGAACCATTTTGATATTTCATGGTTCTAATAGACGCATCTAGCGGATATTCTCATATTTGTATGTTATCAAGCCGTAATATGGCATTTGCAAAGTTTCTTGCACAAATTATTAAATTGAGAACACATTATTCTGATTACACCATTAAAAGGATGAGACTTGATAATGCTGGTGAGTTAACATCTCAAGCATTTAATGATCATTATATATCTACAGGGATTGTTGTTGAACATCCAGTTGCTCATGTGCATACATAAAATTGGTTTAGCTGAATCAATAGATAAACGCTTACAGCTAATAACTAGACAATTGATAATGAGTACAAATCTCTCAATATTTATATGTGGACATGTAAATTTACATGCTGCGACATTAATTCACATTATACCATGTGGAAGTCGTAAATATTTTCACTTAATACTTGATTTTGGCCAAGAGCCAAATATTTTCTACCTTAAAACATTGGTTGTGCTGTGTATGTTCCAATTGTATCACCACAACACAATAAAATGGTTCTTCAAAGAAAGATGATAATATATTTTGGATATAAAACATCTTCAATCATAAGATATATTGAACCCATGATGGGTGATGTTTTTACAGCACGTTTTGCTGATTGTCATTTTAATAAAACATTGTTCCCTAGATTAGGGGGAGAAATAAAAATAAAAAATAAAATGATGCTTCATGATGCGAACATCAATTAAGGTATATTGAACTCGCACAAAAGAATGTGAAACGAAAGTTCAAAAATAATGCATATGCAAGAACTTGCAAATTAATTACTTTATGCATTTACAGATATAAAAAAGTGACTAAATCATATATACCAGCGATAAATGCTCCAGCTCGAACTGAAATTCCAAAAGCTGGCAATAATGTCACTGTTGAGTCTTTGCCACGCATCAAACGTGGAAGATCAATTGGTTCCGAAGATAAAAATCCTCGAAAAAGAAAATCAGTTGATAATGAGGTAAGAGAAAGTGTTCAAGAAGAACCACAAATCAATATTCCTTCTGCAGTGGATATTGATAAATGTAAATACTAAAATTGCGATAAATTATGCAATATTATGGAACCGAAATGAAACTAAAATCTCTATGAGATATTTTCATATAATGTTACAATGACATCATGAATAAAGATGATGATCTGGAACTAAAATCTGTCATTGAATATACAAAATGGACATGATTGAGCTCAATGGAAAGGAGCAATAAGAGCTGAATTAGAATCGCTCGATAAAAGAAAAGTTTTCGGATCAATCGTTATCACTTTTAAAGATGTGAAACGTATGGGATACAAATGAATTTTTATCCGAAAAGAAATGTGCAAATGAAGTTACAAGGCAAAACTAGACTTGTAACTCAATATTTCCCACAAAGACCAGAAATGAATTAGGAGGAAAAATTATCCTCCTGTAATGGATACAATTACTTATTAGATACTTAATCAACCTGGTAGTTATTTAAATGCATCTCATGAATGTTGTTACTACTTATCTGTATGGATCACTTAATAGTGATATATATGAATATACCTAAAGGGTTAAGGTATCATAAGCATCTAATGTAAAATCCAAGGGAATATATTCCATTGAATCACAAAGATTTCTAAGTGGGTTTATACAAACGGGACGTATGTGGTATAACCGATTAAATGACTACTTGATAAAAAAAAAAGGGTATAAATATAAACTTATTTTGCACGTATGTTTTATAAAAACAATGTTCGGATATGAGATCGTAGTTGTTTATGTCAATGTTCTTAACATCATATGAACAAATAAAGAGATCTATGAAATCATTCAACTTCTAAAGAATTATTTTGAAATGAAAGATCTTGAAAAAACCAAGTATTACCTTGGATTGCAAATTGAGCATATGCCTAATGGTTTACTTGTACATCAAACAACTTATACCGAAAAGATTTTAAAACATTTTTTTTTAAAGACAAACTCATTGTTGTTAGATCACTCAATATTGACACTGATCTATTTCATCCCTGCGAAGATCATGAAAATTTTAACAGATCGGAAGTTCTATATTTTAGTGCAATTGAGGTTCTTATGTATCTTATAGATTATACAAGATCTGACATTTCTTTTGCAGTTAATTTGTTGACAAGGTTCAGCTCAGCCCCTACCAAAAGACATTGGAATGGGATCAAACAAATAGTTTGATACCTTCGGGGAACTACTGATTTATAATTATTTTATTCTAACAACTCGAAACAAGATTTGTTTGGTTATACAGATGCAGATTATTTATCCGATCTACATAAAGCTAAATCTCAAACTGGATATGTATTCCTAAATGGAGGCACCGCAATATCATGACGTTCTCAAAACAAACACTTGTTGCAACATCATCAAATCATGCCGAAGTGATTGCATTACATGAAGCTACTCGGGAATGATTTTAGTTAAGATCAATGATACAAATCATTATTGATTCTTGTGGACTAGAACGCTATAAAAGCCTAACAGCTATCTATGAAGATAATACAGCTTACATAGTACAAATGAAAGAAGAGTATCAAAAAATGACAGAACAAAACATAAATGCTGACGAGGCGCTAAAGTTATAAACAGTCTCAACGGTCATAAGTTTGATGGAAAAGAATGGTATATTAGTAAGGCTCAGAAAAAGACTGAAAGGGAATAGGAATTGAAACAACAGTTTGAACAAACCATGAAGGAGACTGTAGACAAATCACGTGGACCAAACTTGTACATAAAAGATTTAGATGATACAGTTTCAGATGAAAACCTCAGATTCTTCTCATATACTCAAGATCTCGTAAAAGACAACCAGATTAAAATGAGATACGTTCAATCAACAACTCTGTTGATCTTTATACCAAAACACTGTCAATCGCTGTTTTTCAAAACATACATTCACAATATTGGCATGAGGCAAGTTCAAAAGATGTGACGACTCAGCGTTGTCTACTTGAGGGGGAGTCAACTCTATGCTGCACTCTTTTTCCCTTAGCTAAAGTTTTATCCCACTGGGTTTTCTTTAGCAAGGTTTTTAACGAGGCAGTATTAATTGCTCTTTAAAAAAAAATTACCATCCAAGGGGGAGTGTTGTAAATTTAGTAGTAAAATATGGATGGTAATTAGTCAAATATGGATAGTAAAATTTGTACTATATATATGTGGATAATGAACACACATATACACACTATTTTCTTACATATAAGAAATATACTCTCTCTCTTCCATTACTACTCTCTGAATTGTATAGGCTTAGGTCAAAATTAGTTATAAGCCTACTGAATTATAACACATTAATATTAATATTAAAATTAATGATGTGTGTGGCCGCCATCTTCATCGGTAAGAAGGGATTCGGAGTCGCAATTGTCTGAATACTGTTTTCAAGTCGGTTTATATTTGAACGCTTTTTTTCAACGCAGAATACGAAACAATATATCCGTCTTCATTTTCTAGATTCAAGCAACAAAAATACCAATTCTCCGCTTCCGCAAAGCTACGGTTTGTTAATTTTCAATCAATAATTTTCAGTTTCTTCAATTGCAATAACTACAATGATTTCCGATACCTAAAATCTGAATGCGTATACGATTCCATAAGATATAATTTTATATCATCGTACTGATTTACCGTGTAGATCTAGTTTCTGATTTGTGAACTTCGCGTTGAATCTGTTTATGTGCAGCTTTTGTTGATCAATAATATAATATTACTCATAGTATGTACTGTTATGTTGATGATTAAGTTTAGCATATGCTTAATTGTTAATTGTTCGATTAAACTATGATTAGCTTCTGTTTGTTTCAGATTTGGTTGTAACAGTCTATTGTGTATTAATAATTATAAAATAGTATAGATTGATTAACTGGTCCATTACTTTTAATGAAAAAATCTTACTTAAAAAAAAAAAAATTGCACACAAGATATAGAACAGTGAAGTAGTATTTGTTTCCGAAAGTATTCGGTTCACAAGTTGTATTATTGTTTGCTCCATAATACTACAATCCGAATCATGGATCAAATGAATTCTGGCGGTTTTGAGTAATTGTTGCGAGGTTTTTAAATGAAATATATTGACTTGTTTATGAGTTGTGAGATTTTATGGAGGGGAATTAACGATTGAAATTTGTTTTGCATTGGAACAGAGGATTTGAAATTTGTAAAAGATGACGTGGTTTAGGTCAGGATCTAGTATTGCAAAGCTTGCAATCAGGAGAACCGTAACGCAAAGTGGATCATATGCATCAAGGACGCGTGTATTTCCGTCTGAAAGCCGATGTTTTCATACAACAGTCTTCAAGTCTAAAGCACAATCTGCACCTGTTCCTCGAGCGGTCCCACTTTCTCGTTTGACTGATAGCTTTTTAGATGGAACTAGTAGTGTCTACCTCGAAGAGCTTCAAAGAGCTTGGGAGAATGATCCAAACAGTGTTGATGAGTCATGGGACAATTTTTTCAAGAACTTTGTTGGTCAAGCTGCTACATCCCCTGGAATATCGGGTCAAACCATACAAGAGAGCATGCGATTGTTGTTGCTTGTTAGAGCATATCAAGTTTATGGTCACATGAAAGCTAAAATTGATCCTTTGGGTCTGGAAAAAAGAGAGATTCCTGCTGATTTAGATCCCGCTTTTTACGGGTTCAGCGAAGCTGATTTGGATCGTGAGTTTTTTCTAGGTGTATGGAGGATGTCTGGGTTTTTGTCTGAGAATCGACCTGTGCAAACACTTAGGTCTATATTGACCCGTCTGGAACAAGCTTATTCTGGAAATATTGGTTATGAGTACATGCACATTGCTGATCGTGAAAGATGTAATTGGTTGAGAGATAGAATCGAGACTCCAACCCCGACTCAGTATAATAGTGAGCGCCGTGAGGTCATCCTTGATAGACTCATATGGAGTACTCAGTTTGAGAATTTTTTAGCTACAAAATGGACGGCTGCTAAAAGATTTGGACTTGAAGGCGGGGAAACTTTAATCCCAGGCATGAAAGAGATGTTTGACCGGTCAGCAGATCTCGGCGTTGAAAGCATTGTTATTGGAATGTCTCACAGAGGAAGATTAAACGTCTTAGGTAACGTTGTTAGGAAGCCGTTAAGGCAAATTTTCAGTGAATTCAGTGGTGGTACGAAGCCAGTTGACGAAGTTGGGCTCTACACTGGAACTGGTGATGTAAAGTATCATTTAGGAACATCGTATGACCGCCCGACACGAGGAGGAAAACGAATCCATTTGTCTTTGGTTGCAAACCCGAGTCATTTAGAAGCTGTTGACCCGGTCGTGGTCGGGAAAACTAGGGCAAAACAGTATTACTCGAACGATACAGATAGGACGAAAAACATGGGTATTTTGATTCACGGGGACGGAAGTTTTGCGGGTCAAGGTGTGGTTTATGAGACTTTGCATTTAAGTGGTCTTCCAAATTACACCACTGGTGGGACCATTCATATTGTAGTGAACAATCAAGTTGCTTTTACTACTGATCCACAAGCAGGAAGATCTTCACAGTATTGTACGGATGTTGCTAAAGCTTTAAATGCTCCCATCTTTCATGTGAATGGTGATGATGTAGAAGCAGTTGTCCATGCGTGTGAGCTTGCAGCAGAATGGCGACAGACGTTCCATTCAGATGTTGTTGTTGACATTGTCTGTTATCGAAGATTTGGGCATAATGAAATTGATGAACCTTCGTTTACTCAACCCAAAATGTACAAGGTCAGTCCTCTTACATGTTACTCATCTGCTTTTTATATGGTAAATGTCTTTTCACCATCATGGTTTGTCTTCTTTTTAAATTTGTAAACGGTACTGGTGTTTTCCAGATCATCAGGAATCATCCTTCATCGTTAGAACTCTACCAGAAGAAGCTTCTAGAAACTGGCCAGGCAACTAAAGAAGATATTGATAGAATACAAAGCAAGGTTACTGCAATCCTCAATGAAGAATTCCTTGCTAGCAAGGATTATGTCCCTCAAAGAAGAGACTGGCTTTCAGCTTACTGGACCGGATTCAAGTCTCCTGAACAGCTTTCACGTATTCGTAACACTGGGTAAGTTTTCACATACGTTGTTACACATATAACCTTGTAGTTTGGCCTGTCTTTGAGAAGTATATTCTTCTGCAGGGTGAAACCAGAGATCTTGAAAAATGTTGGGAAGGCAATCACAACTCTTCCTGAAACTTTCAAGCCTCATAGAGCTGTTAAGAAGATATTTGCAGATCGTTTTAAGATGATCGAGACTGGTGAGGGTGTTGACTGGGCAGTTGCAGAAGCCCTTGCGTTTGCAACATTGTTGGTGGAAGGAAACCATGTGAGATTGAGTGGTCAAGATGTTGAAAGAGGTACTTTCAGTCATAGACATTCTGTTGTTCATGACCAGGAAACAGGGGAACGTTACTGTCCGTTGGATCATGTAATGATGAATCAAAATGAGGAAATGTTTACTGTAAGCAACAGGTAAATGCAAATCTTTTTAAGCTTCATTACATGATTTTCCTTTTCCTGATACTTCCATTTTGAATATTTGATGTCTAAAATTCGTGTGTTTGATGTTCAAAATTGTTAAAAACAGTTCGCTTTCAGAATTTGGCGTCCTGGGATTTGAGTTGGGATACTCAATGGAAAACCCTAATTCGCTTGTATTGTGGGAAGCTCAATTTGGGGATTTTTCAAATGGAGCTCAGGTGATATTTGACCAGTTTTTGAGCAGTGGAGAGGCTAAATGGCTGCGCCAGACAGGACTAGTTGTGTTACTACCTCATGGTTATGATGGTCAGGGCCCCGAACACTCAAGTGCAAGACTAGAGCGTTTCCTTCAGGTAAATACTTTTGCTTGTTGTAAGTCCATTTTGCTGACAGTTTCATGCACTTTACCTTTGTAAGAAGTTTCATCTTAGGTTAATGGGTCAAAATTACCTTTGGTTGTATGTTAGCTTATATCTACTACTACATGCGATGGTGTAGCTTGTATCTTTATTGACACGATCTACCTTATATAATCTACTGGCAGATGACTGATGATAATCCGTTTGTTATACCTGAGATGGAACCAACTCTTCGCAACCAAATTCAGACCTGCAATATGCAGATTGTCAATGTTACAACACCTGCAAATTATTTCCATGTGTTGCGTCGACAGGTTAGTTTGTTCGTATAACAGTACTTTTTTTGTAAAGCCTGTATAACAGTACTTAAAAAGATTAATGAGATTCATCGCTTCCTAACATTTTATTGTTGTTTTTCAGTTGCATAGGGAGTTCCGTAAGCCGCTTGTTGTAATGTCTCCTAAGAATTTGCTCCGTCACAAAGAGTGCAAGTCAAATTTATCGGAGTTTGATGATGTCCAAGGTCACCCAGGTTTTGACAAACAAGGGACTAGATTCAAGCGACTCATCAAGGATCAGAATGACCACTCAGATCTTGAAGAGGGCATTAGACGTTTAGTTCTTTGCTCTGGAAAGGTTCGTAAAACTTTAAATAGAAATAACTCTCCAATAGAGATACATAACATAGTTATAAGTTATGTATAATGATTAGGTCATCCCTTTCACATACTTTGCACTTTTGTCATTCTGGTTGCTTTAATGATGCTGGGTTTTACAGGTTTACTACGAACTTGATGAGAAGAGGAAGTCAATTGAGGGTAAAGACATTGCAATTTGCCGCGTTGAACAACTCTGTCCATTCCCCTATGATCTCATTCAACGTGAACTAAAGCGTTATCCAAGTAAGTTTAAACTTCCAATTAGGCTATTGTTAAAGGGTGTGAGCCTTTTATCCGTCACTTATGTGGCACCTTTGGTGTCATGGCTCTGACGCCCCTGATGCCTCTAGCGGAGCGTCACCCGTTACAATTAAGGGGCGTCAGTCAATTATTAGACAGAAAAAAGGAATGTATCAAGGGGTTTTCAGCCAATCATAATCCACCTTTAATTTTTATATATTATTAATTTATTTGTTTTATACCCAACTACCAATCATATTTTACCACATCGCCCATCACAAATTTAACACTCAAATTTGACACTCCCATTTATTTAACTTCACTTCTTGATCTTGCTACGTCACCAAAAAGTACACCATTACCATTTGCCTTTGACGTCACAGTCTGGGTTAACAGCAGTCTTTATATGTTTTTGCTGGTAGACATGGCCACTGCAACCCATTCCATTGACCTATGACTGGGTCGATATAAAATTATAGATGATTCACGTAACTATGTGAGAGTGCGAGACCTAGTAATTTTTCTTTGTTTTGTTACTAACATTATGCATTAAAGAATTTCGAAGATTTTTACACGTGCTTTTCATAGCACAAGTGACCTATGAATATTTTGGTGTCTTTAAATCACATTTGACCCATAAACTCTCTTTGGCTTATACTTCAGATGCAGAAGTTGTGTGGTGCCAGGAGGAGCCAATGAATATGGGGGCCTACAGTTACATTGCCCCACGCCTTGCTACCGCCATGAAGGCGCTCGATAGAGGTACTATAGATGATGTCAAATACGTGGGCCGGGCTCCATCTGCTGCCACTGCAACTGGTTTCTACAGCGTTCACGTGAGAGAACAGGCAGAACTCGTGCAGAAAGCCCTGCAGCCAGAACCTGTCATTAACCCTGATCTTTGTTAGAGCCTGTATCCTGGTAAGACTTGAAATCATTGTTTTAGATCTTGACCTATTTACATTTTAATGGGCTGATTCTTTCAGTTTCTTAATAATTTCAGACGGGTAAAATAAAAATATCTAGCTAAAAAGATAACAGGACCAATGGATTGAAAGTCGTCGTAACTGTATTTTAGTACATACAGCCTACTAATTTGCTTTATATAATATGTGCTATTATATTGTTTTTAATACATCTAAAAATGCATTGAGGTTGACATGAATTTTAAAATTGACCCATTTGCAGTTGACTTGGTGCAGAAAATTATCTTAACCCAACTTGCACATCACACCACAATAACACCTGTGGCTACTGGCTAGATCATTTTGATAGTTCTCCGTAGTATTTAAATCAAGTTATTTTTATTCATTTGCAGGGGTTTTCACCATAGTCGGAGTGTCGGGGTGGCATCCTTTTGCTTTAATTTAAATCGGGCAATCGAGTATTGGCAACATTCGTGTGGAATAATAACGTAAAAATGTTGATATACGTTGTGCCATGGGTTCATGGCATGTAACTATTACAGTTTTATTACTATATTTTTTGAGGGATGACTTGTTTGGTAATCATGATGATCATATCAGAATACAATCCGAGATTATTTTGGTTCAAGTTATGTTATATTTACTCTATAGCTTCGACCTAAAAGCTTTTTGTTTCGAATTTTCTTGTTTATTTATGTTGATCTTGCCTCTTTTATCTTATTATTATCACTTGAATGTGATTTCGAGACCCATAAGAGGTTCGGTTTATGTATTTCATACAACTAGCTAAAAAAATGTTCATCATATTATTGTTGATATTTTATGAATCTGATTTCTATAGTTTCTCAGAAGTTTTTGGTCACTCAAAGTTATCATAATATTTTTTTAACATGAATTAATTAAAATTAAAATAGATTGAAAAAGATCTAATTGTGATACAAATGTTACAATTGAAACTCCTTAACACATGGGTCGCACTTAAATCGGTGTTAAGCCCGAAGAACGACAGTAGAAAAAGATTGCACCAATAAACCAACAGCCACCGCAAACCATACTCTACTCGACTAAGGAATCACTCAAAGTGCATATATAAAACCAATAAGTTTCGCTCCCGACCCAGGTAAAATCGTAATGAACTAATGATGATGTAGCATCCAGAAGGCCGGTAACGTATTACTCCCTCCGTCCCAAATTTATTGTCTCCAGACAAAAAATACGCAGTTTTAGGAAATCTCACTAACTTCATTCTCCACCAATAATATATCTTCTCTCTCCAGATTAATCTCTTTTAATTGGTTGAAAAAGAATCTGGACAATTAATTTGGAACACATTGATTTAGGAAGGAGGTACATATACAACATAATAAAGCTCTGAATAAATTAATTTTAGATGGGAAGGACACTGACCCTAATGTTCTTCAAAAGTCAATGTTGTCTAGAAACATACTAACCCATCTTAATTTTCTGCTCATGGGTCAAGTTGACCATATAAATATAGACTCTGTAATTAACCTTTGTTTACAATTACAATAATATGATTATTAATTAATTATAATTATATTATATTTATAATTTATACAGCAAATAATTTGATTATTAGTTATATGGATACGGATTTGGTAGGCCAAAAGAGTGGATATTTACGAAAAGAAAGAAAATAGGAAGCTACCTACAATGTTCGTGACTAATGTGAATACGAGACTTTTTTAATTGACACTTGGCTTAACCAAAACTACATTTTTAACTTTGTTTTTTCCGCTTAATAAGGTTTCATATAATGAAAGGACACATCATAGGATATGTGTCATTTAACGTGTGTACGAAATAATTGTACTGTACACGAACATCGATTTGAGTTGATAGTTATAGTTTAGGCTGTAGTCATTTCGCTATTAATAAAAGTACGAAAAAATTTATGTCGTGTTCAATCTCAATTTCTCAGTAACTTATTTATTTGATTAAGGCGTATTGTAACGGAAGAACGCGTGGGTAGGAATAAGGTTGTTTTCAATGTTTAATTCAATACCGAACTCGACAATGAATATAATTTTTAGAGTAGTTGTACGGTGTTGAACTTAGTGTTGATAAATACTGTATGTTTTACATATGTAAAGTAGAATTTTACCAAATTTTTGTTGTCGTCATGGAGATAAATATGTTTTCAATTATTGGACAAAAACGTAAGAAACTGTAGTTAGATGAAAATGACTTTGGAGTCATCTTTAATTACTTAATGAATTTGCTAAATTACCCACTTGCTTAACTTGTCCAACTTGCCAAACTTTAAAATTCAACATTTTGGAGCATTAGAAAACATCATTGGTGGCTTTTGTAATGTAAATTGCTACCACTTTTCTAGAATGGTCATAAAAGCGACGTCTCTGTAATTTAAAAAATTTAGTTTTATTTTGACCACCCCTTTGTTTCCTTTATGATACCAAAGAAATTAAATAATACTCCGTAGTTCTATTAGTGTCATTTTTTTTTGAGACATTAGTTTAAGGATTGAACTTAAATCTTCTTTACAGAATCTCAAGCATTCAACTACTGGGTCATTCATCGGGGTTTAATTATTAGTGTCATGAAAGTCTCGTAAGAGATTCAAAGTTTATATACCACTAGTAAGTAGTAACACATCTTTAGGTTGCCAAAAAAATGTTCGTCCTCTCAGAGTAACTTGAATAGATGAAACTTTAACCATGTACAGGTTTATGTTGGTATGAGTTGTCAAAAAATGACTTGAACCGATCACATATAACTCTTTTAGCTAGTTCTAGTACACGTGAGTAAAAATATGTCATCTCTGATAACAAAAAAAACTTTAACTTTGTACCTTATTTTTTTAAATAGTTAAGTATATATTACGGAGTACTACGAGTCACAACATAGAGTGCAATATAAAAAAGTATTTCTCCATATATTATATTTCTAATGCATACAAATTCTAAAAATCATATTAAGTATATGTAAATATATGTAATATCAAGCGATCTGTATTTTTATAATTGTGTTGTGACACTAAGATGTTGTTTATTTTTTAAAATACTTTTATCTGAAGATCTGTAAACCACATCTGTAACGAAGATGTACTGTGAAGGTCTATAGGCTGAATATTAAAGAGTGTTTATTTTCTTTTTTGTCTGCTAAACACCATTTAAAATCCCTGATTATTGTAATATTAAATTTTTACTAAAAGATTATTTATTGAATTAAAAAGTAATAAGAAAAGCTTTTTGTTATAATATATAAATATATATATAAATGGATAGTCAATTATTGGTACACAAAAGTAATATTATTGTATTACCTAAACTTATGATATTTTTGCTATAAATAGCCATGAATGCAAGCATTAAACTTGCACCATTTCTCACACTTACAAAGTGTTTCTTTCTTTCTCTCCATTATCATCTTTGTTCTTACACTTCATTATTAGTATTCTTAATCAAGAATCAAATCACTAAAGGTAGTTATAAGCCTACTGAATTATAACATCAAGAATCAAACCACTAAAGGTAGTTATAAGCCTACTGAATTATAACACGTTATCAGCACGATAATCTTAATACTAATTATGGTTGGCTCTGCCACCTAAATGATATATGGTCGGTTATACCACCTGAATAATATATGGTCGACACTGTCGTCTAATTATCATTTATGTTACTAACATTTATATTTCAATTATCTAACATTTATATGGCCGACACTGTCGCCTAATTTTCATTTATGTTACTAACATTTATATTTCTATTATCTAACATTTATATGGCCGACACTGTCGCCTAATTATCATTTATGTTACTAACATTTATATTTCTATTATCTAACATTTATATGGCCGACACTGTCGCCTAATTATCATTTATGTTTACTAATATTTATATTTATGTTATATAACATTTATTAATGATTGCTTACATATGGTCGACACTGTCACATACTTATCATTTATGTTATATTAAATTTATGTTTAATGTTTATATACTTATGAATATAAAGTGACTATAATTTATCATGTTGTTTGTTTTAATAGAAAATGTCGAATCTGGAAAAGCTTAAATTTACTCCTTTAGAATCAACTGGAAACAACTACATGCCATGGGTTATAAAAGTAAAAATGCATCTTAAATCAATGGGCATTCTTGAAGCCATAAATGAAAACAACACTTGTTCTGAAAAAGAACAAGCAACGGCATGTTGCTTTATTCATCAACATATTGATGAATGCTTACAAAATAATTATGTGACTGTAGAAGATCCCCATGTTTTATGGGAAGGTCTCAAAAGCAGATTCAATAATCAAAGAGAAATTTTACTTCCAGCTGCTATGGAACAATGGAGAACATTAAGGTTCCAAGACTTTAAGAAAGTAAATGAATATAGCTCAGCTCTATATAATACATGTTCACAACTTAAATTCTGTGGACATGAAATAAGTGATGCAGACATGATGGAGAAAACTTTCTCCACAATGAATGCTGCAAACATCACAGTGCAAAGAAATTTGAGAATGCTAAAGTTCAAAACATATCCTGAACTTAATTCATATCTCTTAGTTGCAGAGCAAAATGATGAGCTATTGATGAAAAATCAGCAATCCCGTCCTACTGGTACACTTGCAATCCCTGAAGCAAATACTGCAAATAATTATAAACAGGGACAAGGACGCGGGCAAGGTCGTGGTTATAATAACCATCACCATCATCATGCCAAAAGCCATAACTATGGTAGAAACCATCCTTATGGTAATGGTAATGGGCGAGGACGTGGTCGTGGCCGTGGTGGTCAAAGAAATAATAATCCACGAAAATATAAATATCAACCACAAAACAAGCCCACTAAACAAGATGTTGAAGAAAATTCTTCTAAAAATTCTGAAGAATCTTGCTACAAATGTGGTAGAATGGGCCACTGGGCTAATACTTGCCGAACATCTAAACATCTTGTTAAGATGTATCAGGATTCGCTGAAAGATAAAGAAAAGGAAGTAAACTTTGTGGATAACGTCGATCCAACAGTCACTGAGAAACCATCTGATTTATATGAAGATTTCTTGAATGTTTAAGTTGTGTGTCTTTCTAAAAATAAACGATTTAATATCGTCTGTCTTTGTCATTATGTTTGCTAAATGTTTCAGTACTATCTATTTGCGTTTAAAATATTGTGTAATATTAATGTACTCACTATTTATTTCTTATATATGAAGTTCAATATGAATTTTGCTGGAATACAACATCAATCAAGTGGTGGAGATCTCTGTATAGCAGACAGTGGAACTACACACACTATACTTAAATCCGAGAAATATTTTATTGATCTAAAACCAACGGAAGGAACTATACATACAATATCAGGACCTGCTAACTTGATAAAAGGGATAGGAAAGGCAAATTTCATACTACCAAATGGTACAAAATTTTTAATAAATGATGCCTTATTTTCTCCCAAGTCAAGCAGAAATTTATTGAGTTTCTCCGACATATACCTTAACGGGTATGATTATCAGTCAGTGACAACAGAAAATGAGAAATATTTAAGTATCACTGACAAGAGTCATGTGGTTGAAAAACTGCCAAGACTTAGTTCTGGATTACATTATACACATATAAATGTACCAGAAATACATATGGTAGTTAACGAAAAATATATTGATCCTGGTGTATTCAGTTTATGGCATAACAGATTAGGCCATCCAGGATCAACAATGATGAAAAGGATTATTGAATGTACTCATGGACATCCACTAAAGGATAGAAAAATCCATCATGATACAATGGTTCCATGTACATCTTGCTCTCTTGGAAAATTGATAACTAGACCCTCACCACTTAAGGTTGAGAAAGAATCACCAATGTTTCTTGAAAGAATTCAAGGTGATATATGTGGACCAATTCATCCACCATGTGGACCATTTAGATATTTCATGGTTCTAATAGACGCATCTAGCAGATGGTCTCATGCTTGTCTGTTATCAAGCCGTAATGTGGCATTTGCAAAATTTCTTGCCCAAATTATTAAATTGAGAGCTCATTTTCCTGATTACACCATTAAAAGGGTGAGACTTGATAATGCTGGTGAATTTACATCTCAAGCATTTAATGACTATTGCATGTCTATAGGAATTGTTGTTGAACATTCTGTTGCTCATGTGCATACACAAAATGGTTTAGCCGAGTCATTGATTAAACGTTTACAGTTAATCGCTAGACCATTGATAATGAGAACAAAACTCCCTGTATCTATATGGGGTCATGCAATTTTACATGCTGCTGCATTAATTCGCATCAGACCAAGTGCAAGTCATAAATATTCCCCCCTACAACTTGCTTTTGGTCAAGAGCCAAATATTTCCCATCTTAGAACATTTGGTTGTGCAGTGTATGTTCCAATTGCGACACCACAACGTAGAAAAATGGGTCCTCAAAGGAGGTTGGGAATATATGTTGGATATGAAACATCTTCAATATTAAGGTATATTGAACCTATGACAGGTGACGTTTTTACAGCACGTTTTGCTGATTGTCATTTTAATGAAACATTGTTCCCTAGATTAGGGGGAGAAATGAAAAATAAAGAAAATGATGTTTCATGGTGTGAACCTCAATTAAAGTATCTTGATCCTCGCACAAAAGAATGCTAGACAGAAGTTCAAAAGATAATGCATATACAAGAACTTGCAAATCAATTGCCTGATGCATTTACAGATACAAAAACGGTGACAAAATCATATATACCAGCAGTAAATACTCCAGCTCGAATTGAAATTCCAAAAGCTGGCAATAACGTCACTCATGAATCTTTGCCACGTCAGAAACGTGGAAGACCAATTGGTTCAAAGGATAAAAATCCTCGAAAAAGAAAATCAGCTGATAATGAAGTAAAAGAAAGTGTTCAAGAAGAACCACAAATCAGTACTCCTACTGCAGAGGAGATTGATGATGTCAATACAGAAATTGCAATCAATTATGCATATTCAAAAATATTATGGAACCGAAATGAAATGAAAAATCTTGATGAGAAATTTTCATTTAATGTTGCATATGACATCATGAATAATGATGATGATCCAGAACCAACATCTATGGTTGAATGTCAAAAATAGACATGATTGGGCTCAATGGAAAGAAGCAATACGAGCTGAATTAGAATCACTCAATAAAAGAAAAGTTTTCGGATCCATCATTCTCACTCCTAAAGATGTGAAACCTGTAGGATACAGATGGATTTTTGTCCGAAAAAGAAATGAGAAAAATGAAGTTACAAGGTATAAAGCTAGACTTGTAGCTCAAGGTTTTTCTCAAAGACCGGGAATTGATTATGAAGAAACTTATTCCCCTGTTATGGATGCAATTACTTTTAGGTACTTAATCAGCCTGGCAGTTTCTAAAAATTTAGAAATGCATCTCATGGATGTTGTGACTGCTTACCTATATGGATCACTTGATAGTGATATATATATGAAGATACCTGAAGGATTTAAGGTACCAGAAGCATCAAATGCAAAACCCAAAGAAATGTATTCGATTAAATTACAAAGATCTTTATATGGGTTAAAACAATCGGGACGTATGTGGTATAACCGATTAAGTGATTACTTGATAAGCAAAGGGTATACAAATAACCTTACTTGCCCTTGTGTTTTCATTAAGAAAACAACATCCGGATATGTGATCATAGCTGTTTATGTTGATGATCTTAACATCATAGGTACAAATAAAGAGATCTATGAAGCCATTCAACTTCTAAAGAAATAATTTGAAATGAAAGATCTCGGAAAAACCAAGTATTGCCTTGGTTTACAAATTGAGCATATGCCTAATGGTTTACTTGTACATCAAACAACATATACTGAAAAGATTTTGAAACGTTTCAATATGGACAAGGCAAAACCATTAAGTACTCCTATGGTTGTTAGATCACTCAATGTTGAAACTGATCCATTTCGTCCATGTGAAGATCATGAAGATATTCTTGGACCAGAAGTACCATATCTTAGTGCAATTGGAGCTCTTATGTATCTTACAAATTGTACAAGACCTGACATTTCTTTTGCAGTTAATTTGTTGGCAAGGTTCAGCTCTGCTCCTACCAAAAGACACTGGAATGGGATCAAACACATATTTCGATACCTTCGAGGAACTACTGATTTAGGATTATTTTATTCTAACGAATCAAAACAAGATTTGGTTGGTTATGCTGATGCAGGTTATTTATCTGATCCGCATAAAGCTAAATCTCAAACTGGATATGTATTCCTAAATGGAGGTACTGCAATATCATGGCGTTCTCAAAAACAAACACTTGTTGCTACATCATCAAATCATGCCGAAGTGATTGCATTACATGAAGCTACTCGGGAATGTTTTTGGTTGAGATCAATGACACAAATCATTACTGATTCTTGTGGACTAAAATGCGATAAAAGTCCAACAATTATCTATGAAGATAATGCAGCTTGCATAGCACATATGAAAGAAGGGTATATCAAAAGTGACCGAACCAAACACATACCTCCTAGATTCTTCTCATACACTCAAAATCTCATTAAGGACAACGAGATTGAAATGAGATATGTTCAATCCAGCAAAAACTCTGCTGATCTTTTCACGAAAGCACTTCCAACTGCTATTTTCAGAACACACGTTCATAACATTGGCATGAGACATTTTCAAAAGATGTAACAACTGAAGCGATGTCTACTTGAGGGGGAGTCAACTCCATGCTGCACTCTTTTTCCCTTAGCTAAAGTTTTTTCCCACTGGGTTTTCTTTAGCAAGGTTTTTAACGAGGCAGTAACTTACAGTTGATCTTCAACAAACAAAATTGCTATCCAAGGGGGAGTGTTATAATATATAAATATATATATAAATGGATAGTCAATTATTGGTACACAAAAGTAATATTATTGTATTACCTAAACTTATGATATTTTTGCTATAAATAGCCATGAATGCAAGCATTAAACTTGCACCATTTCTCACACTTACAAAGTGTTTCTTTCTTTCTCTCCATTATCATCTTTGTTCTTACACTTCATTATTAGTATTCTTAATCAAGAATCAAATCACTAAAGGTAGTTATAAGCCTACTGAATTATAACATCAAGAATCAAACTACTAAAGGTAGTTATAAGCCTACTGAATTATAACACTTTTAACAATAGTCACATTAGTATAATTAACACGTACAGTTACTAGATTCACAAAATTTGTAATATAATAATTTTTTTAAACAATGTAGTATCAAGAAAACTATTTTTACAAGTATTATACAAATATTGTAACCATTTTCTGTATATATGATATTAAATTCATATAAAATTATTCATTATATTCATAAAATTTGATAACCCTTTAATATATATACAACATGTTAATAAAATTAAATACCAATACGTAATAAAAAATAATAATAACAATTTCAAACAAATAAAAAATGATTATTAATAGCGTTATCTTTATAGTTTCGAAATAATCGTATAATTTAACTTGTATGATTAGCACATTCACAAAATTTACAATACCATAATATTTCTAAACAACTTAATATTAATAAAACTACCGGTACAAGTTCTATATGAATATGTATATATTCTACGAAACCATTCATAAATCATAACCTATTTACATATATACATATAATTTTAATAAAATTATTCAATAATGATACATAAGTTATTTATAACTTTTGAATACACCCATAATATTAATTTAATAATTTAATAATATTATAATATAATAATAATAATAATAATAATAATAATAATAATAATAATAATAATAATAATAATAATAATAATAGTAAGATATTAATAATAATAAAAAAGTATCAAAACAAGTTATATCAATAAAACATTTATCTAAGATAATTTTACATCTCATTTGTTTTATATTTATATCTAAGATAATTTTACATCTCATTTGTTTTATATTTATTATGGAGCTATGAGAAGCTATTATGTAAGCATGCTGATTTATAGATAATACTAGTACAAAGATCCGTAAAATCACGGGTTAATTAAATAATCCAAGTTTAAACATACTATTATCGAGAATACGTACCAAACTATTGAGAAACATAACCAAATCATTGAAGCTTACAAGATGCATATAACAATTAATTACAACGAAAGCGTGTCACCAATATTTTGCTCGTAACATATGTATTCGAAATAATCAAAGATAAACTACAAACATATTAACAGAATAAATGAACTACCTTCGTTCTCCCACCACCCTCTTCTAATTTTCATCACATACTATTTTTCTTATCATATAAGCTAACATTACAACATTTTATTGAGACATGTATTTCACATACATATGTAACATATTTAATCCCGTAAAGAAAACCTATATTTGAATAACAATAAAAAAGTAATTATAATAATTATAATTATAATAGTAAACAATAATAATAAAGTTTGCTTCAAAATTAAATATTTATATTTTTAAGAATTATTATTACTAATAACGAATGACTCTAGAATTTTTTTTTAAATCTAAAATATAATTATTATGTGAAGATTGTATAATATGTTTCAAAGTTTGTACATGTGTTCATGAGGTATTTTGTAAAATATTGTACAATTTGTTTTAAAGTTTCTATGTATGGTCATTTGAATTATAAAGTTGTATATAATATTTCAAATATTATACATATACTCATGTGAGTGTTTTATCATTAGTTTGTACATAATGCTTCAAATACTGTACATATAGAAATGGAGTGTTTTACCATTAGGTTGTACATAATGCTTCAAAGATTGTACATATGATCATGATGATGTTTTACCATAAGTTTGTAAATAATATTTTCCATATTGTACAATTAACATTAATATTTTTATTAAATAAATAATTAATTATTTTAATGACATCATCATGGATGACTTAAATTTTTTTTTTATTTTTGAAATTTTTTTAAACTTGTAAATTATTCATTTATGACATTATCATGATAGAAATTTATTAGGAAAGTAAGTATAAATAAGGCATTATTTTACCGTATATATTTAGAAAATTAAATAATTTGTAGTAAAAATATATGTGAGTGTGATGTAAAATCTAATAAAATCTATAAACTGAAAATCAAAACACCTAAGTTAATATGCAATATATACCTTTAATATAATTACTTTGTAAAAGTTGTAAACTAAGTGGATGATGAAAACGTCTAATTAGATGGGAATGATGTCATGTGGTAAAGCACTCGTAACCAAGAGATTTGCATGTGTCATTTTCCAAATTTTTTTTTTTTTAAATCAAAACACATCACCACTAAATACCATTATTTTCATTTAACAAAATCTTATATATCATTATTTATTTACATCAATAATTATCATTTAGGTCATTTTTATGGAACCATGGCTCTCTCATTAATTTGTGAAATAACGTTTATAAAAATTTCATCACCTATGATTCAAGTATTCAACATTTAGTTGCAAAGTAAAAATGACAGATAAATTGTCTAACTTTCTAGCTTCTAATCTAGCTTATTTTAATAATTAAAAGAAAGACAGAATTAGATAAATGTATTTAACTATAAAACCCTTAGATGATTATTTAAAATTAAAATAATAAAACAATTCACCACTGATTCGGGTGAATGTATGATGCTTGTGTTTTTCTCATCTTCTAACCATTAATTTAACTTTTAACTATTAATTTAAACTTTAAATTGATTGATATGATAATGCAAACAGAAATTAATTTCTTATTTTTATTCTCAGTATTAATTATTAATTATAATTATTAATTATTAGGTATAAAATTAATTATTATACTTTTTTGTTAGAGTAATTATACAAATAATTTTTATTTTATTTTTTTTCACTAAAATATTATTAAAAATATAGCTAAGAGCTAGAAAGAATAAAGAATACAAAAATTACAAAAAAAATAAAAAAAAATAAATAAAGGAGACTATAACCAAATACTCCAATTACAACTTGATTTTTACAACTCGTAATTATATCAATAATCCTTTGGTTTATATAAAATTACACCAATCGTCCATGTTTTTAAAATTATAGTGATCGTCCACGTGGTTCAAATAATATTACATCATCCTTATTTTTCAAATATTAAATTGATCGTCGCTGATCTATATTAAAATGTATGTTGATAGTCCCAACTTATTCAAAATGTGCGTTAATAGGAAAGATCATAATTATATATTTTTAGGTAAGTCAAGGACTATCAATATAATTTTTAATAGATAAGAACTATTGGTGTAATTTTAGAAAAATCGGTGAGACCGTCATTTTAATTTTAAGTCATTTTAATTTTAAGATAAGGACGATTTGTGTAATTTTATGTAACTACAATGACTATTTGTATAATTTACTCTTATTGTTAATTTTATTATTGTTAATTATGATTAAATAACTATTTTTTTTGAACATATGTTTTGGCATCACCCAAAGAGGTATTAACCACATTCGCGATCATTTTTCATGTTACGAAGCTCCGGAGAAAACCCATCCGACCCTGTAGGCCACTAGGTAGGGGCGTTCCCGGGACCACCGCAGGCAATTCCACAAACCCAGGCCCCTAGGATTCGAACCCGAGACCCGTAATATTTTCACAAATTTCTCCTTCTATATACCTCCCAGCCAAAGGCTTGATGGTTATTATTAAATTATTAATAGTTAATGTTTTCGAAGTTATAAAGTAGAGTAAAAGTTTGTTCGCAAAGGGGACAGCCTACGAGAGGTATACACTCTTTTTAGCTCTCTCTCATGCGCTTCCTTGAAAACCTCCCTCATCCCTTTTGTTTTGAATTCTTATTGAAAAACTTCAATTATTACCATCCCAAATCGTTTTTCTACTTTAATCCTCACAAATTATCACCATCCCAACTTCTTTTTGTCTTTTAATTCTCTTTTATTACATCAACTTGCTAGAAAACCCTAAAATCCTTGCTGTATTATTTTCGTCTTCATCAATTCTTGTAACAACACTTTCAAAATATTAAAAACAACCATTGTCCTTCAATTTCTTCTTCACGTTTGACGTCATTTTGCATCTCCGGTGTTGAGGTGAGTTCCGACTACCGGCGTCTCTCCGGTGGCTCCGCTTTTTCTTTTCTTTTCCCTTGTTTTTCTTCAGGTAAGTGGTTTCGGTCGATGCCGTCCATTTTGGCCGCCGTTTTTGCGGTGGGGGAGGGGCGTTGGCGGCTCCTTCCCGCCTTTTTTCTCCGGCGGGCATCGTCCCTTTGTGGTGGCCGGTTATGGATTCCGACGACTATATCCACCTTCTACCACTATTCTCGTGGTAGTTGTGGCTATGGTTGCTTGGTCCTTTTTTGCCTCTTTTTTTCCGCTCATTGCTGGCGATGGTGCTGTGGCTGATTTCCTCTTCGGAGACGGTTGGCCGCCAACCGCTTTAGGTGTAGTGTTGTTTGTTCCCTTGCGTTTATCTTCCTTGGTGCCCTCGCTGGATGGTGGATCTAGTGGTGTTTGGTGATTATCGTCAGTCCACCACCCCGTTGGTGGTGGCTGTCAATGGGAGCAGGAGACTATCTGGTGGGTTAGTGTTAGGCGGTGCTCTACCACCTTCTTGGTGGTGGCCACCGCTAGTGCTTAGTTTATTGGTTGTTGGGGGTGGTTTCTAGGAGTTTCAGGGGTCGGTTGTGGTTTTTGGCTCTGTCGTGGTGTTGGGTGGTGTTAATCGTGGGTTTGGTTGTGAGTTTCTTCCTGCTCGGGGAAACTTCCGGGTTTGGTCCAGTCGACGATCTTCTTGTTGAAGATCTGGTTCAGATCCGGGGGCGAAAGCGGCTTTTTGCGGATTGGACTCTTCTTCACACGGTTGTTGTAGTGACCCGAACTTTTCCATGTTTATATATATATTAAATGAAATTGTTATTTACATGATTAAGTGTTTCCAACATGTTAAACAATCAAACTTGTTAAGACTTGATTAATTGAAATAGGTTTCATATAGACAATTGACCACCCAAGTTGACCGGTGATTCACGAACGTTAAAACTTGTAAAAACTATACGATGACATATATATGGTTATATATATAGTTAACATGATTTTATTATAAGTATGTATCTCATTAGGTATTTTAACAATGAGTTATATACATAAAAATGAGACTATTAATTTAAGAAACTCGAAAACGATATATATAACGATTATCGTTATAACAACGTCTTACAGGTACATATGAATCATATTAAGATATTGATACACTTGGTTAATTATGTTAAATGATAAGTAAATATATTATTAAGTGTATTAACAATGAAATACATATGTAAAAATAAGACTACTAACTTAATGATTTCGAAACGAGACATATATGTAACGATTATCGTTGTAACGACATTTAACTGTATATATATCATACTAAGATATATTATATATCATAATATCATGATAATATAACAATTTAACATCTCATTTGTTATAATAAACAATGGGTTAACAACATTCAACAAGATCGTTAACCTAAAGGTTTCAAAACAACATTTACATGTAACGACTAACGATGACTTAACGACTCAGTTAAAATGTATATACATGTAGTGTTTTAATATGTATTCATACACTTTTGAAAGACTTCAAGACACTTATCAAAATACTTCTACTTAACAAAAATGCTTACAATTACATCCTCGTTCAGTTTCATCAACAATTCTACTCGTATGCACCCGTATTCGTACTCGTACAATACACAGCTTTTAGATGTATGTACTATTGGTATATACACTCCAATGATCAGCTCTTAGCAGCCCATGTGAGTCACCTAACACATGTGGGAACCATCATTTGGCAACTAGCATGAAATATCTCATAAAATTACAAAAATATGAGTAATCATTCATGACTTATTTACATGAAAATAAAATTACATATCCTTTATATCTAATCCATACACCAACGACCAAAAACACCTATAAACACTTTCATTCTCCAATTTTCATCATCTAATTGATCTCTCTCAAGTTCTATCTTCAAGTTCTAAGTGTTCTTCATAAATTCCAAATGTTCTAGTTTCATAAAATCAAGAATACTTCCAAGATTGCAAGTTTACTTCCAAGTTTTCTAAATCCATTCCAAGTAATCATCCAAGATCAAGAAACCTTTGTTACTTACAGTAGGTTATCTTTCTAATACAAGGTAATAATCATATTCAAACTTTAATTCAATTTCTATAACTATAACAATCTTATTTCGAGTGGAAATCTTACTTGAAATTGTTTTCGTGTCATGATTCTGCTTCAAGAACTTTCAAGCCATCCAAGGATCCTTTGAAGCTAGATCCATTTTTCTCATTTCCAGTAGGTTTATCCAAGGAACTTTAGGTAGTAATGATGTTCATAACATCATTCGATTCATACATATAAAGCTATCTTATTCGAAGGTTTAAACTTGTAATCACTAGAACATAGTTTAGTTAATTCTAAACTTGTTCGCAAATAAAAGTTAATCCTTCTAACTTGACTTTTAAAATCAACTAAACACATGTTCTATATCTATATGATATGCTAACTTAATGATTTAAAACCTGGAAACACGAAAAACACCGTAAAACCGGATTTACGCCGTCGTAGTAACACCGCGGGCTGTTTTGGATTAGTTAATTAAAAACTATGATAAACTTTGATTTAAAAGTTGTTATTCTGGGAAAATGATTTTTATTATGAACATGAAACTATATCCAAAAATTATGGTTAAACTCAAAGTGAAAGTATGTTTTCTAAAATGGTCATCTAGACGTCGTTCTTTCGACTGAAATGACTACCTTTATAAAAATGACTTGTAACTTATTTTTCCGACTGTAAACCTATACTTTTTCTATTTAGATTCATAAAATAGAGTTCAATATGAAACCATAGCAATTTGATTCACTCAAAACGGATTTAAAATGAAGAAGTTATAGGTAAAACAAGATTGGATAATTTTTCTCATTTTAGCTACGTGAAAATTGGTAACAAATCTATTCCAACCATAACTTAATCAACTTGTATTGTATATTATGTAATCTTGAGATACCATAGACACGTATACAATGTTTCGACCTATCATGTCGACACATCTATATATATTTCGGAACAACCATAGACACTCTATATGTGAATGTTGGAGTTAGCTATACAGGGTTGAGGTTGATTCCAAAATATATATAGTTTGAGTTGTGATCAATACTGAGATACATATACACTGGGCCGTGGATTGATTCAAGATAATATTTATCGATTTATTTCTGTACATCTAACTGTGGACAACTAGCTGTAGGTTACTAACGAGGACAGCTGACTTAATAAACTTAAAACATCAAAATATATTAAAAGTGTTGTAAATATATTTTGAACATACTTTAATATATATGTATATATTGTTATAGGTTCGTGAATCAACCAGTGGCCAAGTCTTACTTCCCGACGAAGTAAAAATATGTGAAAGTGAGTTATAGTCCCACTTTTAAAATCTAATATTTTTGGGATGAGAATACATGCAGGTTTTATAAATGATTTACAAAATAGACACAAGTACGTGAAACTACATTCTATGGTTGAATTATCGAAATCGAATATGCCCCTTTTTATTAAGTCTGGTAATCTAAGAATTAGGGAACAGATACCTTAATTGACGCGAATGCTAAAGATAGATCTATTGGGCCTAACAAACCCCATCCAAAGTACCGGATGCTTTAGTACTTCGAAATTTATATCATATCCGAAGGGTGTCCCGGAATGATGGGGATATTCATATATATGCATCTTGTTAATGTCGGTTACCAGGTGTTCACCATATGAATGATTTTTATCTCTATGTATGGGATGTGTATTGAAATATGAAATCTTGTGGTCTATTATTATGATTTGATAATATATAGGTTAAACCTATAACTCACCAACATTTTTGTTGACGTTTTAAGCATGTTTATTCTCAGGTGATTATTAAGAGCTTCCGCTGTCGTATACTTAAATAAGGACGAGATTTGGAGTCCATGCTTGTATGATATTGTGTAAAAACTGCATTCAAGAAACTTATTTCGTTGTAACATATTTGTATTGTAAACCATTATGTAATGGTCGCGTGTAAACAGGATATTTTAGATTATCATTATTTGATAATCTACGTAAAGCTTTTTAAACCTTTATTGATGAAATAAAGGTTATGGTTTGTTTTAAAATGAATGCAGTCTTTAAAAAACGTCTCATATAGAGGTCAAAACCTCGCAACGAAATCAATTAATATGGAATGTTTTTAAATCAATAAGAACGGGACATTTCAGTTGGTATCCGAGCGTTGGTCTTAGAGAACCAGAAAATTTGCATTAGTGTGTCTTATCGAGTTTGTTAGGATGCATTAGTGAGTCTGGACTTCGACCGTGTTTTCTTTAAAAATGATTGCTTAACAAATTTTGTTGGAAACTATATATTTTTAACATGTGAATATTATGTGATATATTAATCTCTTAACGCGTTTGATATTATGTGATAGATGTCTACCTCTAGAACAAGTCCCATTGACTCACCTAATAATAACGAAGAGTCGAATATATATTGGACTGATTCACAAGTTCCTGAAGAAGAACCGGGAGAAGAATCAGAACCGGAAGAAGAATCAGAACCGGAAGAGGAGGAACCGGAGGAGGAAATAGAACCGGTGGGGGAGGATTAATTATGGTCAATGGTGTTTCCGCCAAGGAAGCAAAATATTGGGAGGATTACCAATTCTCCGATGAATCGGATTCCGACGAGAATTCCGATGATGTTATAGAAATTACCCCAACTAAATTTAAAAAGGCAAAAGAAAATAATAAGGGAAAGGGCATAAAAATAGAGAAATCTAATTCCAACCCCGATGAACTTTATATGTATCGTCAACCCCGAAGCCCTTAAGTTGT
Organism: Rutidosis leptorrhynchoides; assembly: GCF_046630445.1. Lineage (NCBI taxonomy): Eukaryota > Viridiplantae > Streptophyta > Magnoliopsida > Asterales > Asteraceae > Rutidosis > Rutidosis leptorrhynchoides. Next base: position 629,993,853 of record NC_092336.1, read on the forward strand.
AACAATGATCCGGGAACCTCTAAACCACCAGGTTTTTCTAAACCGTTGTGGAAAACGACAGCTCGTATTAGGGGAACATCATATATCCCTAGAAACTTGGAAAAACGAACCAAAACCGAAGAAGAAGAAACGAGCGAGTCGGAATAAGATGGTTGTATTCGTGTGGTGTAATATATGTAATATAGTGTGCTTATGCTTTATGATATATGTAAAAATTGCTTGTATTAATAAGTATTTTTTTTATGAATCTAACTCTTGTCTATTTTACAGTTTAAAAACACAAAATGGATAGACAATCCAATATTTTAAGAGACCTACCCGGAGACATGATTGATGAAATCTTGTCTAGAGTCGGTCAGAATTCCTCGGCACAACTATTTAAGGCGAGATCAGTTTGTAAGACATTCGAAGAACGTTCCAAGAATGTCTTGGTTTATAAGAGACTTTCGTTTGAAAGATGGGGGATATCACATTGGGAAACCCATAAGTTATGATGTGTTTACTTTGACGCATATATTGCGGGGAACCCAAATGCTATTTTACGCAACGGGTTAAGAAATTATTTTGACTCAATGTATTCGAATATAGGACTTCATGATTTAGAAAAAGCGGCTGACATGCAACATAAAGAAGCATGCTATGCTTACGGGTTAGTAATGTTCGCTTCTCACCAAAGTGAGAAAAAGAACATCGGGCTACAACTATTAAACAAAACGTTCCCACAAGTGACGGAGTCGGTAATTGGGGTAAGAAATGAGGTTTTTAGGTTATTACGAGACTGTTGGTCATTACGTAACCCTCGTCCCTTTGACGACGTTACAACACGCTGTCTTATCAACGGCCATAACGGTTATGTTCCACAAGACCTAGGATGGGAAGTAGTCCTAGTAAAACCAGAATGCATGACTTGTTTCTGGACGTATGAATTACGTGTCTTTATTGCCTTTGCTGAACGACTTGTGTACTAGCTAGAATTATCTTCACAACTATCTTGCATCAAAGTTATTGTGTGCTATATTTTATGCTTTATGTAAAATAAGCGGTATTGTAAGTTTGTAAAATATTGTATAAAAGTTTGAACGCGAAATATTATTACAATCAGTTTTTCATATAGAATTGTAGTAGTTGAATTGTATATTAGCTACTAAGTATGAACTTAACGGGTAGGTACTACCCGAATTTAAACTTATAAAACGCTAATATGAAGAAAAAGCTTTTATAAATGAGTTCATATTATGCTACGAAATACTATTAACTACTCTTAATATTCTGTATGATTAACTTGTTCCATTTGACTATTTTGAAGGAAATGGCACCGACTACTCGACACACCGTGAATATGAATGAAGAGGAATTCCGTACTTTTCTAGCTTCAAACATAGCCACAGTACAGGTTGCGCTACATACCAACAATAACCTTGGATCTAGCAGTACAGGAAATCGTGTAGGATGCACCTACAAAGAATTCACTGCCTGCAAACCTTTGAAATTTGATGGAACCGAAGGACCGATCGGATATAAACGGTGGACCGAGAAGGTCGAATCGGTGTTTGCCATAAGTAAGTGTACTGAAGAGGACAAAGTGAAGTACACTACGCATACCTTCACAGGTTCTGCGTTAACATGGTGGAATACCTATCTAGAGCAAGTGGGACAAGATGATGCGTACGCACTACCGTGGTCAGTATTCAAGCACTTGATGAACGAGAAGTACCGTCCCAGAACCGAGGTCAATAAGCTCAAGACAGAACTTAGAGGGTTACGAACCCAATAATTTGATATTACCACGTACGAAAGACGATTCACAGAATTGTGCCTATTGTGTCCGGGAGCGTTCGAAGATGAGGAAGAGAAGATCGACGCGTTTGTGAAAGGATTACCGGAAAGAATCCAAGAAGATATAAGTTCACACGAGCCTGCCTCCATACAACAGGCATGTAGAATGGCTCACAAACTAGTGAACCAGATTGAGGAAAGAATTAAAGAACAGACGGCTGAAGAGGCCAATGTGAAGCAAGTCAAAAGAAAGTGGGAGGAAAACGGTGATAAGAATCACCAATACAATAACAACAGCAATTACAATAATAATCGCAACAATTATCCCAACAATCGCAACATCAATCGCAACTACAAAAAACTGCCCAACAACAACAACAACAACAACAGCAACTACAACAATCATCCCAACAACAATAACAACCGCAACAACAACAACAATCAGAAGCAGCTATGCCAAAGGTGTGAAAAGTATCACTCGGGGTTCTGCACCAAATTTTGCAACAAGTGTAAAAGAAATGGTCATAGCGCGGCGAAGTGTGAGGTCTACGAACCAGGGGTTAACAGAACGAAAGGAACAAATGGTATCGGAACGAGTAATGGCGGAGCAAGTAGTGTCGGAGCAAGTTATGCCAATGTAGTTTGTTATAAATGTGGAAAACCGGGCCACATTATTAGAAATTGCCCGAACCAGGAGAACACGAATGGACAAGGCCGCGGAAGAGTTTTCAATATTAATGCGGTAGAGGCACAGGAAGACCCGGAGCTTGTTACGGGTACGTTTCTTATTGACAATAAATCTGCTTACGTTTTATTTGATTCGAGTGCGGATAGAAGCTATATGAGTAGAGATTTTTGTGCTAAATTAAGTTGTCCATTGACGCCGTTGGATAGTAAATTTTTACTCGAATTAGCAAACGGTAAATTAATTTCAGCAGATAATATATGCCGGAATCGAGAAATTAAACTGGGTAGCGAAATATTGAAGATTGATTTGATACCAGTAGAGTTAGGGAGTTTTGATGTAATAGTTGGCATGGACTGGCTGAAGAAGGTGAAAGCAGAGATCGTATGTTATAAAAATGCAATTCGCATTGTACGAGAAGAAGGAGAACCCTTAATGGTGTACGGAGAAAAGGGCAACATGAAGCTACATCTTATTAGTAATTTGAAGGCACAAAAATAATAAGAAAAGGTTGCTATGCTGTTCTAGCACACGTCGAGAAAGTACAAACTGAAGAAAAGAGCATCAATGATGTTCCCGTCGCAAAAGAATTTCCCGATGTATTTCTGAAAGAATTACCGGGACTACCTCCACATCGATCTGTTGAATTTCAAATAGATCTTGTACCAGGAGCTACACCAATAGCTCGTGCTCCTTATAGACTCGTACCCAGCGAGATGAAAGAACTGCAAAGCCAACTGCAAGAACTATTAGAACGTGGTTTCATTCTACCAAGCACATCACCATGGGGAGCTCCTGTTTTGTTTGTCAAGAAGAAGGATGGTACATTTAGGTTGTGTATTGACTACAGAGAGTTGAACAAACTTACCATCAAAAACCGTTATCCACTGCCGAGAATTGACGACTTATTTGATCAACTACAAGGCTCGTCGGTTTATTCGAAGATCGATTTACGTTCTGGATATCATCAAATGCGAGTAAAGGAGGATGATATTCCAAAAACTGCTTTTAGGACGCGTTATGGTCATTACGAGTTTATGGTTATGCCGTTTGGATTGACTAACACACCAGCTGTGTTCATGGACCTTATGAACCGAGTGTGTGGGCCATATCTTGACAAGTTTGTCATTGTTTTCATCGATGACATACTTATTTACTCAAAGAATGATCAAGAGCACGAAGAACATTTGATAAAAGTGCTAGAAGTATTGAGGAAAGAAAAACTGTACGCTAAGTTTTCAAAGTGTGCATTTTGGTTGGAAGAAGTTCAATTCCTCGGTCACATAGTGAACAAAGAAGGAATCCAGGTGGACCCGGCAAAGATCGAAATCGTTGAAAAGTGGGAAACCCCAAAAACTCCGAAGCATATACGTCAATTTTTAGGATTGGCTGGTTACTACAGAAGATTCATCCAAGATTTCTCCAAAATAGCAAAACCCTTGACTGCATTAACGCATAAAGGGAAGAAATTTGAATGGAAGGATGAACAAGAGAAGGCGTTTCAATTATTGAAGAAAAAGCTAACTACGGCACCTATATTGTCATTGCCTGAAGGGAATGATGATTTTGTGATTTATTGTGATGCATCAAAGCAAGGTCTCGGTTGTGTATTAATGCAACGGACGAAGGTGATTGCTTATGCGTCTAGACAATTGAAGATTCACGAGCAAAATTATACGACGCATGATTTGGAATTAGGCGCGGCTGTTTTTGCATTAAAGACTTGGAGGCACTACTTATATGGGGTCAAAAGTATTATATATACCGACCACAAAAGTCTTCAACACATATTTAATCAGAAACAACTGAATATGAGGCAGCATAGGTGGATTGAATTGTTGAATGATTACGACTTTGAGATTCGTTACCACCCGGGGAAGGCAAATGTGGTAGCCGACGCCTTGAGCAGAAAGGACAGAGAACCCATTCGAGTAAAATCTATGAATATAATGATTCACACTAACCTTACTACCCAAATAAAGGAGGCGCAACAAGGAGTTTTAAAAGAGGGAAATTTAAAGGATGAAATACCCAAAGGATCGGAGAAGCATCTTAATATTCGGGAAGACAGAACCCGGTATAGGGCTGAAAGGATTTGGGTACCAAAATTTGGAGATATGAGAGAAATGGTACTTAGAGAAGCTCATAAAACCAGATACTCAATACATCCTGGAACGGGGAAGATGTACAAGGATCTCAAGAAACATTTTTGATGGCCAGGTATGAAAGCCGATATTGCTAAATATGTAGGAGAATGTTTAACATGTTCTAAGGTCAAAGCTGAACATCAGAAACCATCAGGTCTACTACAACAACCTGAAATCCCGGAATGGAAATGGGAAAACATTACCATGGATTTCATTACTAAATTGCCAAGGACTGCAAGTGGTTATGATTCTATTTGGGTAATAGTTGATCGTCTCACCAAGTCAGCACACTTCCTGCCAATAAGAGAAGATGACAAGATGGAGAAGTTAGCACGACTGTATTTGAAGGAAGTCGTCTCCAGACATGGAATACCAATCTCTATTATCTCTGATAGGGATGGCAGATTTATTTCAAGATTCTGGCAGACATTACAGCAAGCATTGAGAACTCGTCTAGACATGAGTACTGCCTATCATCCACAAACTGATGGGCAGAGTGAAAGGATGATACAAACGCTTGAAGACATTCTACGAGCTTGTGTTATTGATTTCAGAAACAGTTGGGATCGACATCTACCGTTATCAGAATTTTTCTACAACAACAGCTACCATTCAAGCATTGAGATGGTGCCGTTTGAAGCACTTTATGGTAGAAAGTGCAGGTCTCCGATTTGTTGGAGTGAAGTGGGGGATAGACAGATTACGGGTCCGGAGATAATACAAGAAACTACCGAGAAAATCATCCAAATTCAACAAAGATTGAAAACCGCCCAGAGTCGACAAAAGAGCTACGCGGACAGTAAAAGAAAAGATATAGAGTTTGAAATTGGAGAAATGGTCATGCTTAAGGTTTCACCTTGGAAAGGCGTTGTTCAATTTGGTAAACGGGGGAAACTAAATCCAAGGTACATTGGACCATTCAAGATTATAGATCGTGTCGGACCAGTAGCTTACCAACTGGAGCTACCTCAACAACTCGCGGCTATACATAACACTTTCCACGTCTCAAATTTGAAGAAATGTTTTGCTAAATAAGATCTCACTATTCCGTTGGACGAAATCCAAATCAATGAAAAACTTCAATTCATTGAAGAACCCGTCGAAATAATGGATCGTGAGGTTAAGAGACTTAAACAAAACAAGATACCGATTGTTAAGGTTCGATGGAATGCTCGTAGAGGACCCGAGTTCACATGGGAGCGTGAAGATCAGATGAAGAAGAAATACCCGCATTTATTTCCAGAAGATACGTCAACACCTCCAACTGCTTAAAATTTTGGGACGAAATTTATTTAACGGGTAGGTACTGTAGTGTAGTGACCTGAACTTTTCCATGTTTATATATATTAATTGAGATTGATATTTACATGATTAAATGTTTCCAACATGTTAAGCAATCAAACTTGTTAAGACTTGATTAATTGAAATATGTTTCATATAGACAATTGACCACCCAAGTTGACCGGTGATTCACGAACGTTAAAACTTGTAAAAACTATATGATGACATATATATAGATATATATATAGTTAACATGATACTATGATAAGTAAACATATCATTAAGTATATTAACAATGAACTACATATGTAAAAACAAGACTACTAACTTAATGATTTTTAAACGAGACATATATGTAACGATTATTGTTGTAAAGACATTTAATGTATATATATATATATATATATATATATATATATATATATATATATATATATATATATATATCATATTAAGAGATATTCATACATGATAATATCATGATAATATAATAATTTAAAATCTCATTTGATATTATAAACATTGGGTTAACAACATTTAACAAGATCGTTAACCTAAAGGTTTCAAAACAACACTTACATGTAACGACTAACGATGACTTAACGACTCAGTTAAAATGTATATACATGTAGTGTATTAATATGTATTTATACACTTTTGAAAGACTTCAATACACTTATCAAAATACTTCTACTTAACAAAAATGCTTACAATTATATCCTTGTTCAGTTTCATCAACAATTCTACTCGTATGCACCCGTATTCGTACTCGTACAATACACAGCTTTTAGATGTATGTACTCTTGGTATATACACTCCAATGATCAGCTCTTAGCAGCCCATGTGAGTTACCTAACACATGTGGGAACCATCATTTGGCAACTAGCATGAAATATCTCATAAAATTACAAAAATATGAGTAATCATTCATGACTTATTTACATGAAAACAAAATTACATATCCTTTATATCTAATCCATACACCAACCAAAAAAAACACCTACAAAAACTTTCATTCTTCAATTTTCTTCATCTAATTGATCTCTCTCAAGTTCTATCTTCAAGTTCTAAGTGTTCTTCATATATTCTACAAGTTCTAGTTACATAAAATCAAGAATACTTTCAAGTTTGCTAGCTCACTTCCAATCTTGTAAGGTGATCATCCAACCTCAAAAAATCTTTGTTTCTTACAGTAGGTTATCATTCTAATACAAGGTAATAATCATATTCAAACTTTGGTTCAATTTCTATAACTATAACAATCTTATTTCAAGTGATGATCTTACTTGAACTTGTTTTCGTGTCATGATTCTGCTTCAAGAACTTCGAGCCATCCAAGGATCCGTTGAAGCTAGATCCATTTTTCTCTTTTCCAGTAGGTTTATCCAAGGAACTTAAGGTAGTAATGATGTTCATAACATCATTCGATTCATACATATAAAGCTATCTTATTCGAAGGTTTAAACTTGTAATCACTAGAACATAGTTTAGTTAATTCTAAACTTGTTCGCAAATAAAAGTTAATCCTTCTAACTTGACTTTTAAAATTAACTAAACACATGTTCTATATCTATATGATATGCTAACTTAATGATTTAAAACCTGGAAACACGAAAAACACCGTAAAACCGGATTTACGCCGTCGTAGTAACACCGCGGGCTGTTTTGGGTTAGTTAATTAAAAACTATGATAAACTTTGATTTAAAAGTTGTTATTCTGAGAAAATGATTTTTATTAAGAACATGAAACTATATCCAAAAATTATGGTTAAACTCAAAGTGGAAGTATGTTTTCTAAAATGGTCATCTAGACGTCGTTCTTTCGACTGAAATGACTACCTTTACAAAAATGACTTGTAACTTATTTTTCGGACTATAAACCTATACTTTTTCTGTTTATATTCATAAAATAGAGTTCAATATGAAACCATAGCAATTTGATTCACTCAAAACGGATTTAAAATGAAGAAGTTATGAGTAAAACAAGATTGGATAATTTTTCTCATTTTAGCTACGTGAAAATTGGTAACAAATCTATTCCAACCATAACTTAATCAACTTGTATTGTATATTATGTAATCTTGAGATACCATAGACACGTATACAATGTTTCGACCTATCATGTCGACACATCTATATATATTTCGGAACAACCATAGACACTCTATATGTGAATGTTGGAGTTAGCTATACAGGGTTGAGGTTGATTCCAAAATATATATAGTTTGAGTTGTGATCAATACTGAGATACGTATACACTGGGTCGTGGATTGATTCAAGATAATATTTATCGATTTATTTCTGTACATCTAACTGTGGACAACTAGTTGTAGGTTACTAACGAGGACAACTGACTTAATAAACTTAAAACATCAAAATATATTAAAAGTGTTGTAAATATATTTTGAACATACTTTGATATATATGTATATAATGTTATAGGTTCGTGAATCAACCAGTGGCCAAGTCTTACTTCCCGACGAAGTAAAAATCTGTGAAAGTGAGTTATAGTCCCACTTTTAAAATCTAATATTTTTGGGATGAGAATACATGCAGGTTTTATAAATGATTTACAAAATAGACACAAGTACGTGAAACTACATTCTATGGTTGAATTATCGAAATAGAATATGCCCTTTTTTATTAAGTCTGGTAATCTAAGAATTAGGGAACAGACACCCTAATTGACGCGAATCCTAAAGATAGATCTATTGGGCCTAACAAACCCCATCCAAAGTATCGGATGCTTTAGTACTTTGAAATTTATATCATATCCGAAGGGTGTCCCGGAATGATGGGGATATTCTTATATATGAATCTTGTTAAAGTCGGTTACCAGGTGTTCACCATATGAATGATTTTTATCTCTATGTATGGGATGTGTATTGAAATATGAAATCTTGTGGTCTATTATTATGATTTGATATATATAGGTTAAACCTATAACTCACCAACATTTTTGTTGACGTTTTAAGCATGTTTATTCTCAGGTGATTATTAAGAGCTTCCGCTGTCGCATACTTAAATAAGGACGAGATTTGGAGTCCATGCTTGTATGATATTGTGTAAAAACTGCATTCAAGAAACTTATTTTGTTGTAACATATTTGTATTGTAAACCATTATGTAATGGTCGTGTGTAAACAGGATATTTTAGATTATCATTATTTGATAATCTACGTAAAGCTTTTTAAACCTTTATTAATGAAATAAAGGTTATGGTTTGTTTTAAAATGAATGCAGTCTTTGAAAAACGTCTCATATAGAGGTCAAAACCTCGCAACGAAATCAATTAATAAGGAACGTTTTTAATCAATAAGAACGGGACATTTCAGTTGATATCCGAGCGTTGGTCTTAGAGAACCAGAATTTTTCATTAGTGTGTCTTATCGAGTTTGTTAGGATGCATTAATGAGTCTGGACTTCGACCGTGTTTACTTGAAAAATGATTGCTTAACAAATTTTGTTGGAAACTATATATTTTTAACATGTGAATATTATGTGATATATTAATATCTTAACGCGTTTGATATTATGTGATAGATGTCTACCTCTAGAACAAGTCCCATTGACTCACCTAATAATAATGAAGAGTCAAATGTAAATTGGAATGATTCGTGGACTGATTCACAAGTTCCCGAAGAGGAACCGGAAGAAGAGTCAGAACCGGAAGAAGAATCGGAACCGGAAGAAGAATCGGAACCGGATGAAGAAATAGAACCGGTGGGGGAAATAATAAAACGGTTAAGTAAAAGAAAATCCTCAACCAACCGACCAAGGTTAATTATGGTCAATGGTGTTTCCGCCAAGGAAGCAAAATATTGGGAGGATTACCAATTCTTCGATGAATCGGATTCCGACGAGAATTCTGATGATGTTGTAGAAATTACCCCAACTGAATTTAAAAAGGCAAAAGAAAATAATAAGGGAAAGGGCATAAAAATAGAGAAATCTAATTCCAACCCCGATGAACTTTATATGTATCGTCAACCCCCGAAGTCCTTAAGTTGTAACAATGACCCGGGAACCTCTAAACCACCAGGTTTTTCTAAACCAATGTGGAAAACGACGGCTCGTATTAGGGGAACATCATATATCCCTAGAAACTTGGCAAAACGAACCAAAACCGAAGAAGAAGAAACAAGCGAGTCAGAATAAGATAGTTGTATTCGTGTGGTGTAATATATGTAATATAGTGTGCTTATGCTTTATGATATATGTAAAAATTGCTTGTATTAATAAGTATTTTTTTTTTATGAATCTAACTCTTGTCTATTTTACAGTATAAAAACACAAAATGGATAGACAACCCAATATTTTAAGAGACCTACCCGGAGACATGATTGATGAAATCTTGTCTAGAGTCGGTCAGAATTCTTCAGCACAACTATTTAAGGCGAGATCAGTTTGTAAGACATTCGAAGAACGTTCCAAGAATGCCTTGGTTTATAAAAGGCTTTCGTTCGAAAGATGGGGGATATCACATTGGGAAATCCATAAGTTACGATGTGTTTACTTTGACGCATATATTGCGGGGAACCCAAATGCTATTTTACGCAATGGGTTAAGAAATTATTTTGACTCAATATATCCGAATATTGGACTTCGTGATTTAGAAAAAGCGGCTAACATGCAACATAAAGAAGCATGTTATGCTTACGGATTAGTAATGTTCGCTTCTCACCAAAGTGAGAACAAGAACATCGGGCTACAACTATTAAACAAAATGTTCCCACAAGTGACGGAGTCGGTAATTGGGGTAAGAAATGAGGTTTTTAGATTGTTACGGGACTGTTGGACATTACGTAACCCTCGTCCCTTTGACGACGTTACAACACGCTGTTTTATCAACGGCCATAACGGTTATGTTCCACAAGACCAAGGATGGGAAGTAATCCTAGTAAAACCAGAATGCATGACTTGTTTCTGGACGTATGAATTACGTGTCTTTATTGCCTTTGCTGAACGACTTGTGTACTAGCTAGAATTATCTTCACAACCATCTTTTATCAAATTTATTGTGTGCTATATTTCATGCTATATGTAAAATAAGCGGTATTGCAAGTTTGTAAAATATTGTGTTAAAGTTTGAACGCGAAATATTATTATAATCAGTTTTTCATATAGAATTGTAGTAGTTGAATTGTATATTAGCTACTAAATATGAACTTAACGGGTAGGTACTACCCGAATTTAAACTTATAAAACGCTAATATGAAGAAAAAGCTTTTATAAATGAGTTCATATTATGCTACGAAATACTATTAACTACTCTTAATATTCTGTATGATTAACTTGTTCCATTTGACTATTTTGAAGGAAATGGCACCGACTACTCGACACACCGTGAATATGAATGAAGAGGAATTCCGTACTTTTCTAGCTTCAAACATAGCCACAGTACAGGCTACGCTACATACCAACAATAACCTTGGATCTAGCAGTACAGGAAATCGTGTAGGATGCACCTACAAAGAATTCACTGCCTGCAAACCTTTGGAATTTGATGGAACTGAAGGGCCGATCGGATTGAAACGGTGGACCGAGAAGGTCGAATCGGTGTTTGCCATAAGTAAGTGTACTGAAGAGGACAAAGTGAAGTACGCTACACATACCTTCACAGGTTCTGCGTTAACATGGTGGAATACCTATCTAGAGCAAGTGGGACAAGATGATGCGTACGCACTACCATGGTCAGCATTCAAGAACTTGATGAACGAGAAGTACCGTCCCAGAACCGAGGTCAATAAGCTCAAGACAGAACTTAGAGGGTTACGAACCCAAGGATTTGATATTACCACGTACGAAAGACGATTCACAGAATTGTGCCTATTGTGTCCGGGAGCATTCGAAGATGAGGAAGAGAAGATCGACGCGTTTGTGAAAGGATTACCGGAAAGAATCCAAGAAGATATAAGTTCACACGAGCCCGCCTCCATACAACAGGCATGTAGAATGGCTCACAAACTAGTGAACCAGATTGAAGAAAGAATTAAAGAACAGACTGCTGATGAGGCCAATGTGAAGTAAGTCAAAAGAAAGTGGGAGGAAAACGGTGATAAGAATCACCAATACAACAACAACAGCAATTACAACAATAATCGCAATAATTATCCCAACAATCGCAACATCAATCGCAACTACAACAAACAGCCCAACAACAACAACAACAACAACAGCAACTACAACAATCATCCCAACAACAATAATAACCGCAACAACAACAACAATCAGAAGCAGCTATGCCAAAGGTGTGAAAAGTATCACTCGGGGTTCTGCACCAAATTTTGCAACAAGTGTAAAAAAAATGGTTATAGCGCGGCGAAGTGTGAGGTCTACGGACCAGGGGTTAATAGAACGAAAGGAATAAATGGTGTCGGAACGAGTAATGGCGGAGCAAGTAGTGTCGGAGCAAGTTATGCCAATGTAGTTCGTTATAAATGTGGAAAACCGGGCCACATTATTAGAAATTACCCGAACCAGGGGAACACGAATGGACAAGGCCGCGGAAGAGTTTTCAATATTAATGCGGCAGAGGCACAGGAAGATTGTTACGGGTACGTTTCTTATTGACAATAAATCTGCTTACATTTTATTTGATTCGGGTGCGGATAGAAGCTATATGAGTAGAGATTTTTGTGCTAAATTAAGTTGTCCATTGACGCCTTTGGATAGTAAATTTTTACTCGAATTAGCAAATGGTAAATTAATTTCAGCAGATAATATATGTCGGAATCGAGAAATTAAACTGGTTAGCGAAACATTTAAGATTGATTTGATACCAGTAGAGTTAGGGAGTTTTGATGTGATAATCGGTATGGACTGGTTGAAAGAAGTGAAAGCAGAGATCGTTTTTTATAAAAATGCAATTCGCATTATACGAGAAAAAGGAAAACCCTTAATGGTGTACGGAGAAAAGGGCAACACGAAGCTACATCTTATTAGTAATTTGAAGGCACAAAAACTAATAAGAAAAGGTTGCTATGCTGTTCTAGCACACGTCGAAAAAGTACAAACTGAAGAAAAGAGCATCAATATTGTTCCCATTGCAAAAGAATTTCCCGATGTATTTCTGAAAGAATTACCGGGATTACCCCCACATCGATCCGTTGAATTTCAAATAGATCTTGTACCAGGAGCTGCACCAATAGCTCGTGCTCCTTATAGACTCGCACCCAGCGAGATGAAAGAACTGCAAAGCCAATTACAAGAACTTTTAGAGCGTGGTTTCATTCGACCAAGCACATCACCGTGGGGAGCTCCTGTTTTGTTTGTCAAGAAGAAAGATGGTACATTCAGGTTGTGTATCGACTACCGAGAGTTGAACAAACTTACCATCAAGAACTGCTACCCACTACCGAGAATCGACGACTTATTTGATCAACTACAAGGCTCGTCTGTTTATTCAAAGATTGACTTACGTTCCGGGTATCATCAAATGCAGGTGAAAGAAGATGATATTCCAAAGACTGCTTTCAGAACACGTTACGGTCATTACGAGTTTATGGTCATGCCGTTTGGTTTAACTAATACACCAGCTGTGTTCATGGAACTTATGAACCGAGTGTGTGGACCATACCTTGACAAGTTTGTCATTGTTTTCATTGATGACATACTTATTTACTCAAAGAATGACCAAGAACACGGTGAACATTTGAGAAAGGTGTTAGAAGTATTGAGGAAGGAAGAATTGTACGCTAAGTTTTCGAAGTGTGCATTTTGGTTGGAAGAAGTTCAATTCCTCGGTCACATAGTGAACAAAGAAGGTATTAAGGTGGATCCGGCAAAGATAGAAACTGTTGAAAAGTGGGAAATCCCGAAAACTCCGAAACACATACGCCAGTTTTAGGACTAGCTGGTTACTACAGAAGGTTCATCCAAGACTTTTCCAGAATAGCAAAACCCTTGACTGCATTAACGCATAAAGGGAAGAAATTTGAATGGAATGATGAACAAGAGAAAGCGTTTCAGTTATTGAAGAAAAAGCTAACTACGGCACCTATATTGTCATTGCCTGAAGGGAATGATGATTTTGTGATTTATTGTGACGCATCAAAGCAAGGTCTCGGTTGTGTATTAATGAAACGAACGAAGGTGATTGCTTATGCGTCTAGACAATTGAAGATTCACGAACAAAATTATACGACGCATGATTTGGAATTAGGCGCGGTTGTTTTTGCATTAAAGACTTGGAGGCACTACTTATATGGGGTCAAAAGTATTATATATACCGACCACAAAAGTCTTCAACACATATTTAATCAGAAACAACTGAATATGAGGCAGCGTAGGTGGATTGAATTGTTGAATGATTATGACTTTGAGATTCGTTACCACCCGGGGAAGGCAAATGTGGTAGCCGATGCCTTGAGCAGGAAGGACAGAGAACCCATTCGAGTAAAATCTATGAATATAATGATTCATAATAACCTTACTACTCAAATAAAGGAGGCGCAACAAGGAGTTTTAAAAGAGGGAAATTTAAAGGATGAAATACCCAAAGGATCGGAGAAGCATCTTAATATTCGGGAAGACGGAACCCGGTATAGGGCTGAAAGGATTTGGGTACCAAAATTTGGAGATATGAGAGAAATGGTACTTAGAGAAGCTCATAAAACCAGATACTCAATACATCCTGGAACGGGGAAGATGTACAAGGATCTCAAGAAACATTTTTGGTGGTCGGGTATGAAAGCCGATGTTGCTAAATACGTAGGAGAATGTTTGACGTGTTCTAAGGTCAAAGCTGAGCATCAGAAACCATCAGGTCTACTTCAACAACCCGAAATCCCGGAATGGAAATGGGAAAACATTACCATGGATTTCATCACTAAATTGCCAAGGACTGCAAGTGGTTTTGATACTATTTGGGTAATAGTTGATCGTCTCACCAAATCAGCACACTTCCTGCCAATAAGAGAAGATGATAAGATGGAGAAGTTAGCACGACTGTATTTGAAGGAAGTCGTCTCCAGACATGGAATACCAATCTCTATTATCTCTGATAGGGATGACAGATTTATTTCAAGATTCTGGCAGACATTACAGCAAGCATTAGGAACTCGTCTAGACATGAGTACTGCCTATCATCCACAAACTGATGGGCAGAGTGAAAGGACGATACAAACGCTTGAAGACATGCTACGAGGATGTGTTATTGATTTCGAAAACAGTTGGGATCGACATCTACCGTTAGCAGAATTTTCCTACAACAACAGCTACCATTTAAGCATTGAGATGGCGCCGTTTGAAGCACTTTATGGTAGAAAGTGCAGGTCTCCGATTTGTTGGAGTGAAGTGGGGGATAGACAGATTACGGGTCCGGAGATTATACAAGAAACTACCGAGAAGATCATCAAAATTCAACAATGGTTGAAAACCGCCCAAAGTCGACAAAAGAGCTACGCTGACATTAAAAGAAAAGATATAGAATTTGAAATTGGAGAGATGGTCATGCTTAAAGTTACACCTTGGAAAGGCGTTGTTCGATTTGGTAAACGAGGGAAATTAAATCCAAGGTATATTGGACCATTCAAGATTATTGATCGTGTCGGACCAGTAGCTTACCGACTTGAGTTACCTCAACAACTCGCGGCTGTACATAACACTTTCCACGTCTCGAATTTGAAGAAATGTTTTGCTAAAGAAGATCTCACTATTCCGTTAGATGAAATCCAAATCAACGAAAAACTCCAATTCATCAAAGAACCCGTCGAAATAATGGATCGTGAGGTTAAAAGACTTAAGCAAAACAAGATACCAATTGTTAAGGTTTGATGGAATGCTCGTAGAGGACCCGAGTTCACCTGGGAGCGTGAAGATCAGATGAAGAAGAAATACCCGCATCTATTTCCAGAAGATTCGTCAACACCTTCAACAGCTTAAAATTTCGGGACGAAATTTATTTAACGGGTAGGTACTGTAGTGACCTGAACTTTTCCATGTTTATATATATTAATTGAGATTGATATTTACATGATTAAATGTTTCCAACATGTTAAGCAATCAAACTTGTTAAGACTTGATTAATTGAAATATGTTTCATATAGACAATTGACCACCCAAGTTGACCGGTGATTCACGAACGTTAAAACTTGTAAAAACTATATGATGACATATATATGGATATATATATAGTTAATATGATACCATGATAAGTAAACATATCATTAAGTATATTAACAATGAACTACATATGTAAAAACAAGACTACTAACTTAATGATTTTTAAACGAGACATATATGTAACGATTATCGTTGTAAAGACATTTAATGTATATATATATCATATTAAGAGATATTCATACATGATAATATCATGATAATATAATAATTTAAAATCTCATTTGATATTATAAACATTGGGTTAACAACATTTAACAAGATCGTTAACCTAAAGGTTTCAAAACAACACTTACATGTAACGACTAACGATGACTTAACGACTCAGTTAAAATGTATATACATGTAGTGTTTTAATATGTATTTATATACTTTTGAAAGAATTCAATACACTTATCAAAATACTTCTACTTAACAAAAATGCTTACAATTACATCCTCGTTCAGTTTCATCAACAATTCTACTCGTATGCACCCGTATTCGTACTCGTACAATACACAACTTTTAGATGTATGTACTATTGGTATATACACTCCAATGATCAGCTCTTAGCAGCCCATGTGAGTCACCTAACATATGTGGGAACCATCATTTGGCAACTAGCATGAAATATCTCATAAAATTACAAAAATATGAGTAATCATTCATGACTTATTTACATGAAAACAAAATTACATATCCTTTATATCTAATCCATACACCAACGACCAAAAACACCTAAAAATACTTTCATTCTTCAATTTTATTCATCTAATTTATCTCTCTCAAGTTATATCTTCAAGTTCTAAGTGTTCTTCATATATTCTACAAGTTCTAGTTACATAAAATCAAGAATACTTTCAAGTTTGCTAGCTCACTTCCAATCTTGTAAGGTGATCATCCAACCTCAAGAAATCTTTGTTTCTTACAGTAGGATATCATTCTAATACAAGGAAATAATCATATTCAAACTTTGGTTCAATTTCTATAACTATAACAATCTTATTTCAAGTGATGATCTTACTTGAACTTGTTTTCGTGTCATGATTCTGCTTCAAGAACTTCGAGCCATCCAAGGATCCGTTGAAGCTAGATCCATTTTTCTCTTTTCCAGTAGGTTTATCCAAGGAACTTAAGGTAGTAATGATGTTCATAACATCATTCGATTCATACATATAAAGCTATCTTATTCGAAGGTTTAAACTTGTAATCACTAGAACATAGTTTAGTTAATTCTAAACTTGTTCGCAAACAAAAGTTAATCCTTCTAACTTGACTTTTAAAATCAACTAAACACATGTTCTATATCTATATGATATGCTAACTTAATGATTTAAAACCTGGAAACACGAAAAACACCGTAAAACCGGATTTACGCCGTCGTAGTAACACCGCGGGCTGTTTTGGGTTAGTTAATTAAAAACTATGATAAACTTTGATTTAAAAGTTGTTATTCTGAGAAAATGATTTTTATTATGAACATGAAACAATATCCAAAAATTATGGTTAAACTCAAAGTGGAAGTATGTTTTCTAAAATGGTCATCTAGACGTCGTTCTTTCGACTGAAATGACTACCTTTACTAAAACGACTTGTAACTTATTTTTCCGACTATAAACCTATACTTTTTATGTTTATATTCATAAAATAGAGTTCAATATGAAACCATAGCAATTTGATTCACTCAAAACGGATTTAAAATGAAGAAGTTATGAGTAAAACAAGATTGGATAATTTTTCTCATTTTAGCTACGTGAAAATTGGTAACAAATCTATTCCAACCATAACTTAATCAACTTGTATTGTATATTATGTAATCTTGAGATACCATAGACATGTATACAATGTTTCGACCTATCATGTCGACACATCTATATATATTTCGGAACAACCATAGACACTCTATATGTGAATGTTGGAGTTAGCTATACAGGGTTGAGGTTGATTCCAAAATATATATAGTTTGAGTTGTGATCAATACTGAGATACGTATACACTGGGTCGTGGATTGATTCAAGATAATATTTATCGATTTATTTCTGTACATCTAACTGTGGACAACTAGTTGTAGGTTACTAACGAGGACAGCTGACTTAATAAACTTAAAACATCAAAATATATTAAAAGTGTTGTAAATATATTTTGAACATACTTTGATATATATGTATATAATGTTATAGGTTCGTGAATCAACCAGTGGCCAAGTCTTACTTCCCGACGAAGTAAAAATCTGTGAAAGTGAGTTATAGTCCCACTTTTAAAATCTAATATTTTTGGGATGAGAATACATGCAGGTTTTATAAATGATTTACAAAATAGACACAAGTACGTGAAACTACATTCTATGGCTGAATTATCGAAATCGAATATGCCCCTTTTTATTAAGTCTGGTAATCTAAGAATTAGGGAACAGACACCCTAATTGACGCGAATCCTAAAGATAGATCTATTGGGCCTAACAAACCCCATCCAAAGTACCGGATGCTTTAGTACTTCGAAATTTATATCATATCCGAAGGGTGTCCCGGAATGATGGGGATATTCTTATATATGCATCTTGTTAAAGTCGGTTACCAGGTGTTCACCATATGAATGATTTTTATCTCTATGTATGGGATGTGTATTGAAATATGAAATCTTGTGGTCCATTATTATGATTTGATATATATAGGTTAAACCTATAACTCACCAACATTTTTGTTGACGTTTTAAGCATGTTTATTCTCAGGTGATTATTAAGAGCTTCCGCTGTCGCATACTTAAATAAGGACGAGATTTGGAGTCAATGCTTGTATGATATTGTGTAAAAACTGCATTCAAGAAACTTATTTTGTTGTAACATATTTGTATTGTAAACCATTATGTAATGGTCGTGTGTAAACAGGATATTTTAGATTATCATTATTTGATAATCTACGTAAAGCTTTTTAAACCTTTATTGATGAAATAAAGGTTATGGTTTGTTTTAAAATGAATGCAGTCTTTGAAAAACGTCTCATATAGAGGTCAAAACCTCGCAATGAAATCAATTAATATGGAATGCTTTTAATCAATAAGAACGGGACATTTCATGTAGTGACCCGAACTTTTCCATGTTTATATATATATATTAAATGAAATTGTTATTTACATGATTAAGTGTTTCCAACATGTTAAGCAATCAAACTTGTTAAGACTTGATTAATTGAAATAGGTTTCATATAGACAATTGACCACCCAAGTTGACCGGTGATTCACGAACGTTAAAACTTGTAAAAACTATACGATGACATATATATGGTTATATATATAGTTAACATGATTTTATTATAAGTATGTATCTCATTAGGTATTTTAACAATGAGTTATATACATAAAAATGAGACTATTAATTTAAGAAACTCGAAAACGATATATATAACGATTATCGTTATAACAACGTCTTACTAGGTACATATGAATCATATTAAGATATTGATACACTTGGTTAATTATGTTAAATGATAAGTAAATATATTATTAAGTGTATTAACAATGAAATACATATGTAAAAATAAGACTACTAACTTAATGATTTCGAAACGAGACATATATGTAACCATTATCATTGTAACGACATTTAACTGTATATATATCATACTAAGATATATTATATATCATAATATCATGATAATATAACAATTTAACATCTCATTTGTTATAATAAGCAATGGGTTAACAACATTCAACAAGATCGTTAACCTAAAGGTTTCAAAACAACATTTACATGTAACGACTAACGATGACTTAACGACTCAGTTAAAATGTATATACATGTAGTGTTTTAATATGTATTCATACACTTTTGAAAGACTTCAAGACACTTATCAAAATACTTCTACTTAACAAAAATGCTTACAATTACATCCTCGTTCAGTTTCATCAACAATTCTACTCGTATGCACCCGTATTCGTACAATACACAGCTTTTAGATGTATGTAATATTGGTATATACACTCCAATGATCAGCTCTTAGCAGCCCATGTGAGTCACCTAACACATGTGGGAACCATCATTTGGCAACTAGCATGAAATATCTCATAAAATTACAAAAATATGAGTAATCATTCATGACTTATTTACATGAAAATAAAATTTCATATCCTTTATATCTAATCCATACACCAACGACCAAAAACACCTACAAAAACTTTCATTCTTCAATTTTCTTCATCTAATTGATCTCTCCCAAGTTATATCTTCAAGTTCTAAGTGTTCTTCATAAATTTCAAAAGTTCTAGTTTCATAAAATTAAGAATACTTCTAAGATTGCAAGTTTACTTCCAAGTTTTCTAAATCCATTCCAAGTAATCATCCAAGATCAAGAAACCTTTATTACTTACAGTAGGTTATATTTATAATACAAGTTAATAATCATATTTAAACTTTAATTCAATTTCTATAACTATAACAATCTTATTTCGAGTGGAAATCTTACTTGAAATTGTTTTCGTGTCATGATTCTGCTTCAAGAACTTTCAAGCCATCCAAGGATCCTTTGAAGCTAGATCCATTTTTCTCATTTCCAGTAGGTTTATCCAAGGAACTTGAGGTAGTAATGATGTTCATAACATCATTCGATTCATACATATAAAGCTATCTTATTCGAAGGTTTAAACTTGTAATCACTAGAACATAGTTTAGTTAATTCTAAACTTGTTCGCAAATAAAAGTTAATACTTCTAACTTGACTTTTAAAATCAACTAAACACATGTTCTATATCTATATTATATGCTAACTTAATGATTTAAAACCTGGAAACACGAAAAACACCGTAAAACCGGATTTACGCCGTCGTAGTAACACCGCGGGCTGTTTTGGGTTAGTTAATTAAAAACTATGATAAACTTTGATTTAATAGTTGTTATTTTGGGAAAATGATTTTTATTATGAACATGAAACTATATCCAAAAATTATGGTTAAACTCAAAGTGGAAGTATGTTTTCTAAAATGGTCATCTAGACGTCGTTCTTTCGACTGAAATGACTACCTTTACAAAAACGACTTGTAACTTATTTTTCCGACTATAAACCTATACTTTTTCTATTTAGATTCATAAAATAGAGTTCAATATAAAACCATAGCAATTTGATTCACTCAAAACGGATTTAAAATGAAGAAGTTATGGGTAAAACAAGATTGGATAATTTTTCTCATTTTAGCTACGTGAAAATTGGTAACAAATCTATTCCAACCATAACTTAATCAACTTGTATTATATATTATGTAATCTTGAGATACCATAGACACGTATACAATGTTTCGACCTATCATGTCGACACATCTATATATATTTCGGAACAACCATAGACACTCTATATGTGAATGTTGGAGTTAACTATACAGGGTTGAGGTTGATTCCAAAATATATATAGTTTGAGTTGTGATCAATACTGAGATACGTATACACTGGGTCGTGGATTGATTCAAGATAATATTTATCGATTTATTTCTGTACATCTAACTGTGGACAACTAGTTGTAGGTTACTAACGAGGACAGCTGACTTAATAAACTTAAAACATCAAAATATATTAAAAGTGTTGTAAATATATTTTGAACATACTTTAATATATATGTATATATTGTTATAGGTTCGTGAATCAACCAGTGGCCAAGTCTTACTTCCCGACGAAGTAAAAATCTCTGAAAGTGAGTTATAGTCCCACTTTTAAAATCTAATATTTTTGGGATGAGAATACATGCAGGTTTTATAAATGATTTACAAAATAGACACAAGTACGTGAAACTACATTCTATGGTTGAATTATCGAAATCGAATATGCCCCTTTTTATTAAGTCTGGTAATCTAAGAATTAGGGAACAGATACCCCAATTGACGCGAATCCTAAAGATAGATCTATCGGGCCTAACAAACCCCATCCAAAGTACCGGATGCTTTAGTACTTCGAAATTTATATCATATCCGAAGGGTGTCCCGGAATGATGGGGATATTCATATATATGCATCTTGTTAATGTCAGTTACCAGGTGTTCACCATATGAATGATTTTTATCTCTATGTATGGGATGTGTATTGAAATATGAAATCTTGTGGTCTATTATTATGATTTGATAATATATAGGTTAAACCTATAACTCACCAACATTTTTGTTGACGTTTTAAGCATGTTTATTCTCAGGTGATTATTAAGAGCTTCCGCTGTCGCATACTTAAATAAGGACGAGATTTGGAGTCCATGCTTGTATGATATTGTGTAAAAACTGCATTCAAGAAACTTATTTCGTTGTAACATATTTGTATTGTAAACCATTATGTAATGGTCGCGTGTAAACAGGATATTTTAGATTATCATTATTTGATAATCTACGTAAAGCTTTTTAAACCTTTATTGATGAAATAAAGGTTATGGTTTGTTTTAAAATGAATGCAGTCTTTGAAAAAGTCTCATATAGAGGTCAAAACCTCGCAACGAAATCAATTAATATGGAACGTTTTTAAATCAATAAGAACGGGACATTTCAGTTGTGGCGTCACTGCTTGCTGGGTTCTTTGTGTATTGTGGTGGCGGTCGGCGTTCTCCTGATCGTTATCGTTGGTTTCGTTCTTATTTTAATTGTCTATGTATAATTTAATCGATATTTTAGATTCTTGTTGTTTTAGCTTTAATTGGTTTTGTTTCCTTGTAAAATGCGATTTTTCTCCGTGTTGGTGAGCCGTTTGATTAGGTCTGTTTAGTATTAACTAGACTTCATTTTGGACTCTATTGTACCGATTGTACGAGTTGATCTTCACATCGATTATTAATGTTATCGTTCTTTTGAAAAAAAAGTAAAAGTTTCTTGAGTTTTGTCAACTACAGAGTTTTTGTCCCCATTATGAGTCTCATTGATATTGATATTGATATTGATATTGATATTGATATTGATACCTATATACTAAAAGCCCCTTAAAAAATCGTAGTTTCAGTTTCATCGGGTTGTTGCTTTGAGTTTGCGTTCACACTACAAACGGTCCCTCAAGTTCGGCTCAATTTACAAAACGGCCCTCAAGTTTACACTTCTACAGGGTAGAAAGTGTAAATAACGGTCCCTCAAGTTCGGCTCAAATTACAAAACGGCCCCTCAAGTTTACACTTCTACAGAGTAGAAAGTGTAAATATATAATTTTAGTAAAATAAAAGAAACGAATCCCACCCGAATTTTTAACGGGCCCTATCTTCTCGCTCGGTGCGAGTTAAATTTTTCCGAGACCACCGTTCCACTCGAAAAAATCAGGCGAACCCAACGGGACTAACTATACGCGAAACGAACATCGTTAAAAAAACACTAGATAACAGGCCCTATATTCTCGCTCGGTGCGAGTTAAATTTTTCCGAGATCACCGTTTAACTCGAAATAATTTTACGAACACAACGCGACTAACTATACGTGAAACGGACATCGTTAAAAAAAAACTAAATATTTTGGCCTATATTACATACATATACGTACACGTCCAACAAACAACCCAACCCAACCTACTAGATATATTAGGTACCAAACAACGTATATCCAAATTTGACAGCGCGTCGAATACAATCGCAGCAACGCGCGGTCGAATTTATTTTTTATTTTTATTTTTTTATTTTTTTATTTTTGTTTTTTTATTTTTTTTTATTTTTTTATTTTTTGTAGTTAATCACCACTGTCCACTTATTACCATATTAGCTATTAGACAAAACTTATGAATAGTACCAGGGGTATTTTAGTCTTTTTACCTTTTCCCCCCTTTTCCCTTCTTTCTTTCAAGCAACACCACAAAAGCCCCCACACTTTGTTCAAAAATTAAAATCGGCCCCCAACACAGGGGGTTAAAGCGTCAAATCAAAATTTTCATAAAATATCTTAAATAAACTCCACTTAAATATTCAGCAGGTCATATCTTCTCGCTCGCAACGAGTTAAATTTTTCCGACACAATCCTTAAACTCGAAATAATTTTATGAACACAATGTCACTAACTATACGCAAAACGGACACTTTTAAAAAACGCTAAATATTTAGGGTACTTTTCATATATGTTGATTTTTCACTCGCAGGCTCCGTAACTAAACACAATAAAATACATTAAAAATCGAATCCCCGACGCGAAGCGAGGGTTCGAAAACTAATTAAGGACTATGAGATACCAAGACAATGATTGGGCTGTGTACCATTAGCCAACTATTTAGTGACAACACATAAAATAGTCACGATCATTGGTATTAAATAAATAAAAAATTAGTATACAAAATCATCTATTACTAGTTCTTCCTCAAATTTTGGTCGAACACTCCAAAGATGGTGAGTATATATGAAATTCAAAAATCTAATTTGTCACATACCCATTGGTTAACCACGAACCATCACTATACAAGAAAATGTCAATTTTCTGTCTAACATGTATATACGTTTACATATGATTTATTCAGGGTAATCCTCACACACTAATTTTTTAATTCATGTATACTTTTATCTCATAAATTAATAGTTATAATTCTAAATTAAAGAGTTGAACTTATATTATTTTTCTAAGTATAATTAAGAGTATAATATAATAGGCAATTATGTGTACATGAATCAAAATTTTATGTGTGAAATTCACTTCCCACTATTTATATATGTCATGTTAAAAACAAGTTAAATAATATAATCATTATATCCAAGTTTTGATATGAAGAAGGATAATGTTTTATAAGCAAGCCAACAAATTGCAAGGGACAAAGACCATGTTCCTTACTGATTTCTCCTTTCAAATTGAATACAGTCCATATATATATATATATATATATATATATATATATATATATATATATATATATATATATATATATATATATATATATATATACATACATAGGAAGCACTTTTTTTGAAACAACCCAACCCGTATGCAACCCGAATAAATTTTTTATATATAAAATAAATCATTAACGCGCCATTTAAATGATTACATAACGTGAACCAATTCATACAACCCGTTTAATCATACGACAAGTTTTAATGTTTACAAAGAGGCATGAAAGCCCTTAATCAAATGTATCATAAGTTCGACCCATAAATGATAGTTTTAAACCAAACGACACTCGAGCATAGTTTGGGGCTAAACTACCCAAAATATTAGGTCAACTTTCAAAAGCTTCATCTAGCAACCAACATGGGAATATTTAATTCCCGGCAACCTCTTTCCCTTTCTCCATACTCGTACCTAAAAATGTAAACAACGAGAGGGGTAAGCAAAGCTTAGTGAGTGCAATAAGTATATACCTACTTGCCACCGCTTACACACATACCACAAACTTGCTAGCAAATTAATATTAGCATACGAACTCCAAGTATAGAGCTAATAACCTCCATTACCGCAACTAGCATAAACAATAGCATATACTCCAAATATAATATGTTACACAAACTATATGGTTAACCATACTCGCGTCATGGTGCTACCGGCTTCGTGGTTCACACCATACACAATGCTATGACGCTACCGGCTCCGTGGTTCACGTCACTACGTATTCGAGTCATACTCTTTTATAGTGCTACCGGCTCTGTGGTTCACACTTTGATGTTACCGGCTCCGTGGTTCACACCTCATTTTATAGTGCTACCGGCTCCGTGGTTCACACTTTAACGACTCGTGCTATAGTGCTACCGGCTCTGTGTTCACACTACAACACGCGTACCATGATGCTACCGGCTCCGTGGTTCACATCATAGCACACTCGCACATACTATGGCACTACCGGCTATGTGGTTCATACCATAGCACACAAATAAATATATGATAATGCTAAAAACGAACATATATTTTATAGCATTATCCTTCAAGAAAGACAAGCTTTTAGTTGCAATTGTTCTATTTACAAGTGATATTCGTTTAAATAATAAAAGGTGAAGATAAAAGACAGATTCGACGATTTGAAGACGCAAATGGCCAAAAAGCTCAAATGTACAAGATACAATTCAAGTGGTTCAATTTATTGATGAGAAACGTCTAAAAATTATAAGAGTACAAGCCGCGAAACGCAAAGTACAAGATATCTAAGCGTACGAAAGGACGTTCAAAAATCCGGAACCGAGACCTGAACCAACTATCAACGCGCGACTCAATGGAGCTAAAATTACAAATCAACTATGCACAAGAATATAATATAATATATATATAATTATATAAAATTATATATATTATATTATATATTATATAAAACTCAGCAACCCACGTTTAAAACAATATGTGACCAGTATAAGGCGGCCATGCGATCGCATGGCCAGGAAGGCCAAAATCCATGCAATCGCATGGAGTGAAAAGTTGGGTCAGGTGCTATAAATTGCAACGTTTGGTCGACGAAAAATACACTTCATCAATCATCAATCTCACTCTCTGTCTATATATTTATATTTATATTTTATAATTTTAATATTAAGTTAATAATAATAAGGTTATAGTAGCGAATGTTTTAAGGTTGTAAGTCGAAACTCAGTCCGTGTAACACTACGCAATTAATACTCATTGTAAGTTATGTTCAACCTTTTTAAATTAATGTCTCGTAGCTAAGTTATTACTATGTTTATTTAAGCCGAAGTAATCATGATGTTGTACTAAATATTAAGACTGGGTTATTGGCCTTTGGACCATAATTGGGGTTTAGACAAAAGACCGACACTTGTGGAAATTGAACTATGGGCTATTAATGGACTTTGTATTTAATTAACTAAATGATATCTTGTTAATTTAATATAGAGATTTACAACTTGACGTATTTATATATAACCACATACGCTTGACTGGGTACGGTGGGCTGGATATCTATAAATACTAATAATTGTTCATTTGACCGGACACGGGGATGGATTAATAGTCAATGGACTCATTAAAACAGGGGTGGATTACATTCAAGGGTAATTGGTGTAATTGTTAATAAAGTATTAAAACCTTGGATTACACGCAGTCGATAACCTGGTGTAATCATTAAACAAAGTATTAAGACCTTATTACAGTTTAAATCCCCAATTAGTTAGAATATTTGACTTCGGGTATAAGGTTAATTTGGCGAAGACCCTCGCACTTTATAATTATGACCGATGGACTATTATGGACAAAACCAGATGGACTTATCAAATAATCCAGGACAATGGACAATTAACCCATGGTAATAAATTAAAATCAACACGTCAAACATCATGATTACGGAAGTTTAAATAAGCATAATTCTTTTATTTTATATCTCATCGCACTTTTATTTATCGTACTTTTAATTATTGCACTTATATTTATCGTCATTTACTTTACGCTTTAAATTAAGTTATATTTATATTTAATATTTTGCATTAGGTTTTAACTGTGATCTAAGTTTAAAAATTGACAAACCGGTCATTAAACGGTAAAAACCCCCTTTATAATAATAATAATAATAATACTACTTATATATTTATATTTATACAAATATAGTTAATAAAAATATAGTGTAAACTCAGCTATATCCCTGTGGAACGAACCGGACTTACTAAAAATTACACTACTCTACGATTAGGTACACTGCCTATAAGTGTTGTAGCAAGGTTTATGTATATCCTATTCAATAAATAAATAAATAACTTGTGTAAATTGTATCGTATTTAATAGTATTTTGTAATAAAGATAATAGTATTTCATACTACACCTCGCACACATCATCAGTATTTTTGGCACCGCTGCCGGGGACCATCACGCTGAAGCGAAACGCTATATTCTAAAAAAAAAAATTAGTTTTTAAGCTATTTTTGTAAAAATATAATTTTATATAAGTTTTAAAATACAAAAATATAAAAAAAGAAAAATATATATATATCTATATTTTTAAGTGTTTAAATTAAAAAGTTTATATTTTTTTAAAAAGGTTATAAAAACTAATAAGTAATATTTTTATTTTTTAAGTTTTATTATATAATGCTTTATATAAATTAAAATAAAAAAATAATTAAAACTGAAATCGGGCCACAATACTGTAGCAGCCCAAGAACTGGCCTGGATCCACATTCCATGCGACCGCATGGAAACATAACCCTCAACTCATGCGATCGCATGAGCTGAGGTGACAGCTCTGAAACCTCAGCTGGTACGATTATGGTTAGGGTATTTATAATAATTATAATAATTAATTAGATTAGGGTTTTAATTTAATATAATTAGTTTAGTTTTAATTAATTATAAGTTTTAATTAGTATTATTAATATAAAATTAATACTTTTAATAAATAATAATATAAAAATATTATTTTTTTTTATAAAAATAAGCAATTTTATCATTTTTTGTTTTCTTTTTATAAATTGTATATTTCGAACATTTAATTAGTAATTTGTATATTTATCATTCGTAATTAGTTTTAAACTTAGTATTTTGCCGTAGTTATTTTATATTCCGAGATTTTTAAGCTTTGCCGTAAAATCCTTTAAGTGCTTTTTCTTTAGATTAAGATTTAGGCGCTTTAGAATTTTACGACGTCGCTTATCGCTTTAGAATTTTACGACGTCGCTTATCGCTTTAGTTTTAAATAAATTTAGTGCCTTTTAAGTTACTGCCGTTTTGGATTTAGAATTCCTTTTAGTTTTAAGTTTTTAGACGCTAAGTTTTAGACGTAAAATTTTAATTTCTAAGTTTAGATTCTTTTTCGCTTATTATTTTTCGACCTCTAATTTTTCGACGCGTTTTTTTTTCCCTTTTTTCATTTCTACGCTCTAGTTTTTAGGACATAGAATTTTCTTTATTTTCTTTAAAATCTGGACGAAAAAATTATTGTAAGCGATTAAATCAATAGACATCCAAAATTTTCTGGTTCGTAGTCATAGTTGGATTTGTTAGTGGCGAGTTGTGGGCTTCCGATTTAAAGGGTCCTGACTACCTGCTGCATCTATTGGCTATTCGAAACGTGGGCAAAATCAGAAAAGTCTATTAATTTGATAACTTATATAATTTTTATTTTTATAACTAATAGGATATTCAGTGAATGCACCGAGCAAAACGTTCACCACCTTTCATACATTCACCACCTGTAACTCGATCAAGACATTTAGCCAATATTGTCGCCATTGATTTTTCTTTAAAATCATCATCTAGTCGAACAAGTACTCCAACTCAAATTGCTGATAATCCAATTTTTGAAACCGACTTCACAATTGAGGACCCGGAGGATATTCAAGGACAATTCAGGGATCCTGAACCACTTGTCATTCCTCCTGAATCACAAATTATTCATCCAGAGATTATCGAGGAAGAAACCGTTAAATCGAAATCTTCTAGTGATTCAGATTCAACAAATTCAGATATGGAAGAAACGGAACCTCAAAGTATGGAAGACCGAATGAGAGCCACACGCACGAACCAAGGTCATGCCATTAATCAACCAGATGTTAATGCACCAGATTTTGAAATCAAAGGACAAATCCTACACATGATCACTAATCAATGCCAATTTGGTGGTACAATAAAAGAAGATCCAAACGAACATCTTCGAACTTTTAATAGGATTTGTAATCTATTTAAAATCCGAGAAGTTGAGGATGAAACTATTTATCTCATGTTGTTCCCCTGGACTTTAAAGGGGGGAGCCAAATATTGATTAGAATCGTTACCTGAAGGAGCGATTGATTCATGGGATGTTTTAGTTGAGAAATTTCTTAAAAGATTCTTTCCGGCATCTAAAGCCGTGAGTCTTCAAGGAGAAATTGCCACGTTCGCACAAAAGCCAAATGAAACGCTATATGAGGCATGAAAAAGATTCGGAAATATGTTGAGAGGATGTCCTCAACACGGTCTAGATACTTATCAAATAGTTCAAATATTTTACAAAGGAGTCGACGTCGCTACACAAAAAGACATCGACACAGCAGCTGGTGGTTTCATTATGAAGAAAACCGCAACCGAAGCTCACAAAATTATTGATAACACAGCATCCCACTCACATGAGTGGCATCAAGAAAAAGATATTTTTCGCTCATATAAAGCGGCTAGAGCCGATTCTAGCCATGACTTTGACTCCATTTCCGCAAAGCTAGATGCTTTCGAGAGACGAATGGAAAAGATGACTAAAGATATTCACGCAATACGCATTAGTTGTGAGCAGTGTGGAGGACCACATTTGACAAAAGATTGTCTCAGTGTTGAACAAACAATGGAACAAAGGGAGAATGTTTTATACATGAACCAAAGGTCGGGAAATAATTATCAAAATAATTATCAACAGCCCAGGCTAAACTACAATCAAAATCAGAATTATAACCGAAATATTCCATACGACAACCAACAAGGTCCTAGCAATCAACAAGTATCTAATAATACTTACAACCAGCAAAGACCTATTTTTCCAAATAAACCACCACAAACCGATGAGAAAAAGACAAACTTGGAAGAAATGATGGCAAAGCTAATAAAATCTCAAAACCAGTTATTTACATCTCAGAAACAAACTAATGAACAAAATGCTCAAGCATTTAGAAATCAACAAGCTTCAATCCAAAATCTGGAACAAGAATTAAGTAACCTAGCGAGGTTAATTGGAGAAAGAAAACCGGGGAGTCTACCCAGTGATACAAATGCTAACCCCCGAAATGAAACAGCTAAAGCCATTACCACAAGAAGTGGTATTACACTTAAACCAACCGAAATGCCTGTAATTTTTGATGACTCTATTGCTACTACACAGGCACCACAGCCTGAGCAAGAGAATGAAACAGAACCGGTAGTTGAAAAGGTTAATGAAGATAACACAGTTAAGGTAAAACTTTATGTTAAACCATACCAACCACCACTTCCATACCCAAGTAAAATGAGAAAATAAATACTTGAAGCCGAGCAATCCAAATTCTTGGATATGTTTAAACAAATAAATGTCAATCTTTCTTTTATTGATGTGATTTCAGGAATGCCAAGATATGCCAAATTCCTGAAAGTTCTAATCACAAATAGAAAGAAAATGGAAGAACTCTCGGCTGTTACAATGAATGCTAATTGTTCTGCAGTGTTGTTAAATAAGATACCAGAAAAATTATCAGATCCAGGAAGTTTCACAATTCTATGTTTTCTGGGTAGTCTTAGTTCAATAGAAGCATTGACAGACTTAGGTGCTAGTATAAATTTAATGATGTATTCATTATACGCTAAACTAGACCTTGGAGAATTGAAACCAACACGAATAAGCATACAACTAGCCGATCGATCAATAAAATATCCTAGAGGGATAATGGAAAACATGCTAGTTAAAGTTGGTAATTTAGTATTTCCAGTGGACTTTGTTATTCTGGACATAGATGAAGATTCTCAAGTTCCTCTTATATTAGGAAGACCATTCTTAAACACGGCTAAAGCAATAATAGACGTGTTCGGTAAGAAACTGATCCTAAGTATAGAGGACGAGAGTGTTACCTTTTCTGTTGATAGAGCCATGCAACAACCGCAATCTGCAGATGATACATGTTATTATGTTCAAACCATAGATTCACAAGAAGAATTGTTACAAGAATTTCCAGAATTACAAGGAACAGGAGAATGTTCTTTAGGAGAAGGAACTGAACCAATTGATGAAGCTGAAATGTTAGCCACACTCATGGCTAATGAATACGAACCAACAGCAGAAGAACTTTAAGTGCTAAAAGAGGAAGACAGATATCGATACAAATCTGAATTACCTGTAATAATCTCGTCTTCTCTTACGAAAAATGAAAAATCTCAACTTATTTCTGTGCTAAAAGCTCATAAATTAGCTATTGCATGGAAGAATCATGACATTAAAGGTATAAGTCCTTCGTATTGCACACATAAAATCCTTATTGAAGAAGGTCATAAAACATATGTGCAACGCCAACGAAGACTAAATCCAAATATGCAAGAAGTTGTTAAGAATTAAACTGCTCGATGCAGGTCTAATTTATCCAATCTCTGATAGTCCATGGGCAAGCCCAGTTCAATGCGTACCGAAGAAGGGTGGCATCACTGTCATCACAAATGAAAAAGATGAGCTTATTCCCACTAGGACTGTAACAGGATGGCGTATTTGTATTGATTATAGAAAATTAAATGACGCCACCAGAAAAGATCACTTTTCTTTACCTTTCATTGATCAAATGTTGGAAAGGTTAGCCGGGAATAGTTACTATTGTTTTCTTGACCGTTTCTCCGGATACTTTCAAATTCCAATCGCACCAGAGGACCAAGAGAAAACCACCTTCACGTGCCCTTATGGTACTTTTGCTTACAAACGCATGCCATTTGGACTTTGCAACGCCCCTGCAACCTTTCAAAGGTGCATGATGACGATTTTTCACGACATGATAGAGGAATGCATGGAAGTTTTCATGGATGACTTTTCAGTCTTCGGTGATACTTTTGAAACATGTCTAATTAATCTTGAACGAATACTTATTAGATGCGAGAAATCAAATCTAGTACTTAATTGGGAGAAATGCCATTTCATGGTTAAAGAAGGCATCGTTCTTGGTCATAAAATTTCAAGTGAAGGAATTAAAGTGGATAGAGCTAAAGTAGATGTAATTGCTAAACTTTCACATCCCACCAATGTTAGAGGAGTTAGGAGTTTTCTAGGGCATGCCGGTTTTTACCGACGTTTCATAAAATACTTTTCTAAAATTACCACTCCTATGAATAAACTCCTTAAAAAAGATGCTCCATTCATCTTTTCGGATGAATGCATCAAATCTTTTAATATTCTTAAAGAAAAACTCACTAATGCGCCGATCATAATAACTTCAAATTGGAATCTACCATTTGAACTCATGTGCGATGCAAGTGATTTTGCAATGGGAGCCATTTTAGGACAAAGGATTGAAAAATGATTTCAACCTATCTATTACGCTAGTAAGACGTTACAAGGAGCACAAACGAATTACACAACTACTGAAAAAGAACTCCTTGCTATCGTCTTTGCTTTTGACAAATTTCGTTCATATCTCGTTCTAGTTAAAACGGTGGTCTATACTGATCATTCTGCTCTTAGATACCTATTTTCAAAACAAGATGCCAAACCTCGATTAATCCGTTGGATCTTACTCTTATAAGAGTTCGATATTGAAATCCGAGACAAAAAGGGAGCAGAAAATCTCGCAGCTGATCATCTTTCTCGCCTTGAAAACCCTGAATTAGAAGTTCTAAATGAATCAACCATACAAGATAACTTTCCAGATGAATATCTCTTGCAAATCGATTATAGTGAATTTCCATGGTTTGCAGACTTTGCAAGCTACTTAGTATGTGGATTCCTTGAAAAAGGGTTGTCATACCAAAAACGAAAGAAATTCTTTAGTGATATAAAACATTATTTTTGGGAAGATCCACATTTGTTTAAGAGATGTCCCGATGGAATAATACACCGATGCGTATTCGGAGATGAAGCTAGTCAAATATTAAACCATTTTCACACAGGACCAACAGGAGGGCATTATGGGCCTCAAATCACAGCAAAGAAAGTCTACGACGCTGGATTCTATTGGCCTTCAATTTTCAAAGACGCGCACCTTCTTTGTAAATCCTGTAATGCATGTCAAAGGGTCGGAAAAATAAGTCAACGTGATGAAATGCCATAAAACGTCATTCAAGTATGTGAAGTATTTGACGTTTGGGGTATTGACTTTATGGGTCCATTTTCAAAATCTCATAATAATCTCTACATTCACGTTGCCATTGATTATGTATCTAAATGGGCGGAAGCACAAGCTCTCCCAACTAACGATGCACGAGTTGTAGTCAACTTCTTAAAACGTCTTTTTGCTAGGTTCGGAACACCGAAAGCTTTAATAAGTGATCGGGGTACTCATTTCTGTAATAATCAACTTGAGAAAGTTCTCAAAAGATATGGAGTAACTCATAAAATCTCAACCGCTTATCATCCACAAACAAGTGGACAAGTTGAAAATACCAACCGAGCATTAAAACGGATTCTAGAGAAAACTGTAGGATCAAATCCAAAGGAATGGTCTATAAAATTGGAGGATGCACACTGGGCTTTTAGAACAGCCTACAAAACTCCAATTGGAACCACGCCATTTAAACTCATTTACGAAAAAGCATGTCACCTTCCAGTAGAAATTGAGCACAAAGTATTTTGGGCTTTGAAGACATGTAATCTTGATTTGCATGAAGCCGGACGTCTACGATTAAGTCAACTAAACGAATTAGAAGAATTAAGACATGATGCATATGAAAATTCCTTAATCTATAAAGAAAAAACGAAGAAATGACATGATAAAAGAATCAGAAGTTCAAAAGAATTTAAGGAAGGAGACAGAGTTCTTCTTTTTAATTCACGATTCAAGCTATTTCCTGGAAAATTGAAATCAAGATGGTCTGGACCATTCATAGTCAAAAGAGTTTTCCCATACGGAACAATAGAGTTGATAAATTCAAACGGGATTGAATTTAAAGTCAATGGTCACAGAGTTAAACATTACATACATGGTCCGATGGAAATTAACAATGAAGTTAATCACAATTTCAACACCACGGCCACCTAAGTGTGGGGAGATTCAAATGTTCTAAGATATAATGCTGTTTAGAGTTAGATTTTCCATTTTCGTGTAGTTCTTGAGAATGGAATCAGAATGGTCTTTCCCTAGCAGACCCTAAAGAACTAGTCTTCTCCCCCCATTCTGAATTTTTTATTTCTTTTAGGTTTTACGAGATGAAGAATTCCTCTGATTTGAACCATGGTCTACTACTACATGCTATGA
Organism: Rutidosis leptorrhynchoides; assembly: GCF_046630445.1. Lineage (NCBI taxonomy): Eukaryota > Viridiplantae > Streptophyta > Magnoliopsida > Asterales > Asteraceae > Rutidosis > Rutidosis leptorrhynchoides. The sequence goes on from NC_092336.1 coordinate 630,028,557, forward strand.
TTACTAAACGTAATAATAATACATTCTCAAGTGACCTGGTGTCAGTAATAAGAGGCAGATGTGACGAAGTGAGAAAAGAACTCAGGAGAGAACATCATAAGAAACATTTCGGTAAAGGAAAATCAAAATCCGCAGCAAAAAGAAGAGCAAGATATCTTGAAAAATGTCATAAATGCGGAAAATAGTCACATGAAGGGAAATGCTCGAACAATCAAACACATTCCAATACCGAGTTCGTTACTCTATGCAGAGAAGGACCGTTCATATGTTTAGAAGAAAAATTATTGAAAATTCGAGGTTACGCTTATGTAGCAATGGAAAACCAAATTGAACGACTCTCTTACGAGTCAACTAAAGCAGGTCTCTGAGAATTCTATATCATAGGTAAGTATGTACAGTTTTTATTTTTTTTATTATTGCTTTTAACCTTTTGTTAATAAATGCTGAATCGTTCGCTATAAAGTATTGAATTGATATTCAATAAAATTAGGTATAATAAACTGAAATTATTGACATCATACAAAAATTTAATGCATCACTGCAAAATTTACCGTTTATTCATAAGGTATAAATATCTTTAATCAATCAACTCAAAATATTTCAAAAATTCGTCATGAGTAAAACTAGGTAATTTATCCGAAATTACTTTACCCAAAAGAGGGACGTATATTTTTATTAATATTTAATTGATTAAAGTGGGATAAAAGACAAAAAAGATTTTTATTACCTTGTTTTTAAAATTAATATATAACTATATTATTTTAAATGAAAAATTGTATAACTACTGTATTTAAATATTATTAATATTTATATGAAATTTTATGCATTTTAAATTTAAGTTTGGTGTGAATTTAAAAAATTTACTTTATTTCATTAAGTTAAAAATTGATTTCTAAAATTCTTCATGAGTTAAACACTAGGTCATTGAACTGAAATTGCTTTACCCGAGGGCGGGAAGATAAATTTTATTATCATTATTTTTAAACTTATTGATTTAAAGTATGCCAAAAACATTAAAAAAATCCTAAAATCTTTACTTTTAAAACAACGCTTTAAAAAGACAAATTTTAAAATTTTGTAGAGGGACGAACTAGGTGAACGTACCGAAACGACCTCAGTCTAAAAAGAAACAAATTTTTTAAAATTAATCAATTATTTGTTTTATTAGTTGAAGGTTTTTATAAAAAAATATACCACACCCTATGCGATCGCATGGGGTTTGAACTTGGAACCCATGCGATCGCATGGGGACCAAATACAGATCAGGAACAAAAAAGGCAGCGAACTGCTTCTCTTCCCCACTTTTACACACACAAACACACACCCAAAAACATCCCTAAAATCACCAATTTTTTTAAATCAAAATTCACCAAATCTTCACTAAAATCACAATGAGGAGATACTTTTCAAGGAGTTTTTCAAAGAAGGTAACAATTTCACCCCTAAAACACTATTTAATTCGGAATTATAGTGTTCTTGAGCAAATTTTTACCTAATTTAATTTTAATGATTTCTAGCTTAATTAGAGTTAAATTGTTAGTATATTATGCTTGTATAACCTAGATTGATGCTATTTGTCATGATTTGAAGCCTTAAATTTCAAAATTTTTAGAAATCTAGGGTTTGTGTTCTTGAGAAATCTGGGCCTTTTTGATATAAACAGGTTAAGTAGTGTAACATGTTTAGGTTGTTAAATGATCCAAACTTTGATCATAAACATGATTTTTGCGCATCAAACTGGACTTTTTAAGTCTAAAATTCATGAACTTGATTAATTTGATATGAATGCCATTTGAAACTTGTTTAATTGCTAGTAATGGTTATTTTGACATGTTATTTGAGTTAAATGCTTATAAACATTGTATACATTTTCATATATGCTTATTTGAAAAAGTACAGAATTGTTAAATTTATGAAAATGTGTATAGATTTAATTTTGTTTAAACATGTTACTGAAATTGTGTTAATTTGTTATTTTGCTAACACTAATGCATTATTTGGATGCACAAAATTTTGTGTTTAATGTGTTTTGCAGAAAAATACAGATACTGACAGTGCATCATTGTCTAGGCAAGCTGATCCAGAGCTACAACCTGAGCTGCAGCCTGAGCCACAACAAGAGCAATAACATATTGATCAACACCTGCCATATTTTGAACCGAAACTACAATATTTTACTGCCTACATACAATATCCGCCTCATGAGTTACTAATACACTCAAGAGTTCATGATCAGGAATTACATCCCAATCTCAGATTTGAGCGAAACTGGGCAGGTTACTCGAAGTACCAACGTAACAAATTTAAGCTTTACACCAAAAATATGGAAGTACCAAGGGTGATAGATTGGAGACTTTTGGAAGAAGTCAACATAGCTAACTCAGTTAGGCAGTTACTAATCCAAAGGTATGGGAACTCTTCTTTTCCTGACTGGGAACGTCTGTTTACCACCCGTAGGCCTGTATATAAAGAGTGGTGTGTTGAATTAATGAGTACTATAACATTTAATAAGGATGTAGATATGTTAGAAGATAGGACTTTTCTTAGATTTTTGCTTGGAGGTAGGATGTACAGGATGTCCATGATAGACATGGCTAGGGCTTTATAGATTTACACCCCCGCTGATTTATTATCACCTGATTGTACAGCTTTAATTTATGAAGGTGAGAGGGTAGATAGAGATTTTGACGCTAATGCCATATGGAGGCGAATGTAAAAATTTAATGTGTATACGCGGAGTGGAAGACACTCCTATTTAGATATTGACAAAGCAGAGCTTCACGTAATTCATAGGTTTTTAGCAAACTCGATTACACAACGAGGTAGAAACTTGGAGAAATTGACCCTAAACGATTTATTCAACCCCAAGTGCATTCGAAACCCCAGAAGCTTTGTTAATATCCCCTACTGTGTTGGTTATTATTTATCCAAAATGGTGGAAGGTATACAGGAGGGGGGAATAATAGGAGGTGGAATTTTTGTTACTCTCATTGGAGAGTATTTAGGTGTAGATAAATATCGAGGGGGTCCGATGGTTGAGATTGAGGAACAAGCCGAGAGTATAGGATTGCAGGTTTATCAAGGTGCAAAGGTAATAACTCAGAGACACAATAGGCCAATACCATATCAGGGCACCCATCCACAGGTAGAGAGGGTTTCGGATGAGGAGATGAAGGAAGCAGATGACATTAGGGATAGTTATATTTAACACCCCAGATTTTTTTTTAAAATACAGCGAAAGGCAAATTTATCAGATACATTATATAAATATGTAAATATATAAAATCCACTTAATAATAAACACATTAATAAACAAATGACCGGATGTTATATTAAAACATTAATACTACTTTAATAGAAAAGATGCGACATCAGAGTTCCGACTAGTCAAACATATCTCCCAACAATCCGTCTCCCTGGAATCTATCAAGTATGCAACAGTCAACCTTCAGGGAAGAGGAGGGGGGTTAGCACGAAGCTAAGTGAGTGCAACTAACTACAGGTTATAGCATACAGGAACCGTCATACTAATCATGTCACATAGTCTAACACACAAACATCACCCAAGTGCCGTCTACAGAGACTCTGGCGGCTCGGCCAAACCATTAACCACCAGTTGATCGGACTGGGCTTACCAGAAGTTCCTCTACCACTGTGTTGTATATATATAATCCACACGCGACGGACGCGTCATTCACACATATATACACCACGATTGACTAGTCTACCACATGAGAAACCCAACCCGCAGGTTGATCTCTCCTACCAAGGCTACCACACAATAGGGACGCACTGGGCTTCAGCAGACAAGTATCAACTAACATGCATTCATTACAACATACTAACTGACCGTAGTAGCAAGTATATCTAACAAGCATGGCAATCATAATATAACATGCTACTCTATACTATATACTCCAGTTAGTCCCACTCACCGATACCCACACCACTCGGTAGTCTACTGTCACCGAGTCTTCTCCTCGTTTGTATCACCTGAGAATAAATACTGAACAAGTTAGTAAACCGTTTTCCATTTACTAATAATATCTCAATATATATATGTATACTCAATAGTATATATATAAATATATATTTTTATTATCATACCAATCGTGTCAACTAAGCGGGTCAAGGACAAAACGGGTAAACACACCATGCATAAATCAAAAATACATAAATATGGGTCAACGGGACAATAATGACCCATTTGGGTCATAATTCCCCACTTTAACCAAAATAACTTCAAGACCTTATTTAAAATATGTCCAGACAAGCACATTCACTTTGACTTGATCTTATGGACATAACATAATCAACTAATAACAATTTTAACTAATAACAATTTTTTGACATAATTAGTCCAAACGGGTCAACGGGGTCAAAATGGACGATTTACACATATACGCATATACATATATTCTTATATATATACATATTTCGTCCAAATGAGTGGGCCTTACCTCTTATACAAAATACACTTTATTCTACACAAAATATACAATTCGTCATACTTAAATATTTTAAAACCCAAGTCAAACTAGAATTGGGTCACGGGGTCCAAACGGGCGATCCAACGACTTAAACATACGCCTTTATATCAAATTCATCCAAATGGGTCATGCAAAATGGCAAGTAAACATCAAACCATTCATGACCATATAAGTATGATTAAAGGAACACGTCCGCGACAAACCGAACATTTTATACAAAAATCCATCTATACCAATTACTATCCAAAATAAACTAACAAAATGGGCCAACATATAAAACTAAATCAAACATAGTTAATACTAATGGGTCAAGGTCGAAACAATCAAATAAAACCGTCCAGTGCACCAAAAATCGACAAACACCACCAACCGCCGCCAACCGCCACCACTGGCCGCCAGCAGCAGCGGCGACAACCACCCAAAAAACAGCAGCATAAGCTGCGTCTGCAGCTGAAAAAACAGCAGCAGCAGCTACGCTGCTTTGCTGCTCGGTCCTGCCCACTCGTTCTCGATTTCGGACTGTTGTTTTGGCACATAAACATGTTAACCTACAACCACAAACAAATCACTATCATCACTCTAACATAATTTAAGCTAACAACCTCAAATTTCAAGGTTCAAGCGCTAAAATTATTATTATTATTTATTTTATTTTTATTTATTTTTTTTCTATCTAGGTTCAAAAGTCCTAAATTAAGAAGAACAAAGCAATAATCTAGTGACACTAACATCTATAAATCATCTAGCAAACATAGAATATGTTAACTAACATCAAATTTCAAGATTAAAGCTCAAATTACCAAAATTTGCATTTTTCATCTTTTTTTTAGCAAGAACCCTAATTAAAGTGGAAGAAATCATAAAAAGAAGACCAACCTTTGTTGCTAGATGGAGGAGATACAAGTAATCCGAATTTGAGCTTGAATAATCATCTTCATCTTCATCAATTTAGTTTTAGGGTTTATGTTTGGTGTGTATGTGTGTGTCGGTATGTACAAGAGGGAAAAATGAACAAAATGAAACCAAGTACTGCTTAAAATTAAACTATGAGCTGTTTTCAATTAAATAAATGGGTTTTAAACCCATACCATAAAACACGTTTATTTACCAGTTTACTGAAACACTACGCACTTCTTTCGGTAGTCCAAACGAGGTGCAAAATTAATAAACAAATAAGTTTTGTGACCCTTGTCACAAAGTGAGAGAGCTCAACAAATAACTAATATAAATAATTAATTCATTTTATTTCATTTTTAAATATTTAAAGGGCAAAAAGGTAAATTTCACCTAAGCTCGGTTAGAGGGTGTTACAAATCCACCCCCCTTAAAGAGATTTCGTCCTCAAAATCTGATCAGTCACGGTCAACTAAGGTTCTGGGTATATATCGTCACTACTTTAGGTCACAATGAAACCTATGCCCCAACATGTCATATGGTCACTATCGCTACAAGGTTTTGTCCGTCCCTAAGCATCATCAACACAAAACATGTAAAAACACATTACATATCAGCATACAAGTCACATTACACACACGGGTCAATAGTGATCACTAACCGAAAAGGTCACCAAGTCACCGGTGAATAACAACTACACACTAAGTTATGAATACTAAGGAAAACATTAAAAAAACACTTTGTTCCGTCATCAAACTTATGAATTCCCACGAAAAAGTTTCACTAAATACAACTAACAATATGCCACTAAACGACAATCACTCTCATTTTATGGTCATTTCTTAGTCAATTCCGTCGAATTTGGAGTTAAATTAGTCCACGTCATAGGTCAAAAACTAGCGCTACCCTCTAAAAACAAGGAATTTAGCCAATTCCTTAGATGAATAACACTAGGTCAACCCTAATCTCAACAAAATAACCTGAATTCTGCACATAAACACCTAGTTCAAACTCGGTATTTAATAATTTCGTCTTAATTCACTCAACTATGACGTTAGTTACTCGATAACCCCATCACGTAAAACCTTTCTTTAATCACTTAATTATTAAAAGAAACTCTTATAAACACAATTTTGATCGCTCTAGCATGGGTTTTCAAGTAAACGATACCTACTAAGTCAATCAATAAGTAACCATCTAACAACTAAATCCGTCAAATGTCATCATTATACGAGTCCGACATTGCTAAAATCTATCTCTGCGATGTCTTTGTTTTGCCTACAACTCCATCAGAACTCACAATTTAAGCTTATTCGACCAACAATAGTCTAAGGTCTAGATAAAGTACAACTATCAATACTATAGCAGAAAACAACTCTCGGTCAACCTTCACCGAAATTCTCATTAATCGCCATTCAACAACCGATTCATCACTCGTTACATCTCTTCCGACTCTCGAAACTGCGGTATGATTTACTATAATGTTTTCCCGTTGGCCAGACGTAATACATTATTCTAAATCACATCCTCTTTTTTGAAATATCCTAATCGAGTTCACCACCACAACATGGTCTACTCTCACGAGTCACTGGTAGTTATATATCTCTAATAAATCCCAAACCAAAAGGTTTTGCAATCCAAAACTTCTTAAAACATCAAAAGTCTCGAAAGTAAACACCTAACTCGGTTCTAGTTCGATATTAATTCTACTAAGTCCTCTTTAGCAACCGCATTTTTAAATCTGATCTTACATCACTATATCTACTTACTTCGTCTTATTCTCAAATACTTTTATCATCCTCGACCTTACATTCAAATCTTCATAAGAAGAAATATTCACAACAGACACTATTGAACTACTTGATCAATGATTCTACCTTAACAGTAAAATATATGATCACTGTTCTAATCACGTCTCCCGACCTAGTCAAGATTCATCAAAATTTCAACTTGAACTGAATTCCTAATCCCGTTAAGGTCTTCTCTACTTCCAAGAAATTCACTAAACGAACGTCTCCTATACTGACATCTAACGAGTCACATCAATTCACAAAAGTCACAACTTCTTAGGACAATTCTACGGGTCCTACATAGCTAGTCAAATTCTGTAACGGTACAGCCAGACTAGTAATACTCCTCACATAACGACAAAACCTAGTTTTCCTATCTTCAGTCAAAACTACATGAAAAGCTCCATTCAAACTACTTCCTAAAGGTCACCACCGACTCACATGAGTTTATGGTAGGAAAAGCAATTCCTCAAGGTCTTACTACGTACACAATCATCTGAACTAAAAGTCAACATCATACGTGACACGCAAACCACATACACACGACAGCAACAAAAGGGGTTCGGGTCCTCTTATTAGAAGACAAAGAAACTACTACTCTATTCCAATCCTTACGGGCCACTACATGTGTCCTATCGGTCCATGGAAAGGAATTACATTTCACCTAAATCCAACACAACAAGTCTTGTCATGCTATAATATCACAGGGTCTGTCATATACTGGTTCTGTCACGGTCGACAAGCATGCAGACTACACATCACATAGTTACACAATAGGGTTCGGGACTTTCAATCATTAAGGGGTCACTACCCTAATCAGTCTCTATGGGACACTACGTGTGTACCATCAGTCAACGGTAAAGAAGGGACTACATATTCGTCTTGGTTAATACTAACAAATCATTCACCTCAATGCGTCCGGTCTAGGCCAACAGTACTCTCATGTATAGTATAACATTTCATATAACAAACAATTCACAAAAGCATGACACAATATCACAAAGGTCATATCTATGAAGTCTCACAGAACATGACAGTCAGTCTATGGGAATAAAATCCCGATATTGGCAAGGGTAGCTCCAGACACAATCGTCGTAACTGGATCCGTTAACTGTCATCTAATTCTATCTTACAGGAAGAATCAATCAATCGCAATTAGAAACACTAATCGTCACAGATTATCATTACAACAAACACAAAATTCGACAAAGATAGGAACACAATCTACATGTACAATAATAATAATTACAGTAATGTAACAAGAATGTACCTTTATGAATAAGAAGACATCTTCTGTATCTATCAACACCTCGATCACACCCGCACCCTTGACCCTCTATTATTATGCAACTGAAGCCTCAACTAAGAAGCCATGGTAACTGATACTCGTCAAGTCCTTCATCCCACTCAGTATGAAACCTGTCCACCTAAGTTTTGTCAACAATGAGGGTCAACGGGGCATCAGTAGGGTGGAATCGATCTTCGTACCTGTCTTATCACAACATCTCACACACAAAAGCTTAGTAAATAATTTATTAGCTTCTATCAACTAACACATCGACACCTACTTCATTCACTTAACCCAACCCCGAGATATGTTTGACTCAACTCATGGTTTGGGAACATGTCACTTTCGGGTGCATGTTGCCAAACCTACGCTCTGATACCAAGTTTTAACACCCCATATTTTTTTTTAAAATACAGCGAAAGGCAAATTTATCAGATTCATTATATAAATATGTAAATATATAAAATCCACTTATTAGTAAACACATTAATAAACAAATGACCGGGTGTTATATTAAAACATTAATACTACTTTAATAGAAAAGACGCGACATCAGAGTTCCGACTAGTCAAACATATCTCCCAACAATCCGTCTCCCTGGAATCTATCAAGTATGCAACAGTCAACCTGCAGGGAAGAGGAGGGGGGTTAGCACGAAGCTAAGTGAGTGCAACTAACTACAGGTAATAGCATACAGGAACCGTCATACTAATCATGTCACATACTCTAACACACAAACATCACCCAAGTGCCATCTACAGAGACTCTGGTGGCTCGGCCAAACCATTAACCACCAGTTGATCGGACTGGGGCTTACCAGAAGTTCCTCCACCACCGTGTTGTATATATATAATCCACACTCGACGGACGCATCATTCACACATATATATACCATGATTACTAGGCTACCACATGAGGAACCCAACCCGCAGGTTGATCTCTCCTACCGAGGCTACCACACAATAGGGATGCACTGGGCTCCAGCAGACAAGCATCAACTAACATGCATTCATTACAACATACTAACTGACCGTAGTAGCAAGTATATCTAACAAGCATGGCAATCATAATATAACATGCTACTCTATACTATATACTCCAGTTAGTCCCACTCACCGATACCCACACCACTCGGTAGTCTAATGTCACCGAGTCTTCTCCTCGTTTGTATCACCTGAGAATAAATACTGAACAAGTTAGTAAATCGTTTCCCATTTACTAATAATATCTCAATATATATATGTATACTCAATAGTATATATATAAATATATATGTTTTTATTATCATACCAATCGTGTCAACTAAGCGGGTCAAGGACAAAACGGGTAAACACACCATGCATAAATCAAAAATACATAAATACGGGTCAACGGGACAATAATGACCCATTTGGGTCATAATTCCCCACTTTAACCAAAATAACTTCAAGACCTTATTTAAAATATGTCCAGACAAGCACATTCACTTTGACTCGATCTTATGGACATAACATAATCACCTAATAACAATTTTAACTAATAACAATTTTTTGACATAATTAGTCAAAAAGGGTCAACGGGGTCAAAATGGACGATTTACACATATACGCATATACATATATTCTTATATATATATATACATATTTTGTCCAAATGAGTGGGTCTTACCTCTTATACAAAATACACTTTATTCTACACAAAATATACAATTCGTCATACTTAAATATTTTAAAACCCAAGTCAAACTAGAATTGGGTCACGGGGTCCAAACGGGCGATCCAACGACTTAAACATACGCCTTTATATCAAATTCATCCAAATGGGTCATGCAAAATGGCAAGTAAACATCAAACCATTCATGACCATATAAGTATGATTAAAGGAACACGTTCGCGACAAAACGAACATTTTATACAAAAATCCATCTATAGCAATTACTATCCAAAATAAACTAACAAAAAGGGCCAAGATATAAAACTAAATCAAACATAGTTAATACTAACGGGTCAAGGTCGAAACAATCAAATTAAACCGTCCTGTGCACCAAAAATCGACAAACACCACCAATCGCCGCCAACCGCCACCGCTGGCCGCCAGCAGCAGCGGCGACAACCACCCAAAAACAGCAGCATAAGCTGCGTCTGCAGCTGAAAAAATAGCAGCAGCAGCTACGTTGCTTTGCTGCTCGGTCTTGCCCACTCGTTCTCGATTTCGGACTATTTTTTCGGCACATAAACATGTTAACCTACAACCACAAACAAATCACTATCATCACTCTAACATAATTTAAGCTAACAAACTCAAATTTCAAGGTTCAAGCTCTAAAATTATTATTATTATTTATTATTTATTTATTTATTTATTTTTTTTTCTATCTAGGTTCAAAAGTCCTAAATTAAGAAGAACAAAGCAATAATCTAGTGATACTAACATCTATAAATCATCTAGCAAGCATAGAACAAGTTAACCAACATCAAATTTCAAGATTAAAGCTCAAATTACCAAAATTTGCATTTTTCATCTTTTTTTAGCAAGAACCCTAATTAAAGTGGAAGTAATCATAAAAAGAAGACCAACCTTTGTTGCTAGATGGAGGAGATACAAGTAATCCGAATTTGAGCTTGAATAATCATCTTCATCTTCATCAATTTAGTTTTAGGGTTTATGTTTGGTGTGTATGTGTGTGTCGGTATGTACAAGAGGGAAAAAGGAACAAAATGAAACCAAGTACTGCTTAAAATTAAACTATGAGCTGTTTTCAATTAAATAAATGGGTTTTAAACCCATACCATAAAACACGGGTATTTACCAGTTTACTGAAACACTACGCACTTCTTTCGGTAGTCCAAACGAGGTCCAAATTAAATATACAAATAAGTTCTGTGACCCTTGTCACAAAGTGAGCGAGCTCAACAAATAATTAATATAAATAATTAATTCATTTTATTTCATTTTTAAATATTTAAAGGGTAAAAAGGTAAATTTCACCTAAGCCCGGTTAGAGGGTGTTACAAATCCACCCCCCTTAAAGAGATTTCGTCCTCGAAATCTGATCAGTCACAGTCAACTAAGGTTCTGGGTATATATCGTCACTACTTTAGGTCACAATGAAACCTATGCCCCAACATGTCATATGGTCACTATCGCTACAAGGTTTTGTCCGTCCCTAAGCATCATCAACATAAAACATGTAAAAACACATTACATATCAGCATACAAGTCACATTATACACACGGGTCAATAGTGAACACTAATCGAAAAGGTCACCAAGTCACCGGTTAATGACAACTACACACTAAGTTATGAATACTAAGGAAAACATTAAAAAAACACTTTGTTCCGTCATCAAACTTATGAATTCCCACGAAAAAGTTTCACTAAATACAACTAACAATATGCCACTAAACGACAATCACTCTCATTTTATGGTCATTTCTAAGTCAATTCCGTCGAATTCAGAGTTAAATTAGTCCACGTCATAGGTCAAAAACTAGCGCTACCCTCTAAAAACAAGGAATTTAGCCAATTCCTTAGATGAGTAACACTAGGTCAACCCTAATCTCAAGAGACGGAATTGGGACTTGAAAACTTATAGAACGTTTAAATGGACGATTCCTAACACATATGCAATTCTAGTTTTTGAAATTGATTTGAATTTAGGCATTTGATAAAAAAAAGTTATAATACAGAGGTATCGAGCTTTATAAAGTATGAGTTTTTCTGTTTTGATTTTTTTTTTTTTTTGAATTGTATAAGAGATTAGCATTATATATATAGATAGTAATCGTATAATCAAAGCTAGTAAAGATGATAAGATTGATTTGTTTGTATTGTGATGAAGTCGATAGGAATCAAAATCAAAAGAAGAAAAAATAGAAACCAGATGGTGAAAGTTAACAAATTTGTACGGTAAATGTTGATGTCTAACCATTTTTGTTTTGTATTGAAGACAGAATCACAATCAGATTACGAGTAGGTGGCTAAATGAAATTGAATTCATTTTATCTGTATTAGTATTATTAATTAATAGATATAAATAATAAAAATATTAATAATAAAAATAATAGAATTAAATATAATATTAGTAATGATATTCTCAAAATAATATTAATACTTATAAGAATAATGATAAAAATAATGATAATAATAATTTTAAATAATAATGATAATTTTTAGTAATGATATTACTAATTATACTATTAATAATAATATATTAATAATAGTAAATAATAATAATAATAATAATACTAATATAACAACTTTATTTTTAACTTGTAATTACTCTTAATATTTACAATTTATTATTTATGTAATATTTAATAATTATATTATATATCATATGATAACATTTATTGATTATTGAATGCTTATATATTATATATATTACAATGTAATAATAATTATTAATAGAAATCATATATGTACATATATAGATTCATAATAATATCATAATTATATATATTCATTTTACATATTTAAATCTATTGGTTAATTTATATTTTATTATTTCACATTATTATATATATATATATATATATATATATATATATATATATATATATATATATATATATATATATATATATATGCACATTTATTTACAAACATTTGTTCGTGAATCGTCGAAAACAGTCAAAGGTCAAATGAATATAAGACCAGTTCAAAATTTTTGAGACTCAATATTATAGAATTTGCTTATCATGCCAGAAACATATAAAGATTAAGTTTAAATTTGGTCAGAAATTTCCGGGTCGTCACAGTACCTACCCATTAAAGAAATTTTTTCCCGAAATTTTATTGAGATGGTCATGGCTGACAATAAGTATGTTTTCACGATGCATACGAGTTGAAAATTAGAGTTTTATCATCACTGTGCAATATAGATAAAACAATTTGATTTTGTGATGAGTACGAGTGAAGCTATCACAAAAGAGTGAAATGAATAAATGCATGTTTGACTTAACCGTGATGTAGTCACGGTTGATTTTCGGATTTCAAGGGATTTAGAGAAAATTTTCGTAATAAGATTTGATTCTTCGATAATTAAGAAAATTAGGATCTTCTTTGATTAAATGCAATAATATGTCTCGATTAGTTTGTCTGATATATCCACTATAATTGAATCTCTTTCATTCCATTATTTCCACAACTCTCATCTTTTATACCTCAATTCATATTTTCAAAATATTTGTCAAATTATCAGAAGTCACTGGAAAAGATAGAATTACCAAGGAAATATGTTCTTGATTTTGTTTAGAGATTTAGTAGAATGTAAGAGTCGTGTAACATGGCACATGATGATGTTATGGTCTGTGAATCATCACGTTTCATTAGAAACTCAGCATGACTTACTGTAATATAATCACGTTAATCAAGTGTCATTATATTATACTAACTCATGCTTCAGTTCCCAACACTTTTTCAAAAACATTCATATTTTAAACTTGAAGGTTTCAGAATTTAGAAACTAAAATAGTTTCTTTTATGATGTAATACAGATAGCGCGAAGAAGTAAATGATTTCAGATAACAATAGTTATGAAAATATCTTCAGAAACGTCGAAGATATTTATAATGAAAGATATGATGATATCTTAGAATTTCTAATATCGATGGATGATGATGAGGATTTGTCCGTAAAGGTTTAGAGTCAGGAGCAAGGTATTCGTTAATGACTTCAGCAGATACTAATACTGAATCATTTGGATTCTATGAAGGCGGGTTTAGTCTTTGTGATTTTTTCAGAGTCTCCTTCATGGTTTGCTCAATCCGTTTTCAGAGTCTCCTTCATGATAATAAAAATATATATGTTTATATATATATATATATATATATATATATATATATATATATATATATACTATTGAGTATACATATATATATTGAGATATTATTAGTAAATGGGAAAAAATTTACTAACTTGTTCAGTATATTTATTCTCAGGTGATACAAACGAGGAGAAGACTCAGTGACATTAGACTACCGAGTGGTGTGGGTATCGGTGAGTGGGACTAACTGGAGTATATATTATAGAGTAGCATGTTATATTATGATTTCCATGGTTGTTAGATATACTTGCTACTACGGTCAGTTAGTATGTTGTAATGACTGCATGTTAGTTGATGCTTGTCTGCTGGAGCCCAGTGCGTCCCTATTGTGTGGTAGCCTCGGTAGGAGAGATCAACCTGAGGGTTGGGTTCCTCATGTGGTAGCCTAGTAATCGTGGTGTATATATGTGTGAATGACGCGTCCGTCGAGTGTAGATTATATATATACAACACGGTGGTGGAGGAACTTCTGGTAAGCCCCAGTCCGATCAACTGGTGGTTAATGGTTTGGCCGAGCCACCAGAGTCTCTGTAGATGGCACTTGGGTGATGTTTGTGTGTTAGAGTATGTGACATGATTAGTATGACAGTTCCTGTATGCTATTACCTGTAGTTAGTTGCACTCACTTAGCTTCGTGCTAACCCCCCTCCTCTTCCCTGCAGGTTGACTGTTGCATACTTGATAGATTCCAGGGAGACGGATTGTTGGGAGATATGTTTGACTAGTCGGAACTCTGATGTCGCGTCTTTTCTATTAAAGTAGTATTAATGTTTTAATATAACACCCGGTCATTTGTTTATTAATGTGTTTACTAATAAGTGGATTTTATATATTTACATATTTATATAATGTATCTGATAAATTTGCCTTTCGCTGTATTTTAAAAAAAAAATATGGGGTGTTAAAACTTGGTATCAGAGCGTAGGTTTGGCAACATGCACCCGAAAGTGACATGTTCCCAAACCATGAGTTGAGTCAAACATATCTCGGGGTTGGGTTAAGTGAATGAAGTAGGTGTCGATGTGTTAGTTGATAGAAGCTAATAGATTATTTACTAAGCTTTTGTGTGTGAGATGTTGTGATAAGACAGGTACGAAGATCGATTCCACCCTACTGATGCCCCGTTGACCCTCATTGTTGACAAAACTTAGGTGGACAGGTTTCATACTGAGTGGGATGAAGGACTTGACGAGTATCAGTTACAATGGCTTCTTAGTTGAGGCTTCAGTTGCATAATAATAGAGGGTCAAGGGTGCGGGTGTGATCGAGGTGTTGATAGATACAGAAGATGTCTTCTTATTCATAAAGGTACATTCTTGTTACATTACTGTAATTATTATTATTGTACATGTAGATTGTGTTCCTATCTTTGTCGAATTTTGTGTTTGTTGTAATGATAATCTGTGACGATTAGTGTTTCTAATTGCGATTGATTGATTCTTCCTGTAAGATAGAATTAGATGACAGTTGACGGATCCAGTTACGACGATTGTGTCTGGAGCTACCCTTGCCAATATCGGGATTTTATTCCCATAGACTGACTGTCATGTTCTGTGAGACTTCATAGATATGACCTTTGTGATATTGTGTCATGCTTTTGTGAATTGATTGTTATATGAAATGTTATACTATACGTGAGAGTACTGTTGGCCTAGACCGGACGCATTGAGGTGAATGATTTGTTAGTATTAACCAAGACGAATATGTAGTCCCTTCTTTACCGTTGACTGATGGTACACACGTAGTGTCCCATAGAGACTGATTAGGGTAGTGACCCCTTAATGATTGAAAGTCCCGAACCCTATTGTGTAACTATGTGATGTGTAGTCTGCATGCTTGTCGACCGTGACAGAACCAGTATATGACAGACCCTGTGATATTATAGCATGACAAGACTTGTTGTGTTGGATTTAGGTGAAATGTAATTCCTTTCCATGGACCGATGGGACACATGTAGTGGCCCGTAAGGATTGGAATAGAGTAGTAGTTTCTTTGTCTTCTAATAAGAGGACCCGAACCCCTTTTGTTGCTGTCGTGTGTATGTGGTTTGCGTGTCACGTATGATGTTGAGTTTTGGTTCAGATGATTGTGTACGTAGTAAGACCTTGAGGAATTGCTTTTCCTACCATAAACTCATGTGAGTCGGTGGTGACCTTTAGGAAGTAGTTTGAATAGAGCTTTCCATGTAGTTTTGACTGAAGATAGGAAAACTAGGTTTTATCGTTATGTGAGGAGTATTACTAGTCTGGCTGCACCGTTACAGAATTTGACTAGCTATGTAGGACCCGTTGAATTGTCTTAAGAAGTTGTTGACTTTTGTGAATTGATGTGACTCGTTAGATGTCAGTATAGGAGACGTTCGCTTAGTGAATTTCTTGGAAGTAGAGAAGACCTTAACGGGATTAGGAATTCAGTTCAAGTTGAAATTTTGATGAATCTTGACTAGGTCGGGAGACGTGATTAGAACAGTGATCATATATATTACTGTTAAGGTAGAATCATTGATCAAGTAGTTCAATAGTGTCTGTTGTGAATATTTCTTCTTATGAAGATTTGAATGTAAGGTCGTGGATGATAAAAGTATTTGCGAATAAGACGAAGTAAGTAGATATAGTGATGTTAGATCAGATTTAAAAATGCGGTTGCTAAAGAGGACTTAGTAGAATTAATATCGAACTAGAACCGAGTTAGGTGTTTACTTTCGAGACTTTTGATGTTTTAAGAAGTTTTGGATTGCAAAACCTTTTGGTTTGGGATTTATTAGAGATATATAACTACCAGTGACTCGTGAGAGTAGACCGTGTTGTGGTGGTGAACTCGATTAGGATATTTCGGAAAAGAGGATGTGATTTAGAATAATGTAGTACGTATGGCCAACGGAAAAACATTATAGTAAATCATACCGCAGTTTCGAGAGTCGGAAGAGATGTAACGAGTGATGAATCGGTTGTTGAATGGCGATTAATGAGAATTTCGGTGAAGGTTGACCGAGAGTTGTTTTCTGCTATAGTATTGATAGTTGTACTTTATCTAGACCTTAGACTATTGTTGGTCGAATAAGCTTAAATTGTGAGTTCTGATGGAGTTGTAGG
The DNA here is from genome assembly GCF_046630445.1 of Rutidosis leptorrhynchoides. Taxonomy (NCBI): domain Eukaryota; kingdom Viridiplantae; phylum Streptophyta; class Magnoliopsida; order Asterales; family Asteraceae; genus Rutidosis; species Rutidosis leptorrhynchoides. The sequence continues at coordinate 630,045,918 of NC_092336.1, forward strand.
CAAAACAAAGACATCGCTGAGATAGATTTTAGCAATGTCGGACTCGTATAATGATGACATTTGACGGATTTAGTTGTTAGATGGTTACTTGTTGATTGACTTAGTAGGTATCGTTTACTTGAAAACCCATGCTAGAGCGATCAAAATTGTGTTTATAAGAGTTTCTTTTAATACTTAAGTGATTAAAGAAAGGTTTTACGTGATGGAGTTATCGAGTAACTAACGTCATAGTTGAGTGAATTAAGACGAAATTATTAAATATCGAGTAACCTCTTATACAATTCAAAAAAAAAAAAAAAATCAAAACAGAAAAACTCAGACTTTATAAAGCTCGAAACCTCTGTATTATAACTTTTTTTTTATCAAATGCCTAAATTCAAATCAATTTCAAAAACTAGAATTGCATATGTGTTAGGAATCGTCCATTTAAACGTTCTATAAGTTTTCAACCCTAATTTCAAAATAAAAAGTCAAAAGAATTGTTCTTATCGAAATTCGCTTTTGTTTTGATGTTTCAGATTCAATTAATGATACAGATAGTTTCCAAAAGAGTTTTGCTACCTATTTCGTGTAGAAAGTATGATCTAAAACGTTTCGAATTTTAAAACCAAGTTTTGAGTTCTTGAAGTTCATATCAAGTCTGTTACTGCTGCTTTTATTATTATTTTTTTTATTTTCGATCAATGTATCCCACAACTAATTGTTTCTATTTCGATTACAAGTCCTAATTCAAACTAGTAACTCGCTGTTATGATTTTGTTGTCCTCTAATCGATTAAGTTTTTTTTTTGGAGAAGAAAGGGAATAAGGGAAAACAGAAACGGGTTTATATAAATTTTAAGTTGGGATCATTTCAGAAAAATAAGGATAGCTGGATTGTTTGTGTGGGTGTCGGGGTAGCGAGAGGTCATGGGTTCAAGCCCGGTTCAAAGCAATTTTTTTTAAAAACTGATTCCTTGAAGGTAGTTCTTTTTCTTTTATTATTATTATTATTAATATTTTGATTATTATTATTACTAATGTTATTAAAATTACAATTATTATTATTATTATTATTATTATTATTATTATTATTATTATTATTATTATTATTATTATTATTATTATTATTATTATTATTATCATTTTCATTATTATCATTATTATTATTGTTATTATTAATTGTTGATATTATTAGTATTATAATTATTAGTATTGTTATTAGTAGTATTATAATTACTATTACCATATTTATATTTATAAGTATTAGCAACATTATTAATATTAGTATTTTTATAAGTATTATTAATATTAATATTAATTGTATCATTTAAGTATTATCGATAAGTATTATTAGTATCAATTCATGGTTATCAGCATTATTATAAATATTATCATTATTATCATTTTTATTAAAATTATTATTAGTTTACTATCATTAAAATTATCAATATTATTACTATCAGTATTATCTATATTAATATTTTTAAAATAATTATGATTACTAAAATAAAAATTTTAATGACATATTTAAAATTATAATTATGAAAATAAAGATTATATATATATATATATATATATATATATATATATATATATATATATATATATATATATATATATATATATATATATATATATATATATATATATATATCATGTACACATAACTTAACTATATTAATATTTATATATATAACATGAAAATATATAAATAAATAATGAAACTTATAACTTATTAAATATATAAATTACATCACTAGTTATAATATACATATTTGTTCAATTATAAGTATATGTTTTAATATATATATGAACGATATAGGTTCATGAATCCGAGGCCAACCCTGCATTGTTCAGTATCGTCGTATGAATATTTTTACTACAAAATATCGTATTGTGAGTTCATTTGATTCCCTTTTACTCTTTACATTTTTGGGACTGAGAATACATGCGCTATTTTTATAACTGCTTTATTAAATTCTTTTGAAATATATTTTGAACTGCGAATACATGAAATGCTTTTATAAATGTTTGACGAGATAGACACAAACAAAACATTCCTCGAATGAATTATTATGCAGACAGAAGTTCTGTGGATTATTATTGAATTATGTGGACATGATAATTGCCACAAATTGATGTGAATATTTTTCTCCTGATTATTATTGCTTGGTAACCTAAGAATTAGAAACGAGTATGGCCCTAATTCACGCGAATCCTAAAGGTAGCTACACCCCCACCCAGAATGTTCATTAGACGGAAGAGCTAGTAGGCGTGGTGTTTAGTACTTCGAAGTTTATATATTATACAGACGAGATGTTCTGTTTTGGGGATATTATTGATGCGCATTATATGTTAAGGTCGGTTACCATGTTGAGCAATGAAATCGAAATGAATGTTATGTATCGAGAGAATGATTTTTATACACAGGTTATGTGTATTAGTTTTGTGCACGAGATATGTGCACGATTATTTAAAAATCGCGAGGCAACCTACGGGGGAGAAAAGGATACGAACCTACTCTGCTAAGCATTATGAAAAATGATTTCGTACACGAGATAGGTGTACTGTATTTGAATCTTGTGGTCTATCAAAATGATGAATTTTATTGTTTACGTTAACTTATGAACTCACCAACCTTTTGGTTGACACTTTAAAGCATGTTTATTCTCAGGTATGAAAGAAATCTTCCGCTGTGTATTTGCTCACTTTAGAGATATTACTTGGAGTCATTCATGACATATTTCAAAAGACGCTGTATTCGAGTCGTTGAGTTCATCAAGATTATTATTAAGTCAATTATAGTTGGATATATTATGAAATAGTATGCATGCCGTCAACTTTCGATGTAATGAAAGTTTGTCTTTTAAAAATGAATGCAATGTTTGTAAAATGTATCATATAGAGGTCAAGTACCTCGCGATGTAACCAAATGTAATGTATTCGTCCAGATGGATTAGGACGGGTTATTAAAGTTAGTATCAGAGCGGTGGTCTTAGCGAACCAGGTCTGCATTAGTGTGTCTAACTGATAAGTCGTTAGGATGCATTAGTGAGTCTGGACTTCGACCGTGTCTGCATGTCAAAAGTTTTGCTTATCATTTCTAGTCGGAAATCATCTACTTATCATCTGTAGGAAATTACCTACTTATCATTCTTAGTCTAGACACATCTTACTGGATTGATTGTATGAATAGTGTATAGACAAAATTCATATCTTAGCGTATCTGTTACTGTAAACTTTGCCTGACATATTTCGTAAATTCCTCTGTAATCTACGAGATCTTCTATACTATATACAGGTATTCTATGTAGTTAGAATATCATCCAATATCCAAAAATTATTTCATATCGAAAACCCTTTATCTCACCGTACAAGACAGAACTCTCAACTAATTCAAATTTCTCGGATTCCGATAGCTATTCTGATATGGATTTTTACTCGAGCTCCGAAAGCAGTATAACCGGAATGGATCAACCAATTAGCCATCGCCAATTCTGGATGAATTGGGTATGGGTTCGTAGTCGACTGAATCAATAGAGACGCGAAGAAGGCGATCCTTTCCACCAATCGAATTCACCTCTTGGCGAAGAACCTGAAGCACTTACCAGCGAACCTGTCCGTAATACCATTTTCTCTCTCATTTCCAGAGTATCTCATCATGATTATATACTATCTCAAATTCTGAACATTATTCATCCGCTCGTTCCGACCGACAATCATCCCGAAATAATAGAAGAAGTCAACGAACTTCGCGCTCGAGTAATCAATTTGTAGAATATGGTGCAAAATTTACCAGCTTCAGCAACATCATCGGCACCAATAGTACCATCAATAAACAGCACCAGTACCATCAACAATCCATGCCTCAACATCTCATTCTATACCTCGAGTATAATCATCGTTCTACGTATCGTTCTACATCAATTATCTTCGTTCTTCATGGCGATTATGTAATCTCTAATGTTTTAGAGATTATGTATTCTAGTTCTAACGGTAAATCAAATGAGATTAATATTATATTAACTCATTAAATCTATGATTACATCTGAAGAAAATATATATGTAAGTATATTTTCATAAAGATTGTAATTAAAAATTCTTTCGTACAAACTGTTAATGGTGAAAATATTTTAACGGGTAGGTAATACCTGAGGAATATTTAGATTTCACATTAATAAGTTACATTATACATTCTTCGAATCTGATTCAACAGTCATTTACTATCCTACTTACATCCACAGATATACGAATCCGTTCACCACAGAATAACCATTTTCATTCAATTTCATATTTGGATTTTGACTTATCAGAATCCAACAAGTGGCATAATGAAGAAAACATTGAACAAAATAAAATTTGTTAGAAACAAACAAATTAACTATGATAAATTCTGTTAAGAATCCACGCTAACAAAATCCTAGCTAACTGTTCCTAGCTAACTGTTAATTCCGTATTACATTTTATTTATCGCAATTTATTTATCGCAATTTTCATTCTCGCAATTTTATTTATTGTCATTTAATTTATGTTATTTATTTTACGCACTTTAATATCGGGACACATATACAATGTTTTGACATATCATATTGACGTCATCTATATATATTATTTGGAATAACCATAGACACTCTATATGCGGTAATATTCGAGTTAGCTATACCGGGTTGAGGTTGATTCTAAATAATATATATACTTCAGTTGTGATCGAGTCTGAGACATGTATATAATGGGTCACGACACGTATTAATTAATTCAAATATTATATATTAAACTATATATGAATTGTCGAACTACTAATTGTGGACTACTAACTATGGACTAGTAACATTGGACAATTAAAATGAATTAAAATATTGATTATAACATATGAAACTAAACATTTCTTCAAGTTTGCCACTTAATTTTATCTTAAACCTCATTTGTATCTTGACAATTACAATCTGCGTTCAAATCTTTCATGATTTTTGAAAACACCTCAATCGAGGGGATAAACCAACCGCACATCATCGACGGAAGCAAAGATTTATGCATATAGTTATGCACCTGAAAAACTCTTGGAAACTGAGTAAATGTTTAACACATAGCTGTGCTAATTTCCTTAGCGTTATTATTACCGAAAATAACTTTGCAACTCCGGTTCGAGATAGCCAATTTTGTCACAGCTCCAGCAAGTCAACTTCGACCTTTCATTCGAAACAACCCTATTATATCCTTGATATATACGTTGTATTTTCGCCTTCGTTACCGGGGAATCTTTTATATTCCACCACATCAGTAGTAAACTTATCAATAACTTTGTCGATCTTTGACTTTCCAAAAAATCATTACATTTATCGGAACCCTATTATATACTCATCCACATCTTATAACGAGAATTACCATATCAATTACCGAGAATCAGCAATCAGTATTTTGAAATCTCACAGCATGTCTACATCAACAGTTATATGTATACATATAACATTTATCTCTTAGAATTATGATCTTCCATTCTGAAAATCTGAAAAGCACCTAGTCTGCGAATTAATACTCGGAATGTTGAAAAAGCTGGATGAAGCAGTAGAAACTGTAGACAACCGTAAACGACTTTAATCATCGGAAGTTTGATGATAAAGAATAGTGTGTTGGCAAAGCTCAGAAAAGTTTAGAACTGGAAAACGGATTGAGCAAACCATGAAGGAGACTCTGAAAAAATCACAAAGACTAAACCTGCCTTCAAAGAATCCAAATGATTCAGTATCAGTATCTGCTGAAGTCATTAACGAATACCTTGCTCCTGACTCTAAACCTTTACGGACAAATCTTCATTATCATCCATCGATATTAGAAATTCTAAGATATCATCATATCTTTCATTATAAATATCTTCGACCTTTCTGAAGATATTTTCATAACTATTGTTATCTGAAATCATTTACTTCTTCGCGCTATCTGTGTTACATTATAAAAGAAACTATTTTAGTTTCTAAATTCTGAAACCTTCAAGTTTAAAATATGAATGTTTTTGAAGAAGTGTTGGGAACTGAAGCATGAGTTAGTATAATATAATGACACTTGATCAACGTGATTATATTACAGTAAGTCATGCTGAGTTTCTAATGAAACGTGATGATTCACAGACCATAACGTCATCATGTGCCATGTTACACGACTCTTACATTCTACTAAATCTCTAAACAAAATCAAGAACATATTTCCTTGGTAATTCTATCTTTTCCAGTGAATTCTGATAATTTGACAAATATTTTGAAAATATGAATTGAAGTATAAAAGATGAGAGTTGTGGAAATAATGGAACGAAAGAGATTCAATTATAGTGGATATATCAGACAAACCAATCGAGACATATTATTGCATTTAATCAAAGAAGATCCTAATTTTCTTAATTATCGAAGAATCAAATCTTATTACGAAAATTTTCTCTAAATCCCTTGAAATCCGAAAATCAACCGTGACTACGTCACCGGTTAAGTCAAACATGCATTTATTCATTTCACTCTTTTGTGATAGCTTCACTCGTACTCATCACAAAATCAAATTGTTTTATCTATATTGCGCAATGATGATAAAACTCTAATTTTCAACTTGTATGCATCGTGAAAACATACTTATTGTCAGCCATGACCATCCCAATAAAATTTCGGGACAAAATTTCTTTAACGGGTAGGTACTGTGACGACCCGAAAATTTCTGACCAAATTTAAACTTAATCTTTATATGTTTCCGGCATGATAAGCAAATTCTATAATATTAAGTCTCAAAAATTTTGAGCTGGTCTTATATTCATTTGACCTTTGACTGTTTCCGACGGTTCACGAACAAATGTTTGTAAATAAATGTGCATATATATATATATATATATATATATATATATATATATATATATATATATATATATATATATATATATATAATAATGTGAAATAATAAAATATAAATTAACCAATAGAATTAAATATGTAAAATGAATATATATAATTATGATATTATTATGAATCTATATATGTACATATATGATTTCTATTAATAATTATTATTACATTGTAATATATATAATATATAAGCATTCAATAATCAATAAATGTTATCATATGATATATAATATAATTATTAAATATTACATAAATAATAAATTGTAAATATTAAGAGTAATTACAAGTTAAAAATAAAGTTGTTATATTAGTATTATTATTATTATTATTATTATTTACTATTATTAATATATTATTATTATTATTAATATAATTAGTGATATCATTACTAAAAATTATCATTATTATTTAAAATTATTATTATCATTATTTTTATCATTATTCTTATAAGTATTAGTATTATTTTGAGAATATCATTACTAATATTATATTTAATTATATTATTTTTATTATTAATATTTTTATTATTTATATCTATTAATTAATAATACTAATACAGATAAAATGAATTCAGTTTCATTTAGCCACCTACTCGTAATCTGATTGTGATTCTGTCTTCAATACAAAATAAAAATGGTTAGACATCAACATCTATCGTACAAATTTGTTAACTTTCACCATCTGGTTTCTATTTTTTTTTCTTTTGATTTTGATTCCTGTCGACTTCTTCACAATACAAACAAATCTACTAGCTTTGATTATACGATTACTATCTATATATATAATGCTAACCTCTTATACAATTAAAAAAAATCAAAACGGAAAAACTCAGACTTTATAAAGCTCGATACCTCTGTATTATAACTTTTTTTATCAAATGCCTAAATTCAAATCAATTTCAAAAACTAGAATTGCAGATGTGTTAGGAATTGTCCATTTAAACTTTCTGTAAGTTTTCAAGTCCCAATGCCGTCTCTTGCATTCGAATTTCGAAGTCAAACTTTCAAAATAAAAAGTCAAAAGAATTGTTCTTCGCGAAATTCGCTTTTGTTTTGATGTTTCAGATTCAATTAATGATACAGATAGTTTCCAAAAGAGTTTTGCTACCTATCTCGTGTAGAAAGTATGATCTAAAACGTTTCGAATTTTAAAACCAAGTTTTGAGTTCTTGAAGTTCATATCAAGTCTGTTACTGCTGCTTTTATTTTTTTTATTTATTTTCGATCAATGTATCCCACAACCAATTATTTCTATTTCGATTACAAGTCCTAATTCAAACTAGTAACTCGCTGTTATGATTTTGTTATCCTCTGATCGATTAAGTTTTTTTTTTTTTGGAGAAGAAAGGGAATAAGGGAAAACAGAAACGGGTTTATATAAATTTTAAGTTGGGATCATTTCAGAAAAATAAGGATAGCTGGATGGTTTGTGTGGGTGTCAGGGTAGCGAGAGGTCACGGGTTCAAGCCCAGTTCAGAGCAATTTTTTTTTAAAAACTGATTCCTTGAAGGTAGTTTTTTTTTCTTTTATTATTATTATTATTATTATTATTAATATTTTGATTATTATTATTATTACTAATATTATTAAAATTACAATCATTATTATTATTATTATTATTATTATTATTATTATTATTATCATTTTCATTATTATCATTATTATTGTTATTATTAATTGTTGATATTATTAGTATTATAATTATTATTATTGTTATTAGTAGTATTATAATTACTATTACCATATTTATATTTATACGTATTAGCAACATTATTAATATTAGTATTTTTATAAGTATTATTAATATTAATATTAATTGTATCATTTAAGTATTATCGATAAGTATTAATAGTATCATTTCATGGTTTTCAGCATTATTATAAATATTATCATTATTATCATTTTTATTAAAATTATTATTAGTTTACTATCATTAAAATTATCAATATTATTATTATCAGTATTATCTATATTAATATTTTTAAAATAATTATCATTACTAAAATAAAAGTTTTAATGACATATTTAAAATTATAATTATGAAAATAAAGATTTTATATATATATATATATATATATATATATATATATATATATATATATATATATATATATATATCATGTACACATAACTTAAATATATTAATATTTATATATATAACATGAAAATATATAAATAAATAATGAAACTTATAACTTATTAAATATATAAATTACATCACTAGTTATAATATACATATTTTTCGATTATAAGTATATGTTTTAATATATATATGAACGATATAGGTTCGTGAATCCGAGGCCAACCCTGCATTGTTCAGTATCGTCGTATGAATATTTTTACAACAAAATATCGTATTGTGAGTTCATTTGATTCCCTTTTACTCTTTACATTTTTGGGACTGAGAATACATGCACTATTTTTATAACTGCTTTATTAAATTCTTTTGAAATATATTTTGAACTGCGAATACATGAAATGCTTTTATAAATGTTTGACGAGATAGACACAAGCAAAACATTCCTCGAATGAATTATTATGCAGACAGAAGTTCTGTGGATTATTATTGAATTATGTGGACATGATAATTGCCACCAATTGATGTGAATATTTTCCCCTGATTATTATTGCTTGGTAACCTAAGAATTAGAAATGGGTATGGCCCTAATTCACGCGAATCCTAAAGGTAGCTACACCCCTACTCAGAATGTTCACTAGACGGAAGAGCTAGTGGGCGTGGTGTTTAGTACTTCGAAGTTTATATATTATACAGACGATATGTTATGTTTTGGGGATATTATTGATGCGCATTATATGTTAAGGTCGGTTACCATGTTGATCAATGAAATTGAAATGATTGTTATGTATCAAGAGAATGATTTTTATACACAGGTTATGTGTATTAGTTTTGTGCACGAGATATGTACACGATTATTTAAAAATCACGAGGCAACCTACGGGGGAGAAAAGGATACGAACCTACTCTGCTAAGCATTATGAAAAATGGTTTCGTACACGAGATAGGTGTACTGTATTTGAATCTTGTGGTCTATCAAAATGATGAATTTTATTGTTTACGATAACTTATGAACTCACCAACCTTTTGGTTGACACTTTAAAGCATGTTTATTCTCAGGTATGAAAGAAATCTTCCGCTGTGCATTTGCTCACTTTAGAGATATTACTTGGAGTCATTCATGACATATTTCAAAAGACGTTGCATTCGAGTCGTTGAGTTCATCAAGATTATTATTAAGTTAATTATAGTTGGATATATTATGAAATAGTATGCATGCCGTCAACTTTCGATGTAATGAAAGTTTGTCTTTTAAAAACGAATGCAATGTTTGTAAAATGTATCATATAGAGGTCAAGTACCTCGCGATGTAACCAAATGTAATGTATTCATCCAGATGGATTAGGACGGGTCATTAAACATAACCCGACTCCTACACCCCATTCTCGCTTCATATATACACATAGACTTCACCGCGAAGTCTCACTCGACTTAATACCATCATAACCCATGAATATGCTTATACATTTATACATTCTCATGTGTGTGTGTGTGTGTGTGTGTGTGTGTGTGTGTGTGTATATATATATATATCTCGTGTACTTCAAACTAAAAATTTTAAATCATTTAATCACATATACAAACGGAATATAAACGTTCTAACGATTAAATATGTACCTTAAGACATGTATGAAGAAAACGGGATGTTACAACTCTCCCCCACTTGAATCAGAGCGCGCCCTCGCGATCCAAGCCGCATGACAAGCCGGAAGATACACCAAAACAAACTCTTCGGGTTCCCATGTAAACTCAGAACCTTTACTTCGACTCCATTGAACTTTAAAAGTTCTCACCTCTTTATTTCTCAACCTCTTTACCTTTTCATCGAGTATAGCAATCGGCTTCTCAACATACTCTAACTTGTTATTTAGTTCAACCTCGTCTAATGGCACCCACGAAGAATCATCCGCAAGACACTTACGAAGATGGGAAACATGAAATATATTATGGATCACTGTAAGTTCTTCGGGTAATTCCAAATGATACGCAACTTCACCAACACGAGCTAAAATTTTAAATGGCCCAATAAATCGAGGAGCTAACTTTCCTCGTTTTCGAAACCGAATAACACCCTTCCATGGCGAAACTTTAAGCATCACCATGTCACCTTCTTGGAACTCAATCGATCGTCTACGTTTATCGGCATACGACTTTTGGCTATCTTGAGCCGCTTTCAAATGAGTCCGAATCATCTCAATCTTACTATTCGTCTCTAAAACCAAATCGGTGCTCCCGATTTCTCTTTGTCCCACTTCACCCCAACATATAGGAGTTCGACAACGACGCCCATAAAGCATCTCATACGGTGGCATTCCAATACTAGCATGATAGCTATTGTTGTACGAGAATTCCACCAAAGGTAAGTGCTCATCCAAACTACCACCGAAATCAATAATACACGCCCATAACATATCCTCCAATGTTTGATTCGAAAGTTCGGTTTGACCGTCCGTTTGAGGATGGTACGCCGTGCTCAATTTCAATTGTGTACCCATATCTTCATGAAATTTTTCCCAAAACCGAGATGTGAAACGAGTATCTCGATCCGAAATAATAGATATAGGAACCCCATGCCTTGATATCACTTCCTTGATAAACAATTTAGCCAAAGTCTCTGACGATATCGCTTCCCGAATGGGAAGAAACAAAGCGCTTTTCGTCAATCGATCAACTATCACCCAAATCGAATCAAATTGGTTTCTCGCCATCTTTGGTAACTTTGTAATGAAATCCATGGTAATGTGCTCCCATTTTCATTTCAAAATTTCCAACGGTTGTAACATACCATACGCCTTTTGGTGTTCGGCCTTAACTTGCAAACACGTGACGCATTGCTCAACATACTTAACAACATCATGTTTCATGCCGGGCCACCAATATTCTTTCCTTAAATAAAGATACATTTTCGTCGCACCCGGATGAATGGAATACCTTGACTTATGTGCTTCATCAAGTAGCACTCGTCGATAATCCCCCATCTTAGACACCCACACTCTTCCTTGAAAGGACAACAAATCATGCGGGCCTAAGGTAATAGACTCCGTTTGCCCCACGATTCGTTCTTCATGCTTGTTGTTAACAAAAGCTTCAATTTGAATCTCACCAAGCTTTACAAGAAAATCGTTAGTAATAATCATGCGTAACGATCCTACTCGTATCGCCGGATGTTGACTTTTTCAACTTAACGCATCCGCAACCACATTCGCCTTACCCGGATGAAAGTATCTCACAATCATAGTCTTTTACCACATCCATCCATCTACGTTGATGATAATTGAAATCTCGTTGAACAAAAATATGTTTCAAACTCTTATGATCCGAATAAATCGTACACTTGACACCATACAAGTAGTGGCGCCAAATTTTCAACGCATGAACCACTGCCGTCAATTCAAGATCATGAGTCGGATATCTCTTTTCGTGTTCCTTTAATTATCGAGAGGCGTAAGCGATTACTTTACCTCTTTGCATTAGAACACAACCAAGCCCATTTAATGAGGCATCGCAATAAACCGCCATATCTCCTACACCTTCCGGTAACACCAAGACCGGAGCTTGACGCAATTTCTCTTTTAACAATTGAAAAGCAATTTCTTGCTCGTTCTCCCAATTAAACTTCACGTTCTTCCTTGTCAACTTTGTCAACGGAGAGGCGATTTTAGAAAAGTCTTGGATAAACCGAAGATAATAACCGGCCAATCCGAGAAAACTTCGGATTTCCGTAGGCGTAGTCGGTTGTCCCCAACTCTTCACCGTCTCTATCTTCCCCGGATCTACTTGAATACCATCTTTATTCACAATATGACCAAGGAATTGAACTTCCCTTAGCCAAAATTTACATTTGGAAAATTTAGCATACAACTTCTCCTTCCGCAACGTCTTCAACACACCATGCAAATGATGTTCATGTTCCTTCATACTCTTCGAATAGACAAGTATGTCGTCAATGAATGCCGCCGGTGCATTCGTAAGACCAAAAGGCATAACTACAAATTCAAAATGCCCATAACTCGTTCGAAAAGCCGTTTTCTCAATATCTTCTTCACGGACCCGCATTTGGTGATAGCCGGACCGTAAGTCAAATTTGAAAAAATACGTCATGCCTTGGAGTTGATCAAACAAATCGTCAATCTGAGGTAACGGATAACGATTCTTAATCGTTACTTTATTCAACTCCCGATAATCGATGCACATCTGCATACTACCATCTTTCTTTTTAACGAATAAAACCGGAGCGCCCCAAGGTGAAGCACTCGGTCGGATAAAACCTTTCTCAAGTAACTCTTGGGTTTGATTTAACAACTCTTGCATTTCTGTTGGAGCTAAACGATAAGGAGTTTTAGCAATGGGGGTAGCCCCCGGAACCAACTCAATGCGAAATTCAACTTGTCTTTCCGCCGGAACACCCGGTAACTCATCCGGAAAAACGTCTTCAAATTCATTAACCACCGAAATTTCACGAATGTATGGTGGCTCTTCACGAGTATCAACTACATGGGCAAGAAAAGATATGCCACCATTACTAAGGAAACGACGTGCCCGTGCAATAGTGCATAATGGCACAAGTCTTTTTCGTTTTTCGCCATGAATAATTAACTCTCCCCCACTTGGGGTCTTCACACGAATAGACTTCTCATGGCATGCAATATCGGCTCTATAACGGTCGAGCCAATCCATACCAATGACAATATCGAATTCACCCAAGGTCATCGGGATAAGATCAATTTTAAAAGTTTCGGCACCAAACACAACATTACAATCATTACACACATCAACCCCTAGCACCGTCTTACCATCCGCTATTTCAACTTCTACCAGATGACTTAACTTAGCTAGTGGTTTGTCAAGCTTAGACACAAAACGCGGAGACACAAACGATAAATTAGCACCGCTATCAAATAGTATCCTTGCCGGATTAGAGTTAACCATGAAAGTACCTGAGACAACTTCGTTGGATTGCTTGGCCTCATCATTGGTCATCAAATAATTTCGCCCCCTCGCCGTCCCCGCCGCCTTCTTAGCTTTTTAACTTGATCATTCCTCAAATCGGGACACTCCGTCCTTCGGTGTCCTTCTTTATTACAATTGTAACAAGTGAGCTTTGGTGTTGAACGTGCGCTTGTAAAATCACGAGCCATGTGTCCTTGTCGCCCACAATTATAACATTTGGGTCCAAAACCCCCGGGCACACCCTTCTTTACACTCCCCACACTCTCACTCGCACCCCTACTTTTCTTGTTGGAATGACTAGTAGCTTCAAACTTTCTTTTACCAAAAGTAAAGCCACTTTTTCTCAAAACGAGCCCCTCAAAACCTTTGGCCATATCGAACAACTCATCAAAGGTTTTCACCGCGGTTACACTAATCTTTTCTTGATAGTTGTCGTTCAAGGTTCGATATAAGTCTTCTTTCAACATGTGATCATTACCGACATACTCCGGGCAAAATTGGGTCTTTGCCAAGAAAGTGGACTTAAGAGTGTTCAAGTCCATCGACCCTTCCTCAAAGTACGTAACTCGTCCTTAAGCCTTGTAAAATCGGCCGAAGTTCGGTACTCTTTGAAAAATTCCGCCTTGAATTCATCCCAAGTGAATTCCATACATTGCTCTTCACCATAAAGTTGGATTTTCGCGTTCCACCACAATTTGGCATCACCCCTTAACATGCTACAACCATACCTCGTCTTTTAATCGAGAGGGCATTCACACGTACGAAAAGCCCCCTCCATATCGGAGATCCAACGGTTACTCTTGAGTGGGTCTCGTTCGCCATCAAAAGTGGAAGGTTGAGAATCCTTGAAATTCTTATAGAAAAAGTCTCGTTTTCCAACATTATCTTCGTGAAGAACGACCTTAATTTGTTCCTTAACTAGATCAACTACTTGCTCGTCGATCGAATCTAGGAACATCTTCCTAACGTCCTTGAGAAACTCCGTTTTTTGACGTTTAAAAATGGCCTCAACCTTGGCCGTAAACTCGGCATCCTCACTCGTACCTCCATCATGATTTTCGGGTCCGTTTCTCGTCTTCATACTATAAAACGGAAATAGGTTAAACAATGATACGAAACACACAACGTCTATCTCGCTTGATGATTGCAAACACCACACAAAACAATTATTAAGAAGTTAGTTCACCTAAACCTAGGCACTAACCAATCCCGGTCCGACCCGTCTCCTACAAGTCCCGCATAAATCGCACACACAATAAAGTCTAAGTCTAGGCACCTATCTCAAGTCGCCTAAATCCCTTAGACCATGTTCTGATACCACTTGAAACAACCCAACCCGTATGCAACCCGAATAATTTTTTTTTTATATTAAAAAACCATTAACGCTCCATTTAAATGATTACATAACGTGAACCAATTCATACAACCCGTTTAATCATACGAAAAGTTTTAATGTTTACAAAGAGGCACGAAGGCCCTTAATCAAGTGTATCATAAGTTCGGCTCATAAATGATAGTTTTAAACCAAACGACACTCGAGCATGGTTTGGGGCTAAACTACCCAAAACACTAGGTCAACTTCCAAAAGCTACATCTAGCAACCAACATGGGAATATTTAATTCCCGGCAACCCCTTTCCCTTTCTCCATACTCGTACCTAAAAATGTAAACAACGAGAGGGGTAAGCAAAGTTTAGTGAGTGCAATAAGTATACACATGCATATATAATATACCTACTTGCCACCGCTTACACACATACCACAAACTTGCTAGCAAATTAATATTAGCATACGAACTCCAAGTATAGAGCTAATAACCTCCATTACCGCAACTAGCATAAACAATAGCATATACTCCAAATATAATATGTTACACTACAATACATACACAAACTATATGGTTAACCATACTCGCGTCATGGTGCTACCGGCTCCGTGGTTCACACCATACACAATGCTATGACGCTACCGGCTCCGTGGTTCACGTCACTACGCATTCGAGTCATACTCTTTTATAGTGCTACCGGCTCCGTGGTTCACACTTTGGTGTTACCGACTCCGTGGTTCACACCTCATTTTATAGTGCTACCGGCTCCGTTGTTCACACTTTAACGACTCGTGCTATAGTGCTACCGGCTCCGTGTTCACACTACAACACGCGTACCATGATGCTACCAGCTCCGTGGTTCACATCATAGCACACTCGCACATACTATGGCACTACCGGCTCCGTGGTTCATACCATAGCACACAAATAAATATACTATATACATACATGCATAAATATCTCACTCACCTTAAGACCAAGGAGATGATTATAATCCGAAAGCTTCAAGCGAAGTACCTAATATATTAAGTATCCAAATCAACATACAAACTCGTGGAACTAACCACCAATACTTAACCCTTGAGCATTTAATGATCCAAATGCATTAAATGACCCATTTACACCAAAACGGCCCATTGATGGCCAAAACTCATCATAAATCACTAAAAGCTAGTGATTATAGTCCAATAACAATAACTAACACCATTTAGGGTATTTTCATACTCATCTTGCCCAACTAGGTCAACATTACCCCTCTTGACCCATTTTAACACTTAGACTCACAAACTTGTCAACTTGAACCCCTTAACCATCTTTCATTATTTCACAAGTGTATTGGTGATCTAACAACAAAATTAACACTTACAAACACCAAACCCATGACAAAACCCTAGATTAAAAGTCTTAGGGTTTTCATACACCAATTTAACCAAAATTCACCCATTTAGCCCCCAAATGGGTCTTACAAGTCTCAAATGACCAAACCCTAGCCATAAATCAATTAAAACTCAAAACACAGAGTTAAGACTTACCAACACTATCAAATCGTAGCTAAGAACGAGGAGAACAAATTTCCTTCTTGCTCCAAAAATCAAATCACTAATCTTCACCCTCAAATTTCACTTTGAATCTAGGTGGGTTTTATGTTTTGAGAGAAAAGGGAGAAAGAAAAGAGAAAAGAAATGAATAAAAGAGATATGTGGCTGGGATTTTGAGCCACAATCTGATCCACACGCGAAAAGATGAAAATACCCTCGAACCACCCCTTTTTAAAACTGAAAATCGAATCAGCACAGCAGTGAGGTCGCGGCGCGACCCCACCTTCTCGCGGCGCGGCATTCAACGAAATTTTCGAGCTGTTTGACATGGTTCCTGATCTTGGTTCGCGTACAATGTCGCGGCGCGGAGGTGCCCGTCGCGGCGCGGCCCCACGCCCATTTTTGTCCAGTTTTTTGGGTTACAAACCAAAGGGTCATAACCCGACTCGTACACCCCATTCTCGCTTCGTATATACACCTAGACTTCACCGCGAAGTCTCACTCGACTTAATACCATCATAACCCATGCATATGCTTATACATGTATACATTCTCATGTGTGTGTACATATATATATATATATATATATATATATATATATATATATATATATATATATATATATATATATATATATATATATATATATATATCGTGTACTTCAAACTAAAAATTTTAAATCATTTAATCACATATACAAACGGAATATAAACGTTCTAACGATTAAATATGTACCTTAAGACATGTATGAAGAAAACGGGATATTACATTTTTGAAGAGAAGTAAGGGGAAGTAATTTTTTTTTTTCGTTTTTTAAAAAAAGAAAAATTTCAAACATTAAGATTTTATGAAAATATGAACATTTAAAAAAGACACTTTGCAATAAATATATTTATTTTGGCGGAAAAACGCTCGAAGAAATAAATGATAACATGCATCATATGTAGTGTTTTAATTAAAGTATTTTTTAAGAGGTTAGAAATTTGGGTTTAAAAATTAGGTTTTAGGAATTAGGGTTTAGTAATTAGAGTTTAGATTGAATTTTTAACACGAACAGTTTAAAGTTTTGGGTTTTGAGTTTTGGGTTTAGGGAATAAGCCCTAAATCCTAAACACACACACACACACACTCTCTCTCTCTCTCTCTATATATATATATATATATATATATGTTAGCCGATATTATCATTACCATTATTATTATTATTATTATTATTATGCATTGTAAGGCCGCATATATAAGGGCTCAGTTTCTAGTAGCTTCTAGTGCTTAGCCTATTAGGTTTGGCTCCATCTATTTATATACGGTATTTCCTCTGTATCATGATCGATCAATATTCAATCAATATTAACCTACGTTTGTTTACTAATATTCAACATGGTATCAGCAGCTACTTCAAAACCCTAATTCAAAATCGCGACTGCTTCTTGTAAAGTCCATTCATGTCAACACCAAGCAAGTATGATAAAATATAAACGGTCACCTCCGTAACCCACTTAATTCCCATCAAACTCGATGTCAATAAAGTAAACTACACGCACTCGAGCAAGTTATTTAGCACGCATTGTGCAGCGTTTAATGTCGACTCCTTTTTGTTTGCGGGTTCCACTTTTGATCCGCCACCGGAAGATTGGAAAAAGGCGGATGCAATTGTTATGGGATGGATGTTTCTAACCATCTCCAAATCTCTACTCGAACGACTTCTAAATTCCCAACCAAAGTCGTCCCATGAAGCATGGGAATTCTTTAAAAAATGTTTTTCTCGACAACGCACGCTCCAAAATCGTTGAACTCACGGCCGAGTTGCGTGCTCTCAATATAGGAGACTTGACCACCGAAGCCTACTTCAAGAAGATCAGTTATATATCTTTTATGCTTGCCAATCTCGGATCCAACATAAAAAAGATGAAGAACTTGTTATCTACGCAATTAACGATTTAAACGATCTGTTCCCGCACGCTACACACATTATACTTCACAGATCATCGTTTGCGGACCTGAGCACCGTTCGATCAATGGTCACACTCGAAGAAATGCAACTTCAACGAAAGAACCGTACCTTGACTGACTCGCAGGGCACACCTTCGACACCTACATCACTGGTTGCGCAAGCTCTTCTCTCAAACTCGTCTCGGCCCTCGAACAACACACCTCATGTTTGTTGCAATTTTTCACGTGAAAATTGTCGTTTTGGTGAGAAGTTTCGTTACATACGTCAGGGTTCGCAATGTTTATGGCATAAAAATAATTCAACAACTTCATACAAAATGCTGTGGAAATATATAGAATGTTGTGGAGCATATTTAGAATATGAGTAATTAACAGTACCTTCTTTTATACGGAGAAATAATTGAATCCGCATCCGAAATCATCTCTTAAATATGTGTGGTGGGTACGTCGGAGTTTGAAAAGCAGTCGTTCCACAAATTAATACCTGCGGTTTCACGATCTCTATTTATGAATATCCGTGGATTTCGTTGCACACGATCTCTCGAACTTCGATCTTCTTCTTCATCGGACGAGGTTGAATCAAACAAAAGATTAAGACTTTTAGCTAAAAAAATCCATTTTTTATAAGTTATAGTGAAGAATATGTAAGATGTTGTGTAAAGATATGAAAGAATGTATGTGTTTATATAGAAGAAAAAAAGAAAAAAAAATAATTTTAAATGCCAACGGATATATTCAATCGAATATATTTCTCGACCAATCACAAGATGACACGTACCTTTCACGCCCTCCCCCTCTGCGTTTTTTGAAGACAAACGCGGGCACACAAACGCTCCATTCCGGGCGTTTGTGGCGACATGTCACGGTAAGTGTGGCTACAAACGTCGCGATATCCATGATCTAACTTACGCTCCATTTTATTCTCGTTGGAAAGTGCCCCACACTCCAAGTCACACCCAAAAACCATGTCCGTAATCCATTTTTAAAGCGTGAGTTTTGTCATGTAAGCAAGTGACGGCGTGGCAATTAACCCGTAACAAATGGTCTAGTTGTTTCGTGAAATCTCTATTTTATAACGTAAATTAGATAGATTAGATTAGATACTACGGATTACAAGAATAGTCAATAGAAGTGGGACATTTGGCCGACAAGTATCCCATGTTCATTTCAATTTGTACAAGAGGGTACAA
This sequence comes from Rutidosis leptorrhynchoides, assembly GCF_046630445.1. NCBI lineage: Eukaryota > Viridiplantae > Streptophyta > Magnoliopsida > Asterales > Asteraceae > Rutidosis > Rutidosis leptorrhynchoides. The sequence continues at coordinate 630,065,804 of NC_092336.1, forward strand.
CACCAATATCAGTAGATACAGTTATACAAATAAAAATCCAAGAAAGTGCAATTTGTACTTCCTCCACAGATGAGGGACTCAAACTAAACAATTTACAAAAAAAAAGGGCTAATCACACCTGATAATTAACTCATTTAGCACTTTACTAGTGATGCATTCTATAGACACCACGATCTCTGAGAATACCGGAGTAGAGAGCTCTCCTATTTGCTGGAACACCCTCGAACGTTTTTGAAACTTTCATTTCAGTCCCTTCTTCTTTTACATCTGTCGAATAAGTCCGGTTTTGAACAATATTTTTACTTTGAAGTCTTTTTCTAAACTCTTCTCCGTTTCCACTTGGTTCCATCACATCCTCTGCAAAGTGTACTTTCTTGTTCTTTTTCCCTCTCTTCTTTCGATCTACCAACAATATAAAAAAAAAAATACTGTAAACAATTAGAAATTAAAAAGTCAACTATAAGTTTGACCAAAAGCAATTCAAGAACATTATCCAGAAAGAAACCTGAAGAGATGCATGGTCTTGGTTGCTGGATCATCGAGAATTGAGTGGCAGCGGTGACGGCGCCGGCGGTGGTAGGTGGTGGTTTCTGGAGGTGGAAGGCGAGAAGGAGTACGGTGCCTGAGACGGCTGCCATGGCGGTGGCTAACACCATCCCATTTGAAGGCAAGATTGATGACATGATGAAAAAAGACCTTTTCTATGGCAAAGTTAGAAGCTTATAGAATTGTGTATGAGAAAAAATCAAGACTTTTTTGTGGGTATAAGAAGAAACGAAAACTTTTTTGTTGTATGATGACGATCAAGAAATTTGGAAGTATAAATGTGTGTGTGTGTGTGTGTATGATTTAAGAATGGTGAAGGACGAATGGTTTGATCAAAAGGGAAATTTTATATTGTTGGGGTTGGTTGTTCGTGAAACAGAGAGTTGGCTTTTCTTTGAATAAAGAAAAGAAATACTATCGAATGATTGGTTTATATAGGATCCCTTTTAATATTACTCCGTACATTATTGGTATAATGGTATTCATCTTTATTTTCTATTGAATATATAATCTTCTATAATTTCTATTATATTGCTAAAGGGGGATGATTCTCACACACATTTTTTTGATCCCCACACACCTATTTTAACATTCTGCTCTTCTAATAATATTCAATTGGTGTGTGAGGATCAAAAAAGTGTGTGTGAGAATCATCCCCCATTGCTAAAATGATATGTCATTATTAAATTAATTCTCTTGTTAAGAAAAAATCAAAAAGAAAAAAAAAATCTAAGCATGGTGGATGATGTCATTAATCTAAATAATTTTGAATTAAAATTAAATCTTATTAATTAATTATTATTATTAAATCTTATTAATAATTATTTTAATTATTAAAATTAAATAATTTTAAATTATTGTAATTAATTATTTTAAATTGAGTACGAGAAGGTATAAAAGTTAGGTAGAAGAAAATCAATTTTATATTTATATTTTTAATTTACACTTTTAAAATAAAATGACAACCAATATTATCTCTTATGATTGGATGTGGATTGTTTAATATGCATTTTAGGTGTTTGATGAAATGTTCAGCTGACGAGTTTCTTAGTCGGACTATGTGGTTTTACGGGTCATTAAACTAAATAACTTTAGCATTTACGTTTACTTAATACCTAAAGTATATCATTAAATTATTTCGTTTAAACAAACCCGTGGTTTCACGGGTCATTTCACTAGTATATTTATAATATAATTACTCCGTAAGAAATTGACAAAATTGTTGCTTGGCCATTTAATTTTGTTTCAAACAACACAAGTAACTTTTTTTCTTTATCTTAAACTTCGTTGAACTTCATTTATCACTTTGTGACAGAGATGACCCTGAGACTAATTGGTTAAATATTTTCTATTAAATCCTACCATACCTTGCATATGGGAGGGTATTTTCGTTAATTTGATTCCTTTCTCCTTTTCGTTCTTCACTTTATCTTCATCTTCAACGAAACCAAACCCTAATATATAATTCATATTTTAACCAAATTACAGTCAAATTAAAAACCAATTGAACGGAAGAAGTTTCTATCATTGACAACCAATATATATGTCCTTTTATTTTGTTATAGCATCTTCTTCTCTTTCATTAACAACCTGCAACTTATTCTCCCCAAGGATAAAAATCTAAAAGTTTAGAAATCAAAATTAAACCTTTGATGAAATCATAAATTAAAAAAATCATTTAATATCAAAACCTGATACAAAAATTAATATCAGAAATCAAGATCAGGAACAAAATCTCACCTAACTTCTTACGTTACCGAAGAAGACGATTAGGAGGTGTAAACGATCTTGGACCTTAGATTAAACGTTGTATCTAGATTAAAGGCAGAAAACAATAACCTAGAGTGAATCGAATACTAGTTTCACTTTGGGATCAATCTAACCAATGAAATATTGATAGAATCGACGCCTAGATGAGTGTATTCGGTTGGGGTATGGTCTGGGACAATAGTAACAGCGAAAAATGACGGCTAGGGTGTGTAGGGTGTGTAACCTAACAATGAAACCCAACACCCGTATATATATAAAGTTACAGTGACCATCGGCCGGTGGTCTCTGACCTACGGTCGATGGTGATAGTCCCTCGACCGATGGTCTCTACCATCGGTCGATGGTCTGAGCTGCCAACCAAACAGCTCGAACCATTTTACGTCATTGCTTAATCAATTCAAACACACAATATCAATGACAATGTTGATACACGACTGAAATGTAAACGATAATACAAATAGAACTTATTACATCATAGAACTCGGGATTATGCACCAACAAACTCCCCCTATGACCTAGTTCTATATCAAAAGTCTTCAGTCGTCATCCAATTCATTCGTATGGATCGATTACCATGTTGTTCAAGTAGCACAGCTTAGCTACTTTCACATACTGTTCAGCCTGCACCTTGTTCTCTCGTCGATAAAGCATACGGTTATAGTACAACGTGAAAATATTAGCCTCGGTACAGTTTCTTAACCAAATCGGATCCAACACACGAATGCACTCAATATCATTCTCATTCACCTTATCCAAAACAATCACAGCTTCTTCAGAACGATCATCATAAAACCACCATCTGAACCTCTGACTTCAATTTTGCGGCAATTTCCTCAATGATACCTTCTTCATAGTGTTTGCCCGCTTGTACTTTACAATTCTTCGAGATTCACCAGTTCTAGGATTAACTTTGTAACTGATCCTAGGAAACCGTGACCTAAAACCTTCCCAATTCTTCGAATTAAAAGCAATTCGAATCTTCTTCACCAGTAACGAAGATCGATCGTTCATTCCACAATACAGCATTCTCAACCTGGCAATCTGCATTAGCTCAAAGTACGGTAGTGACTTGAATTCGTGACCATGTTTGAAATAATCAACGCCAAACTCTCGCTTAACTGCAAATATGTTGAATTCTTCAATGTAAGCCCAGGCTAGAATTCTCCCTTTCGCACTCTTTCTCAGATTAATCATCTTCAAATACTTCGGCTCAAGCTTCGGTTTCTCACAATACTTTCTAATCCTCAAGATATCTCTCCAATCAACTTCCAACTTTTCAGTTCTTTCCTTATGATATTTGACTGGCAAAAATCCTTCAGGCGGGACTTCAGTTCGTTCTTTCTCTTTACACTTTCGATCCAAAAGTTCATCATTTGTTCTAAACAACTCCTCAAAACCAGGAAGATCCTCATTCTTATCATTTTGATATGTAGGAAAATCTTCATGAGTAACATCCTCAACTAAATTATCTATATCTCTATCACTAAAACCCTCTGTAACCTCAGGGCCAAAAGAATCATCCTCAGATGGAGAATCGTCAGAATGTGCGTCAGCAGCTTTAGCTTCCTCTTGCTCTAGACGCACTAGTTCGTCCAGCTCTTCTCTAGAGAGGTTGTGAGGGATCTCTCCCTCTTCTAGTTCATCATAAACAACAGAATGCTTGAGCTCATCCTGTTTAGAAAAGAAATCACTAAAACTATAATCAATTTTAAGAGGAATTACTGACAGTGCTGTAGCTTTGGAGGAACCAGGAGCCTCCATCATTCGGTTTTCAGTCTCATCCTCAGGCATCTCAACCAGATCAAACTTCTCTTCACACGCAGTCATCTTAGCCAGAGCTGATGCAGCCAACTCCTTAGCTTGAGAAGCTTCTCTTTTCGCATCAGTTAATAACAACGATTGATCACCAACTTTTCTTTGCAGCAGGTCAACTTGCAGCGATAGCCGTGTAACATCCTCAGACTTAACACGATTATCCTCCTTCAACTGCTCAATCTTCTCATCCATTTCCTTCCGCATTCTCAAGTTATCAGCCATAGCTTGAACATATAAATCATTTAAATTGCGGAGAGTCGAGGAACTAACACCTCCTTCAGTTCCAGCATGAATCGGAGCTTCCGGAGTAGGAGTAGAAACAGTCTCTTGGGAGACTTGTTGAACCACGGGTGGTGACAGTTGTGTTGAAGGATGTTGTTGTTGTGAAGTTTGTTGTCCTTGAGTCTGCGGTGAAATGTCCCGTTCTTATTGATTAAAAACGTTCCATATTAATTGATTTCGTTGCGAGGTTTTGACCTCTATATGAGACGTTTTTCAAAGACTGCATTCATTTTAAAACAAACCATAACCTTTATTTCATCAATAAAGGTTTAAAAGCTTTACGTAGATTATCAAATAATGATAATCTAAAATATCCTGTTTACACACGACCATTACATAATGGTTTACAATACAAATATGTTACAACAAAATAAGTTTCTTGAATGCAGTTTTTACACAATATCATACAAGCATGGACTCCAAATCTCGTCCTTATTTAAGTATGCGACAGCAGAATCTCTTAATAATCACCTGAGAATAAACATGCTTAAAACGTCAATAAAAATGTTGGTGAGTTATAGGTTTAACCTATATATATCAAATCATAATAATAGACCACAAGATTTCATATTTCAATACAAATCCCATAAATAGAGATAAAAATCATTCATATGGTGAACACCTGGTAACCGACATTAACAAGATGAATATATAAGAATATCCCCATCATTCCGAGACACCCTTCGGATATGATATAAATTTCGAAGTACTAAAGCATCCGGTACTTTGGATGGGGTTTGTTAGGCCCAATAGATCTATCTTTAGGATTCGCGTCAATTAGGGTGTCTGTTCCCTAATTCTTAGATTACCAGACTTAATAAAAAGGGGCATATTCGATTTCGATAATTCAACCATAGAATGTAGTTTCACGTACTTGTGTCTATTTTGTAAATCATTTATAAAACCTGCATGTATTCTCATCCCAAAAATATTAGATTTTAAAAGTGGGACTATAACTCACTTTCACAGATTTTTACTTCGTCGGGAAGTAAGACTTGGCCACTGGTTGATTCACGAACTTATAACAATATATACATATATATCAAAGTATATTCAAAATATATTTACAACACTTTTAATATATTTTGATGTTTTAAGTTTATTAAGTCAGCTGTCCTCGTTAGTAACCTACAACTAGTTGTCCACAGTTAGATGTACAGAAATAAATCGATAAATATTATCTTGAATCAATCCACGACCCAGTGTATACGTATCTCAGTATTGATCACAACTCAAACTATATATATTTTGGAATCAACCTCAACCCTGTATAGCTAACTCCAACATTCACATATAGAGTGTCTATGGTTGTTCCGAAATATATATAGATGTGTCGACATGATAGGTCGAAACATTGTATACGTGTCTATGGTATCTCAAGATTACATAATATACAATACAAGTTGATTAAGTTATGGTTGGAATAGATTTGTTACCAATTTTCACGTAGCTAAAATAAGAAAAATTATCCAATCTTGTTTTACCCATAACTTCTTCATTTTAAATCCGTTTTGAGTGAATCAAATTGCTATGGTTTCATATTGAACTCTATTTTATGAATCTAAATAGAAAAAGTATAGGTTTATAGTCAGAAAAATAAGTTACAAGTCATTTTTGTAAAGGTAGTCATTTCAGTCGAAAGAACGACGTCTAGATGACTATTTTAGAAAACATACTTCCACTTTGAGTTTAACCATAATTTTTGGATATAGTTTCATGTTCATAATAAAAATCATTTTCTCAGAATAACAACTTTTAAATCAAAGTTTATCATAGTTTTTAATTAACTAACCCAAAACAGCCCGCGGTGTTACTACGACGGCGTAAATCCGATTTTACGGTGTTTTTCGTGTCTCCAGGTTTTAAATCATTAAGTTAGCATATCATATAGATATAGAACATGTGTTTAGTTGATTTTAAAAGTCAAGTTAGAAGGATTAACTTTTGTTTGCGAACAAGTTTAGAATTAACTAAACTATGTTCTAGTGATTACAAGTTTAAACCTTCGAATAAGATAGCTTTATATGTATGAATCAAATGATGTTATGAACATCATTACTACCTTAAGTTCCTTGGATAAACCTACTGGAAAAGAGAAAAATGGATCTAGCTTCAACGGATCCTTGGATGGCTCGAAGTTCTTGAAGCAGAATCATGACACGAAAACAAGTTCAAGTAAGATTATCACTTGAAATAAGATTGTTATAGTTATAGAAATTGAACCAAAGTTTGAATATGATTATTACCTTGTATTAGAATGATAACCTGCTGTAAAAAACAAAGATTTCTTGAGGTTGGATGATCACCTTACAAGATTGGAAGTGAGTTAGCAAACTTGAAAGTATTCTTGATTTTATGTAACTAGAACTTGTAGAATATATGAAGAACACTTAGAACTTGAAGATAGAACTTGAGAGAGATTAATTAGATGAAGAAAATTGAAGAATGAAAGTGTTTGTAGGTGTTTTTGGTCGTTGGTGTATGGATTAGATATAAAGGATATGTAATTTTGTTTTCATGTAAATAAGTCATGAATGATTACTCATATTTTTGTAATTTTATGAGATATTTCATGCTAGTTGCCAAATGATGGTTCCCACATGTGTTAGGTGACTCACATGGGCTGCTAAGAGCTGATCATTGGAGTGTATATACCAATAGTACATACATCTAAAAGCTGTGTATTATACGAGTACGAATACGGGTGCATACGAGTAGAATTGTTGATGAAACTGAACGAGGATATAATTGTAAGCATTTTTGTTAAGTAGAAGTAATTTGATAAGTGTATTGAAGTCTTTCAAAAGTGTATAAATACATATTAAAACGCTACATGTATATACATTTTAACTGAGTCGTTAAGTCATCGTTAGTCGTTACATGTAAGTGTTGTTTTGAAACCTTTAGGTTAACGATCTTGTTAAATGTTGTTAACCCAATGTTTATAATATCAAATGAGATTTTAAATTATTATATTATCATGATGTTATCATGTATGAATATCTCTTAATATGATATATATACATTAAATGTCTTTACAACGATAATCGTTACATATATGTCTCGTTTAAAAATCATTAAGTTAGTAGTCTTGTTTTTACATATGTAGTTCATTGTTAATATACTTAATGATATGTTTACTTATCATAGTATCATGTTAACTATATATATATATATCCATATATATGTCATCATATAGTTTTTACAAGTTTTAACGTTCGTGAATCACCGGTCAACTTGGGTGGTCAATTGTCTATATGAAACATATTTCAATTAATCAAGTCTTAAAAAGTTTGATTGCTTAACATGTTGGAAACATTTAATCATGTAAATATCAATCTCAATTAATATATATAAACATGGAAAAGTTCGGGTCACTACAGTACCTACCCGTTAACTAAATTTCGTCCCGAAATTTTAAACTGTTGATGGTGTTGACGAATCTTCTGGAAATAGATGCGGGTATTTCTTCTTCATCTGATCTTCACGCTCCCAGGTGAACTTGGGTCCTCTACGAGCATTCCATCGAACCTTAACAATTGGTATCTTATTTTGCTTAAGTATTTTAACCTCACGATCCATTATTTCAACGGGTTCTTCGAAGAATTGAAGTTTTTCGTTGATTTGGATTTCATCTAACAGAATAGTGAGATCTTCTTTAGCAAAACATTTCTTCAAATTCGAGACATGGAAAGTGTTATGTACAGCTGCGAGTTGTTGAGGTAACTCAAGTCGGTAAGCTACTGGTCCGACACGATCAATAATCTTGAATGGTCCAATATACCTTGGATTTAATTTTCCTCGTTTACCAAATCGAACAACGCCTTTCCAAGGTGCAACTTTAAGCATGACCATCTCTCCAATTTCAAATTCTATATCTTTTCTTTTAATGTCAGCGTAGCTCTTTTGTCGACTTTGGGCGGTTTTCAACCGTTGTTGAATTTGTATGATCTTCTCGGTAGTTTCTTGTATAATCTCCGGACCCGTAATCTGTCTATCCCCCACTTCACTCCAACAAATTGGAGACCTGCACTTTCTACCATAAAGTGCTTCAAACGGTGCCATCTCAATGCTTGAATGGTAGCTGTTGTTGTAGGAAAATTCTACTAACGGTAGATGTCGATCCCAACTGTTTTCGAAATCAATAACACATGTTCGTAGCATGTATTCAAGCGTTTGTATCGTCCTTTCGATCTGCCCATCAGTTTGTGGATGATAGGCAGTACTCATGTCTAGACGAGTTCCTAATGCTTGCTGTAATGTCTGCCAGAATCTTGAAATAAATCTACCATCCCTATCAGAGATAATAGAGATTGGTATTCCATGTCTGGAGACGACTTCCTTCAAATACAGTCGTGCTAACTTCTCCATCTTGTCATCTTCTCTTATTGGCAGGAAGTGTGCTGATTTGGTGAGATGATCAACTATCACCCAAATAGTATCAAAACCACTTGCAGTCCTTGGCAATTTAGTGATGAAATCCATGGTAATTTTTTCCCATTTCCATTCCGGGATTTCGGGTTGTTGAAGTAGACCTGATGGTTTCTGATGCTCAGCTTTGACCTTAGAACACGTCAAACATTCTCCTACGTATTTAGCAACATCGACTTTCATACCCGGCCACCAAAAATGTTTCTTGAGATCCTTGTACATCTTTCCCGTTCCAGGATGTATTGAGTATCTGGTTTTATGAGCTTCTCTAAGTACAATTTCTCTCATATCTCCAAATTTTGGTACCCAAATCCTTTCAGCCCTATACCGGGTTCCGTCTTCCCGAATATTAAGATGCTTCTCCGATCCTTTGGGTATTTCATCCTTTAAATTTCCCTCTTTTAAAACTCCTTGTTGCGCCTCCTTTATTTGAGTAGTAAGGTTATTATGAATCATTATATTCATAGATTTTACTCGAATGGGTTCTCTGTCCTTCCTGCTCAAGGCATCGGCTACCACATTTGCCTTCCCCGGGTGGTAACGAATCTCAAAGTCGTAATCATTCAATAATTCAATCCACCTACGCTGCCTCATATTCAGTTGTTTCTAATTAAATATGTGTTGAAGACTTTTGTGGTCGGTATATATAATACTTTTGACCCCATATAAGTAGTGCCTCCAAGTCTTTAATGCAAAAACAACCGCGCCTAATTCCAAATCATGTGTCGTATAATTTTGTTCGTGAATCTTCAATTGTCTAGACGCATAAGCAATCACATTCGTTCGTTGCATTAATACACAACCGAGACCTTGCTTTGATGCATCACAATAAATCACAAAATCATCATTCCCTTCAGGTAATGACAATATAGGTGCCGTAGTTAGCTTTTTCTTCAATAACTGAAACGCTTTCTCTTGTTCATCATTTCATTCAAATTTCTTCCCTTTATGCGTTAATGCAGTAAAGGGTTTTGCTATTCTGGAAAAGTCTTGGATGAACCTTCTGTAGTAACCAGCTAGTCCTAAAAACTGGCGTATGTGTTTCGGAGTTTTCGGGGTTTCCCACTTTTCAACAGTTTCTATCTTTGCCGGATCCACCTTAATACCTTCTTTGTTCACTATGTGACCGAGGAATTGAACTTCTTCCAACCAAAATGCACACTTTGAAAACTTAGCGTACAATTCTTCCTTCCTCAATACTTCTAACACCTTTCTCAAATGTTCACCGTGTTCTTGGTCATTCTTTGAGTAAATAAGTATGTCATCAATGAAAACAATGACAAACTTGTCAAGGTATGGTCAACACACTCGGTTCATAAGGTCCATGAACACAGCTGGTGCATTAGTTAAACCAAACGACATGACCATAAACTCGTAATGACCGTAACGTGTTCTGAAAGCAGTCTTTGGAATATCATCTTCTTTCACCCGCATTTGATGATACCCGGAACGTAAGTCAATCTTTGAATAAACAGACGAGCCTTGTAGTTGATCAAATAAGTCGTCGATTCTCGGTAGTGGGTAGCGGTTCTTGTGGGTAAGTTTGTTCAACTCTCGGTAGTCGATACACAACCTGAATGTACCATCTTTCTTCTTGACAAACAAAACAGGAGCTCCCCACGGTGATGTGCTTGGTCGAATGAAATCACGCTCTAAAAGTTCTTGTAATTGGCTTTGCAGTTCTTTCATCTCGCTGGGTGCGAGTCTGTAAGGAGCACGAGCTATTGGTGCAGCTCCTGGTACAAGATCTATTTGAAATTCAAAGGATCGATGTGGAGGTAATCCCGGTAATTCTTTCGGAAATACATCGGGAAATTCTTTTGCAATGGGAACATCATTGATGCTCTTTTCTTCAGTTTATACTTTCTCGACGTGTGCTAGAACAACATAGCAACCTTTTCTTATTAGTTTTTGTGCCTTCAAATTACTAATAAGATGTAGCTTCGTGTTGCCCTTTTCTCCGTACACCATTAAGGGTTTTCCTTTTTCTCGTATAATGCGAATTGCATTTTTGTAACAAACAATCTCTGCTTTCACTTCTTTCAACCAGTCCATACCGATTATCATATCAAAACTCCCTAACTCTACTGGTATCAAATCAATCTTAAATGTTTCGTTAACCAGTTTAATTTCCCGATTCCGACATATATTATCTGCTGAAATTAATTTACCATTTGCTAATTCGAGTAAAAATTTACTATCCAAAGGCGTCAATGGACAACTTAATTTAGCACAAAAATCTCTACTCATATAGCTTCTATCCGCACCCGAATCAAATAAAACGTAAGCAGATTTATTGTCAATAAGAAACGTACCCGTAACAAGCTCCGGGTCTTCCTGTGCCTCTGCCGCATTAATATTGAAAACTCTTCCGTGGCCTTGTCCATTCATGTTCTCCTGGTTCGGGCAATTTCTAATAATGTGGCCCGGTTTTCCACATTTATAACAAACTACATTGGCGTAACTTGCTCCGACACTACTTGCTCCGCCATTACTCGTTCCGATACCATTTGTTCCTTCCGTTCTATTAACTCCTGGTCCGTAGACCTCACACTTCGCCGCGCTATGACCATTTCTTTTACACTTGTTGCAAAATTTGGTGCAGAACCCCGAGTGATACTTTTCACACCTTTGGCATAGCTGCTTCTGATTGTTGTTGTTGTTGCGGTTATTATTATTGTTGGGATGATTGTTGTAGTTGCTGTTGTTGTTGTTGTTGTTGTTGTTGTTGGGCCATTTGTTGTAGTTGCGATTGACGTTGCGATTGTTGGGATAATTGTTGCGATTATTATTGTAATTGCTGTTGTTGTTGTATTGGTGATTCTTATCACCGTTTTTCTCCTACTTTCTTTTGACTTGCTTCACATTGGCCTCTTCAGCAGTCTGTTCTTTAATTCTTTCTTCAATCTGGTTCACTAGTTTGTGAGCCATTCTACATGCCTGTTGTATGGAGGCGGGCTCGTGTGAACTTATATCTTCTTGGATTCTTTCCGGTAATCCTTTCACAAACGCGTCGATCTTCTCTTCCTCATCTTCGAATGCTCCCGGACATAATAGGCACAATTCTGTGAATCGTCTTTCATACGTGGTAATATCAAATCCTTGGGTTCGTAACCCTCTAAGTTCTGTCTTGAGCTTATTGACCTCGGTTCTGGGACGGTACTTCTCGTTCATCAAGTGCTTGAATGTTGACCACGGTAGTGCGTACGCATCGTCTTGTCCCACTTGCTCTAGATAGGTATTCCACCATGTTAACGCAGAACCTGTGAAGGTATGCATAGCGTACTTCACTTTGTCCTCTTCAGTACACTTACTTATGGCAAACACCGATTCGACCTTCTCGGTCCATCGTTTCAATCCGATCGGTCCTTCGGTTCCATCAAATTCCAAAGGTTTGCAGGCAGTGAATTCTTTTGTAGGTACATCCTACATGATTTCCTGTACTGCTAGATCCAAGGTTATTGTTGGTATGTAGCGCAGCCTGTACTGCGGCTATGTTTGAAGCTAGAAAAGTACGGAATTCCTCTTCATTCATATTCACGGTGTGTCGAGTAGTCGGTGCCATTTCCTTCAAAATAGTCAAATGGAACAAGTTAATCATACATAATATTAAGAGTAGTTAATAGTATTTCGTAGCATAATATGAACTCATTTATAAAAGCTTTTTCTTCATAATAGCGTTTTATAAGTTTAAATTCGGGTAGTACCTACCCGTTAAGTTCATACTTAGTAGCTAATATACAATTCAACTACTACAATTCTATATGAAAAACTGATTATAATAATATTTCGCGTTCAAACTTTTACACAATATTTTACAAACTTACAATACCGCTTATTTTACATATAGCATGAAATATAGCACGCAATAAATTTGATACAAGATGGTTGTGAAAATAATTCTAGCTAGTACACAAGTCGTTCAGCAAAGGCAATAAAGACACGTAATTCATACGTCCAGAAACAAGTCGTGCATTCTGGTTTTACTAGGATTACTTCCCATCCTTGGTCCTGTGGAACATAACCGTTATGGCCGTTGATAAGACAGCGTGTTGTAACGTTGTCAAAGGGACGAGGGTTACGTAATGTCCAACAGTCCCGTAACAATCTAAAAACCTCATTTCTTACCCCAATTACCGACTCCGTCACTTGTGGGAACGTTTTGTTTAATAGTTGTAGCCCGATGTTCTTGTTCTCACTTTGGTGAGAAGCGAACATTACTAATCCGTAAGCATAACATGCTTCTTTATGTTGCATGTTAGCCGCTTTTTCTAAATCACGAAGTCCAATATTCGGATATATTGAGTCAAAATAATTTCTTAACCCATTGCGTAAAATAGCATTTGGGTTCCCCGCAATATATGCCTCAAAGTAAACACATCGTAACTTATGGATTTCCCAATGTGATATCCCCCATTTTTCGAACGATAGCCGTTTATAAACCAAGGCATTCTTGGAACGTTCTTCGAATGTCTTACAAACTGATCTCGCCTTAAATAGTTGTGCCGAAGAATTCTGACCGACTCTAGACAAGATTTCATCAATCATGTCTCCGGGTAGGTCTCTTAAAATATTGGGTTGTCTATCCATTTTGTGTTTTTATACTGTAAAATAGACAAGAGTTAGATTCATAAAAAAAAAATACTTATTAATACAAGAAATTTTTACATATATCATAAAGCATAAGCACACTATATTACATATATTACACCACACGAATACAACTATCTTATTCCGACTCGCTTGTTTCTTCTTCTTCGGTTTTGGTTCGTTTTGCCAAGTTTCTAGGGATATATGATGTTCCCCTAATACGAGCCGTCATTTTCCACATTGGTTTAGAAAAACCGGGTGGTTTAGAGGTTCCCAGGTCATTGTTACAACTTAAGGACCTCGGGGGTCGACGATACATATAAAGTTCATCGGGGTTGGAATTAGATTTCTCTATTTTTATGCCCTTTCCCTTATTATTTTCTTTTGCCTTTTTAAATTCAGTTGGGGTAATTTCTATAACATCATCGGAATTCTCGTCGGAATCCGATTCATCGGAGAATTGGTAATCCTCCCAATATTTTGCTTCCTTGGCGGAAACACCATTGACCATAATTAACCTTGGTCGGTTGGTTGAGGATTTTCTTTTACTTAACCGTTTTATTATTTCCCCCACCGGTTCTATTTCTTCATCCGGTTCCGATTCTTCTTCCAGTTCCGATTCTTCTTCCGGTTCCTCTTCGGGAACTTGTGAATCAGTCCACGAATCATTCCAATTTACATTTGACTCTTCATTATTATTAGGTGAGTCAATGGGACTTGTTCTAGAGGTAGACATCTATCACATAATATCAAACGCGTTAAGAGATTAATATATCACATAATATTCACATGTTAAAAATATATAGTTTCCAACAAAATTTGTTAAGCAATCATTTTTCAAGTAAACACGGTCGAAGTCCAGACTCACTAATGCATCCTAACAAACTCTATAAGACACACTAATGCAAAATTCTGGTTCTCTAAGACCAACGCTCGGATACCAACTGAAATGTCCCGTTCTTATTGATTAAAAACGTTCCATATTAATTGATTTCGTTGCGAGGTTTTGACCTCTATATGAGACGTTTTTCAAAGACTGCATTCATTTTAAAACAAACCATAACCTTTATTTCATCAATAAAGGTTTAAAAGCTTTACGTAGATTATCAAATAGTGATAATCTAAAATATCCTGTTTACACACGACCATTACATAATGGTTTACAATACAAATATATTACAACAAAATAAGTTTCTTGAATGCAGTTTTTACACAATATCATACAAGCATGGACTCCAAATCTCGTCCTTATTTAAGTATGCGACAGCGGAAGCTCTTAATAATCACCTGAGAATAAACATGCTTAAAACGTCAATAAAAATGTTGGTGAGTTATAGGTTTAACCTATATATATATATCAAATCATAATAATAGACCACAAGATTTCATATTTCAATACACATCCCATACATAGAGATAAAAATCATTCATATGGTGAACACCTGGTAACCGACATTAACAAGATGCATATATAAGAATATCCCCATCATTCTGGGACACCCTTCGGATATGATATAAATTTCGAAGTACTAAAGCATCCGGTACTTTGGATGGGGTTTGTTAGGCCCAATAGATCTATCTTTAGGATTCGCATCAATTAGGGTGTCTGTTCCCTAATTCTTAGATTACCAGACTTAATAAAAAGGGGCATATTCAATTTCGATAATTCAACCATAGAATGTAGTTTCACGTACTTGTGTCTATTTTGTAAATCATTTATAAAACCTGCATGTATTCTCATCCCAAAAATATTAGATTTTAAAAGTGGGACTATAACTCACTTTCACAGATTTTGATGTTTTAAGTTTATTAAGTCAGCTGTCCTCGTTAGTAACCTACAACTAGTTGTCCACAGTTAGATGTACAGAAATAAATCGATAAATATTATCTTGAATCAATCCACGACCCAGTGTATACGTATCTCAGTATTGATCACAAATCAAACTATATATATTTTGGAATCAACCTCAACCCTGTATAGCTAACTCCAACATTCACATATAGAGTGTCTATGGTTGTTCCGAAATATATATAGATGTGTCGACATGATAGGTCGAAACATTGTATACGTGTCTATGGTATCTCAAGATTACATAATATACAATACAAGTTGATTAAGTTATGGTTGGAATAGATTTGTTACCAATTTTCACGTAGCTAAAATGAGAAAAATTATCCAATCTTGTTTTACCCATAACTTCTTCATTTTAAATCCGTTTTGAGTGAATCAAATTGCTATGGTTTCATATTGAACTCTATTTTATGAATATAAACAGAAAAAGTATAGGTTTATCGTCGGAAAAATAAGTTACAAGTCGTTTTTGTAAAGGTGGTCATTTCAGTCGAAAGAACGACGTCTAGATGACCATTTTAGAAAACATACTTCCACTTTGAGTTTAACCATAATTTTTGGCTATAGTTTCATGTTCATAATAAAAATCATTTTCTCAGAATAACAACTTTTAAATCAAAGTTTATCATAGTTTTTAATTAACTAACCCAAAACAGCCCGCGGTGTTACTACGACGGCGTAAATCCGATTTTACGGTGGTTTTCGTGTCTCCAGGTTTTAAATCATTAAGTTAGCATATCATATAGATATAGAAAATGTGTTTAGTTGATTTTAAAAGTCAAGTTAGAAGGACTAACTTTTGTTTGCGAACAAGTTTAGAATTAACTAAACTATGTTCTAGTGATTACAAGTTTAAACCTTCGAATAAGATAGCTTTATATGTATGAATCGAATGATGTTATGAACATCATTACTACCTTAAGTTCCTTGGATAAACCTACTGGAAAAGAGAAAAATGGATCTAGCTTCAACGGATCCTTGGATGGCTCGAAGTTCTTGAAGCAGAATCATGACACGAAAACAAGTTCAAGTAAGATTATCACTTGAAATAAGATTGTTATAGTTATAGAAATTGAACCAAAGTTTGAATATGATTATTACCTTGTATTAGAATGATAACCTGCTGTAAGAAACAAAGATTTCTTGAGGTTGGATGATCACCTTACAAGATTGGAAGTGAGTTAGCAAGCTTGAAAGTATTCTTGATTTTATGTAACTAGAACTTGTAGAATATATGAAGAACACTTAGAACTTGAAGATAGAACTTGAGAGAGATTAATTAGATGAATAAAATTGAAGAATGAAAGTGTTTGTAGGTGTTTTTGGTCGTTGGTGTATGGATTAGATATAAAGGATATGTAATTTTGTTTTCATGTAAATAAGTCATGAATGATTACTCATATTTTTGTAATTTTATGAGATATTTCATGCTAGTTGCCAAATGATGGTTCCCACATGTGTTAGGTGACTCACATGGGCTGCTAAGAGCTGATCATTGGAGTGTATATACTAATAGTACATACATCTAAAAGCTGTGTATTGTACGAGTACGAATACGGGTGCATACGAGTAGAATTGTTGATGAAACTGAACGAGGATGTAATTGTAAGCATTTTTGTTAAGTAGAAGTATTTTGATAAGTGTATTGAAGTCTTTCAAAAGTGTATAAATACATATTAAAACACTACATGTATATACATTTTAACTGAGTCGTTAAGTCATCGTTAGTCGTTACATGTAAGTGTTGTTTTGAAACCTTTAGGTTAACGATCTTGTTAAATGTTGTTAACCCAATGTTTATAATATCAAATGAGATTTTAAATTATTATATTATCATGATGTTATCATGTATGAATATCTCTTAATATGATATATATACATTAAATGTCTTTACAACGATAATCGTTACATATATGTCTCGTTTAAAAATCATTAAGTTAGTAGTCTTGTTTTTACATATGTAGTTCATTGTTAATATACTTAATGATATGTTTACTTATCATAGTATCATGTTAACTATATATATATATATATATATATATATATATATATATATATATATATATATATATATATATATATATATATATATATATATATATCCATATATATGTCATCATATAGTTTTTACAAGTTTTAACGTTCGTGAATCACCGGTCAACTTGGGTGGTCAATTGTCTATATGAAACATATTTCAATTAATCAAGTCTTAACAAGTTTGATTGCTTAACATGTTGAAAACATTTAATCATGTAAATATCAATCTCAATTAATATATATAAACATGGAAAAGTTCGGGTCACTACATGCGGTGTCGGTGTCACTCAGAAACACTTATCCCACAATGGGATTCTCTGGCACTAGTTTTTCCTCATATTGAACCACACCAATTTTCTCAAACACATTATGCAATAAGGCTGCATACGGAAATGGTTCTTCCATCTCAACAAAATCTTTCATTACATGAATGAGGAAGTGGTCCATATTCACTTGAATACCCTCTATTAGGCAATACAAAAGCAGAGCTTTAGTACCAGACAATAGATTATCTCCTTCTCTCCTAAAGGTCACATTACTTTTGATTATTCTCAAGTGTATCTCATGTTGTTGTGACACCTCATCATCACTAATCTCAACCCTACCAGCATTGACTACTTTCCATGGCTTGCATAACCTTGCAATTATGTCAGACAGTTTGAATCTGTTGGGAATCTTTCGTAGATCTTTGTTAGGATACAATATTTTAACCCCAGTGTACGGTACATTTAACAGGTTGGAAAATTCCTCCATGGTCCACTTATACTGTTGGTCAAATAAGCCTGAGTGGACAAATTTATTCTTGCTATCTTCTAAGGCAACATTGGCATAAAATTCCCATAGTAATTCAGGACAGAAGTAATCCCCGATGTCTAAGAAAGCTTGACACCCAATCTGTTCCCAAGGACTATAGGTCTGTCGAGTCGCAATGACCTTTTGTTCCACTAAGATGGGTCGTCCACTAGCTAAAATTCTCCTACGGTCGATGTTAAACATCCATTGCCCAACAAAGGAGCCACCTGACATTCTAATACAGACTACAAGCACTAGCATTAGATAGGCATAACAAATAT
Source organism: Rutidosis leptorrhynchoides (assembly GCF_046630445.1). Taxonomy (NCBI): domain Eukaryota; kingdom Viridiplantae; phylum Streptophyta; class Magnoliopsida; order Asterales; family Asteraceae; genus Rutidosis; species Rutidosis leptorrhynchoides. The sequence goes on from NC_092336.1 coordinate 630,084,200, forward strand.
TATCAGAAACCAAAAATTCATTCAGATTTAAACATAAAAACCCACGATCGGCCCAATTACATTACCATCGATCGATGGACTGGACCATCGGTCCGATGGTCTAGACCTACAGCAATTGGTCTAAAACACATCAACAAACTGATCAACTGAAAACCTACGGCCGAGTGACGAGTCATACGGCCGAGTGACGAGTCATACGGCCGAGTGTAAGACACCATCGATCGATTTAGAATAGATAAAAACGAGTTAGTGTACCTTGTTAATGGCGCTGGAATCACAAAAGAAAGATGCACAAAACACACGGACGAAAAACTCTTTTCTCTTTCACTTGAAAATCGATGGTAAAATCACACAAAATTGCACCAAGTGACTGACCCGATTGACTTTGGGTCCTTTTATACCCTGTTAGTGACCATCGGCCGATGGTCTAATCCCTCAGCCCGATGGTCCAGACACTCGGTCGAGTGTCTGAGTCCTTCGGTCGAGGGTAATTTCAGTCGGCCGGTGGTCTAGGCTTTGAAAATTTAAAACTTAACACTTTTCACATTCAAACTTTACCTTCTTTTTCACATTCACTCCCCCTGGGACTGATCTCCACAGTGTAAGTCAAACAAGCTTTGTAATTTTAAGTTTGAAACAACTTGTTTTCAAGTTTAACGAAGAACATAAGATTCCTTTCACATTAAACCTTTCCGAGAACTGAGTTGCTTGGCTTAAAATACAAAACAAAAATGCACATGCAGCTAATCTTATGAATGCAAATGATCTCAGATATGCATGCACATGCAACTACACAAAGCAAAAAAAAAAAAAAAAAAAACTGTACAAGATCAAATGTGTCATGATTAGCAATGTTAAAACTGACATATTCAGTAACCTTAAACCTTTTAGATCTGCAATAAATCAACTTCTAACACCAATTTCATTAAATAATAGCATAAGCAGAGTATATGATGTTATCAGTATAGAAACAGGTAATACTACTTATCATGAAGCCCAGTAAGACAGACAAGACACATGTTTTTGTGAGTTGACGTATCACACTGATTTAATCCTTTGATTTGGGGATCAGAACTGAACTATATTGACATGTAGTTTCACGCTTCATTCATTAAGTGACTAGATAAAGCATATACAAAACAACTTTCAAATATATCAGTAAACATTTACCAACTTTCACCCCAGACTTCGATGATCACGCTATATTAATTACTTTAACACTTTTCAATGTTAGACTTTGATCACGAAGTCAGTCCTCATTTGAGATCGCACGATGTTTCAGGTAGAACAATTGAGCACAACATGTTGACGCTATCCTCTTATCACATCAATGTACTTTCAACATGATTGAACAGAACCATCTCACAATGTTTCTAGCAACCCTGTCAGCCATGAGCTTCTACCTTAAACTTACACCTTTCGTTTCAGATAACCTTGTGAATCGCAAATTTATTGCATACTTTGTTAAAGACGCATACCGGCCGCTATAAACCCTATACTTAAACGGAAATCGTATGATGTATGATGTTGGATGGATGGTAGTGATAAATATATTTGAGTGATAGAACGCTAAGATACCTTCCAGAAGATATTCCCCCTATCCAGGTCAATAGGTACAATCCCTTACCACGTCTACAAAAGATGTAAAGTCCACCAAATGTGATGTGAACTGAATGATTTAAGTTCTCTATATCTGATGATCTGATAAATTTCTTCCTCTCGGATGTAGATAACTAAATCTTCCAAATAAATCTCCGATGGTATATCTGTTGTCTCAGACTTAGATAACATAGGAATCGCTGAAGCTTTGTTCAATTCTCGATCCATGATTCTCTTGCAATTATGTGGTGCATCATGTTATTTACAACTTCAAATAAATAAACATAAACAAAACATACTTTTTTTTTCTTTTTTTTCTTTTTTTTTAGATTTTCTGATGTTGCCTTTTCTCCATAAATAAAACAAACAAAATAAATAAAAAACTACAACTATATAAGAAGATGATGCACCACTGTCTTTGACTTTAGAAATAACTGTACTGAAGACCAATCTTCTGATGCTGAAATCTAGAACCCGATGACGTTGCAATATACAAATCATTCTGTGTATGTGATACAAGATTGCACCTCTTAACCCTTTTAGAGAAAATACCTCCCTTGTAACAACCCAACCCGTTAACCGACCAAAAATGCAACATACAAAAAATTAAAACTGAGCTGTCCAGATGGGGTGCGCGGCGCGCACCCACACCTGTGCACGGCGCGCACAGGGCCTGATAGCCCGCTGTCCACTTTTTCTAATTTTCGCAAAAAGATCTCTTGCTTCCCGACACTTTTAGACCAAACGCTCTTAACAACAATTTATATTAGTTAAAACTAATACGTTCCAATAATAAAATGAGTTTTACGAGATCGGGCCCACATCGGCCGTTTTACGACTTTCGTATAAACTACAAGTTTTCGACCACATAATTTTTAGCACAAAATAAAGACCGAGCATGGCGATTGGGGATACGCTACCCAATCCTAATCAATCCAAAAGCAAGATTTTCTAAAGCAACTATGCGAGTCCAGTAGTTCCCACGCTTACCTGAGCCACCGTCTCCACGCAAATCTATAAAAATGTAAACAACGAGAGGGTAAGCTAATGCTTAGTGAGTGAGAATATACTACATACATATATATGCATAAAATGGACACGCCACACAATATCAAATAACACATACCGGATCATCCGAGCATATAGCAAGCAAAACTAACTTACCGTATAATTGCGATACCACTAGCTACAACATCAATGTAAGTTCACTCACAACATTATGAACAACACTACCAAGCTATACCCGAAGGGCTAGCTACAACACATCAATATCAAAACATAAGATAATATAATATCCCCGAACCTACAACCCAAGGCTAAACACTAAACCTTAACAATAAGATGACCGTATAAACCGAGTCACCATGAATTCGCTCTAACCGAAATTCACAACTTAACAATAATATGATCGTGCAAACCGAGCATCATGAACCTATATGTGAAGTGATCTCTATAACCGAGAACCGCTTCACCCAACCCGCACCCATCCTACACATACATATGCACATAGGATATTAACACTCACCTTTTCGCCTTGATGAATGCAACCGAGTAATTCCGCAACACGTCAATGGAAAGTACCTAATCCATTATCACAAATACAATAACACACTTAGAGTGGATTTACAAACCAACTCAATTCGACACTTAGTGCAAATCCGACCAATTGCACTTACAAACACCAAACGCGTCCAAACTAACCACTAATCACTAATCACAAGTGAAAATGGTCCTAATAAGCCAAAAGAACCCAAACTTAAGTGTTTAACACTTATCAATCTCAAAATCACCCAAAAACCCTAATTTTGACTCAATTCCAAAATTAGTCTTTCAAACACACCAAAAGGGTTCCAATACTTCCATAATCACTAAACCTAGTGATTAAACCCAATTACAAGTCATAAACAAGATCAATTTGTTCGCCAACCCAAAATCCACCAACAATAACAATAAACCCGATTACTAGCATCAACAAACTCACTTCAAGAGTTTTAAATGGGTTTCTCTACAAATTAAGTTCAAACCCTAACTTTGAATATCAAACCAAACAATGAAATTCGGAGTTAGAACTTACCACAACAACCAAAACGTAGCTAAGAATGAGGTGAACAACTTTAAAACCCGAGACTTTGATCAATTCAAGCTCCTTCCTCTCCAAAACCCCAATTCTCTCACTAGAATTCTCCCTCTCTCTCTAAGATACTTGAGAGTGATGAATGGATGTGAAAATGATCCAAAAGTGGATCCAAACCAGCTGATAAGGCCTGAGATCCGGCCTCAAGTGAAAAGACCAAAAAGCCCCTCATTAAACTTAAAATAGAAAAAGACAGAATTCTGTCGATGGGCATGTGCGCGGCGCGCACCCATGTCTGGGCAGATTTTGACCTTTTAACTTTTACACTATGCTTCACCCACTAAACGTACATCATTATAACTCTATGTACCATAAATATTTGGGTGTTACAACTCTCCCCCACTTAGAATCGATCACGTCCTCGTGATCCTCGTCACGAAACCAAACGGACCCACACTCTACGGTCCTCAAACATACGTTCCAAACCGACTCCTACCACAATTATCATAAACTCGAAGATTAAACCATTTACCAATTACACACGTGCACGCATTTCGAGACATGCAATACACACGACATCCGAAAACTACCACAATCGCTTAACATTCGCGAAAACATCATGTTTCCTTCCAATCTCTCTAGGCAATACTCCCCAATGAACCGCCTTTAACACTAAATCGTCATCCGCGATTTATCAAGTTGATGTTATGCGAGGTGTATATAAAATAGCTTTATATTTTACAAGGAAACACTATTAAATACGATACAATTTTACACAAGATATTTATTTATTTATTGAATGGATATACTTAAACCTTGCTACAACACTTATAGGCAGTGTACCTAATCGTACAGTAGTCTAGTTTTTAGTAAGTCCGGTTCGTTCCACAGGGAATCTTTTTCACAAAGCTTAACGCTATATTAGTTTAAATTTATAAAAATACAAATATATAAGTAATATTATTATTATAAAGGGGGGTTTTTACCATTTAATGACCGGTTTGTCGATTTTAAAACTTTAGTCGCAGTTAAAACCAAATGTAAAATATTAAATAAATAAAAGACTTAATTTAAAGCGTAAAGTAAATAACGATAATGAATTTGCGAATAATAAAAGTGCGATAAAATAAACTTGTGTAACGACCCGCACTTTTCCGATCGTTCTATACTTATGAGATTAATATTTACATAAATTAAACCTTACCAACATGATAATCAATCCAAATTGTTGAGACTTATGTTTTTGAAAAGAGTTTTACACAACGTTTGACCGTCTAGTTTGACCGATGATATCACGAACTATACAATATATGATAATTATACATACATATTTAACATGATCTAAGGATGTTTTAATATCTCATTTTGTATTAATAACAAAAAGTCATAAGTATATTTTGAAACTACTAACTTAAGTTTTCAAAACAATAACCTACGTAACGTTATTTGACATAAATACTGATGATTTATAATGTTTATACATATATCGTATAAGTAATGTATTTAATCATTTTTAAAGGGCTTTTATACATAAAACAATATAAGTATATTTACAAAAGATAGTTATATTTGAATTCTCGTTCCGTTTCCTCAATAATCCTATACGTATATCTAGGGTACTATACACAGCTTCTAGAAGTATTTACTATTGGTATATACCAATAGAAATCTTCAATTATTGGAATAATATGTCATTCATGACATAATAAATTTTAACTTATCTTAGATATTTTCACTAAAAACCAAATTTTCAAGCCTATAAATAAGCACCATTTCTAACTCATTTTTTACACATTCATTTTCCAAATTTTACTTCCAATTTTCACACACACTTGCAAGAACTCTCTCAACTTTTATTTTACTACTTCTTTCCAGCAACTTTACATTTTAAACTTGAGGTAAAAACTCTACTTCAACTCTTTTTCAATTCATATATTTAAAGCTATATATATAAGAGTTTATAAACTAGAACATAGTTTGAATGATTTCAAACTTGTTCGCAAACTAAATAGATCCTTCTAACTTAACTTTTAAAATACTTCAAGACCTGTAACATATCTTAATTATATGCTAACTTAACAAGGTATAACTTGGTTTTTCAAAGAACACCTTAAAAACTGAATTTACGACGTCGGAGTGCAACCGGGGGCTGTTTTGGGTTGGATAATTAAAAACCATCTTAAACTTTGAATTGGAGGTTTATTTTCTGGAAAAATGATTTTTACTATGAATATGATAACACATAAAAATTTCATGATTTAACTCAAAGTATTAGTATTTTTAGAAAAATAATCATTTGAGGTTGTTTACATGATGGAAAATGATTAACTTCATAAGTTTCACTAAAGTTTGACCTATGCCGTGTGATTTTGAATACAAAATAAGGTATTTACAGTTCATAGTATTAAAGAGGGACTCGATCCAAGGAGATGGCAAGTTGAATCAACGAAAACGGAGTTGTAACGAAGAAACTATGACCGAAACAAAATCGGATATCCAAGACTAGTTTAGCCACGAAAATAATTGGGAAAAATTAAATAAATCACATCTTTTTAAGTTAACATGATATTTTATATATATGTACTTATAATTCAATTTTATATGGTTCAGGATCACCCGTAAACAACACGAGAAGATTAATCATAAGATCCCATGATTGTACGCAACACGTCATTTGACAACACCGGTACTTTATGTACGCAACACGTCATTTGACAACACCGGTACCATGGGTCAAGATTAATCTCGACCAATACATATACGATGGGGTTTTATTTATTTCGTTGGGGGTTTTATTTATTTCATTGCGGGTATATTAAACATCTAAAAATGAACCATTAAAATTGAATTACTAACAACGAACTGCTAACTACGGACTAAGGAATTATTCAAAGTATTAAAAGTATAACAAGTATATATATGTGACGTTTGTTTAAAAAGAAAAGGTATTGATATATTATATATGGATAGGTTCGTGATATCAACCGGAGACCAAGTCAAATTATATATATATCTTCAAGACGAAAGTGAGTATATAGTCCCACTTTTAAACTCTAAATATTTCGGGATGAGAATACATGTATTTTATGTTTTACGATATGGACACAAGTAACTGAAAAATATATTCTACGTTGAGTTGTACCACTGGCATACTTCCCTGTAGCTTGGTAACTGTTATTTACAGCGGTATTGTAAACGCGAATCCTGTTGATAGATCTATCGGGCCTGACAACCCCAACCGGACTGGACGACCAGTATTCAACGGTTGCACAGTACTTCGTTTCATGACTACACTTGGTACGGTGTAGTAAGATTTCATAATAAAGGGAATATGCGACGTGATTAAATGTTAAGTATGGTTACCAAGTGCTCAACCACTTAGAATATTTTTATTAAACTGTTTATATACGAAATCTTGTGGTCTATATATATATATTGCTGCCGGCATTAAACCTATATCTCACCAACTTTATGTTGACCTTTTAAAACATGTCTATTCTCAGGTGATTACTAAAGCTTCCGCTGCATTATGTTGAATTTGAGCAGGATCTTGCGTACGCATATTTGTGTCAAAAATAAAACTGCATACCCAAGGATTTGTGTTGTAAAATATGCTCGAAATCGTGTTGTTATCATTATATGTAAAGTTTGTAAGTCGAAGATTATCGCTAAACGATAATCATCTTTTTATTGTCTAAAGCTTGTAACAAAAATAATGGTTATGGTTTGTAATGTATAATATATGCAGTTTCTCTTTTAAAAATGTCGCATATAGAGGTCAATACCTCGCAATGAAATCATACGTTATCTAACACGTTCTTATGGTTAAGGACGGGTTATGACATGTGGTATCAGAGCGGTGGTCTTAGCGAACCAGGTTTGCATTAGTGTGTCTAACTGATAAGTCGTTAGGATACATTAGTAAGTCTGGACTTTGACCGGGTTTGATTTAAAAACCATTGCTTATCATTGTTGGTTAAAATTATATGTAAATATTATGTAGTACTAATGGGTTAGTTGTTGTGTGATAGATGTCGGGCTCAAAACTTGTTATCACATTCAGCGACTCCGAACCAGAATCTTCAGATGGTGTTCCAGTCATTAACCTATCCGATGACGAAAATAATATCTTTGGGGAAGACTCACAAATTCCGGATGAACCGACTATAGAGAACTCGGAAAGTGAACCCGAGGAGGAAAGTGAACCCGAGGAGGAAAGTGAACCCGAGGAGGAAAGTGAACCCGAGGAAGAAATACAGGAAATTACAAAAGACGAGTTCGAACTAGGAAAGAAACGAAAGGCTAATGAATTAGAAAATTCAAATCCCGAGTTTAGTAAGGATGATGTGGCACCAACTCCACTAGACACTACCACCCCTATTCCCGCTATTCCTATTCGTTCTATCCCGACATCCAGTTCTTTAGTCCCACAGCCAAAATATAGGCAGACAGCCAGGATAAGCGTTAAGCGATTCTTTGAACCTAAACGTCCTAGAAAATAGACCAAACGATGCGCTGCCGTATTAAACCATGGGATCATATAATGTTTTGTATAATATTATTAGTGTGGTTTGCTTAATGTTTGATATAAGATAAGCATATGTAAAATAGTGAAGTGTGAAATGCAATAATTTTCCATGGTTAAGTATTATTTAGATGGTAGTAATTGATTCTGTACTAAGCTATTAAGTATGGACATTAACGGGTAGGTACTACCCTAGATATAATTATAAAACGCTAATAAGAAGAAAAGGCTTTTATAATAATACCTGGTTCATATTATTAATAAGCTATAATGTACTGTAAATATACACTACATCTATAATATTCCATGTGAATAATTATTTTCTTTTCATTCTTATAGAAGAATATGGAGCGATTGAACCGAATGACGGAACAAGAAATCCAGGAACTCATCAATCAGCGAGTGAACGACATAATGTTATGGGTCGAGGCTGCAAGAGGTGCTGCAGTTAACCCAAATCCTCGTGTAGGATGTACCTACAAGACTTTTCAAGCTTGCAAGCCCTCATCATTCAGTGGAACGGAAGGACCGATCGGTTTAACCCGATGGATAGAAAAGATGGAGACTGTGTTTAAAATCAGTGGTTGTGTTGAAAAGGACATGACCAAGTATGCATCATGCACTTTACAAGATAGTGCACTCACGTGGTGGAAAAATTATGTGAAGGCTGTAGGAGGAGATGTAGCTTATGATACTCCATGGGAAGAATTCAAAACAATCTTAATCAACGAATATTGTCCAAGGAACGAGGTTAGGAAGTTGGAAGATGAGTTACGAAGTCTGAAGGTTATTGGTACTGAAATCACCAACTACAATCAGCGATTCATGGAATTAGTTTTGCTATGTCCTGAATTGGTTCCAACCGAAGAACGGAAGATTGAAATGTACAAAGATGGTTTGCCCAAAAAGGTCAAGGCAAACGTTACAGCATCGAAACCTAAGACAATTCATGAAGCTATAACCATGGCAAACGAGCTAATGGATCAGGTCATCATGGATAAGAAAGCATCCAATACTGATGTGAAGGTATCAGGTAACAAAAGAAAGTGGAATGGAAATTATGATCGAGGTAACCAACAACAATCTTTTAAGAAACAAGAAACCATACAAGGTGCAGGTGGTGGTTCAAGCTTTGGTTACAAAGGACAAAATCCTTTATGCAACCGATGCCACAAACATCACTCTGGTTACTGTAATGTGGTATGCAACAAATGTAATCGAAAGGGTCATCTTGCTGAAGATTGTAGGGCTCTCGTTATAAATACAAATGGTACCAAGACTCCTGCCACCAATGCAAATAGAACTGCTTTGGCTACCATTACTTGTTATGGGTGTGGAAAACAAGGTCACTATAAGAGCCAGTGCCCGAATCCAGAGAAAAATATCGGACCTGCACGAGGGAGAGCATTTGTTATTAATGCTAGAGAGGCGTGTGAAGACCCGGAGCTTGTTACGGGTACGTTTACCATTAATAACTTATCCGCATCTATTATATTTGATACTGGTGCTGATAGAAGTTACGTGTGTAGAGACTTTCACGCTAAATTGAATTGTTCATCATTACCTCTAGATGCTAAGTACATGATTGAGTTAGCTAATGGTAAACTAATTAAAGCCGATAAAATTTGCCGTGATTGTAAAATAAATTTAGCCGGAGAAACATTTAAGATTGATTTGATACCCGTAGAATTAGGAAGTTTTGATGTAATAGTCGGCATGGACTGGATGTCCAAAATAGGTGCCGAAGTTGTGTGTGCCAAGAAGGCAATTCGCATTCCTTGTAAGGATAAAATGCCGGTGATGATTTATGGAGAGAAGGGTAACTCAAAGTTAAAACTCATTAGCTATTTGAAAGCCAAGAAGTGTTTAGAAAAGGGATGTTACGCTATTCTAGCACATGTTAATAAAGTCGAAAAGAAAGAAAAAGAGAAGTGCATCAATGACGTGCCTGTGGCAAGAGATTATCCTGAAGTTTTTCCGGAAGAGTTGCCGGGATTACCTCCATTTAGATCTGTAGAATTTCAAATAGATCTTGTACCAGGAGCTGCACCGGTTGCCCGTGCTCCATATAGACTTGCACCGTCCGAGTTAAAAGAACTTCAGAGTCAGTTAAAAGAATTACTGGATCGTGGATTCATACGACCAAGTACTTCACCGTGGGGAGCTCCAATTTTATTCGTCAAGAAGAAAGACGGATCTTTCCGAATGTGTATAGATTATCGTGAATTAAATAAGTTAACTATCAAGAATCGGTATCCACTACCGAGAATTGACGACTTATTTGATCAACTCCAAGGATCATGTGTGTACTCGAAAATTGACCTAAGATCGGGCTATCATCAATTACGTGTCAAAGAAGAAGATATACCGAAAACTGCTTTTCGGACATGCTACGGTCATTACGAATTTTTGGTCATGCCGTTTGGATTGACGAATGCGCCAGCTGTATTCATGGAGCTCATGAATCGAGTTTGTAGTCCATATTTAGATAAGTTTGTTATCGTTTTCATTGATGATATTCTTATCTATTCCAAGAGTGAGCAAGAGCATGAGCAGCATGTAAGGTTGATATTAGAGTTATTAAGAAAAGAACAGCTATATGCTAAATTTTCTAAATGTGCTTTCTGGTTGAAAGAAGTGCAATTTCTTGGCCACGTTGTTAGTAGCAAAGGAATTCAGGTTGATCCAGCAAAAATTGAAGCCATTGAAAAATGGGAGACTCCTAAGACACCAATGCAGATACGCCAATTTTTGGGTTTAGCCGGTTATTATAGATAGTTTATTCAAGATTTTTCCCGAATAGCTAAGCCGTTGACAGCATTAACGCAAAAAGGGAAGAAATACGAATGGACCTCGGAGCAGGAGAACGCATTTCAATTACTGAAGAAGAAGTTAACTACGGCGCCTATTTTATCGTTACCTGAAGGGAACGATGATTTTGAAATATATTGTGACGCTTCGCGACAAGGTTTTGGTTGTTTTCTTATGCAACGAAAGAAAGTTATTGCATACGCATCTCGACAATTAAAGATTCACGAGCGGAATTATACGACGCATGATCTAGAACTGGGAGCAGTCGTGTTTGCATTGAAGATATGGAGACACTACTTGTATGGGGTTAAATGCACTGTGTTTACTGATCATAAAAGCCTTCAACATATTTTCGATCAAAAACAGCTGAACATGAGGCAACGTAGGTGGGTCGAGCTGATAAACGACTATGATTGTGAAATTCGTTATCATCCCGGGAAGGCGAACGTGGTGGCCGATGCTCTAAGCAGAAAGGAACGAGAACCAATTCGAGTACGAGCGATGAACATAAAAATTCGCATGAATCTCAACTCACAAATCAAAGAAGTTCAACGAGAAGCACTTACTAAAGAAAACATAAGAAATGAAATAATGAAGAAGTATGAGAAGCAACTCGTTATACGGGAAGACGGAATTCGATATTTTGCAAACCGTATTTGGGTACCGAAGTTGGGTGGATTAAGGAAGTTGATATTGAATGAGGCACATAAGACAAGATACTCGATACATCCTGGAGTTGGAAAGATGTATCAAGATCTTAAGACGCATTATTGGTGGCCTAATTTAAAGACAGACGTTGCAACATATGTTGGGGAGTGTTTAACTTGTTCCAAAGTCAAAGCAGAACACCAAAAGCCGTCAGGATTACTTCAACAACCAGAAATCCCAGAATGGAAATGGGACGGTATTACCATGGATTTCATCACGAAGTTACCAAAGACTGCCTGGGGATACGACACTATTTGGGTAATTGTTGATCGTCTTACCAAATCTGCACATTTCTTGCCTATAAAGGAAACAGATAGAATGGAGAAATTATTACGATTATATATAAAGGAAATAGTTTCAAGGCATGGAATACCTATTTCCATTATATCTGATCGTGATAGTAGATTTACCTCAAAGTTCTGGCAATCACTACAGGAGGCACTAGGAACTCGTTTGGATATGAGTACCGCATATCATCCGCAAACCGACGGGCAGAGTGAAAGAACAATTCAGACTCTTGAAGACATGCTCAGGGCATGTGTGATCGATTTTGGAAACGGATGGGATAAGTATTTATCGTTAGCAGAATTCTCGTATAATAATAGTTATCATGCGAGCATTAAAGCTGCACCATTCGAAGCATTGTATGGAAGGAAGTGTAGATCTCCTATCTGTTGGAATGAAGTAGGAGATCGACATTTAACTGGTCCCGAGATCATACACGAAACGACTGAGAAGATAGTACAAATCAAGGAGAGATTGAAAACAGCCCGTAGTCGCCAAAAGAGCTACGCCGATGTCCGAAGGAAACCATTAGAGTTTCAGATCGGTGACATGGTTATGCTAAAGGTGTCACCTTGGAAAGGTGTGATACGTTTTGGAAAAAGGGGTAAACTGAACCCAAGATATGTAGGCCCGTTCAAGATCATCGAACGCATTGGACCGGTAGCTTATCGACTCGAGTTACCGCAACAACTCGCCAGAGTACATAATACCTTTCACGTCTCGAACCTTAAGAAGTGTCTTGCAAAGGAAGACCTCACCATTCCTCTTGAAGAAATCCATGTCGACGAGAAACTACAATTCGTCGAAGAACCAATCGAAATCATGGACCGTGAAGTTAAACAGCTCAAGCAGAGCAACATACCGATCGTTAAGGTTCGTTGGAATGCTCGAAGAGGTCCCGAGTTTACGTGGGAACGGGAGGATCAGATGAAACAAAAGTATCCACACTTGTTTCTCGATGACGCAAAATAGGTACAATTTTAAAATTTCGGGACGAAATTTATTTAACGGGTAGGTACTGTAACGACCCGCACTTTTCCGATCGTTCTATACTTATGAGATTAATATTTACATAAATTAAACCTTACCAACATGATAATCAATCCAAATTGTTGAGACTTATGTTTTTGAAAAGAGTTTTACACAACGTTTGACCGTCTAGTTTGACCGATGATATCACGAACTATACAATATATGATAATTATACATACATATTTAACATGATCTAAGGATGTTTTAATATCTCATTTTGTATTAATAACAAAAAGTCATAAGTATATTTTTGAAACTACTAACTTAAGTTTTCAAAACAATAACCTACGTAACGTTATTTGACATAAATACTGATGATTTATAATGTTTATACATATATCGTATAAGTAATGTATTTAATCATTTTTAAAGGGCTTTTATACATAAAACAATATAAGTATATTTACAAAAGATAGTTATATTTGAATTCTCGTTCCGTTTCCTCAATAATCCTATACGTATATCTAGGGTACTATACACAGCTTCTAGAAGTATTTACTATTGGTATATACCAATAGAAATCTTCAATTATTGGAATAATATGTCATTCATGACATAATAAATTTTAACTTATCTTAGATATTTTCACTAAAAACCAAATTTTCAAGCCTATAAATAAGCACCATTTCTAACTCATTTTTTACACATTCATTTTCCAAATTTTACTTCCAATTTTCACACACACTTGCAAGAACTCTCTCAACTTTTATTTTACTACTTCTTTCCAGCAACTTTACATTTTAAACTTGAGGTAAAAACTCTACTTCAACTCTTTTTCAATTCATATATTTAAAGCTATATATATAAGAGTTTATAAACTAGAACATAGTTTGAATGATTTCAAACTTGTTCGCAAACTAAATAGATCCTTCTAACTTAACTTTTAAAATACTTCAAGACCTGTAACATATCTTAATTATATGCTAACTTAACAAGGTATAACTTGGTTTTTCAAAGAACACCTTAAAAACTGAATTTACGACGTCGGAGTGCAACCGGGGGCTGTTTTGGGTTGGATAATTAAAAACCATCTTAAACTTTGAATTGGAGGTTTATTTTCTGGAAAAATGATTTTTACTATGAATATGATAACACATAAAAATTTCATGATTTAACTCAAAGTATTAGTATTTTTAGAAAAATAATCATTTGAGGTTGTTTACATGATGGAAAATGATTAACTTCATAAGTTTCACTAAAGTTTGACCTATGCCGTGTGATTTTGAATACAAAATAAGGTATTTACAGTTCATAGTATTAAAGAGGGACTCGATCCAAGGAGATGGCAAGTTGAATCAACGAAAACGGAGTTGTAACGAAGAAACTATGACCGAAACAAAATCGGATATCCAAGACTAGTTTAGCCACGAAAATAATTGGGAAAAATTAAATAAATCACATCTTTTTAAGTTAACATGATATTTTATATATATGTACTTATAATTCAATTTTATATGGTTCAGGATCACCCGTAAACAACACGAGAAGATTAATCATAAGATCCCATGATTGTACGCAACACGTCATTTGACAACACCGGTACTTTATGTACGCAACACGTCATTTGACAACACCGGTACCATGGGTCAAGATTAATCTCGACCAATACATATACGATGGGGTTTTATTTATTTCGTTGGGGGTTTTATTTATTTCATTGCGGGTATATTAAACATCTAAAAATGAACCATTAAAATTGAATTACTAACAACGAACTGCTAACTACGGACTAAGGAATTATTCAAAGTATTAAAAGTATAACAAGTATATATATGTGACGTTTGTTTAAAAAGAAAAGGTATTGATATATTATATATGGATAGGTTCGTGATATCAACCGGAGACCAAGTCAAATTATATATATATCTTCAAGACGAAAGTGAGTATATAGTCCCACTTTTAAACTCTAAATATTTCGGGATGAGAATACATGTATTTTATGTTTTACGATATGGACACAAGTAACTGAAAAATATATTCTACGTTGAGTTGTACCACTGGCATACTTCCCTGTAGCTTGGTAACTGTTATTTACAGCGGTATTGTAAACGCGAATCCTGTTGATAGATCTATCGGGCCTGACAACCCCAACCGGACTGGACGACCAGTATTCAACGGTTGCACAGTACTTCGTTTCGTGACTACACTTGGTACGGTGTAGTAAGATTTCATAATAAAGGGAATATGCGACGTGATTAAATGTTAAGTATGGTTACCAAGTGCTCAACCACTTAGAATATTTTTATTAAACTGTTTATATACGAAATCTTGTGGTCTATATATATATATTGCTGCCGGCATTAAACCTATATCTCACCAACTTTATGTTGACCTTTTAAAACATGTCTATTCTCAGGTGATTACTAAAGCTTCCGCTGCATTATGTTGAATTTGAGCAGGATCTTGCGTACGCATATTTGTGTCAAAAATAAAACTGCATACCCAAGGATTTGTGTTGTAAAATATGCTCGAAATCGTGTTGTTATCATTATATGTAAAGTTTGTAAGTCGAAGATTATCGCTAAACGATAATCATCTTTTTATTGTCTAAAGCTTGTAACAAAAATAATGGTTATGGTTTGTAATGTATAATATATGCAGTTTCTCTTTTAAAAATGTCGCATATAGAGGTCAATACCTCGCAATGAAATCATACGTTATCTAACACGTTCTTATGGTTAAGGACGGGTTATGACAACTTGCGATAATTAAAAAGTACGATAATTAAAAGTGCAATTAAATACAATAATAATAAATAAAAGTGCTATAATTAGAAGTGCAATTAAATATAAAATAAAGGAAATTAAATATGAAATAAAAGAATTATGCTTATTTAAATTTCCGTAATCATGATGTTTGACGTGTTGATTTTAGTTTTATGCCCATGGGTTAATTGTCCTTTGTCCTGGATTATTTAATATGTCCGTCTGGTTTTTGTCCATAACAGTCCATCAGTCATAAATATAAAGTGTGAGTGTCCTCGTCAAATTATCCTTATACCCGAAGTTAAATATTCCAATTAATTGGGGACTTAAACTATAACAAGGTTTTATTACTTTGTTTAATAATTACACCAGGATGTCGACTGAGTGTAACCCAAGGTTTTAATACTTTGTTAACAATTATGCCAAGTGTCCTTGTACATAATTTCACCCCTGTTTTAATAATTCTAGTGGCTATTAATCCATTCCCGTGTCCGGTTAAATGAACGATTATTCGTACATATAAATATCCCGCCCATCGTGTCCGATCGAGTGTATATGGTTATTTATAGGGACGTCCAATTGTAAATCTTTATATTAAAATTAACAAACTATCATTTAGTTAAACAAATATAAAGCCCATTAATAGCCCATAGTCTAATTTCCACAAGTGTCGTTCTTTTTTCCAAACCCCAATTATGGTACAAAGCCCAATTACCCAATTTTAATATTTTTAGCCCAACATCATGATTACTTCGGATTAAATAAGCATAATAATAACTTAGCTATGAGACATTAAATTAAAAAGGTTGAACATAACTTACAATGATTAAAAATAGGGTAGCGTTACACGGACAGAATTTCGACTTACACCCTTACAACATTCGCTAACATACCCTTATTATTAGGATTTAAAATTAAAATTAAAATATAAATATAAATATAAATATAAATATTACGTTGAGTGAAGAAGAAAAAGATGTGTTTATTTTGGCCAAAATGCGTTGAATTTATAGGACCTGGGCTGGATTTTAGAGCCATGTGATCGCATGGCTTTTGTGCCTCCAGGCCATGCGATCGCATGACCAGCTGGGAGAAGTCACATATCTTTGTTTTCTTTCTTGCCGACGTTTATAAATAATAATATAATATATAAATAATTATAAGAATTATTTAAATATTATATTTTATTTATGTGCATAGTTAACTTGTAATTTTTAGTCCGTTGCGTCGAGCGTTGAGAGTTGACTCTGGTCACGGTTCCGGATTTTCGAACGTCTTTGCGTACAATTTAATATCTTGTACTTTGCGTTTTGAATCTTGTACTCTTGTAATTTTGAGATGTTTCTTATCAATAATTGGAACTTCATTGATTGTATTTTGTACTTTTGAGCTTTTTGGTCGTTTGCGTCTTCAATTCGTCGAATCTGTCTTTTGTCTTCACCTTTTATTATTTAAACGAATATCACTTGTAAATAGAACAGTTGCAACTAAAAGCTTGTCTTTCTTGAGGAATAATGCTATGAAATATATGTTCGTTTTTAGCATTATCAAATATTCCCACACTTGAGCGTTGCTTGTCCTCAAGCAATATAGTCTTGAAATACTAGAATCACTTCTTTATTCTTCACACTTTGTATATCAGTGATTTCTTTACCGCGGTATAAACAATGGTAGTAACGATGTAGTTTACAGTCCCACATGACTATAAAATTTAGATCCATTAAGGAAATTGGATCTTTATGAAAACAGTTGATATTTTAAAAATTAAATCTAATTTTTACCCTAGATAAGTTTTCCGGAATAACCCTTCACCGGTGTTTGCAAAATATTTTTGTGGGCTTGGTGGGTTTCAGATTTGAAAATTTTAGCTCAAAACTTGCGGTTTTGTGTCACCCACTTGCTAACCTTGTATTAGGAAAGCAACACGTCCAGTTTACTTGTCCCGTATATTACCTTTCGGTAAACTACCGTCCGGTTGTAAAGGAAAGCGTTAACAAGCAACTGTTAAGGCAATGTCCCCTGACATGCTTTTAATTATGGTCTATAACGTGTTGGACGCAATTACTATCCTTTGTAGGAGCAATAGTAAAGCTCACCCTTATAATTTGTCGGTCTGGCACAAGGTCCTGTCTTTAACCATGCTATGTAACCACCGTTCTTACGGTTGACACCCGATTTGGTTCAGATGACCTAATGAATTCCAGGTGAATTCCTAGGATTTTATGTTCAATGGTAATGAAAGCATTGAAAATGGGTTTTCAGAAAACAAATCGGTTTATAATTTGATCAAAATATTTTCTCGTTCAAGCTCGAGTTTAGATATCATTGAATTCCATGAGTTTGAATTCTCAATCTTTAAGGTCAATCTCTAGGATTGAGTAATATCAGGCTTAAAAGCTGATTTTTAATCTTTAAGGAGATTATCCTTTCCGGGGATCTGATTCATTAGTCTTATCCAGCTAATTTGCACGGTGCCCCCCATTTTATGAGATAAATCCTTCTCATGGTTAGGATAAATCTGACCACTTGGCAACTCTGTTTAATGCTGAGGTCCGTGGATTTCCTGCTGATTTTAGTGATGACTTTTCTAGGTTTTTCATCAACCTACAGCTGGTCTGGACGACAACTTCATGACCTAAATCAAGAAGCGCGTTTCTTTTTCGGAAGACTTTACTTCCTTTTAATGATGGAATTGATTAATCGTGTAGATCCATCTCTTCTTTTCTTTCATCGGGTAAAATAGTTTAGTTTAGTCCAAAGCAAAAGTATTTTCAGTTATTTGTTACAGAAATTTGTGACATATGTTTAAGATAACTTGGTAATTTTTCCCACACTTGGCTTTTATTTTCCTTTTTATTGTCCTCTATTCCATTTTAAATGAATTTTAACATTTTGGTTTGTTTTTCAATTTATGTCCTTTCCGAGGTAACAATAATTTCGGTGTTAACACCTAGTTTTATCGTTCATAAATATGTATAAACATGATTTTGAGTTCATTTAATTGAAAATTTTGAAAAATTTTACTAGAATTGGGTAGTCAGTATATAAGACTAGGGCTGTTCTTTATTATCAGAGAGCACTAGATTCTAATACAACTACTACGTTACTAGTATTTTTAATGATAACCAAGTGTTTAAGATAAAAATTTTAAAAATCCGAAAGAATTTAACCCCTTCCCACACTTAAGATCTTGCAATGCCCTCATTTGCAAGAAATGAGTAACAATTTAAATTATTGAGGGTGATTAGCGTAAAAATGATTAAATTTTACCAAAGTTTCCAAACATATTGACGTTTGGTTGCTGAATGATAAATGGTGCATATCATTTGTTCATTTCGTCTGTTGTTACATCACATTTATTTGTCATCTTGTCGTCAAAATTAGTAGCTTTTGCTGAACTTAATGCCAGTCTTTGAAAATGCGCTGTTTTACCCTGTTTTGTACAATTTACAATATACATACATACAAATATAAACATGCATGGCAATTTGAAATGGGACTTAATATCCCACTTTCAAATCCTAAATGTGAAATATTAGTACACAATAATAATAAAAATGATAAAGATTACATAAGTATATTCAATAACATAAGTTTAAACATGAATAAGTAAAAAGATAAAAACATAAAAATCATATAAATAACCAAATGGAACTAAATCAGTCTGGATATGGGTTCCAGTTCATCTCGTCAGGTGGGTTCCATTGTTGGTTATAGGTGATTTGATAGGCTTGGTTATAGTCATACCGGTTAAAGGGTGGTCGGATATTGGGGCTATGTGGCGGAAAATGAGCAGGTCGAGTAGGTACATAGTTATTTGGTACCTGATATGATAGCTGGCTCATGATTTGGTGCTGATGAACTAACCAGCTATCGTGTTGGCGTCGCCTATAATCCTCGTATACTCGTTCGGAGTTCCACTGCTCATACATACTATGTCTGGCCGCGTTCGTCATTGCTTCCTCATCTATACGAACGTGGACGTCAAGAATAGCATCTCGAAAGACATCCCTAATGTCTTCTGCCTCCTCCATTTCCTCGTCTGAGCCTCTCTCTACCTGAGGATGAGATCCCTCATAGGGTACTGCCTGGTTACGTCTACTTTTCAATACCTTAGCACCCACATAAACTTTCAATCCTAAGGGCTCAACCTGTTCTCTACAAAGCTGTAATGGATCCCCTTGGTTCCTATCAACACCTAAATACTCTCCAATGAGAGTAACAAAAATACCTCCTCCTATTATACTCCCGTCCTGCATTCCCTCTACCATTTTAGATAAATAAAAAGCAACACAGTAAGGGATATTGACAAAGCTTCTAGGATCCCGAATACACTTTAGGTAGAATAAATCATGTAAGGTAATTTTTTCTTTATTATGACCTCTCTGTGTAATCGAGTTAGCCAAAAATCTATGAATAATACGAAGCTCGGCTCTGTCAATATGTGTATAGGAGTGTCCTCCTGCTCGTGTAAAAACATCAAAATGTGACATACGCCTCCAAATGGCGTCAGCGTCAAAGTTACTATCTACCCTTTCACCATAATGAATCAAATTTATACAATCGGGTAATAGCAACTCACCAGGAGTATATATCTGTAAGGCCCTGGCCATGTCCAGCATGGACATTCTGTACATCCTACCGCCAAGGATAAACCTAAGAAATCTTCTATCATCTATTCTAACTTTATTTGTATCAAGTGATACAGTACTCATCAACTCAACACACCATTCCTTATATACAGGTCTACGAATGGTGAAAAGACGTTCCCAATCTGTAAAAGAAGAACTGCCATACCTTTGAACTAAAAGCTGTCTAACACGGTCAACTAAATGGACCGTTTCCAAAGGGGCCCAATCGATTACCCTTGGCACCTCTACATTTTTTGTTATCAATTTGAATTTGTTCCTTTGATATGTCTCGTAATCTCTCCATCTCCTATCAAATCTCAGATTAGGATGCAGAGTGTGCTCAGGAATCGTTGGAAATTCTACTGGCGGCCTCATTGGGAATACTATGAATTCATCAACAAACTATACCGGATCATAATAAGGTATGTGCTGATCAGGCTGTTGTTGTGGTTCTTGTTCGTGTTGCATTTCTGGTTCTGGTTCTGGTGCTGGTGCTGGTCGTCTAGATGATGATGCTCCTGAACCTCCAGTATCGGCTTTCTGCAAAACACATTAAACACAAAATTTGCGCATCCAAATATGCATTAGTGTTAGCAAAATAACGACTTAAAAAAATCACTATAACATGTTAAATCAAAATTAAACTTATACACATTTTCACAATTTTTCACAATTCTACACTTTTCAAATAAGCACATATGAAAATGTATACAAAGTTCATAAGCATTTAACTCAAATAACATTTCAAAATAGTCATTACTAATAATTAAACAAGTCTCAAATGGCAATTACATCAAATTAATCAAGTTCATGAATTTTGGACTTAAAAAGTCCACTTTAATCTCCAAAAATCATGTTTAGGTTCAATGTTTGGATCATTTAACTATCTAAACATGTTACACTACTCAATTTAGCAATAATTCATGACAAAAATCGGCCATAACCTGTTTATATCAAAAAGCCCCAAATTGCTCAAGAACACAAACCCTAGATTTCTAAAAATTTTGAAGTTTTTGGCTTCAAATCATATTAAATAGCATCAATCTAGGTTATACATGCATAAAATACTAACAATTTAACACTAATTACACTAGAAATTAACAAAATTGCATTAGGTAAAAAATTGGTATTTATCACAAAAACTAGGAATTTATAGAGTTTAGGGATGTAATTTTTACTAATTTGCTAAAGAATGAGAATCTAGGCATGATTAGAGCAAGAAAAATGACGAATTACGGTGAAAAATGGCGAATTTTAGAGGTGATTTGGGAGTATTTTCGTATATTTTGTGTGTGTTGGTGTGAGGCAGAACAGATAGGCTGTATGTATCAGGCCTGCATTTGGTCCCCATGCGATCGCATGGGTTCCAAGTGCAAACCCCATGCGATCGCATGGGGTGCCGGCTACAGTACTTTCAGTTTTTTGTTTTTTTTTTTTTTTTTTTTTTTTTTTTTTTTTTTTTTTTAAACCTTATACTTTATAAAACTTATAATTAATTAAATTTTAAAAATTTTGTTTTCCTTTAGGAGCGAGGGCGTTTCGGATCGTTGTCCTAGTCTGTCCCTCGACAAAATTTTAAAATTTGTCAAATCAAAGCGCGGTTTTTTAAAAGTAAAGATTTTTGGGTTTTTTAATGTTTTTGGCATACTTTAATTCAGTAAGATTAAAAATAATGATAATAAAAGTTCTCGTCCCTCCCTCGGGTAAAGCAATTTCGGTTCAAAGACCTAGTCTTCAACTTACGACGAATTTTAAAAATCATATTTTTAACTTAATGAGATAAAGTAAATTTTTGTTTTTAAATTCACACCAAACTTAAAAAATACATAAAATTCAAAATTAATATTAAAAATTCACACCAAACTTAAAATTTGAAATGTATAAGTTTAAAAATTCATATTTTAAAAATTAAAAATTCACACCAAACTTAATTTAAAAATTCAAATTATAAAATTACACCAAACTTATATTAATTTTTCAAATATTTACAATTTTAAATATATTGTTTTTACAAAGTTTACAATATTAATTTAAGATTTATATATTAATTTTAAAAACATGGTAAAAATAAAATTAAAAATCTTTTTGGCTTTTATCCCACTTTAATCAATCAAATATTATCAAAAATATACGCCTCTCTTTTCGGTAAAGTAATTTCGGTTCCATGACCTAATTTAACTCATGACGAATTTTTGAAATATTTTGTGTTGATTGATTAAAGATATTTATACCTTAAGAATAAACGTTAAATTTCGCAGTGATGTAATAAATTTTTGAATGATATCAATAATTTCGGTCGCCAAACCTAATTTTATTTAATACCAATTTAATACTTTATAGCGAACAAATTAGCGTTTATTATCAAAAGGTTAAAAATAAAAATAAAAATAAAAACTGTACAGACTTACATGTGAGAAAGTATTTTTAGTTATATGATCTATCCCATTCATAAGATAGTCGGTTTAATTGGTTTTCCATGGCTACATAGGCGTAACCTCGAGCATTCAGTGTTTTTTCTTCTAAACATATGAACGGTCCGTCTCTGCATAAAGTAACAAATTCGGTATTTGAATAGGTTTGATTATTTGAACATTTACCTCCACGTGACCATTTTCCGCATTTGTGACATCTTTCTAGGTGTCGTGCTCTTCTTTTCGCTGCGGATTTTGATTTTCCTTTACCAAATTGTAACTTATTATCTTCGCATCTGGATTCTTTTCTTACTCCGTCCAATCTTTCTCTGATTACTGATACTATTTCACTCGGTAGTGTGTCATTATTACGTTTAGTGATCAAAGCGTGTAGCATTAGACCATGGTTTAGTTCACAGGCAGTCTTCATTTCGTAAAAACCTAAAAAAATAAAAATTCAGAATGGGGGGAGAAGACTAGTTCTTTAGGGTCTGCTAGGGAAAGACCATTCGAGTTCCATTTTCAAGAACTACACGAAAACAGACAATCTAACTCTAATAGAAATACATATTATCCTTTAAAGACTTGATTCTCCCCACACTTAGTTAGCTGTGGTATCGAAATTGTGATTAACTTCATTGTCGAATTCCATTGGACTATCTATGTAGTGTTTAACTCTGTGACCATTAACTTTAAATTCAATCCCATTTGAATTTATTAATTCTATCGTTCTGTATGGGAAAACTCTTTTGACTATGAATGGTCCAGACCATCTTGATTTCAATTTTCCAGGAAATAGCTTGAATCGTGAATTGAAAAGAAGAACTCTGTCTCCTTCTTTAAATTATTTTAAACTTCTGATTCTTTTATCATGCCATTTCTTCGTTCTTTCTTTATAGATTAATGAATTTTCGTATGCTTCATGTCTTAACTCTTCTAATTCGTTTAGTTGACTTAATCGTAGACGTCCAGCTTCATGTATATCAAGATTACATGTCTTCAAAGCCCAAAATGCTTTGTGTTCAATTTCTACTGGAAGACGACATGCTTTTCCATAAACAAGTCTAAAAGGTGTGGTTCCAATTGGAGTTTTGTAGGCTGTTCTAAAAGCCCAGAGTGCATCCTCCAATTTAATGGACCATTCCTTCGGATTTGATCCTATGGTTTTCTCTAGAATACATTTTAAAGCTCGGTTGGTATTTTCAACTTGTCCACTTGTTTGTGGATGATATGCAGTGGAGATTTTATGAGTTACTCCATATCTTTTAAGAATTTTCTCAAGTTGATTATTACAGAAATGAGTACCCCGATCACTTATTAAAGCTTTCGGTGTTCCAAACCTTGCAAAAAGACGTTTTAAAAAGTTTACTACAACTCGTGCGTCGTTAGTTGGGAGAGCTTGTGCTTCCGCCCATTTAGATACATAATCAATGGCTACGAGAATATATAGATTATTATGAGATTTTGGAAATGGACCCATAAAGTCAATACCCCAAATGTCAAATACTTCACATACTTGTATGACATTTTGTGGCATTTCATCACGTTGACTTATTTTTCCGGCCCTTTGACAAGCATCACAGGATTTGCAAAGAAGGTGTTCGTCTTTGTAAATTGTAGGCCAATAGAATTCAGCTTCATAAACTTTTCTTGCTGTTAGTTGAGGCCCATAATGCCCTCCTGTTGGTCCTGTGTGACAATGGTTTAAAATTTTACTAGCTTCATCTTCGAATACACATCGGCGTATTATTCCATCTGGACAACTTTTAAACAGATGTGGATCTTCCCAAAAATAGTGTTTTATATCACTGAAGAATTTCTTTCGTTTTTGGTACGATAATCCTTTTTCAAGGAATCCACATACTAAATAATTTGCATAGTCTGCAAACCATGGTATTTCATTATAATCTATCTTCAATAGATATTCATCAGGAAAGTTGTCTTGTATGGCCGATTCATTTAGAACTTCTAATTCGGGATTTTCAAGACGAGAAAGATGATCAGCGGCGAGATTTTCTGCTCCTCTTTTATCTCGGATTTCAATATCAAACTCTTGTAAGAGTAAGATCCAACGGATTAATCTTGGTTTAGCATCTTGTTTCGAAAATAGGTATCTAAGAGCAGAATGGTCGGTATAGACCACCGTTTTTGCTAGAACGAGATATGAACGAAATTTGTCAAAAGCAAAGACAATAGCAAGGAGTTCTTTTTCAGTAGTTGTGTAATTTGTTTGTGCTCCTTGTAACGTCTTACTAGCATAATATATAGGTTGAAATCGTTTTTCAATCCTTTGTCCTAAAACGGCTCCCATTGTAAAATCACTTGCATCGCACATTAGTTCAAATGGTAGATTCCAATTTGGTGTTATCATGATCGGCGCATTAGTGAGTTTCTCTTTAAGAATATTAAAAGATTTGATACATTAATTTGAAAAGATGAATGGAGCATCCTTTTCTAAGAGTTTATTCATAGGAGTGGCAATTTTAGAAAAATCTTTTATGAAACGTCGGTAAAAACCGGCATGCCCTAGAAAACTCCTAACTCCTCTAACATTGGTGGGATGTGGAAGTTTAGCAATTACATTTACTTTAGCTCTATCCACTTCAATTCCTTCCTTCGAAATTTTATGACCAAGAACGATGCCTTCTTTAACCATGAAATGGCATTTCTCCCAATTAAGTACTAGATTTGATTGTTCGCATCTAATAAGCATTCGTTCCAGATTAACTAGACATGATTCAAATGTATCACCGAAGAATGAAAAGTCATCCATGAAAACTTCCATGCATTCTTCTATCATGTGGTGAAAAATCGCCATCATGCACCTTTGAAAGGTTGCAGGGGCGTTGCAAAGTCCAAATGACATGCGTTTGTAAGCAAAAGTACCATAAGGGCACGTGAATGTGGTTTTCTCTTGATCTTTGGGTGCTATTAGAATTTGAAAATATCCGGAAAATCCATCTAGAAAACAATAGTAACTATTTCCGGCTAGCCTTTCCAACATTTGATCAATGAAAGGTAAGGGAAAGTGATCTTTTCTGGTGGCGTCATTTAATTTTCTATAATCAATACATACACGCCATCCTGTTACAGTCCTAGTAGGAATAAGCTCATTTTTTTCATTTGTAATGACAGTCATCCCACCCTTCTTAGGTACGCATTGAACTGAGCTTACCCATGGACTATCAGAGATTGGATAAATTAAACCTGCGTCTAGCAGTTTAATAATTTCTTTTTTAACTACATCTTGTATATTCGGATTTAGTCTTCGTTGGCGTTGCACATACGTTTTATGACCTTCTTCCATAAGGATTTTATGTGTGCAATACGAAGGACTTATTCCTTTAATATCATGAATCTTCCATGCAATGGCTGGTTTATGAGCTTTCAACACAGAAATGAGTTGTGATTTCTCATTTTCAGTAAGAGAAGACGATATTATTACAGGTAATTCAGATTCACCATGTAAATAAGCGTATTCCAAATGGTTTGGAAGTGGCTTTAACTCTAATTTCGGAGGTTCTTCTATCAATGATTTGTATCGATATCTGTCTTCTTCTTTTAGCATTTGAATTTCTTCTATTGTTGGTTCATATCCATTATCTATAAGTGTAGCTAACATTTCAGCTTCATCAATTGGTTCATTACCTTCTCCTAAAGAACATTCTCCTGTTCCTTATAATTCTGGAAATTCTTCTAACAATTCTGCATGTGAATCTATAGTTTGAATATAATAACATGTATCATCTGCAGATTGCGGTTGTTGCATTGCTCTATCAACTGAAAAGGTAACACTCTCGTCCTCTATACTTAGGGTCAATTTCTTACCAAACACGTCTATCATTGCTTTAGCCGTGTTTAAGAATGGTCTTCCTAATATGAGAGGAACTTGAGAATCTTCTTCCATGTCCAGAACAACAAAATCTACTGGAAATACTAAAGTACCAACTTTAACTAGCATGTTCTCCATTATCCCTCTAGGATATTTTATTGATCGATCGGCTAGTTGTATGCTTATTCTTGTTGGTTTCAATTCTCCAAGGTCTAGTTTAGCGTATAGTGAATACGGCATTAGATTTATACTAGCACCTAAGTCTGCCAATGCTTCTATTGAACTAAGACTACCCAGAAAACATGGAATTATGAAACTTCCTGGATCAGATAATTTTTCTGGTATCTTATTCAACAGCACTGCTGAACAATTAGCGTTCATAGTAACAGCCGAGAGTTCTTCCATTTTCTTTCTATTCGAGATTAGATCTTTCAAGAATTTAGCATATCTAGGCATTCCTGAAATCACATCAATGAAAGGAAGATTTACATTTATCTGTTTAAACATATCCAAGAATTTGAATTGCTCGGCTTCAAGTTTCTCTTTTTTCATTTTACTCGGGTAAGGAAGTGGTGGTTGGTATGGTTTAACATAAGGTTTAGCCTTAACTGTGTTATCTTCATTAACCTTTTCAACTACCGGTTCTTTTTCCTTATCTTGATCAGCTTGTGGTTCTTGTAGAGTAGGAATAGCTTCATCAGAAGTTACAGGTATTTCAGGTGGTTTAAGTGTTGTACCACTTCTTGTGGTAATGGCTTTAGCTGTTTCATTCCGGGGGTTAGCATTTGTATCACTAGGTAGACTTCCCGGTTTTCTTTCACCTATTAACCTTGCTAGGTTACTTACTTCTTGTTCCAGATTTTGAATAGAAGCTTGTTGATTTCTAAATGCTTGAGCATTTTGTTCATTGGTTTGTTTCTGAGATGTGAAAAACTGCCTTTGAGTTTCAACTAGCTTCGTCATCATATCTTCTAAATTCGGCTTTTTATCATCGATTTGTTGTGGTGGTTTGTTTTGAAAATTAGGTCTTTGCTGGTTGTAAGTATTGTTAGATACTTGTTGATTGCTAGGACCTTGTTGGTTGTTGTATGGAATATTTCGGTTATAGTTCTGGTTTTGATTGTAAATCGGTCTTGGCGGTTGATAATTATTCTGATAATTATTTCCACGCCTTTGGTTTATGTATGAAATATTCTCTCTTTGTTCCATTGTTAATTCAATACTGAGACAATCTTTTGTCAAATGTGGTCCTCCACACTGCTCACAACTAATTCGTATTGAGTGAATATCCTTAGTCATCTTTTCCATTCGTCTCTCGACAGCATCTATCTTTGCGGAAATGGAATCTAAGTCATGGCTAGAATCGGCTCTAGCTGCTTTAGATGATCTAACGATATCTTTTTCTTGGTGCCACTCATGTGAGTGGGAAGCAGTGTTATCAATAATTTTGTAAGCATCAGTTTCGGTTTTCTTCATAATAGAACCACCAGCTGCTATATCTATGTCTTTCCTTGTAGTGATGTCGCATCCTTGGTATAATATTTGTACTATTTGACAGGTGTCTAAACCATGTTGCGGACATCCTCTCAATAACTTTCCAAATCTTGTCCATGCCTCATATAGAGTTTCATTCGGT
Organism: Rutidosis leptorrhynchoides; assembly: GCF_046630445.1. Taxonomy (NCBI): domain Eukaryota; kingdom Viridiplantae; phylum Streptophyta; class Magnoliopsida; order Asterales; family Asteraceae; genus Rutidosis; species Rutidosis leptorrhynchoides. The sequence goes on from NC_092336.1 coordinate 630,112,449, forward strand.
TTCTGTGTAAACGTAACAATTTCTGCTTGAAGTCTTACGGCTTTAGATGCAGGAAAGAATTGTTTAAGAAATTTTTCAACTAAAACGTCCCATGTATCAATCGCCCCTTCAGGTAACGATTCCAACCAATCTTTGGCTTCTCCCTTTAAAGTCCAGGGAAATAACATGAGATATATCTGTTCATCCTCAACTTCTCTTATTTTAAATAGTGTGCAGATCCTATTAAAGGTACGAAGATGTTCATTTGGATCTTCCTTTGGCGCACCACTAAATTGGCATTGATTAGTCACCATGTGTAGAATTTGTCCTTTGATTTCATAATCTGGCGCATTAATGTCTGGATGAGTAATTGCGTGACCTTGGCTAGTGCGTTTAGCTCTCATTCGGTCTTCCATACTTAAAGGTTCCAGATTCTCCATAATTGAATTTGTTGAATTCGAATCACTAGAGGATTCTGATTTAATGGTTCGTTCCTCAACAATCTCTGTTTGAATGATTGGTGGTTCCGGATGAAAATTTAATGGTTCAGGATCTATGAATTGTCCCTGAATATTCTCCGGATTCTCAATTGTGAGGTCGGGTTCAAAAAATGGATTATCGAAAATTTGAATTGGAGTACTTGGTCGACTGGATGAAGATTCTAAAGAAAAATCAACGGCGGTTATATTTGCTAAATGTCTTGATCTAGTTACAGGTGGTGAACGTAGAAAAGGTGGTGAACGTCTTGCTCGGTGCATTCACTGAATATCCTATTAGTTTTTAAAAAGGAAAGAAAAATTATATAAGTTATCCAATCAATAGACTTTTCTGATTTTGCCCACGTTTCGAATAGCCAAAAGATGCAGCAGAGGGGCAGGATTCGTTTAGTCTCAATATAATTGAGGACTGTTTGGCTCCAATAACCCGGTCTACGTACAAATCCAACTATTTCTACGAACCAGAAAATTTTGATGTCTATCAATTTAACCACTTAAAATAAATTTTCGTAATTTTAAGAAATTTAGATAAGAAGTAGAATAAAAATCTATGTCCTAAAAACTAGAATAGCGAGAAATAAGAAAGAAAAAGAGCGCGTCGAAAAAGGTCGAAAAAGAAAAGAAAAATTGAAAAAGGCGTTGAAAAATAAGAAATAAAAAGAGTGACTTATAAAACTTTAAAACATTCGCCTAACCCAACCTTATTACTACCACTAACTTAAAATTATAATCGCAAATTGAGATTACTAATTGAAATGATAATTGATACATAGGTAAAAGGTGTCTAAAAATATTAAAGCTTACAAGAAAAACTATATCCCAAATGGCAATAACTTAAAAAGAAACTAAAACTTAAAAGGCGTCACAAAATTCTAAAGTACTTAAATCTTAGTCTAAAGAAAAAGCACTTAAGGGATTTTACGGCAAAGCCTAAAAATCTAGAAGTAAAAATAACTATGGCAAAAACTATGAGTTAAAAATAAATACGAGCGAAAAATACAAAAATTACGCTAAAACTATTAAAAAGGGACAAAATATAAAAATATATAAAAAGTTGTAAAAATTACAATTTTTATAAAAATATTATTTTTATATTATTTATTTTATAAAACTATTAATTTTATAATTTAATTAAACTAATTAAACTAAATAATACAAATTAATAATAAAAACTAAATTAATAATTAAAAATTAAACCCTAATTAGGGTTATAATAATAATAATTATATATTAATTAAAACCCTAAACAGGCGGCTGAGGTTACCAGGCCTGTCAAATCACCTCATGCGATCGCATGAGGTGTTAGTTGATTTTCCATGCGATCGCATGGCTTGCAAAATTGGGCCAGGCTCTGGGCTGCAACAGTGATCGGGCAGAGTATGTTTTTTATATTATTTTTTTTTCTTTTTTTCTGTTTTGCTGTTTTAATAAAATTATGTAATATATTTATATAAATTAAATAAAACTTATATTTTTATAAAATAAAGATAAAGAAACTTTTATATAACTTACAAACTCTTAAAATATTTATATTTTTGTTTTTCTTTTTATATTTTTGAATATTTAAAACGTATTTTTACAAAAGCGTACTAAAAATAAAAATCATTTATATTTTTACAATATTTATGACCGTTAGTGTCACTTATTGTTTAGAACGAGCTACGTACTTGGTACACATTAAACTTTTGTCATAATTGGAATATTATGACTACGTAAACTTAAATGTTATTTATTAGGACAATTACTTGGCTTGATGGTTTATTAATTACGCTTAGTGTTTTACTAATTCACTTGTTAGTCTTAATAGATTTTTACCTTAATGGACTTCCATGGCCCAACCTACTCAAGTAATGGACTAGTTTAGTGGACTAATTAGTGGATTAGTTAGCCCATTTAATTAATGACTAAACCATGTAAGTATTAAGACAAATCCCTCATGCATGCTTATGTACTATACTTACAACATTTAACCTCACATGCCATGCCACCCAACATATCAACATCACCATTGTACCACCACCATGAAAAGCAAATGGTCCCCTTCCCCCGCCCATGCTTGACCTTCGGCCACCCCTCCCACCATCATCATTATTTATTTAATTATTTATTTTTCTTTCTTTGTTAAATGCACATACTTCACTTCATTTGCTCAAACACACACTTCTCTGTACAATCTCACTCTAGAATTCTCTCTCAAATTGTAAGTTTGAAACTTACTTCTTTTCTTTCTTTTCTTCTAAACTTGAATTCATCATCATCATAATCAAAGATTCAAGTTTTGTAACTTGAATCTTCATAACTCTTGTAAGATTCAAGCCTTGTTTTGAAAAGTCTTCAAGAACATGAAGGATTCAAGCTTTTTAGCTTTAAATCTTCATAATCTTGTTAGATCTATGTTATTAACTTAAGATCTCTTTAATTATGTTGAAGGATCAAAACTCATGTTTATGATCTTCATGTAACTTGTAGATCTAACTAATTACTTTATGGATCTTCAAGGAAATACTATTAAATACGATACAATTTTACACAAGATATTTATTTATTTATTGAATGGATATACTTAAACCTTGCTACAACACTTATAGGTAGTGTACCTAATCGTACAGTAGTGTAGTTTTTAGTAAGTCCGGTTCGTTCCACAGGAAATCTTTTTCACAAAGCTTAACGCTATATTAGTTTAAATTTATAAAAATACAAATATATATAAGTAATATTATTATTATAAAGGGGGTTTTTACCGTTTAATGACCGGTTTGTCAATTTTAAAACTTTAGTCGCAGTTAAAACCAAATGTAAAATATTAAATAAATAAAAGACTTAATTTAAAGCGTAAAGTAAATAACGATAATGAAATTGCGAATAATAAAAGTGCGATAAAATAAACTTATAATTAAAAAGTACGATAATTAAAAGTGCAATTAAATACAATAACAATAAATAAAAGTGCTATAATTAGAAGTGCAATTAAATATAAAATAAAGGAAATTAAATATGAAATAAAAGAATTATGCTTATTTAAACTTCCGTAATCATGATGTTTGACGTGTTGATTTTAGTTTTATGCCCATGGGTTAATTGTCCTTTGTCCTGGATTATTTAATATGTCCGTCTGGTTTTTGTCCATAACAGTCCATCAGTCATAAATATAAAGTGCGAGTGTCCTCGTCAAATTATCCTTATACCCGAAGTTAAATATTCCAACTAATTGGGGACTTAAACTGTAACAAGGTTTTATTACTTTGTTTAATAATTACACCAGGATGTCGACTGAGTGTAACCCAAGGTTTTAATACTTTGTTAACAATTATGCCAAGTGTCCTTGTACATAATTTCACCCCTGTTTTAATAATTCTAGTGGCTATTAATCCATTCCCGTATCCGGTTAAATGAACGATTATTCGTACATATAAATATCCCGCCCATCGTGTCCGATCGAGTGTATATGGTTATTTATAGGGACGTCCAATTGTAAATCTTTATATTAAAATTAACAAACTATCATTTAGTTAAACAAATATAAAGCCCATTAATAGCCCATAGTCTAATTTCCACAAGTGTCGTTCTTTTGTCCAAACCCCAATTATGGTACAAAGCCCAATTACCCAATTTTAATATTTTTAGCCCAACATCATGATTACTTCGGATTAAATAAGCATAATAATAACTTAGCTACGAGACATTAAATTAAAAAGGCTGAACATAACTTACAATGATTAAAAATAGCGTAGCATTACACGGACATAATTTCGACTTACACCCTTACAACATTCGCTAACATACCCTTATTATTAGGATTTAAAATTAAAATTAAAATTAAAATATAAATATAAATATAAATATTACGTTGAGTGAAGAAGAAAAAGATGTGTTTATTTTGGCCAAAACGCATTGAATTTATAGGACCTGGGCTGGATTTCTGAGCCATGCGATCGCATGGCTTTTGTGCCTCCAGGCCATGCGATCGCATGGCCAGCTGGGAGAAGTCACATATCTTTGTTTTCTTTCTTGCCGACGTTTATAAATAATAATATAATATATAAATAATTATAAGAATTATTTAAATATTATATTTTATTTATGTGCATAGTTAACTTGTAATTTTTAGTCCGTTGCGTCGAGCGTTGAGAGTTGACTCTGGTCCCGGTTCCGGATTTTCGAACGTCCTTGCGTACAATTTAATATCTTGTACTTTGCGTTTTGAAACTTGTACTCTTGTAATTTTGAGACGTTTCTTATCAATAATTGGAACCTCATTGATTGTATTTTGTACTTTTGAGCTTTTTGGTCGTTTGCGTCTTTAATTCGTCGAATCTGTCTTTTGTCTTCACCTTTTATTATTTAAAAGAATATCACTTGTAAATAGAACAGTTGCAACTAAAAGCTTGTCTTTCTTTAGGAATAATGCTATGAAATATATGTTCGTTTTTAGCATTATCACAAGTCCTCAAATCCGAGCACTAAAACTTGCTCAATCCCTCACATCGGGAAAAACTCAACCAATCTCTTACCGAGGTATCAATCCCTTAGCGTACCCTTACCGAGTACAATGCTAAAAGCAGCCAAGTCTCAACCTAAGGTCAACAACCCGAAACGATGGAGACCGAACAAAAACGAATCCTTACGGATACGCTTACCACTAAACATCCTTTGTAGCGCGCAATACAACCAATACGCCACTATCCTAACATCATAAGCAACGGCTAAGACCGAAAGCGTCCAAAACGACTATCGCAACGCTAAACCCAAGGTGCACAAAAATCGACTAGTGTTACACCCGTAACAACATGTGAGCGAAACACGGCTATCGCCTCACTAATCCCACGACATGGTCCCCACGACCCCACCATCGGCGTATAAAACCACCGTTAGTTCACACAACGTGGCCCTTACGACCCCACCATTGGCGTATAAAACAACCAATAGATCACACATCCAACAACAAGAAGGCTGGCAGAAAACTACACGCGACCCACTTCCCAAATCTCAACACCGAATGAAGTCAGCGGACCCCGTCAACGGTCATGCTTCACCGATATAACACTACACCCATGATGAAGTCAGCGGACCCCGAAGGTCATGCTTCACCAATCAACGATCTCATGATGAAGTCAGCGGACCCCGAAGGTCATGCTCCACCAATCCACGATCCCATGATGAAGTCAGTGGACCCCGAAGGTCATGCTTCACCAATCAATGATCTCATGATGAAGTCAGAGGACCCTGAAGGTCATGCTCCACCAATCACCAATCCCATGATGAAGTCAGCGGACCCCGAAGGTCATGCTTCACCAATCAATGATCTCATGATGAAGTCAGAGGACCCCGAAGGTCATGCTCCACCAATCAACGATCCCATGATGAAGTCAGCGGACCCCGAAGGTCATGCTTCACCAATCAATGATCTCATGATGAAGTCAGAGGACCCCGAAGGTCATGCTCCACCAATCAACGATCCCATGATGAAGTCAGCGGACCCCGAAGGTCATGCTTCACCAATCAATGATCTCATGATGAAGTCAGAGGACCCTGAAGGTCATGCTCCACCAATCAACGATCCCATGATGAAGTCAGCGGAACCCGAAGGTCATGCTTCACCAATCAATGATCTCATGATGAAGTCAGAGGACCCCGAAGGTCATGCTCCACCAATCAACGATCCCATGATGAAGTCAGCGGACCCCGAAGGTCATGCTTCACCAATCAATGATCTCATGATGAAGTCAGAGGACCCTGAAGGTCATGCTTCACCAGTCTACGATCCCTTTTGGCCTCGAACAACGAGTAGCGTAACATCGCGCTCTGCTATGCCATAGTGAATCCTAACGGATACCACTACCCATTCACAAAATCGAGCAAGAACCGCCTATATCAAACATAGGCACAAAACCATAATTCTCTAAAAGAGGATCCGATACGCACATCCCTTAACCGAGGGATTTCACCTTACTCACCATACCCGTCCATTATCTCTCAACGAGATTTACCACATTACTACCTTGGTGATATTTCAAATCCAAAATCATAAGTACAATTTAACCGAAATTGTACCCTACCACAAATCGACCAAATCTAGGTCCCGACACAAATTTCGGATCTACCAAAAGCATTGTCCGAAATCTCACACTAAAACCTCCTCGTGCGGGAGTGTAACTCCCCCACTTGGAACTACGTTCCATAACCGCATCTCGTACACCCGCACAATGCTACCAAAGGTAGACTTTACCAATAATTGGGTTCACACGGCCCATCACCACGTCTTGCTTCAACTTTGAGCATACCAAGGATCCTAACCTATCCTTAAACACTTCGAACAAAAAGTGTACCACAAATTACACGAACTATACACTCACAATCATCCAATTGCTTTAGTTTGTCGAATTTCACCCGATCGCTCATGAACCTAAGGGTTTCACTTCGGTACCCTAAGTACAATGTAACCGCAACACAATCGGAGTCGAACACCACGCTAGTAGGTATAAAAAGGCACCTAATGTCGCGTCACGTAGACTCCTTTACCAACATGCATCGAGATCAACACTCGATTTCAAGAGTTTCAATCCACCCGACGAACCTCATGGTTCATCAACTTCAACACGAAAGCGAACACGCACTTAACGACCGAACACCAAAACCCATTTCCATGGTTTGGTAGAAACATTTCCCAAATACTAAGGAATGCTTGGTTGCACCAAGTCTTACGCCCTTCGCCCGATAATCAAACGTCACCATAGGGTACTTCCATTAGGAACGTCACCCATATCAATAACATGCACAACACCATTGAGACTTTAAGGGTCTCACTCAAATGAGCTTAACGACCTGATACCAACCAAAATGCTTAAGCACCCAAGGATTCGTACCATAGGATCAAGGCACAACACACCACTTATACACTCTACTGAGAGCAAACCGGAACCATAAACGTAAACCGCCCGCTTGCTACGAATTATCTCCAACGGAGAATAAAGTTTAGCTAAGACTTACGCACATACCACATGTTATTACAAACGAACAACATATAATTTCGTACTAAAGGTACCTGATGTAGCGCTGTTGGGCTTCCGTGCACCACTACCCATCATGTATTCGCGCTCTAACTTCCTAACCCGATCGTCATGCGATTCGGAACACTCTGACTTCCGGTGTCCCTCCATCTGGAAAATGAAACACCTGATTGAGCCTAAAGGCACCACCGTACAATCTTGTGCCAAATGACCCCGTTCCCCACACTTAAAGCACGTGAGCTTGTAACCCTTCTTACTCTTCTTCTTCACATTCCCGACGCCTTCAGGCGTACTTCGTGCCCTCTTACCATGAGCACCATGTAATCCTAACCTTGCAAGTACATCTTCATCATCACTACCTCGAGGTTTGGGAAACCTCTTTTCAAACTCTTCCTTTACAACATTAGTCACTTGGTCTCGGACCATTTCCGTCATTTGTCCTTCGACCAACTCCTTGGTTACTTCCCTAACTTTGCCGGTGAACACCGAGACATATTGTTCAAACACGGCCTCAATCTTTAACGTTAACTCATCCTTCTCTTCGTGAATAAGCTCACTCGTTCCGCATCCATCTTCCGTTTTCATTCTAAGGAATGCAAACGATTAGATCACGAACGTATAAACCACACGCACAACACCATCCCATCTTGCTAAACACTCGTCGTACATCACTTGTTAGACATTATTTGCACCCGTAATAAGGTTTGCAAGTCCTTATTACACCTACACGCCGTATCAACTTGTTAGTACAACGACCGCCTCGCTTGATGTCATAAACAAACACAAACAAATTCCACGCACAACAACACACGCGAGAATTATTATCACAACACAATAATATATTAATAATATCCGCATTACTAATATAAATGTTAGTCCACTTACAAACAAGGCACTAACTATAACCCATTCCGACCCGTAATCCTACAAGTCCCGCAACAAATAAGCACACACAAAAGTCTAAGTCTAGGCACCTATCTCAAGTCACCTAAATCCCTTAGACCATACTCTGATACCACTTGTAACAACCCAACCCGTTACCCGACCAAAAACGCAGCATAAAAAAAATTAAAACTGAGCTGTCCAGATGGGGTGCGCGGCACGCACCCACACCTGTGCGCGGCGCGTACGGGGCCTGACAGCCCGCTGTCCACTTTTTCCAATTTTCGCAAAAAGATCTCTTGCTTCCCGACACTTTTAGACCAAACGCTCTTCACAACAATTTATATTAGTTAAAACTAATACGTTCCAATAATAAAATGCATTTTACGAGATCGGGCCCACATCGGCCGTTTTACGACTTTCGTATAAACTAAAAGTTTTCGACCACATGATTTTTAGCACAAAATAAAGACCGAGCATGGCGATTGGGGATACGCTACCCAATCCTAATCAATCCAAAAGCAAGATCTTCTAAAGTAACTATGCGAGTCCACTAGTTCCCACGCTTACCCGAGCCACCGTCTCCAAGAAAATCTATAAAAATGTAAACAACGAGAGGGTAAGCTAACGCTTAGTGAGTGAGAATATACTACATACATATATATGCATAAAATGGACACGCCACACAATATCAAATAACACATACCGGATCATCCGAGCATATAGCAAGCAAAACTAACTTACCGTACAATTGCGATACCACTAGCTACAACATCAATGTAAGTTCACTCACAACGTTATGAACAACACTACCAAGCTACACCCGAAGGGCTAGCTACAACACATCAATATCAAAACATAAGATAATATAATATCCCCGAACCTACAACCCAAGGCTAAACACTTAACCTTAACAATAAGATGACCGTATAAACCGAGTCACCATGAATTCGCTCTAACCGAAATTCACAACTTAACAATAAGATGATCGTGCAAACCGAGCCATCATGAACCTATATGTGAAGTGATCTCTATAACCGAGAACCGCTTCACCCAACTCGCACCCATCCTACACATACATATGCACATAGGATATTAACACTCACCTTTTCGCCTTGATGAATGCAACCGAGTAATTCCGCAACACGTCAATGGAAAGTACCTAATCCATTATCACAAATACAATAACACACTTAGAGTGGATTTACAAACCAACTCAATTCGACACTTAGTGCAAATTCGACCAATTGTACTTACAAACACCAAACGCGTCCAAACTAACCACTAATCACTAATCACAAGTGAAAATGGTCCTAATAAGCCAAAAGAACCCAAACTTAAGTGTTTAACACTTATCAATCTCAAAATCACCCAAAAACCCTAATTTTGACTCAATTCCAAAATTAGTCTTTCAAACACACCAAAAGGGTTCCAATACTTCCATAATCACTAAACCTAGTGATTAAACCCAATTACAAGTCATAAACAAGACCAATTTGTTCGCCAACCCAAAATCCACCAACAATAACAATAAACCCGATTACTAGCATCAACAAACTCACTTCAAGAGTTTTAAATGGGTTTCTCTACAAATCAAGTTCAAACCCTAACTTTGAATATCAAACCAAACAATGAAATTCGGAGTTAGAACTTACCACAACAACCAAAACGTAGCTAGGAATGAGGTGAACAACTTTAAAACCCGAGACTTTGATCAATTCAAGCTCCTTCCTCTCCAAAACCCCAATTCTCTCACTAGAATTCTCCCTCTCTCTCTAAGATACTTGAGACTGATGAATGGATGTGAAAATGATCCAAAAGTGGATCCAAACCAGCTGATAAGGCCTGAGATCCGGTCTCAAGTGAAAAGACCAAAAAGCCCCTCATTAAACTTAAAATAGAAAAAGACAGAATTCTGTCGCTGGGCATGTGCACGGCGCGCACACCTTATGGTGCGCGGCGCGCACCCATGTCTGGGCAGATTCTGACCTTTTAACTTTTACACTATGCTTCACCCACTAAACGTACATCATTATAACTCTATGTACCATAAATATTTGGGTGTTACATCCCTTCGGGTACCCGATATGTATGTTGTTGAATTTCGGTTCAAGTAATAAAGGTAAATAGAAACAAGTATGCATCCTAGACAAAGTATGCTCACCTTGGGGACTCACAAAATTATCCTTTGCTACCGAGTATAAATCGTAGTAGGGGAGACCTCAACCGTCTGTTGAGTTTCTGAACAATCATTTCTCAGTACATATTCAGTGATAAGTAGGTGACTACCCTCAACCGCTGTAAATCTTTCCATGATTTCCTCATCATGATATTTACACTTTGTTAATGTGATCATCTCTATCTAGGATTAGTCCAATAAAGTCCACTAACACATTATCAATCATTCTGTATTACTTGTTGTTCACAATTTACATGTCAGTTCAGTATTGCAATCACTTCCCCATAACATAGAATAAGCAACTTATTTTCAGGTTTTTCCAACTTTTATGGATTTTCAATTTTTTTTCAATTTTTATTTGTTTTTCTGGTTTTTCTAATTTTTATGGCTTTTGATTTTTTTTGTACAAAAAGCATAAAACTATCTAAAAACATAAGCAAACATGCAGAAATATCATCAAAAACTAATCTATCATGCAAAAGGAAAGTAAATATGCATATGATCTACAAACTACCATGCAAAGCTACACATATTATACAAGCAGTTGCAAATCCTTCACAACTCAGTCTCTTGGTTAGGTTCCTCTGTGTCAGGAACCTCAGTTTCAGGAACTACGTCAGTAAGCAATTTAATACCTATTTCCTTTAACAGAAAATCAAAGCGTGGTTTATCAAAAGCTTTTGTGAAGAGATCAGCCCTTTGGGCTGTAGTGTCTATCTGCACTACATCTATCAGCTTTTTCTCATAGCAAACTCTAATGAAATGGTATTTAATCCCTATATGTTTCGTTTTAGAATGATTTACGGGATTTTTAGTGACAACTATGGCTGCAGTATTATCAACATAAATAGGAGTGTTAGAAATTTGTAAACCGTAGTCACGTAGTTGCTGTTGAATCCAGATAACCTGTGATGTACAGCTGGCCGCGGCAATGTATTCTGCTTCACAAGTGGATTGAGCCACTGCTGTCTGCTTCTTACACTGCCAAGTAACTAGTTTGCTGCCAAGGAACTGACAACCTCCTGATGTTGACTTGAAATCCTTCTTGCATCCGCCATAGTCAGAATCACTGTAAGCTGTGAGATCAAACCCATCCTCACACGAATACCATAACCCTAAACTCGGTGTATCTTTCAAATACCTCATAATCTTCTTAACCACTAATATATGATGAACATTAGGATTTGCCTGATAACGAGCACACAGACAAACCGCAAACATGATATCTAGTCGAGAAGCTGTAAGATACATTAGAGAACCGATGATTGCCCTGTATAACATTTGGTCCACTGAAGCACCCTCACAATCAGGAGATATCCCATGATTTACAGACAACGGAGTCTTAGCTGGTCTTTCTGCTTCCATTTGAAACCTCTTCAGAATATCAACAACATACTTGGTTTGATGCAAAAAGATACCTTTATCCGTCTGAGCTACTTGTAGACCTAAGAAAAACTTTATCGTTCCCATTGAACTCATCTTGAACTTCTGCTGCATGACTTTCTCAAACTCATCAACCATTCCCTGATCTGTTGACCCGAAGATAATATCATCAACATAAACCTGCACTAACATAAGATGCTGTCCCTTTTTCTTGATGAAAAGTGTCTGATCAATGAAACCTCTCCTGAAACCGTTTTCAATCATGTAGTTGGACAATGTTGCATACCATGCTCTAGGAGCTTGGTGAAGACCATAAAGTGCCTTTTCAAGTCGATAAACCTTTTCTGGGAAATGCGGGTCTCGAAACCTGGGTGGTTGTTCAACAAACACTCTTTCATTGATCTCTCCGTACAAAAACGCACTTTTAACATCCATCTGAAAAACTTTAAAACCCATGAAGGATGCAAAAGCCAAGAAAATCCTAATTGCTTCCAGTCGTGCAACCGGAGCAAAACCTCATCATAGTCAATTTCAGGGATCTGTTGATATCCTTTTACCACCAGTCTAGCTTTGTTTCTGATAACAATACCCTGTTCATCCTTCTTATTTTTCAAAACCCATCAAAGACCATAGGGCACACAACCATGCAGTGGATTGACTAACTTCCAAACCTTTAAATGTTTGAATTGTAACAGCTCCTCTTGCATTGCACTAACCCACTTGTCAAACTTCAATGCTTCATAAGCATCTTTAGGTTCGATTTGACACACATAACATGAGTGAGCATGCATAAATATTCTTCCTGACTTATTCAACGTTTAATAAAAAGCTGTTACCACATTCACACTCTCTGTCTGAACATCTTCTGCTACTGTTGAACTTACACTTGTCACAGGAACCTCTGATGTAGTCGGAACTCCAGACGTAGAAGCTTCGTTAGACTTCGCTTGAGGAATACTAATGTGAGGAATGCCTCTTGAATCCACATAATAATCATCAAGACGTTTAGGTGGCAGAATAACCCGATTGGATCTACGTACACCTCCTGCTTCAGTTGGTGGTTCAGTCACTGTTACAGTTGGTGGTTGATTATATAGAGGATTAAGATGTTCCTCTGTCAGTTGCGTTCGACTAACTTCCTCGTCATCTTCAAGCTCACTATCTTCATCTGTATACACTACCTCGTCCTCATTTGAATCAAAATCACCTCTAACACTCTGCGGACTTGGTTGCAAGCTAGAAACCAGATTCTGAACCTGCGCTGGAATAGTGATAACATTCTCAGAAGAGTTTTGAGAATCAAACAATATATTGAGTCAGAACTTCTTCATCAGTAGTAACTGGTGGAAGATCGAAGGAATCAAATAACTTATCATATTCAAACTGCCATGTGAATCCTTTACTAACACGAGGTGGAGCATTGCGTTGAATATCTACCTCATAACGTTCTTCCACACACTTGGACTCAGTATTATACACCTGTTTGTTCGGATTCCCATATCCCAAGAAGATACCAGAGAGCACCTTTGAATTAAATTTTCCTTCAGCGTCTCGTACCAGAATAGTACAAGGTGCACCAAAGGGTTCAAAATGTTTAATGTTCGGCTTTCTCTTGTGTAACAGTTCATAACATGTTTTACCATGTCTCTTCACCACCAGAACTCTGTTCATCACGTAGCATGCAGTACTCAAGGCTTCACCCCAGAAAACAATTGGAAGACATGAATCTGCTAGCATTGTTCTTGCGGTTTCAATTAGAGTCCTATTCTTTCTTTCAGCAACACCGTTTGATTGAGGTGTATAAGCAGGACTGAACTGTTGTTGTATCATCTTCTCATTACAGAACAGCAGCATCTGATTGTTCTTAAATTCCATACTGATAATGCTAAAAACGAACATATATTTCATAGCATTATCCCTCAAGAAAGACAAGCTTTTAGTTGCAATTGTTCTATTTACAAGTGATATTCGTTTAAATAATAAAAGGTGAAGACAAAAGACAGATTTGACGAATTGAAGACGCAAACGACCAAAAAGCTAAAAAGTACAAAGTACAATCAAAGTGGTTCAAATTATTGATGAGAAACGTCTCAAAATTACAAGAGTACAAGACGCAAAATGCAAAATACAAGATATTAAATTGTACGCAAGGACGTTCAAAAATTCGGAACCGGGACCAGAGTCAACTCTCAACGCTCGATGCAACGGACTAAAAATTACAAGTCAACTATGCACATAAATATAATATAATATTTAAATAATTCTTAAAATTATTTATATATTATATTTATTTATTAAACCGTCGGCAAGAAGCAAACAAGCTTATGTGAGCTGGAAAAGCAGGCCATGCGATCGCATGGCCTGGCAGTTATAAAACCATGCGATCGCATGGCAGTAGGTATCAGGCCACATCTATAAATTTCGTGTGTTTTGGCTCAAATTAACATATCTTTTTCTTCTTCATTCACTCAACGATATATATATATATATATATATATATATATATATATATATATATATATATATATATATATTTATATTATAATTTTAATTTTAATTTTAAATTCTAATAATAAGGGTATGTTAGCGAATGTTGTAAGGGTGTAAGTCAAAATTCTATCCGTGTAACGCTACGCTATTATTAATCATTGTAAGTTATGTTCAACCTTTTTAAATTAATGTCTCGTAGCTAAGTTATTATTATGCTTATTTAAGCTGAAGTAATCGTGATGTTGGGCTAAAATATTAAGACGGGGTAATTGGGCTTTGTACCATAATTGGGGTTTGGATAAAAGAACGACACTTGTGGAAATTAGACTATGGGCTATTAATGGGCTTTATATTAACTAAATGATACCTCTTTAATTTAATATATAGACTTATAATTTGACGTATTTATATATAACCACATACGCTTGACTGGGTACGGTGGGTGGGATATCTATAAATACCAATAATTGTTCATTTTACCGGACACGGAACTGGATTAATAGTTAATGGACTAGTTGAAACAGGGGTGGATTACATTCAAGGGTAATTGGTGTAATTGTTAACAAAGTAATAAAACCTTGGACTATACGCAGTCGATAACTTGGTGCATTCATTAAACAAAGTATTAAGACCTTGTTACAATTCGAATCCCCAATTAGTTGGAATATTTGACTTCGGGTATAAGGATAATTTGACGAAGACTCTCGCATTTTATATTTATGACTGATGGACTATTATGGACACATCTGTATGGACATATCGAATAATCCAGGACAAAGAACAATTAACCCATGGTAATAAACTAAAATCAACACGTCAAACATCATGATTACGGAAGTTTAAATAAGCATAATTTATTTTATTTCATATTTAATTGCACTTTTACTTATCGCACTTTTATATATTGTCATTTTATTTAATTGCACTTTTAATTATCGTACACTTTAATTATCGCACTTTTATTTATCGCAATTTCATTATCGTTATTTAATTTACGCTCTAATTTAAGTTATATTTATTTTTAATATTTTACATTATGTTTTAACTGTGACTAAAGTTTTAAAATTGACAAATCGGTCATTAAACGGTAAAAACCCCCTTTTATAATAATAATACTACTTATATATATTTTTGTATTTTTACAATCATAAGTTAAAAATATAGCGTTAAACTTGGCTAAGTCTCCCTGTGGAACGAACCGGACTTACTAAAAACTATACTACTGTACGATTAGGTACACTGCCTATAAGTGTTGTAGCAAGGTTTAGGTATATCCATTTTATAAATAAATAAATATCTTGTGTAAAATTTTATCGTATTTAATAGTATTTTCTTGTAAAAATATAACTATTTTGTATACACCTAAACTAAAACGCCGATAGCGCAACGCTATATAAAAGGAAAAAAAGATTTTTTTATTAAGTTCTTTGTATAAAAAAATATACGTTTTAAATATCAAAAATACAAAAATATAAAAAGAAAAATAACAATATATATATATATATATATATATATATATATATATATATATATATATATATATATTTAAGAGTTTGTTAAATATATATATAAAACTATAAAGTTTCTTTATTTTTATTTTTAGTTTGTAAAAAAATATAAGTTTTTATTTATTATATTTTATATAATTTAAAAAAAAATAGAAAAAGTATATGTAAAAAATCACTCGGTCCAGTACTGTTGCAGCCCAGAACCTGGCCCAAAACCCTACTCCATGCGATCGCATGGATTTTTAACGCGTAGACCATGCGATCGCATGGCCTGATCTGACAGCCCTGATCCGAGCAATAATTACGGAGTTTTTAATTATTATTATTATTATTTAATTAAAACCCTAATTAGGGTTAGTGTATTTAAATATTTAATTTAGTTTTATTATTTTATTTTGTTTTATTTAGTTTTAATCTAGTTTTGATTAATATATAAAATTAATACTTTTATAAAATAAATAATATTTTTATAAAAATTGTACTTTTTACAACTTTAAGTTTATTTTTATATTTTGTATCCTTTTATTTGTTTTAGCGTAATATTTGTATTTTTCGTTCGTAACTAGTTTTAAGATATAGTTTTTGCCATAGTTATTTTTATTTTTAGATTTTTAGGCTTTGCCGTAAAATTCCTTAAGTGCTTTTTCTTTAAGACTAAGATTTAGGTGCTTTAGAATTTTGCGACGCCGTTTTAATATTTTAGTACCTTTTTAAGTTATTACCGTTTTGGATATAGTATTTTTTTTAAGCTTTAATATTTTTAGACGCAACTTTTAATTCTTAGTTTTTAGTTCCTTTTTAGTTTCGACGCGCAACGTTCTTTTTATTATTTATCGACCTTTTATTTTTCGACGTTTTTCGACGCACTCTTTTTCTTTCTTATTTCTCGCCGCTATAGTTTTTAGAACTTAGAATATTTTCTATTTCTTCTCTAAAATTTCTTTATATTTCAACGAAAAATTATTTTAAGTGGTTAAATTGATAGACATCCAAAATTTTCTGCTTCGTAGTAATAGTTGAATTTGTTAGTGGCTGAGTTGTGAGCTTCCGATTTAAAGGGTTCTGGCTCTCTGCTACATCTTTTGGCTATTCGAAACGTGGGCAAAAGTAGAAAAGTCTATTAATTTGATAACTTATATAATTTTTATTTTTTTTAACTAATAGGATATTCAGTGAATGCACCGAGCAAAACGTTCACCACCTTTTATACGTTCACCACCTGTAACCAGATCAAGACATCTAGAAAATATTGTCGCCGTTGATTTTTCTTTAGAATCGTCATCAAGTCGACCAAGTACTCCAAATCAAATTTCCGATAATCCATTTTTTGAACCCGACCTCACAATTGAGAATCCAGAGGATATTCAGGGACAATTCAGAGATCCTGAATCATTAATCTTTCCTCCGGAACCACCAATCATTCAAACAGAGATTGTCGAGGAACCAACCATTAAATCAGAATCTTCTAGTGATTCAGATTCAACAAATTTAATCATGGAAAATCTGGAACCTCTAAGTATGGAAGACCGAATGCGAGCTAAACGCACTGGCCAAGGTCACGCAATTACTCAACCTGACATTAATGCGCCATATTATGAAATCAAAGGACAAATTCTACACATGGTGACTAATCAATGCCAATTTAGTGGTGCACCGAAGGAAGATCCAAACGAACATCTTCGTACATTTAATAGGATCTACACTCTATTTAAAATAAGAGAAGTGGAGGATGAACAGATATATCTCATGTTATTTCCCTGGACTTTAAAGGGAGAAGCCAAAGATTGGTTAGAATTGTTACCAGAAGGGGGGCTTGATACATGGGACGTTTTAGTTGAAAATTTTCTTAAACAATTCTTTCCGGCATCTAAAGCCGTAAGACTTCATGGAGAAATTGTTACGTTCACGGAAAAGCCAAATGAAACTCTATATGAGGCGTGGACAAGATTTGGAAAGTTATTAAGAGGATGTCTGCAACATGGTTTAGACACTTGTCAAATAGTACAAATATTCTACCAAGGATGCGACATCACTACAAGGAAAGACATAGATATAGCAGCTGGTGGTTCCATTATGAAGAAAACCGCAACTGACGCTTACAAAATTATTGATAACACTACTTCCCACTCACATGAGTGGCACCAAGAAAAAGATATCGTTAAATCATCTAAAGCGGCTAGAACCGATTCTAGCCATGACTTCGATTCCATTTCCGCAAAGATAGATGCTGTCGAGAGACGAATGGAAAAGATGATTAAAGATATCCACTCAATACGAATTAGTTGTGAGCAGTGTGGAGGACCACATTTGACAAAAGATTGTCTCAGTATTGAACCAACAATGGAACAAAGAGAGAATGTTTCATACATAAACCAAAGGCCTGGAAATAATTATCAGAATAATTATCAACCGCCAAGACCAATCTACAATCAAAATCAAAACTATAACCGAAATGTTCTATACAACAACCAACAAGGTCCTAGCAATCAACAAGTATCCAATAATACTTACAATCAGCAAAGACCTATTTTTCAAAATAAACCACCACAAACCGATGATAAAAAGCCAAATTTAGAAGATATGATGTCGAAGCCAGTTGAATCTCAAACGCAGTTTTTCACATCTCAGAAACAAACCAATGAACGAAATGCTCAAGCATTTAGAAATCAACAAGCTTCGATTCAAAATTTGGAACAAGAAGTAAGTAACCTAGCAAGGTTGATAGGTGAAAGAAAACCGGGAAGTCTACCTAGTGATACAAATGCTAACCCCCGGAATAAAACGGCTAAAGCCATTACTATGAGAAGTGGTATTACACTTAAACCACCTGAAATACCTGTAATTTCTGATGAAACACTTCCTACTCCAAAAGAACCACAACCTGAGCAAGATAAGGAAACAGAACCGGTAGTTGAAAAGGTTAATGAAGATAACACAATTAAGGCAAAACCTTATGTTAAACCATACCAACCACCACTTCCTTACCCGAGTAAAATGAGAAAAGAGAGACTTGAAGCCGAGCAATCCAAATTCTTGGATATGTTTAAACAAATAAATGTAAATCTTCTTTTCATTGATGTAATTTCAGGAATGCCTAGATATGCTAAATTCTTGAAAGATCTAATCACGAATAGAAAGAAAATGGAAGAACTCTCGGTTGTTACTATGAATGCTAATTGTTCTGTAGTGCTGTTGAATAAGATACCAGAAAAATTATCTGATCCAGGAAGTTTCACGATTCCATGTTTTCTGGGTAGTCTTAGTTCAATAGAAGCATTGGAAAATTTAGGTGCTAGTATAAATTTAATGCCGTATTCACTATACGCTAAACTAGACCTTGGAGAATTGAAACCAACACGAATAAGCATGCAACTGGCAGATAGATCAGTAAAATATCCTAGTGGGATAATGGAGAACATGCTAGTTAAAGTTGGTACTTTAGTATTTCCAGTAGATTTTGTTATTCTAGACATGGAAGAAGATTCTCGAGTTCCTCTCATATTAGGAAGACCATTCTTAAACACAGCTAAAGCAATAATAGACGTGTTCGGTAAGAAACTGACCCTAAGTATAGAGGACGAGAGTGTTACCTTTTCTGTTGATAGAGCCATGAAACAACCGCAATCTGCAGATGATACATGCTATTATATTCAAACTATAGATTCACATGCAGAATTATTAGAAGAATTTCCAGAATTACAAGGAACATGAGAATGTTCTTTAGGAGAAAGAACTGAACCAATTGATAAAACTGAAATGTTAGTTACACTTATGGCTAATGGATATGAACTAACAACAGAAGAAATTCAAAAGCTAAAAGAAGAAGACAGATATCGATATAAATCATCGATAGAAGAACCACCGACATTAGAGTTAAAGCCACTTCCAAACCATTTGGAATATACTTATTTACATGGTGAATCTGAATTACCTGTAATAATATCGTCTTCTCTTACTGAAAATGAAAAATCTCAACTCATTTCTGTGTTAAAAGCTCATAAACCAGCTACTGCATGGAAAATTCATGACATTAAAGGAATAAGTCCTTCGTATTGCACACATAAAATCCTTATGGAAGAAGGTCATAAAACGTATGTGCAACGCCAACGAAGACTAAATCCGAATATGCAAGATGTTGTTAAGAAAGAAATTATTAAACTGCTTGATGCAGGTTTAATTTATCCAATCTCTGATAGTCCATGGGTAAGCCCAGTTCAATGCGTGCCTAAGAAGGGTGGCATGACTGTCATCACAAATGAAAAAAATGAGCTTATTCCTACTAAGACTGTAACAGGATGGCATGTTTGTATTGATTATAGAAAATTAAATGACGCAACCAGAAAAGATCACTTTCCCTTATCTTTTATTGATCAAATGTTGAAAAGATTAGCCGGAAATAGTTACTATTGTTTTCTTGATGGTTTTTCCTGATACTTTCAAATTCCAATAGCACCCGAAGATCAAGAGAAAACCACATTCACATGCCCTTATGGTACTTTTGCTTACAAACGCATGCCATTTGGACTTTGCAACGCCCCTGCAACCTTTCAAAGGTGCATGATGGCGATTTTTCACGACATGATAGAAGAATGCATGGAAGTTTTCATGGATGACTTTTCAGTCTTCGGTGATACTTTTGAATCATGTCTAGTTAATCTTGAACGAATGCTTATTAGATGCGAACAATCAAATCTAGTTCTTAATTGAGAGAAATGCCATTTCATGGTTAAAGAAGGCATCGTTCTTGGACATAAAATCTCAAAGGAAGGAATTGAAGTGGATAGAGCTAAAGTAGATATAATTGCTAAACTTCCACATTCCACCAATGTTAGAGGAGTTAGGAGTTTTCTAGGGCATGCCGGTTTTTACCGACGTTTCATAAAAGATTTTTCTAAAATTGCCACTCCTATGAATAAACTCCTAGAAAAAGATGCACCATTCATCTTTTCAGATGAATGCATCAAATCTTTTAATATTCTTAAAGAAAAACTCACTAATGCGCCGATCATGATAACTCCAAATTGGAATCTACCGTTTGAACTCATGTGCGATGCGAGTGATTTTGCAATGAGAGCCGTTTTAGGACAAAGGATTGAAAAACGATTTCAACCTATATATTATGCTAGTAAGACGTTACAAGGAGCACAAACAAATTACACAACTACTGAAAAAGAACTCCTTGCTATTGTCTTTGCTTTTGACAAATTTCGTTCATATCTCGTTCTAGCAAAAACGGTGGTCTATACCGATCATTCTGCTCTTAGATACCTATTTTCAAAATAAGATGCTAAACCACGATTAATCCGTTGGATCTTACTCTTACAAGAGTTCGATATTGAAATCTGAGATAAAAAGGGAGCAGAAAATCTCGCCGCGGATCATCTTTCTCGTCTTGAAAATCCTGAATTAGAAGTTCTAAATGAATCGGCCATACAAGACAACTTTCCTGATGAATATCAAATGAAGATAGATTATAATGAAATTCCATGGTTTGCAGACTATGCAAACTACTTAGTATGTGGATTCCTTGAAAATGGATTGTCGTACTAAAAACGAAAGAAATTCTTTAGTGATATAAAACACTATTTCTGGGAAGATCCACATTTGTTTAAAAGTTGTCCCGATGGAATAATACGCCGATGTGTATTCAGAGATGAAGCCAGTCAAATCTTAAACCATTGTCACACAGGACCAACAGGAGGGCATTATGGGTCTCAGCTCACAGCAAGAAAAGTTTACGATGCTGGATTCTCTTGGCCTACAATTTTCAAAGACGCACACCTTCTTTGCAAATCCTGTGATGCTTGTCAAAGGGCCGGAAAAATAAGTCAACGTGATGAAATGCCACAAAATGTCATTCAAGTATGTGAAGTATTTGACATTTGGGGTATTGACTTTATGGGTCCATTTCCAAAATCTCATAATAATCTCTACATTCTCGTTGCCATTGATTATGTATCTAAATGGGCGGAAGCACAAGCTCTCCCAACTAACGATGCACGAGTTGTAGTCAACTTTTTAAAACATTTTTTTGAAAGGTTCGGAACACCAAAAGCTTTAATAAGTGATCGGGGTACTCATTTTTATTACAATCAACTTGAGAAAATTCTCAAAAGATATGGAGTAACTCATAAAATCTCAACCGCTTATCATCCACAAACAAGTGGTAAGTTGAAAATACCAACCGAGCTTTAAAACGTATTCTAGAGAAAACCGTAGGATCAAATCCGAAGGAATGGTCCATGAAATTAGAGGATGCACTCTGGGCTTTTAGAACAGCCTACAAAACTCCAATTGGAACCACACCTTTAAAAATCATTTACGAAAAAGCATGTCATCTTCCAGTAGAAATTAAACACAAAGCATTTTGGGCTTTGAAGACATGTAATCTTGATTTACATGAAGCCGGACGTCTACAATTAAGTCAACTAAATGAATTAGAAGAATTAAGACATGAAGCATACGAAAATTCGTTAATCTATAAAGAAAGAACGAAGAAATGGCATGATAAAAGAATCAGAAGTTCAAAAGAATTTAAAGAAGGAGACAGAGTTCTTCTTTTCAATTCACGATTCAAGCTATTTCCTGGAAAATTGAAATCAAGATGGTCTGGACCATTTATAGTCAAAAGAGTTTTCCCATACGGAACAATAGAGTTAATAAATTCAAATGGGATTGAATTTAAAGTTAATGGTCACAGAGTTAAACATTACATACATGGTCCGATGGAAGTTGACAATGAAGTCAATCATAATTTCACAACCCAAGAAAACCTTCAAAATGAAAACATAAATATGTTATCAACAACATATGAAAAATCAAAATTGGAAAATAGGGAGGATTCAAATTGGAGTGATGAAGAAGAATTCTTATACAAACCTCCCATTCCAAGAAAGGAAGGAAAATGTGAACAAGAAGTTCTAATAGAAGTGAAAGAACCAAGAAAAGAACACCTGAAAAAGGTTTACAAACCAACTCGACTTACTAAAGCAGGAGACTCGGACGAATTTATCATTTCTTGCTTGGTTAATGATGGTGCTATATATAATGGACTCGCAGATTTAGGAGCAAGTGCAAATATTATGCCTCTTTCCTTATACAAAAGATTAGGGATGGGAGAATTAAAACCAACCAAAATAGGTGTTCAATCATTTAACCTAACCATTAAACACCCGGTTGGAATAGCAAATAATTTACTTGTTAACGTGGGAAGTTTGACCATTGTTGCAAACTTCATAGTGATTAATATGGAGGAAAAGCTTGATATTCCTCTAATTTTAGGTCGCCCATTTTTAGCAACCACCGAGGCATTCATTGATGTAAGAGAAGGTAGAATGACACTTAGGGATGGTGACAAATCGGTCACCTTTGTGAACCGAAAGTTTAGATCTCCACTAACCAAAACTGTTAAACCAATAAAAACGCATAAGTGTGGGGAAGATGAAGAAACACTTAATGATGATCCAATCACAAAGAACCCCGTTGATGTTACGAAATTAGATGAACCCGTTTTTAACAATTCGACGAAGAAACTTTATAAACGGATTCACGATGCTAAGATTAAGGGAAACTTTAAGTTATGTAACCGATTAGTATCCAATTTATCGCCAAAATAAAAGGCAATGTTAGTTGAATTTGTGAAAGTTATGGAGGAAATCAACAAATGGATTGAAGCAAAAATCAGAGATATACAAGTTGTTGATAATTCAATTGAAAATAATGTTAATCACAATTTCAACACCACATCTAACTAAGTGTGGGGAGATTCGAATCTTTTTAGGGTAATATGTATTTCTGTTAGAGTTAGATATTCTGTTTTCGTGTAGTTCTCGAGAATGGAATCCGAATGGTCTTTCCCTAGCAGACCCTAAAGAACTAGTCTTCTCCCCCCATTCTGAATTTTTATTTTTTTTAGGTTTTACGAGATGAAGAATTCCTGTGAACTAAACCATGGTCTAATGCTACACGCTTTGATCACTAAATGTAATAATGACACACTCCCGAGTGACCTGGTGTCAGTAATAAGAGCCAAATTGGACGGAGTAAGAAAAGAACTCAGGAACGATCATAATAAGTTACATTTTGGTAAAGGAAAATCAAAATCCGCTGCGAAAAGAAGAGCACGACACCTTGAAAGATGTCACAAATGAGGAAAATGGTCACACAAAGGAAAATGCTCGACGAATCAGACATATTCCAATACCGAGTTCGTTACTTTATGCAGAGAAGGACCGTTCATATGTTTAGAAGAAAAATCGTTGAATGCTCGAGGTTACGCCTATGTAGCTATGGAAAACCAATTAGTCCGACTATCTTATGAGTGGGCTAAAGCAGGTCACTGAGAATTCTTTCTCACAGGTAAGTATGTACAGTTTTTATTTTTATTGCTTTTAACCTTTTGATAATAAACGCTGAATCGTTCGCTATAAAGTATTAAATTGGTATTCAATAAAATTAGGTATGCGTAACCGAAATTATTGATATCATACAAAAATTTATTACATCACTGCGAAATTTACCGTTTATTCTTAAGGTATAAATATCTTTAATCAATCAACCCAAAATATTTTAAAAATTCGTCAGGAGTAAAACTAGGTAATATAGCCGAAATTACTTTACCGAAAAGAGGGGCGTATATTTTTGACAATATTTGATTGATTAAAGTGGGATAAAAGACCAAAAAGATTTTTAATTTTATTTTTACTTTGTTATTAAAATTAATATTAAATTATTATTATAAACTTTTTAAAATTAATATATATTTAAGTTTGTAAATATTCAAAAAATTAATATTTTTAATATAAGTTTGTATGTATAAAAACAAAAATATAATATAAGTTTGGTATGAATTTTTAATTTTAATAATATGAATTTTTAATTTTATACTTTTTTTTTAATTTTAAGTTTGGTGTAAATTTAAAAAACAAAAATTTACTTTATTTCGATAAGTTAAAAATGTGATTTCTAAAAAATTCGTCGTGAGTTGAAAACTAGGTCGTTGAACCGAAATTGCTCTACCCAAGGGAGGGACGAGAATTTTTATTATCATTATTTTTAATCTTATTGAATTAAAGTATGCCAAAAACATTTAAAAAACCCAAAAAAATCTTTGCTTTTAAAACAACGCTTAAAAATGACAAATTTTCTGTTGGTGATTTTTATGATTTTTATCTTTTTATTATTTCTATTTATTTATGTTTAAACACATTATATTTTGATACTTTTATTGTAATGTTTAATATTTTTATTTGTTGTACTAATATTTCATATTTGATTTGAAAGTGGGATTTTAAGTCCCATTTCAAATTACTATGCATGTTTATATTTGTATGTATGTATATTATCAATTGTATACAACATGGTAAAACAGCGCATTTTCAAAGACTGGCATTAAGTTCAGCAAAAACCAAGGTTGCAAAAGACGCGAGACGGGGTCGAGACGGTCGGGTCCTAAAAGGGTCGAGACGGGGTCGAGACGGAGGTCTAGACGGATGTTGACTAATGTTGACTTTTAAATAAAAATGTTATATATTATATATATATTGTACATTACATTATTCCAAACATAAGCATTTCACACATGTTTAAATACTTCAACATTTCAAACATAAAAAAAGAAACCCTAAGTAATAGCACAACGTTTAATATTAAAAAAAAAAAAAAACTTGAAAAAAATCAGAAAAACCCGTTTTTTCCCGTCTCGGACCGTGTTTGACCGTCTTTTGACCGTTTTTTGGCCGATTTCCGTTTTTTCAAACGTTTTATGTATAAACGGGACGGGGCACTCCAAAATCCGTCTACACCCCCGTTTTTTCCGTTTTTTACAACACTGGCAAAAACTACTGATTTTGACGACAAAACGAAAAACAAATGTGATGTAACAACAAGATGGAATGAACAAATGATGTGCACCATTTATCATTCAACAAGCAAACGCCAATATGTTTGGAAACTTTGGTAAAACTTAATCATTTTTCTACGCTAATCACCCTCAATAATTTAAATTGTTACTGATTTCTTGCAAATGAGGGCATTGCAAGATCTTAAGTGTGGGAAGGGGTTAAATTATTTAGGATTTTTAAAATTTTTGACTTATACACTTGGTTACCATTAAAAATACTAGTAATGCAGTAGTTGTATTAGAATCTAGTGCTCTCTAATAATAAAGAACAGCCTTAGTCTTATATACTGACTACCAATTCTAGTAAAATTTTTCAAAATTTTCAATTAAATGAACTCAAAATCATGTTTATATATATTTATGAACGATAAAACTAGGTGTTAATACCGAAATTATTGTTATCTCGGAAAGGACATAAATTGAGAAACAACCCAAAATGTTAGAATTCATTTAAAATGGAATAGAGGACAATAAAAAGGCAAAGAAGATAAAAGCCAAGTGTGGAAAAAATTCACCAAGTTATTTAAAACATATATCACATATTTTTGTACAAATAATTGAAGATACTTTTGTTTTGGACAATATTAATCAGTTTTACCCAGTAAATTGTAATATATTTGAAAGGAAAGATGGATCTACACGATGAATCAATTTCATCATTAAAAGAAAGTAAAGTCTTCCGAAAAAGAAATGCGCTTCTTGATTTAGGTCAGGAAGTTGTCGTCCAGAGCAGTTGTAGAGTCTACAAAAAACCTTGAAAAGTTTTCTCGAAAATCAGCTGGAAATCCACGGACCTCAGCATCAAACAGGGTCGCCAAGTGGTCAGATTTATCCTAACCATGAGAGGATCTGTCTCGTAAAATGGGGAGGGCACCGTGCAAATTAGCTTGATAAGACTAATGAATCAGATCCCCAGAAAGGATAATCTCCTTAAAGATCAAAAATCAGCTTTTAAGACTGATATTACTCAATCCTTGAGATTGACTTTTAAAGATTGAGAATTACAAACTCATGGAATTCGATGATATCTAAACTCGAGCTTGAACGAGAAAATATTTTGATCAAAATTACAAACCGATTTGTTTTCTGAAAAACCCATTTTTAATGCGTTCATTACCATTGAACGTAAAATCCTAGGAATTCACCTGGAATTCATTAGGTCACCTGAACCAAATCGGGTGTCAACCGTAAGAACGGTGGTTGCATAGCATGGTCGAAGACATGACCTTGTGCCAGACCAGAAAAACCAAAGGGTGAGCTTTACTCTTGCTCCTACAAAGGATAGTAATTGCATCTGACACGTTATAGACCATAATTAAAAGCATGTCAGGGGACATTGCCTTAACAGTTGCTTGTTCAACGCTTTCCTTTACAACCAGACGGTAGTTTACAGAAAGGTAATATACGGAGCAAGTATACTGGACGTGTTGCTTTTCCAATACAAGGTTACCAAGTGGGTGACAAAAAACCGCAAGTTTTGAGCTAAAATTTTCAAATCTGAAACCCACTAAACCCACAAAAACAATTTGCAAACACCGGTGAAGGGTTATTCCGGAAAACTTATCTAGGGTAAAAGTTAAATTTTCAAAAGATCAAATGTTTTCATAAAAATCCAATTTCCTAAAAGATCTAAATTTTTATAGTCATGTGGGACTGTAAACCACATCGTTACTACCATTGTTCATACCGCCGTATAGAAATCACTGATGTACAAAGTGTGAAGAATAAAGAAGTGATTCTAGTATTTTTATTTCAAGACTATATTGCTTGAGAACAAGCAACGCTCAAGTGTGGTAATATTTGGTAATACTAAAAACGAACATATATTTCATAGCATTATCCCTCAAGAAAGACAAGCTTTTAGTTGCAATTGTTCTATTTACAAGTGATATTCGTTTAAATAATAAAAGGTGAAGACAGAAGACAGATTCGACGAATTGAATATGCAAACGACCAAAAAGCTTAAAAGTACAAAGTACAATCAAAGTGGTTCAAATTATTGATGAGAAACGTCTCAAAATTACAAGAGTACAAGACACAAAATGCAAAATACAAGATATTAAATTGTACGCTAGGACGTTCGAAAATCCGGAACCGGGAGCAGAGTCAACTCTCAACGCTCGACGCAACGGACTAAAAATTACAAGTCAACTATGTACATAAATATAATATAATATTTAAATAATTCTTAAAATTATTTATATATTATATTTATTTATTAAACCGTCGGCAAGAAGCAAACAAGCTTATGTGAGCTGGAAAAGCAGGCCATGCGATCGCATGGCCTGGCAGTTATAAAACCATGTGATCGCATGGCTGTAGGTATCAGGCCACATCTATAAATTTCGCGTGTTTTGGCTCAAATTAACATATCTTTTTCTTCTTCATTCACTCAACGATATATATATATATATATATATATATATATATATATATATATATATATATATATATATATATATATATATATATATATATATATATTATAATTTTAATTTTAATTTTAATTTTAAATTCTAATAATAAGGGTATGTTAGCGAATGTTGTAAGGGTGTAAGTCGAAATTCTGTCCGTGTAATGCTACGCTATTATTAATCATTGTAAGTTATGTTCAACCTTTTTAAATTAATGTCTCGTAGCTAAGTTATTATTATGCTTATTTAAGCTGAAGTAATCGTGATGTTGGGCTAAAATATTAAGACGGGGTAATTGGGCTTTGTACTATAATTGGGGTTTGGATAAAAGAACGACACTTGTGGAAATTAGACTATGGGCTATTAATGGGCTTTATATTAACTAAATGATACCTCGTTAATTTAATATATAGACTTATAATTTGACGTATTTATATATAACCACATACGCTTGACTGGGTACGGTGGGCGGGATATCTATAAATACCAATAATTGTTCATTTTACCGGACACGGAACTGAATTAATAGTTAATGGACTAGTTGAAACATGGTTGGATTACATTCAAGGGTAATTGGTGTAATTGTTAACAAAGTAATAAAACCTTGGACTACACGCAGTCGATAACCTGGTGTATTCATTAAACAAAGTATTAAGACCTTGTTACAATTCGAATCCCCAATTAGTTGGAATATTTGACTTCGGGAATAAGGATAATTTGACGAAGACTCTCGCATTTTATATTTATGACTGATGGACTATTATGGATAAATCCGTATGGACATATCGAATAATCCAGGACAAAGAACAATTGACCCATGGTAATAAACTAAAATCAACACGTCAAACATCATGATTACGGAAGTTTAAATAAGCATAATTTATTTTATTTCATATGTAATTGCACTTTTAATTATCGCACTTTTATTTATTGTCGTTTTATTTAATTGCACTTTTAATTATCGTACTCTTTAATTATCGCACTTTTATTTATCGCAATTTCATTATCGTTATTTAATTTACGCTATAATTTAAGTTATATTTATTTTTAATATTTTACATTAGGTTTTAACTGCGACTAAAGTTTTAAAATCGACAAACCGGTCATTAAACGGTAAAAACCCCCCTTTTTTAATAATAATACTACTTATATATATTTTTGTATTTTTACAATCATAAGTTAAAAATATACCGTTAAACTTGACTAAGTCTCCCTGTGGAACGAACCGGACTTACTAAAAACTACACTACTGTACGATTAGGTACACTGCCTATAAGTGTTGTAGTAAGGTTTAGGTATATCCATTCTATAAATAAATAAATATCTTGTGTAAAATTGTATCGTATTTAATAGTATTTTCTTGTAAAAATATAAATATTTTGTATACACCTCTACGCACATCACGTACCATTATCAGTACGAATATTTCTGACCTTCAGCTTATACACACTTTCGAGCTTCAGAATCAAAACTTTAATATGATCGAAAGTATATGACTTGTGTTTCAACATCACAACCTACGAGAAACGGGAATATTCATCTGTAACTACCAAGCAATAAGACTCTTCGGTGAGAGTTTTACAGTTAACTGGACCAAAGAGATCCATGTGCAGCAATTCCAAAGGAATATTAACTGAATGATGCTTCTTGGCAGTATGTGACTTCTTAGTCTGTTTCCCTTGTTTATATGGAAGACAACCTTCAGGAATATGAAAACTCTTAACATTCACACCTTCAACTAATTCATTGTGGACTAGATGATTCATCTTTCTTAGACTCAGATGACCCATACTCTTATGCCAGATAATCGACTCCTGTTTAATAGCCTTAGAAACGAATGCCTGATGGCCTGTAGATGCTTTAACATGAGCCTTACGCATATCAAGGATATAGAGATCCTTGCACCTTGGAGCCATCATCAGAATCATGTATTCCGGAATAACAAACTCTTTTCTCAAAATATAACAAAACTTATCATCAAACGCAATGGTATACTTTTTGTCAGCAACTTGTGAAACTGAAAGCAGATTGTTCGACATCTGCTCTACATAATTAACTTTATCAAAGCTGACGTTCTCATTAGCAATAACACCCTGAGCAGTAATAAATCCTCCTTCACTACCTGCAAAAGAAACTGGTCCTCCATCCACTGTTTTCACATTAGAAAGCAAGGAAAAGTTCCATGTCATGTGCCTGGATGCCCCACTATCAACAATCCAAGTATTGTAGCATGGATTGTAGGCGATCTGCACATTAAAGTAAGAGGATTAGTTAGAAAGGGCCACCCATGCCCTAATGGCAGTGGGTTTCCCATCAACGCCAACAACTGGCAATTCCACCCATTGTCCTTTAGATCCAGAAGGACCTTCAGGACTTTGAACACCCTTTACATCTGATTTAGGCTTCCAAACTGTGCTTTTAGGCAATGGTTTCCTGTAGTAATCGTTAGTTTGAAAAACTTTTGTGTCATTTATTTTCACAGTAGATGATTTAAACACTGGTGAAGGTGACCTTTTAGTAAAAAAATGATTTGGACTAAGATCAACCTTTCTTCTGGGTGTCTGTCGAGTGGGTCTACAATTCACTGCCCGGTGTACCAACATCCCACAATTAAAGCAGTTAACATTATAAACATCATGAGAGTTAAACAATTTGCGTCTAATTGGTGAAAACTGTCTCCTAGGTGGTTCATTACGTTGTCTAGTAGTAGGGGTTGACGAGACTTGTTGCTTAACAGTCTATCGACGACCAGGCAGAACATACTTGGACACATTACCAGAATTGGAACTCGCACCTGTTGGTGGTTGTTCTACCTTAGGACCTGTTTCGTCTATCCTTCCCTTACTGATAAACTTAGGTGACACTCCCTGAGTGTTCTTCTTCTTATTCTGTTTGGGAGTCACAGTTCTCTTAGACTGAGCCTTTTGACTTTCAGTCATTTTACAAGCATTAGCAGGATTTTTCAGAATGGTAACTGGTTTAGTGACAAGCTTAAAAGGTTTGCTGTCTTTCTCAGTGTCGATATCAGTATCTGACTCTGTTTCATAGACAACATCTAAAGGTTTCTTTGACTCATCTACCTTACCAGAACTCTCAACAGATGTTTCCTTAGGCTTACCATATCCTGGTTCTACAACTGGACCCTTACTTTTCTCAACCGGTTTGTTGATATATTCACCCAAAAGTGGCGGGACAACCAGGTTATAACCTAAACCCTGCTGTTTAGGAGGATTCAAAGTCTGTTTCACATAAGACATCTTCTCAGACTCGTATTTCAACTTAAATGAATCCCTTTCTGCCTTAAGAGTCTCTATCTGTCCCAAATACATAGTAATCACTTTTCCATCATCTATAACAGTTGATTTTAAGTGACCTACCTGATTTTCTAAAGAGTTATCAACATAGTCTTTCTGTTTATTAAGGTAGAAAAACACATCATCATAGTTCTTTTTATTAGTCTGATTCTCCAAACTTAGATTTTTAAGGTCAATTCTAAGCTTAGGACAAGTCTCACATGTAACAGATATCTCATTAAGCTTAGTGATAACACATTCAAGCCTCTCAATTTCCTGTTCATAACCAATGCATTTAGAACAATTAGAAACCGAGTCAATACATACCTTATCATTACCGGACGTGTTAGCCATGAATGCATAGTCATTTCTTCCAACTTGAGAATCTGCATCCGATTATGATTCTGACTCTGAGCTCGTACTATCCGAGTAATCAGCCTCATAACCTCCTTTACCCTCACCTTGATCTGAACAAACTGGACTCTGAACAGTAACAATCTTCTCATCACCACTCTTAAGATAACAGTTGAGCAAATGTTCCAGCTCTTTTCTGAACCAAGTACTAACATGACAACTCATCCCTTCTTCTTCATCAGACGAGTCAGTAGTAAACTCAAGATCTGATAAGTCCTTAGCTTTGCGAAACTTATCATACAACCTATCTTTAATCCTTTTCCTGAAGCAAAATTTCATAATCTCTTCTGGTCTCTTCAACCTAGCATCACATTTGCACACATAGCATGTACAATTCAGATTATCCTTACCAGTACAACCTGCATTTTTCCGAACAATTCTTTCCTCTTCAATTTCTGCTTCGCTTTTACCTACAAACACAACATTAGCTTTCTGTGTATCTACCGAGATGGACCAGTCACATACTTCATCCGCATACGTTGTAGTCAAAGCCTTAGATTGAACAGAACCCGAAGATTCTTTCTCTACAATTACATGTTGTGGTGTAACTGAGATGGTTGTCTGGTGAAAAGGATCATGAAAACCAGGCTTGGGTGGTCTCGTGCAAGTTTTCTTAAAGTGACCATATTCATCACAATTGTAGCACCTAACCTTTGACATATCAAAACCAAACTTCGAATCTCGATTTAAACTCAACGATCTTTGTCCTGTTCTCTTCAAGTACTTTCTAGCACGTCTCACAATGCTACCCATACAGTAGAGTATATCCATTCTCTCAAGCTCGTCCTCATCAATCTGATCAAATTCTTCATTTTCAAGATGACTATTAAGCACTTGTCCACCAATCATATCATTGTATGAGTTAACAACAATAGCTGCCAATGCCATATCTTCCTGAATAGATTCGCGAGATCTCTTCTTGATATTCTCAGTTTGAAACACAGGAGTCTGAGTCTGAGTCTGAGTCTGTTGAATCGGAGAATCTTCAATCATCTTAATTGTAGAATTTTGAGCTTGTAATTTAGCATTAAAGTAGCCGGACTGAGACGATGGTGTAGACATTTGTGAAGCATTGGCTGATATGTATGCTGTCTGTAGTGGAGCATGAGTACTAGAAGATGAAGCTAAAGTTGATGCAGCAGCAGCTACAGAACCGAGTCTCTTTCTCTTTGCTTCATCTATAATGTCCTTCTCTATCAACTTCGAAGTAAAAGCTGTTAATGTCAACGGATGACCTGACGAACTGTACCTGTTCTGAATCTTTTCTATCTCATGATCCCACTTTTCTGGAAGATCATCTTTCAACACCCTTACTGCCTTTTCATCGGGCACCTCAATCCCATAATCTGCCATCTCTGCAACCAATAATCGATATCTCTCCAAAGTCTATCCTAGAGATTCTGATGGAAGAGCTGCAAACACCCTCCATTCATCCTTCAAAACCTTACCCTTAGTCGCACGATAAGTAGCTGTACCTTCTATTGCTGATTAAAGAGCCAACCAGATAGTATACGATGTTTTGTTTCGGTTGTTAAATTGCTAAAAAATCTCCTTTGACAAAGCTTTGGTTAGCTGAGCATAACTTCTACACTCAAGATTGTACTCTTCATGCTCTGTGGGACTAAACTGTGAAGTTTCTTTTGGTTCACCATCTGCTCCGCATGGCCATACATACGGATTCTCAATACATTCCCAAAGTCTAGAATCGACACCGTTTAAGTAAATAACAAACCTAACTTTCCAGTCCAAGAAGTTCTTAAGATTGTCAAGTCTAGGTACTTTATTCGAAGAACCAGATTCACTTTCATTCAGTAATAGTTTTTATAGTCCAGGTGTAATAACTAATGCACTGTATTCATTCATCACATGTTCGTTTGTGTCAGGAATTTTAACTGATTTTGATTGATTAAGATTAATTAAATATAATTATAAGATTCTGTCTCAATAGAGGATCGGCCGAAGGACAAGACAATCGATCCGAGGTCTGTGACGATCGGTCAGAGGTCTATGACAATCGGTAGGAGGTCTATGACTAACGGCCGATGGTGTATACTTTGTAACTGAATCTTAGAATTATGACCGTCGGTCGATGGAAGATACTATCGGCCGATGGTAGGGGACGATCGGTCGATGGTCAAGAGACGAACGGCCGATGGTAAAGACAAACAATTCTATGTTATGAAAGACTGTCCTCTGGTTCAATAAGAGACGCTCAGTCGATTGTGTATGACGAACGGTTGAGGGTCAGGATGAACGGTCGATGGTCAGAGACGATCGGCCGAGGGTAGTTCTTACGAATTCTGGGCAGAAAAAGCTAGGGTTTTCGATAAAAACTTCAATTTTGATCGATTTTGACGTTCTAGACTTAAACAAAACCGGTAGAAACTTCAGAAAAATACCGAGTAACAATAATAAACACAAAAACACAAGATTTAAACGTAAAAATCTCAACTTTTACTCAAAAAACCCGTTTAGACCAAAAACCCTAAAACAAAAACACTTGATTTGACTTAAAAACGTTTAGATCAGCAAGCCTATGCTCTGATACCACTTTGTAAATGATCTTGGACCTTAGATTAAACGTTGTATCTAGATTAAACGCGGAAAACAATAACCTAGAGTGAATCGAATACTAGTTTCACTTTGGGATCAATCTAACCAATGAAATATTGATATAATCGACGCCTAGATAAGTGTATTCGGTTAGGGTATGGTCTGGGACAATAGTAATAGCGAAAAACGACGGCTAGGGTGTGTAGGGTGTGTAACCTAACAATGAAACCCAACACCCGTATATATATAAAGTTACAGTGACCATCAGCCGGTGGTCTTTGACCTACGGCCGATGGTGATAGTCCCTCGACCGATGGTCTCTACCATTGGTCGATGGTCTGAGCTGCCAACCAAACAGCTCGAACCATTTTACGTCATTGCTTAATCAATTCAAACACACAATATCAATGACAATGTTGATACACGACTGAAATGTAAACGATAATACAAATAGAACTTATTACATCATAGAACTCGGGATTATGCACCAATAGGAGGTATTAATTCCCTTTGAATTGTTCACTTTCAAGTGACGGTTGGTATGAAGATATATCTCTTCAAGAAAAAATCAAGAACGCCTTGTGTAATTGCATATAATCATGACACCCTAACTAAGTGGAAATGATCTATATCTATCAATTTGGTTGGTTTTTAATTTGATTTTAATTCGGTTATATATGAAATATTCGTTAGAGTTAGATTTGTTAAAGATGAAGATGAAGGGAAGAATGTAATAGAAAATGAGTCAAATTGATGAAAATACCCCCCATATGCAAGGCGCACATGGTAGGATTTAACGAAAATCATTAACACCAGTTAGTTTCAGGTCATCCGTGTTGTTTTAGACAATGTTTGGAGATCAACGACGCAACTTTATCTAAGAAATTAATATTAATTAATTAATTGTTTTGTTATTATTATTATTATTATTATTATTATTATTATTATTATTATTATTACTATTACTATTACTATTGTTGTTATTATTATTTAGCATATAAATAATGTTCTAGAAAGTACAGTATAAATTCAACAATAAATATATTTAGAGGTTTATGTCCAGTGATGGTTAAATACATAAAAATATCCTTTGATTTTTCTTTACATTTTTTAATAGAATTAACAATTAATATTACCTGAACTTCTTCAAGATAATTTAATATATATATATATATATATATATATATATATATATATATATATATATATATATATATATATATATATATATATATATATATATATATATATTAAATTATTTATGTTTGTGTATATATATTTATATATATGTATGTATGTATATATATATACATATATACATATATATAAATATATATACACAAACATAAATAATTTAATATATATATATACATGTTTGTGTGTGTGTGTGTGAGAGAGAATATATATGATTGTTAATATTACCAGAACTTCTGAAAATTAATGCACAATTTTATATATATAGTTAGTTTTATAATTTAATTATCCTTTTTTGGCGATTCTAAAATATAAAATCATTTAATATTTCATATCGTTGATTACAATTTATTAAATAATATGTCGATGCAGAGCCAACAATTTTCTAAAAGCAATGACAATTAGCTACGTTTCAATGATGCATATTCCAACAGTTCTTTAGATCGGTAGGTGGAGGGAAAAGGCTGTGAACATCCTTTAATCTAAGACGCAAATACCATATTAGGATTCCACCCCTACTCATTTCAAACTCGTGCCCTCGATTTCATCGAAAAAATCACGACTCCTTTAAGGGGCAAATGTTTCATTTTAGCAGCAACAGAGTTGTTCACCAAATGAGCAGAAAGCCAATGATTTCAACGAGATAAAGTAAAGGGAATATTAGACTGTTCTATATCCAATTGGGTATAGTAGTAATGACTTATTGAGTTTCTATTAGTAAAAAGTTTGAACACTGAAATATAATATATTTCTTTTATTGCTTTAACAAAAAATAAAAAATATTTTTTTAAACTAATGTATTGTTTTTTTACATCCAACTTTGGTATACATTCTCATATCCCAAAATATATTTAATAAATTAACAAACATAATCTGATACTATGTATTAGATAACAAACATAATCAAAAAGATGGGTCTTGAGAAGCTGAGCATCTGCTTTGAGTCGGACCTATATATATATATATATATATATATATATATATATTATAACACCTCGCCAAAATACCATCTGACGGCGTGTTAATTCCGGTCCCACAGTTAACAGTTACGCCCTCTATATGAGACGTTTAAAGCAATCGCATTTAATTTTATTTAAAATAAAAACTTTCAAAAATAAAAGTCAGAAATCCCAAAATAGAAACACTGTTGTGATCGTAACCACAAGCCAACAGTATTTAAATAGTATAAAAGTTTTAAATGCGAAAGTAAATAATGTTCTTTAAAATCAAATGCTGACTCCACGGCCAGACATGCAGCAAACATAGCGGAAGCATACCTCTTAAGGACATGAGAATAACAACACGCAAAAACAGGTCAACAAGTAATGTTGGTGAATCTACAGGTTTAAAGTAACGTAACAATGTCCGAAAAATAGTTATCAGAAAAATAGTTTAATTTCATTGACCACAAGATTCTATCGCAAGCATAAACCGAGCACCTGAATACTAGCATTAACCAGAGTATAAAAACCACTACACCCAACCTTACCTCGTAAAATGTTATACATTGTTCAGATGTATTAAATGTTCAAAGTAAATGCACCACTGCTTTTATAGTGGGTGAGGTTGTCAACCTAACGGATCCGTCCATCTAAATTGTGCCTACCAAATGGTATTAAAAGTATTCAAGCTAGAGGCTTTTTGAACAAACTCAATATGCATATGTGTAGTACTCATGTCAATATAAAGCATTTGAAAATGTAAATATAACAGCATGTATTCTCATCCCTGAAAACATGTAAAAAGCGGGACTGTAGACTCACCTTTGAATAAGCTCGGAATGAAAGACAAATGACTTGTACGGTTTAGACCCGAGTAATGTAACCTAAGTATATGTATGTAGGTTGGTCAATATATGTATCTTATATAAGTGTGGTTTCATAGTGTACGTTGTCTTATTGCTCGACTCGACGCGATTTAAAGTAAAAGTCAACTATATCATGCAAGTAAAACAAAGTCAACCGAAGTCAAACTGAAAGTCAAACTTGGTCAATGTGGTCAACTAAAGTCAACATCAGTAGGTTCATGTCAAATATTGGTCAACATGTCAAACCTAAGTCATACAATACATTTTAGGTCATGAATAATCATTTTCACAATTTCAGTTTATCGTTATGCACCAAATTTACGAACAAGTAGCACACTTAGCACAATATCTCATAGTACAAAATTCAAGTAAATATGACAAACTCCAGATCATAATTAGACTCAAAATTGATTCCAAAAAGTCCAGCCAGGGACTCATACGACAATTAAAAGTCAGGAATCAGAAGGAATACATTTGGGGTTTGCCAGGTCAGTTTCTGACCGCGCACTGATTTGATTTTAGCTATAACCGGAGTTAGAAACATGCAATTGATACAAGACCAGTGGCCATAGTTCAAGGACAAATCTAAGTAACACATATAAAAAATATAGCCACTTTTGTTTAGCCAATTTGTACAGTTTATTCGTGCAAATTGATCATTCAGTTTTTAGTTCAAATCAGAATTCACATAAAGTATGGCTCTATTGTGCCCAATGCATAAGGTTTCAGAGATTAACATAAACTAACAATAAGTCACACATCATGTTAAGTTTCATTTTCCAGAAGCATACATTCTCAATCAATATACAAAATTCACAAAGTACAAAACCGTGTTCAATTTACAGATTCGATTCCCATTTTGTTAGTCACATTCGCATACGATTATCCGAAGATCTAGATACAATTAGCCTATGATATCTACATGAAAGATGAATTAATTTTTGTCTACTTTTCAAATATGCAAAGCTTCAATCACATAAGTTAACACATTTTATCATACAAGGTTATTTCCTGCAAGTGCTGTATGAAACTACATTTACACTAATTCTAGCATATCTCGGGCTATGCATAAGCAAACGACATGATATCCTAGTCTAACTTGAGTGTTTTTAAATTATATTTCCATTGGTATAAGTCTCACATGCCAATTCGTTTTCTATCAATACCAGATTTCTGATCAAGCAACAATATCACAACGATAATTCAAATCGACATAACTTAATCATACGGAAACGAAATCAAGCGAATCCAAAGCCTAAAATCAATAGTTTTTCGCAAGGAATCTGATTATAATATAATAATTAACATTTGAAAAACTTAATTTTTCTGATCAAACAAATACAAATTCGTTTTTAAACCCTAGCTCATCAAACAATCAAAATAACGATTACAATTAATACGTACGCGTATGGACTTGAGCAATTGACAACATAACTATGAAACTTTATAAAAATCAGAATTTTAAGAATTAGGGTTCATGCAATTATACCTTTGATCGCTAAATTAAATACACCAACGCGTAGAGGAGATCGAGAATTACAACTTTCGTGTTCAAGGTTTTATCAAAAGATCAAAAATTGAAGGTGATGATGATGGTGATGTTGGGCGATGATGGGGAGGTGCCAGGGAGAGATCGACTGCAGTTTTTGTGTAAGGGTTTACTAACTTTAGGTTACTACTTCTATTTATACTAACCCTAGTTTCACAAATTAGCACATAAGCCCCTAAACTTATAAAAATTGAAACATAAGGGGGTGAGGGGGAGGGGTCGGCCGAATGGGGCCCGCCATGGGTTCCCAGGTTCTCGTTTTGCAATTCCGTGTATTCGTGGTCCGTTTTAAGTGTCGTTTTGTCGTACCGAAGGCCCGGAACGCTAATCCGATCGTTAAACGTAACCAATCGCTTAATTTATTAAAAACCCAATAAATTAAATATTTTAAAAAGTTAATAATTAATTAAATTAATTATTAAAATAAACCCGAGCGTTTCGCTTCTCAAAAAGCTATTATCAAAATCGTATCATTTTTATCGTATTTCATTATCCGAAATATTTATTTGAATTAATATCAACCCATATCAATTATTGAAACCCTCCAAAGGTCAAGTATGCATTTAATACACGTAAACACATAAAACTTAAATAATCGCCGTTAAATAAACTAACGGAAGGTTAACGAAAGTAACGGAAAAATCAGGGTTGTTACATTACCCACCTGTTATTGAAAATTTCGTCCCGAAATTTTAGTGATCGTCAGCTGAAGTGGTTTCCTTAGGAAATAATTGCTGATACTTCAGCCTCATCTGGTCTTCACGCTCCCACGTGAACTCTGGTCCTCTTCTCGCGTTCCACCGAACTTTAACGATAGGAATTCTTCTTTGCTTCAACTGCTTGACCTCACGGCCCAAGATTTCAACAGGTTCCTCAATGAAATGAAGTTTGTCGTCGATACGTAGTTCCTCTAGAGGAATAATCAGATTTTCATCGGCTAAGCACTTCTTTAGATTGGATACATGAAAAACGTCATGAATACCGCTGAGTGTTTGTGGCAGTTCCAATCTGTAAGCTACTGGTACAACTCTTTCAGTTATCTCAAACGGTCCAACATAGCGAGGA
Source organism: Rutidosis leptorrhynchoides (assembly GCF_046630445.1). NCBI lineage: Eukaryota > Viridiplantae > Streptophyta > Magnoliopsida > Asterales > Asteraceae > Rutidosis > Rutidosis leptorrhynchoides. The sequence goes on from NC_092336.1 coordinate 630,152,564, forward strand.
CTCAGTTTACCTAGTTTCCCAAATCGTACAACACCCTTCCAAGGTGATACTTTAAGCATAACTTTGTCTCCAACTTGGAACTCTATGTCCTTCCGTCTAACATCGACATAACTCTTTTGACGACTTCGAGCCGTTCTCAATCATTCCTGAATCTGTAGAACTTTCTCAGTTGTCTCCTGAATAATCTCAGGACCTGTCAACTGACTATCTCCCAACTCGCTCCAACAAACGGGAGATCTACACTTCCTTCCATACAATGCTTCAAATGGTGCAGCTTTAATACTCGCATGATAGCTGTTATTGTATGAGAACTCAGCTAGTGGTAAATACTTATCCCATCCGTTTCCGAAATCAATGACACACGCTCTCAACATGTCCTCAAAAGTCTGAATAGTTCGTTCGCTCTGGCCATCCGTCTGAGGGTGATATGTTGTACTCATATCTAAACGAGTCCCCATTGCTTTCTGCAATGATTGCCAAAACCTGGAAGTAAATCTGCTGTCGCGGTTGGATATAATAGATATAGGCACTCCATGCCTAGAGACGACTTCCTTAATGTAGATCTGAGCTAACTTCTCCATCTTATCAGTTTCCCTTATCGGTAAGAAGTGTGCGGACTTAGTGAGACGATCCACGATAACCCAAATAGTATCGTGACCTCTTGCCATTCTCGGCAGTTTCGTAATGAAGTCCATGGAAATTCCTTCCCACTTCCACTGGGGAATCTCTGGTTGAATTAATAATCCTGATAGCTTCTGATGCTCAGCCTTGACTTTAGCGCAAGTCAAGCACTTCCCGACATAAGTGGCAATGTCAGCTTTCAAGTTCGGCCACCAATAAAATGCCTTCAAATCTTGGTAAATTTTATCTGATCCCAGATGAATTGAGTATCTTGACTTGTGTGCTTCCTCCAACACTAGTTCTCTCAATCCACCAAACTTTGGTACCCAAATTCGATTAGCAAAGTACCGTGTTCCGTCCTCCTTGATGTCAAACTTCTTATCTATCCCTTTGAGAAATTCAACATCAACATTCTCCTGTTTCATGGCTTCTTGTTGTGCCTCGCAAATTTGTGATGTGAGATTCGCACGGACAACTATGTTAAGCGCTTTAACCCTAAGAGGTTTCTCTCGCTCCTTTCTGCTCAAGGCATCTGCCACAACATTCGCCTTGCCCGGATGGTATTGAAGTTCGCAGTTATAATCATTAAGTAGTTCCATCCAACGTCGTTGTCTCATGTTGAGTTGCTTTTGATCGAATATGTGCTGTAAAATCTTATGGTCAGTGAAGATAGTGAACTTGGTTCTAAACAGGTAGTGTCTCCACATTTTAAGTACAAAGACAACAACTCCTAACTCAAGGTCGTGCGTGGTGTAGTTCTGCTCATGAATCTTTAACTGACGCGATCCATAAGCAATAACTTTGTTTCGTTGCAAAAGTACGCAACCCATTCCTTGACGTGAGGCATCACAATAAACAACAAAATCTTCACTTCTCTCGGGCAGGTAATGTAGTGACCCGAACTTTTCCATGTTTATATATATATTAAATGAAATTGTTATTTACATGATTAAGTGTTTCCAACATGTTAAGCAATCAAACTTGTTAAGACTTGATTAATTGAAATAGGTTTCATATAGACAATTGACCACCCAAGTTGACCGGTGATTCACGAACGTTAAAACTTGTAAAAACTATACGATGACATATATATGGTTATATATATAGTTAACATGATTTTATTATAAGTATGTATCTCATTAGGTATTTTAACAATGAGTTATATACATAAAAATGAGACTATTAATTTAAGAAACTCGAAAACGATATATATAACGATTATCGTTATAACAACGTCTTACTAGGTACATATGAATCATATTAAGATATTGATACACTTGGTTAATTATGTTAAATGATAAGTAAATATATTATTAAGTGTATTAACAATGAAATACATATGTAAAAATAAGACTACTAACTTAATGATTTCGAAACGAGACATATATGTAACGATTATCGTTGTAACGACATTTAACTGTATATATATCATACTAAGATATATTATATATCATAATATCATGATAATATAACAATTTAACATCTCATTTGTTATAATAAACAATGGGTTAACAACATTCAACAAGATCGTTAACCTAAAGGTTTCAAAACAACATTTACATGTAACGACTAACGATGACTTAACGACTCAGTTAAAATGTATATACATGTAGTGTTTTAATATGTATTCATACACTTTTGAAAGAATTCAAGACACTTATCAAAATACTTCTACTTAACAAAAATGCTTACAATTACATCCTCGTTCAGTTTCAACAACAATTCTACTCGTATGCACCCGTATTCGTACTCGTACAATACACAGCTTTTAGATGTATGTACTATTGGTATATACACTCCAATGATCAGCTATTAGAAGCCCATGTGAGTCACCTAACACATGTGGGAACCATCATTTGGCAACTAGCATGAAATATCTCATAAAATTACAAAAATATGAGTAATCATTCATGACTTATTTACATGAAAACAAAATTACATATCCTTTATATCTAATCCATACACCAACGACCAAAAACACCTACAAACACTTTCATTCTTCAATTTTCTTCATCTAATTGATCTATCTCAAGTTCTATCTTCAAGTTCTAAGTGTTCTTCATAAATTCCAAAAGTTCTAGTTTCATAAAATCAAGAATACTTCCAAGATTGCAAGTTTACCTCCAAGTTTTCTAAATCCATTCCAAGTAATCATCCAAGATCAAGAAACCTTTGTTACTTACAGTAGGTTATCTTTCTAATACAAGGTAATAATCATATTCAAACTTTAATTCAATTTCTATAACTATAACAATTTTATTTCGAGTGGAAATCTTACTTGAAATTGTTTTCGTGTCATGATTCTGCTTCAAGAACTTTCAAGCCATCCAAGGATCCTTTGAAGCTAGATCTATTTTTCTCATTTCCAGTAGGTTTATCCAAGGAACTTGAGGTAGTAATGATGTTCATAACATCATTCGATTCATACATATAAAGCTATCTTATTCGAAGGTTTAAACTTGTAATCACTAGAATATAGTTTAGTTAATTCTAAACTTGTTCGCAAATAAAAGTTAATCCTTCTAACTTGACTTTTAAAATCAACTAAACACATGTTCTATATCTATATGATATGCTAACTTAATGATTTAAAACCTGGAAACACGAAAAACACCGTAAAATCGGATTTACGCCGTCGTAGTAACACCGCGGGCTGTTTTGGGTTAGTTAATTAAAAACTATGATAAACTTTGATTTAAAAGTTGTTATTCTGAGAAAATGATTTTTATTATGAACATGAAACTATATCCAAAAATTATGGTTAAACTCAAAGTGGAAGTATGTTTTCTAAAATGGTCATCTAGACGTCGTTCTTTCGACTGAAATGACTACCTTTACAAAAACGACTTGTAACTTATTTTTCTGACTATAAACCTATACTTTTTCTGTTTATATTTATAAAATAGAGTTCAATATGAAACCATAGCAATTTGATTCACTCAAAACGGATTTAAAATGAAGAAGTTATGGGTAAAACAAGATTGGATAATTTTTCTCATTTTAGCTACGTGAAAATTGGTAACAAATCTATTCCAACCATAACTTAATCAACTTGTATTGTATATTATGTAATCTTGTGATACCATAGACACGTATACAATGTTTCGACCTATCATGTCGACACATCTATATATATTTCGGAACAACCATAGACACTCTATATGTGAATGTTGGAGTTAGCTATACAGGGTTGAGGTTGATTCCAAAATATATATAGTTTGAGTTGTGATCAATACTGAGATACGTTTACACTGGGTCGTGGATTAATTCAAGATAATATTTATCGATTTATTTCTGTACATCTAACTGTGGACAACTAGTTGTAGGTTACTAACGAGGACAGCTGACTTAATAAACTTAAAACATCAAAATATATTAAAAGTGTTGTAAATATATTTTGAACATACTTTGATATATATGTATATATTGTTATAGGTTCGTGAATCAACCAGTGGCCAAGTCTTACTTCCCGACGAAGTAAAAATATGTGAAAGTGAGTTATAGTCCCACTTTTAAAATCTAATATTTTTGGGATGAGAATACATGCAGGTTTTATAAATGATTTACAAAATAGATACAAGTACGTGAAACTACATTCTATGGTTGAATTGTCGAAATCGAATATGCCCCTTTTTATTAAGTCTGGTAATCTAAGAATTAGGGAACAGACACCCTAATTGACGCGAATCCTAAAGATAGATCTATTGGGCCCAACAAGTCCCATCCAAAGTACCGGATGCTTTAGTACTTCGAAATTTATATCATATCCGAAGGGTGTCCCGGAATGATGGGGATATTCTTATATATGCATCTTGTTAATGTCGGTTACCAGGTGTTCACCATATGAATGATTTTTATCTCTATGTATGGGATGTGTATTGAAATATGAAATCTTGTGGTCTATTGTTACGATTTGATATATATAGGTTAAACCTATAACTCACCAACATTTTTGTTGACGTTTAAAGCATGTTTATTCTCAGGTGAATACTAAGAGCTTCCGCTGTTGCATACTAAAATAAGGACAAGATTTGGAGTCCATGTTTGTATGATATTGTGTAAAAACTGCATTCAAGAAACTGATTTCGATGTAACATATTTGTATTGTAAACCATTATGTAATGGTCGTGTGTAAACAGGATATTTTAGATTATCATTTAATCTACGTAAAGCTTTTTAAACCTTTATTTATGAAATAAAGGTTATGGTTTATTTTAAAAATGAATGCAGTCTTTGAAAAACGTCTCATATAGAGGTCAAAACCTCGCAACGAAATCAATTAATATGGAACGTTTTTAATCAATAAGAACGGGACATTTTAGATACAATACGGGTGCAGTTGTTAACTTCTCTTTCAATAACTGGAATGATGTCTCTTGCTGTTCTGACCACTCAAACTTCTTGCCCTTATGAGTCAATGCGGTTAATGGTCGGGCGATCTTATAGAATCCTTCAATGAATCTCCGGTAGTAACCAGCTAGACCCAAAAATTGCCTAATCTGCGTTGGCGTCTTTGGAGTTTCCCAATTCTTAACCGACTCAATCTTTGCTGGATTGACCTGTATTCCATTGGCCCCTACAACATGGCCAAGAAATTGTACTTCTGGTAACCAAAAGTCACACTTAGAGAACTTTGCATACAACTGCTCTTCTCTAAGCATAGTCAATATCGAGCGTAGATGCTGTTCGTGCTCTTCTCTATTCTTGGAGTACACCAATATATCATCAATGAACACAATGACGAATTTATCTAGGTATGGCTTACACACACGGTTCATGAGGTCCATGAACACTGCTGGTGCGTTCGTCAAACCAAACAACATCACTGTAAACTCATAATGCCCATAACGTGTTCTAAACGCTGTCTTCGGGACATCAGCTTCTTTGACTCTCAATTGATGATACCCGGATCTCAAATCAATCTTCGAAAAGCAGCTGGATCCCTACAACTGATCAAATAAGTCATCAATCCTCAGTAGCGGATACCGATTCTTGATTGTCATCTTGTTCAATTCTCTGTAGCCGATACACAACCTCATCGACCCATCCTTCTTCTTAACAAACAGGACCGGAGCTCCCCAAGGTGAAGAACTCAGTCTAATAAATCCCTTGTCTAATAACTCTTGCAATTGACTAGACAACTCTTGAAGTTCTGGGGGTGCAAGTCTGTACGGTGCGCGAGCCACTGGTGCCGCTCCTGGCACTAAGTCTATCTGAAACTCAATTTCTCGATGCGGTGGGAGACCAGGTAATTCCTCCGAAAAAACTTAAAGAAATTCATTAACTATAAGAACGTCTTCGGGTCTCCTTTCTTCTGGTACAATTTGGCTTACATGAGCCAAGAACGCGATACATCCCTTTCTCACATACTTCTGGACTTTCAAGCAATTAATGAGATGTAATGGTGAGGCATTCTTTTCACCATAAATCATCATAAGTTCACCGTCAGTAATAGGAATACGAATAGCCTTTAGGTCACAGACCACCTCGACTTTGTTACCAGCTAACCAGTCCATTCCAACCACAAGGTCAAAACTTCCCAGTTTAATAGGTATCACATTAATGCTAAAAGGCTTACTTTCTAACGTCAAAGTACAATCACGATGAATCTTATCAGCTCTCATCAAGTTACCATTCCCTAGTTCTATGGAATACACGTTATCTAGGGGAGAAATAGGTTTCTTAACATTGTGACAAATATCCTTTGATATAAAACTTCTATCAACGCCAGTATCAAACAAAACATAAACAAGTTGATCATCAAGTGAAAACGTACCCGTGACTAGCTTTGGATCATCACGAGCTTCCGCAGAATTGATGTTGAACGCCCTTCCTCGAGCATTCCCATTATTCTTCTTAGGACAGTCCTTCTTGAAATGACCCGGCTGTCCACAACCATAACAGTTCTTACCACCATTAGCATTGTTCGCGTTACTTGCAGTGCTGTTGTTGTTGGTGTTGCCGTTGAGATTAACCTTGCAATCTTTTGACAAATGACCAAACTTCTTACAACGGTCACAATTTAGAACAGAACAATTTCCAGTATGATGCTTGCCACACTTCTGACATTGTGGCTTTTTGCCCTTATACCCAGAATTAGTTCCTGTGGTTCTAGTGTCTTTACGGTAAGAATCTTGCTTTTTGAACTGCTGTTGATTGAAATTCCTGTCCTGACCACCGTTCCACTTCCTTTTACCATCGTTTGACTTATTCTCATTCACTGTAGTGCCCTTCCCCCTCTGGGCAATCTGATCCAACAGCAAACTAGCCATGTCAATAGCTTCCTGCACATTTGCGGGTTTTGAAGTAGTGACCCCGCCTTGAATGTTCTCACTCAGACCTTCAATGTACAGTTCTACCTTATGCCTTTCCGGAGTAACCATTTCAGGACACATTAACGCCAACTCAAAGAACCTCTTGTTATAGGCGGTGAGACCGTTACCTACTAACTTCAGCTCTCGGTACTCGCGTTCCATTTTCTTAACCTCGTTCCTCGAACAATACTCCTCGATCATTCTTTGCTTCAGAGTGTCCCAAGGTAGGGCATAAGCCTGATCACGACCCAGGGATTGAGCATAGTTGTTCCACCAGGTGAGCGCACTGTCTACCAGTGTGCCCGTTGCAAAGCCTACCCTGTCGTTATCATTACAACCACTAATGCGGAAAACCGATTCGAGCTTCTCAAATCACCTAGTGAGACCAACTGGTCCCTCGGTTCCGTTGAAAGAATGCGGGTTGCAACTAGTGAACGTTTTGAAAGAACATCCATTACGGCCTTGTGTGACATTTCCATTAGTGTTGCTCGAGCCACCACGATCATTACTGTTTCGAGCGTTGTTGAATTCTCTTAGTAGTTCAGCTCTTTCAGCCGCGATTCCTTCGGCGACCATTCTCCAGATTTGGGCGGCGGTTGATTCCTTCGGAGGCATCTTCAACACAGAAAAACACACCAGGTCAGTGTCAAAACAACGCTATATATGAAAATATACTAGTAACGAGTGTTGAAGGCTAGTAAATAACAGTACGAAAAGATTCGCTAGTAGTGAGAAGTAGTGTAAGTAGTGATAGTAGTGTTAGTAGTGTTAGTAGTAACACTAGTGGTAGTAGTAGTGGTACTTGTGTTATGTAGTGATAGTGGTGATAGTAACACTAAGTAGTAACATTAATGGCAATAGTAGTAGTATAACATAACACAAGTATTATGATCATACAAGTTACTAAATACAGAATATTACCACATGCAATAAAAGATAATAGTTACCAATAGCATAATCCACCATTAATATAAGTATAATCCAAGAGTGATAAACCAAATTCCAAAGTAGTAAACCAAACAATAAACATAATGTGCTAATAGCCCGGTTTATAACACCCGGTAAGTCTTATATAATCAATTAAAGAAGGTATGGCAGATGAAAAAGGAAAAGAAGCTCATGGTCAACGACCCTTCACTTCCTCTTTTGTCGGGTACGGAAGGCAGGTCCATCATTCCTTGGCCTATTACGTTCCGCCTCTAACGCAGCAACCCTGGCAGTTAAGGCTGCTATCAATCTCGCCATCTCAACGAACTTTTCTTCAGCCTCGTACGTATAAGTATTTATACCTGTGACTCTTTCCTCCATCCTCTCTAGATCATCGGGGTGCGAATATGTCCTAGCAATATCGCTCAAGGCGTTAACACGATCAATAATGTCCCTGTTACGGTTAGTATGAACCAAATCCAACGCATAAAGGTCCACGGGATGGATAGGTATCCGATGCGGAGCAGGTACTGGTGCTGGGGCTGGAGCATTCACCTCAGCCACACTGGAGTCACTGTCACTGCTTCCTGAATCCTGTGACATCTAACTCATAGTACAAGAACACAAATAAAACAGATTAGTCAAGTAAATAATGTTCGTCACAAAGTACTCATGTAATGACTAAGTCTCGGTCGTAGTCTAGACTCATCAAGGCGTCCTAATGATCAAATCAGACACACTAATGCAAGTCCTAGTTTCCCTACGAACCATTAGCTCTGATACCAACTATAAAACCCCGCCAAAATACCATCTGACGGCGTGTTAATTTCGGTCCCACAGTTAACGGTTACGCCCTCTATATGAGACGTTTAAAGCAATCGCATTTAATTTTATTTAAAATAATAACTTTCAAAAACAAAAGTCAGAAACCCCAAAATAGAAACACTGTTGTGAGCGTAACCACAAGCCAACAGTATTTAAACAGTATAAAAGTTTTAAATGCGAAAGTAAATAATGTTCTTTAAAATCAAATGCTGACTCCACGGCCAGACATGCAGCAAACACAGCGGAAGCATACCTCTTAAGGACCTGAGAATAACAACACGCAAAAACAGGTCAACAAGTAATGTTGGTGAATCTACAGGTTTAAAGTAACGTAACAATGTCTAAAAAACAGTTATCAGAAAAATAGTTTAATTTCATTTACCACAAGATTCTATCGCAAGCATAAACCGAGCACCTGAATACTAGCATTAACCCGAGTATAGAAACCACTACACCCGACCTTACCTCGTAAAATGTTATACATTGTTCAGATGTATTAAATATTCAAAGTAAATGCACCACTGCTTTTATAGTGGGTGAGGTTGTCAACCTAACGGATCCGTCCATCTAAATTGTGCCTACCAAATGGTATTAAAAGTATTCAAGCTAGAGGCTTTTTGAACAAATTCAATATGCATATGTGTAGTACTCATGTCAATATAAAGCATTTGAAAATGTAAATATAACAGCGTGTATTCTCATCCCTGAAAACATGTAAAAAGCGGGACTGTAGACTCACCTTTGAATAAGCTCGGAATGAAAGACAAATGACTTGTACGGTTTAGACCCGAGTAATGTAACCTAAGTATACGTATGTAGGTTGGTCAATATATGTATCTTATATAAGTGTGGTTTCATAGTGTACATTGTCTTATTGCTCGACTCGACGCGATTTAAAGTAAAAGTCAACTATATCATGCAAGTCAAACAAAGTCAACCGAAGTCAAACTGAAAGTCAAACTTGGTCAATGTGGTCAAATAAAGTCAACATCAGTCGGTTCATGTCAAATATTGGTCAACATGTCAAACCTAAGTCATAAAATACGTTTTAGGTCATGAATAATCATTTTCACAATTTCAGTTTATCGTTATGCACCAAATTTACGAACATGTAGCACACTTAGCACAATATCTCATAGTACAAAATTCAAGTAAATATGAAAAACTCCAGATAATAATTAGACTCAAAATCAATTTCAAAAAGTCTGGCTAGGGACTCATACGACAATTAAAAGTCAGGAATCAGAAGGAATACATTTGGAGTTTGCCAGGTCAGTTTCTGACCGCGCACTAATTTGATTTTGGCTATAACCAGAGTTAGAAACATGCAATTGATACAAGACCAGTGGAAATAGTTCAAGGACAAACCAAAGTAACACATATAAAAAATCTAACCACTTTTGTTTAGCCAATTTGTACAGTTTATTCGTGCAAGTTGATCATTCAGTTTTCAGTTCAAATCAGAATTCACATAAAGTATGGATCTATTGTACCCAATGCATAAGGTTTCAGAGATTGACATAAACTAACAATAAGTCACATCTCATGTTAAGTTTCATTTTACAGAAGCATACATTCTCAATCAATATACAAAATTCACAAAGTACAAAACCGTGTTCAATTTACAGATTCGATTCCCATTTTGTTAGTCACATTCGCATACGATTATCCGAAGATCTAGATACAATTAGCCTATGATATCTACATTAAAGATGAAGTAATTTTTGTATACTTTTCAAATATTCAAAGCTTCAATCACAAAAGTTAACACATTTTATCATACAAGGTTATTTTCATGCAAGTGCTGTATGAAACTACATTTACACTAATTCTAGCATATCTCGGGCTATGCATAAGCAAACAACATGATATCCTAGTCTAAATTGAGTGTTTTTAAATTATATTTCCAGTGGTATAAGTCTCACATGCCAATTTATTTTCTATCAATACCAGATTTCTGATCAAGCAACAATAACACGACGATAATTCAAATCGACATAACTTAATCATACGGAAACGAAATCAAGCGAATCCAAAGCCTAAAATCAATAGTTTTTCGCAAGGAATCTGATTATAACATAATAATTAACATTTGAAAAACTTAATTTTTCTGATCAAACAAATACAAATTCATTTTTAAACCCTAGCGCATCAAACAATCAAAATAACGATTACAATTAACACGTACGCGTATGGACTTGAGCAATTGACAACATAACTATGAAACTTTATAAAAATCAGATTTTTAAGAATTAGGGTTCATGCAATTATACCTTTGATCGCTAAATTAAATACACCAACGCGTAGAGGAGATCGAGAATTACAACTTTCGTGTTCAAGGTTTTATCAAAAGATCAAAAATTGAAGGTGATGATGATGGTGATGTTGGGCGATGATGGGGAGGAGCCAGGGAGAGATCGACTGCAGTTTTTGTGTAAGGGTTTACTAATTTTAGGTTAATACTTCTATTTATACTAACCCTAGTTTCACAAATTAGCACATAAGCCCCTAAACTTACAAAAATTGAAACATAAGGGGGTGAGGGGGAGGGGTCGGCCGAATGGGGCCCACCATGGATTCCCGAGTTCTCGTTTTACAATTCCGTGTATTCGTGGTCCGTTTTAAGTGTCGTTTTGTCGTACCGAAGGCCCGGAACGCTAATCCGATCGTTAAACGCAACCAATCGCTTAATTTATTAAAAACCCAATAAATTAAATATTTTAAAAAGTTAATAATTAATTAAATTAATTATTAAAATAAACCCCAGCGTTTCGCTGCTCAAAAAGCTATTATCAAAATCGTATCGTTTTTATCGTATTTCATTATCCGAAATATTTATTTGAATTAATATCAACCCATATCAATTATTGAAACCCTCCAAAGGTCAAGTACGTATTTAATACACGTAAACACATAAAAGTTAAATAATCGCCGTTAAATAAACTAACGGAAGGTTAACGAAAGTAACAGAAAAATCAGGGTTGTTATATATATATATATATATATATATATATATATATATATATATATATATATATATATATATATATATATATATATATTCTTTGTTAATATCTAATGTTACATGATTTTTTTTAATTAATTGTTTTGTTAGATTATTAAAATTTAAATGCATGGTATATTGGGTTACGTACTTACGTTTGGGTAAATCGAGAATTTCGAAGCCGAGATAGATAGTATGGCCGAGTAACCGACAAGCAGGGTGCCATATGATGATATATCATACTACAAAAACAAGTTAGACGGGAATTAATGCAGCGTGATCGAGTTTTTTTGCATTCATCACGCCCACATAGCACCGTTACCGGGCGCGATCGGGTTTTTTTTTTGTGGCGCGATGGATGATTCACGGTGGGGTGATGGTGGGATTTGAAAATGAGGTGGTGACACGTGGGGTAGGTTGCAGGTGGGATTTGCAGGTGAACGTTGGAAGGAAGGAGCCGTTTTTTTATTACTCCTTATTACATCTTTATATATATATATATATATATATATATATATATATATATATATATATATATATATATATATATATATACATACTACACTACAACTCATTTCTATATACTCTCATTTAATCCCAATTCTCTCATTTACAAATATAACATTTCTCAAAATCACAAAAAATGTCTCAAAACCAAGATTCAAATGAGGCCGGTTCCGACAATCTCTACAATTTCGGGTCGCCGAATTTCAAGCTCAAATTCCCGCAAAATGTTCGGGGTACTCGACCAACTGGAAATATGTCTCAACAAAATCTTCTTAACGATTTCAATAATTCGAGCTTCTTTTCACAATTTCTAAATCAACAACAAATGTATCACAATTATCAACAACAATACCACCAACCATTTAACCAATCATTTAATCAACCATTTCAACAACAATATCCATCACAATTTTCTCATTTCTCACAACCTAGTATGGTGCCATTCTAACTACCAAATACCCAACCATGGACACAAACACAACAAATCGATGGCCGAGCGTTACAAAGAATTCTTCAAGATTTGACGTGTTGTCTTCTAGGTGGGAAGAGAAAAAGGATAAAGAATTGGAGAAACGAAGCAAGGATATTGATCGTATAGTTGAGGAAGAATGAATGAGGTCAGCACTCGAGTGTGTCACAAAATTATTTAAACTTGACGTTAACGAAATCCCTGACCCGAAAGAATGGAAAAAAGCTTTGAAGTTCAAGAAAAAAATGGCCGAGCGTTACTGTCACGACCCTACTTTTTCTGTTATCTTTTACCGTTTATTATTTAACGTCCATTAATTGTTATTCGTCCCACATCATTTCTATGACCTATATTATTATATTAGTAATAATATATTAATTATTATGTGTTAAATTAATATTTGTATTCATATTTTAAATTGTACGCTTCTACGTGTCGTGGATTTCAATCCGGCGAACCTTTTCAGTTTTCAAACCAACGGTCAAACTTTTGGGATTTTTAAATTCAAATTATTTTAAATATGATATTTTAATGTCATATGGTTATATATAGTATTTATATATATTATTCGTCGCGTATTTGTTATCTCTCCGAATAATTAATCGCGTAGTAGTGTTTTCGCCTTTCGGGTTTCGTTCGAGCGTTTGGCGCCACAAGGATTTTATCATTTAATAAATTTGGCCCACAAGTGGGGCCCACCCCATGCCAATCGACCGAACCCCTTAGAGGGGGGGAGTGCCTTTTCCCCTTTTCATTTTTACACTACACTTTATTTTTCACAAACCTAAATTTCTAATTTTTGCTCTCATCCTTCTCCTCCCTCTCACCCTAGCCGTCGCCTACCACCACCATCATCACCATTGTGACAACCCGGAAATTTACGACCAAATTTAAACTTTATCTTTATATTATTCCGACACGATAAACAAAGTTTGTTAAGTTGAATTTCCAAAAATCTTAAACTGTGTTCATACAACCTCGACCAAATTCCAACGATTCACAAACCATTATATAAATGGATATGATTATATATGTATGTGTATATATTATAACATGAAAATGTTAACAAAGTATTTAAAAGTATAATATTTTACATGAACATAATTGCTCCAGTATGTTTATCGATGGATTAGAATATTATATCAAATGATTGAACTATCAGATACATTGTTACGGGTCTCGATTATGAAGTCCACTATGATTTGAGAAATCTATTCTTTTTAACGGTATTCGGAATATTTTGTAAAGTGATTTATAAATAAAAACAAAAGTGTCATTAACGAGAATTAGACAAAAGTTAGTGGAAGATTAAATTACATAGGAATCAATTGATTTAATTTCAAATGTACGAAAACGTTTTTCAATATAATAGAACTAGATTATTAATGTCTTTGTTTAGATAACGTGAGTTGGAATATGAGTTGTTAGATATGTGAATAACTTGCAACATATATTAAAATGTATTTATGTATATAAGATATATATGATTTTTAAATTAATTAAGTAAGCGATAGAACTTCTATTTATTGAATTTAAATAAGTTAACTAGAACGTTTAAGAAGTTAAAGTAAACGCTAGTACATAAATGAACTATATCTAGTTAAGTTTTAAAAATGAAAACGTTCTCTGATATATATATGAAATGGGATATATTTAATTTATTGTACTATTATTATTATAACTAATATTATTGTTATCATTATTAATAACATTATTATTATAATTAGAATTAAAATTAAAATTAAAATTTTAATTTTAGTTATTATTGTGATTATAAGTATTAATACCATTATCATTAAAAATTGTTATTATTATCATAGTTATTATAAATTATGCAAATTAGTATTATTATCATGAATAATATTATTATTATTATTTTTATTAATATTATTAAATTTAGTTATCATTAATATTATTATTTATTATATTACTAACATTATTAGTATTCATATTATTATTAATAATATTAATCGAATTATTAATATTAACATACTATTATATTTAATATATTTATGAATTAATAATCATAATATATATATAAACAGATAATACGCATTATCATATAATATCAATATCTGTTCTATTATTCGATATTTCTGTTTGCCTGTGATCCTTTGTCGACTGCCAGCAATGCTACAAAAACCAGACCAATCATCTCATAATTTGGGCAATTAAAACATTCGAATTTCCATTATCGAATACATCTGTCAAATATCTGTCAGCTGTTTGTTTTAAGAAGAAAAAAAAAAGAACATGTTTTCACCCTATTCCAGACCCTTTAATCCAAAATTTGAATTTGAAACAAATTCCAAAATATAAAAATGCAGAAGTGTTAAGAATCGTTTATGCAAACTATCTGCCAAATTTCATCAATCAATTATTCAAAATGAATTCAAATCCTCGAGTCAAAGTTTTTAAATTAAAAAGTCAACAATTGTTCTTGGGACAAATTCGCGTTCGTGATTCTGTTTCTGATCAAATTGATGATTCCTAGAGTTTCTAGGAACGATTTAAAATATAATTCATGTAGAAACATTCGTACAAAACAGCCTTAAAATCGAAAATCAATAATTTTTGTTTTTAAAAAGAGCTGCGACAGCAGCTGGTTTTTTTCTGTTTTTATATTTTTTTTATTGTTTGATTTTATAGAAGTATCCAACACTGGTTAATTAATTTTAAGTCCTAAATCAACTTTGTAATTCGCGGTTATAGTTTTGGTTTGAGTTGGATTCGTTTATTTTTGTGAAGAAGAAGAAGAACTAGAGAACAGGATTAGACGGGTTATGTTTAATTATTTGGGAAGGATTTCATAAAAACAGAATTGGTCCGATGGCTTGGGGAGTTTGTGGGTGAGCGAGTAGTCACGGGTTCAAGTCCCGTCTTGAGCATTTCTTTTTAGGAAGGTATACATTTTTTTCCATTTCCATTATTATTATTATTAAATTTATTATTATTATTATTAATATTATTATTATTATTATTATTATTATTATTATTATTATTATTATTATTATTATTATTATTATTGTTATTGTTAGTACTAATTACTACTATTATTAATGTTGTTGTTATGATAAGTGTTATTATTATTTACATTATTATTATTATTATTATTATTATTATTATTATTATTATTATTATTATTATTATTATTATTATTATTATTATTATTATTACTATGGTTATTATGATCATTATTATTATTGATATTATTACACTTATCATTATTGTTATTATTATTATTATTATCATTATTATTATAAGTACTATAATTATAATTCAAAACTTATTAGCATTATCATTACTAATATTATTACCAGTATTATTATTACTGTCATTATTACTAGTATTATAATTATTATCATTATTAGCATTAGTAATAAAAGTGTTATTTTTAGAATTATTAATACTATCATTAATATTAGTATTAGAAACATTTAGGAATTATTATTATTATTATTATTAAAAGTATTATTATTAAGTATAATGTACTAATATTTAAAAATTATTATTTTCACTACTATTATTACTAAATTATTCATTTTATCAAAAACTACTGATATTATCATTATGAGATTATAATTAAAAACTATCATTAATATTATTATTAACAAAATTATTAACTTTAATATTTTTACTAGTAACATTAAGTATTATCATTAATATCATTTTTACCATTACAAATAACATTTTGGTATTATTATGATTACTAATTCTAACAAACAAATGTTATAATATATATATATATATATATATATATATATATATATATATATATATATATATATATATATATATATATATATATATATATATATATATATATATATATATAAACAATATAACATAACAAGATTTAATATTTTTGAATATAAGTTATTAATATAAATAATTATATCATTAATAATAATATATAGATTTATTCGATTACAAATATATGTATATATATATATATATATAAACAATATAACATAACAAGATTTAATATTTTTGAATATAAGTTATTAATATAAATAATTATATCATTAATAATAATATATAGATTTATTCGATTACAAATATATGTATATATATATATATATATATATATATATATATATATATATATATATATATGATATAGGTTCGTGAATCCGAGGGCAACCCTGCATTGTTCAATTCAGTCGTATGCATATTTTTACTACAAAATATCGTATTGTGAGTTTCATTTGCTCCCTTTTTAAATGCTTTTGCAATATATATGTTTGGGACTGAGAAAACATGCGCTGCATTTATAAATGTTTTACGAAATAGACACAAGTAATCGAAACTACATTCTATGGTTGAATTGTTATACCGGATATCGCCCTTGTTGAACTTGGTAGCCTAAGAATTGGTGTTTATTATAATTGCCACCAATTGACGCGAATCCTAAAGATAGATCTATGGGCTTTGACACGCCCCATTTAGAGAATTTGAACTGCTTTAGTACTTCGATGTTTATATGTTTGGGGATATTCTAGATGCATTTTGTTAATGTCGGTTACCAGGTGTTCAATCCATATGAATGAATTTTAAATACTTGCTGTAACATCCCGCGTTTTTCCGTTAAATTTATTTTTAACACTGTCTTTTTTTTTTATAATACCTTTCGTGATTTAAATTCGTAGTTTCCGTTGACTAACGTTCATAATAATTCCGTCATTTAATTATAACATCACTCGTTTACTCGAGCGTTTTTAAAATATTCGTTTGGTTAATTCCCGCACCCGCTTTGAAACTTGAGGGACTAATCTTGGTACTTGGCCAAATTTTGGTAACTAGTCACCACCACCTCCCACCATCTCATCCATTCATTTCTCACTTCATCTTCTCCCTCTTTTTCTCTCTTCCATTTTAGAACTCAAACACCCATCTTTATAAAATCATCATCTAAATCCGGATCAAGAAGGAAACATCAAAACAAATTACATTTTCGTGATTCTCTCTTCATCCTCTACATTTTGGTACCAATTTCATCAAGTTTGGGTAACATTTCTAAAACTCTAGATTCTCTCTAAATTCGTGTTTTTATACTTGAAATGGTGTTAGTTAGTGTCTATGGCTCGTGTGTAACATGAATATATATTTTGTTTGCTCGATTTGTTATTTTGAGTAACTAGTTTGAACATTTGAAATGGGTTTGCTTAATCTTGCATTTTGGAAGATTAAATGTTGTTTGATTGTTAAAGTTCATGTTTTAATTGTGTTACTAGTATCACTAGCTTCGTTTTGATGCGTAGGTTGATTAAGAAAACTTCAAACACATGATTATTGATTTTTGTGAATTTTGGTTAGGGTTTGATAGACTTTGAAATGAACTTTTGATGCGTTGAATGCTTGTTAATATTGTTAGTAAGTGTTTAGATGCAATGTATGCTTAATTACCTTCGAAACGGCATATCGTATGTGTAAATTGGATTCCCGAATCATAAAATACGTTTTACGAACTTGAAACTTTGAAAATAAACCTTTCTTGATCAATTGACGAGTTTTCGGTTATTGTAATTGATGTTTTTGCTTGGTGAAAGGTAGTTAATTGTATTCCTTGTCAAAAGAGCTTTCCAATGATATAAGATGCGTATTCTAAGTGTTTACGGTTTGCGTTTTGTGCTAAATTGAATTTTGGATCAAGACTTGAACTTTTGAAACTGACCAGGTACCAGGCCACGCCTAATGTCACGGCGCGACACCTCTGGCCGCGGCGCGGCAATAGCCGTGTTTGGGTTCTGACCTACTTTGTCAAATTTCGAAAAATGTTTGCTATGCTACGCACCTCCGATTCACATGTAACTTGTTCTAACATGCTTATATATGAATAAAAACCTCAGAAAAATAGTTCGGGACCCGACCCGACCCCGTTGACTTTTTCGTTGACTTTGACCAAGTTTGACTTTTAGTCAACCTTAACAAAACACTTATACAATCGTTCTAATCTTATTTTATACTTGATTCTTGCATGAAACTTGACAACGTGATTCACATGCTATATAATCGAGTCGTAATGAACCATAGGACTAATTGAACACATTTCGCCCGACCTTGTGTCGTAACCGGTTAATTGATACAACTTACTTGTTTAGGTCAAGGCTAAGCAACATTCATGCACACGTTTACTTTATGAAGTACATTTATACTCGTGCACTCGAGGTGAGATCATAGTCCTACTTTTTCAACAACTTTTTATACTTTTAAATTGTGGGCTGAGAAACATATACTTTGTTACATTTTGTACTACTTACTTTTATACTTTGAACACAAGTACAAAGAAAACAAACATTCCACAGCGAGTTAGAACAAAAATCCTCAATTCGATTATCATTAGTTACACTTGCAGGGTGTAAGCGAGAACTTATATTGTGTGGCCATACGGGTTTGACAAACCCTCATTACGGACGGTTCGCTACCGTCTACGGATGAAATATATTTTCGAGAAACAGTGTATGTTCTAACACTATTGTGATGGGGTTCTATGGAAGGAAACGTTAAGTCTTGATAATTGGGTGCTCGCGAACAATACTTTTGGAATGCAAACGATTTTGATAATCAACTATGGGAATACTAAATCTTGTGGTTCAAAAAAAACGTTTACAAATACACCTATGATTTCACCAACGTTTTTCGTTGACAGTTTTCTATATGTTTCTCAGGTTCATACTCGGCTACTTGATACATGCTTCTGCACACTTTGATTACTTGCTTGAGGTCAAGCATACATACTTACGCTATTTATAGCAACTGTGATTTTCAACTTATATTATGTCGCAAGTTATTTCATTTATACTTTACAATTTTTGTAATCTTAAACTTGTTGTCGAATTGTTTGTAAACTAAACTTTGCAAGTCTTGTACGTTTCAAATGAATGCGACATAATTTTGGTCAAACGAGTCTCATATAGGGACTATGACCACGCAACGGGACCTAAGTAGTCGGCGCCGTCAATGACGATTTTGCCGGGTCGCTACAGATGGTATCAGAGCGTTGGTTGTAGGGAACTAGGATGTGCATTAGTGTGTCTGACAGAGTCGTTAGGACGCATTAGTGAATCTAGACTACAACCGGATAGTTAATCATTGCATCCTGACTTGCATTTGCTATAGATAGCACTTACTTGACTATTTGTGCATATATACTTGAATCTTTCTTAGGTGAACTCCATAATGGTACCAAACATTCATCATACGAATCCGTATTCTGCCACTTCCTGGTAACACATGTAAATTCGAGATTCATGCGCGTAAGGATGACAACGACTTCATTGGTCACACTTGTTCGGGAACCCTGTCTCCCAGATTATGATTCGCCACAGTTTCAACTTACTATCGATGTCACACCGGTGTTCCTTACTATCTAACACTTCTTGTTACTACCATCACTACTCTAGGTGAGTATCGTCATCGCTAATTATCACTACGGTTGCGTACTTTTTGTTATCATGATTCGTTACTCTTTTCGTGCCTAAGGGCATTATCGCTTGACTTGAACCGCAATGACGTGAACAATCATTTATACACTTCCCTCGGGGAACGCTTCTTTATAGTTGCACTAATTCTTTCGATTCAATACAAGTCACGTTAGAGACGTCGTTACACTTTGTTTATTTTAAACTTCACGATTACACGAACTTGAATCTATAGAGTGATGTGGGAATGGAGGTATGAGTTAGCGTAATATAACGACACTCGATCAACGTGGTTATATTACGGTAAGTCATACCAAAGTTCTAATGACACATGATGGTGGTTGGACTCGATCAACCTAATCACCACCATGTGCCATGTACATGACTTTATTTTTCTTGTTTGAACATCCGAAAACTCCAAGAATACTGATAACAACCGTACCCGGGACACATCTTCGATTATTGTCGAACCATATTGATGCTTCCGAATGAATGAAAAATTCTTTTGACTTCAAACATATGTTACACGTGTGTACTATCTCGTTTTCTTATAGTTTTTATAGACGAACTACAAAATGCTTGGTATGCTCACATCGAGGCGAAAACTTCTCTCGCCTTACACTCGTACTTCCGTTTAAGGAAATATTTTTTTTTCTAAATTCTCAATGGAGAGAGAGACTCTTCACACTATACTAGTATTCGCCTCGAGGGTGAATAGTCCTATCGAACATTTTCGGAAACCGATAAATCTTCCGCGGCGCGAAATTCTTGAGAAACAGAAACTTGTTCCAACAAACGTTTTCACGTCCTAACAAACTCTTTCAAATATACCTTAAAGAGATGTACCTCGTTTCGGATCGAGATCCTCGTTTCACTTCTAGATTTTGGAGTGCCTCACAAAAAGTCTCGGGACCACGTTTAGACATGAGTACCGCACATCAACCACAACCCGACGGACCGAGCAAACATACGATTCAAACCTTGGAAACCGTAATACGAATTTGTGTTATCAACTTCAAATTTACTTGAGAAAAGTTTTTGCCTTTAACCAAATTCTCTTACAACGATGGTTATCATTCAAGTCTTAACGTCACACTTTTCGAGGACCCGTATAGCCGTAATTGTCGTTTTCTTAAATTGTTGAACCGAAGTAGGTGACAAGCGAACCACCGGACCCGAAATCATTCATGAAACAACCGGAAAATTTTTCAATTCCAAGAAAGGCTCAAGGCGGATCGTAGTCGCCAAAAGAACTATGCCGATGTTAGACGTGAACCTCTCGAATTCCAAGTGGGTAACCGCGTAACGTTAAAGTCGCACCTTGAAAAGGTGTAATCCGTTTCGGGAAACGTAGATAGCTAAATCCGCGATATTTTTAGTCCTTTTAAAATCCTGGGGCGTTTTGGACCCGTTACTAGCCGTTTAGATTTTTCAACTCATTCGAGTCTCCGTTCATCCTAAATTCTACGTATCAAACTTAAAGGCGTGTCTTGCGAAACAAGAACTTGTTATCCTCTTCGATGAACTTACTATCAACGATAAACTCCACCTCATAGGAGGACCGATTGAAACTATAAATTGTGAAACCAAACTTTAAACCAACGTAAAAACTCCGACTGTCAAAGTTCGTTGAAATGCCCAAGGAAGTACCTTCACTTATTCGTAGAATTGGCAACACAAGATCTCGAGGAAGAAACAACGACTACTACTTCCAACTAAATTTCGGGACGAAATTTCTTTTAAGGTGTAGGTAATGTAACATCCCGCGTTTTTCCGTTAAATTTATTTTTAACACTGTCTTTTTTTTTTATATAATACCTTTCGTGATTTAAATTCGTAGTTTCCGTTGACTAACGTTCATAATAATTCCGTCATTTAATTATAACATCACTCGTTTACTCGAGCGTTTTTAAAATATTCGTTTGGTTAATTCCCGCACCCGCTTTGAAACTTGAGGGACTAATCTTGGTACTTGGCCAAATTTTGGTAACTAGTCACCACCACCTCCCACCATCTCATCCATTCATTTCTCACTTCATCTTCTCCCTCTTTTTCTCTCTTCCATTTTAGAACTCAAACACCCATCTTTATAAAATCATCATCTAAATCCGGATCAAGAAGGAAACATCAAAACAAATTACATTTTCGTGATTCTCTCTTCATCCTCTACATTTTGGTACCAATTTCATCAAGTTTGGGTAACATTTCTAAAACTCTAGATTTTCTCTAAATTCGTGTTTTTATACTTGAAATGGTGTTAGTTAGTGTCTATGGCTCGTGTGTAACATGAATATATATTTTGTTTGCTCGATTTGTTGTTTTGAGTAACTAGTTTGAACATTTGAAATGGGTTTGCTTAATCTTGCATTTTGGAAGATTAAATGTTGTTTAATTGTTAAAGTTCATGTTTTAATTGTGTTACTAGTATCACTAGCTTCGTTTTGATGCGTAGGTTGATTAAGAAAACTTCAAACACATGATTATTGATTTTTGTGAATTTTGGTTAGGGTTTGATAGACTTTGAAATGAACTTTTGATGCGTTGAATGCTTGTTAATGTTGTTAGTAAGTGTTTAGATGCAATGTATGCTTAATTACCTTCGAAACGGCATATCGTATGTGTAAATTGGATTCCCGAATCATAAAATACGTTTTACGAACTTGAAACTTTGAAAATAAACCTTTCTTGATCAATTGACGAGTTTTCGGTTATTGTAATTGATGTTTTTGCTTAGTGAAAGGTAGTTAATTGTATTCCTTGTCAAAAGAGCTTTCCAATGATATAAGATGCGTATTCTAAGTGTTTACGGTTTGCGTTTTGTGCTAAATTGAATTTTGGATCAAGACTTGAACTTTTGAAACTGACCAGGTACCAGGCCACGCCTAATGTCGCGGCGCGATACCTCTGGCCGCGGCGCGGCAATAGCCGTGTTTGGGTTCTGACCTACTTTGTCAAATTTCGAAAAATGTTTGCTATGCTACGCACCCCCGATTCACATGTAACTTGTTCTAACATGCTTATATATGAATAAAAACCTCACAAAAATAGTTCGGGACCCGACCCGACCCCGTTGATTTTTTCGTTGACTTTGACCAAGTTTGACTTTTAGTCAAACTTAACAAAACACTTATACAATCGTTCTAATCTTATTTTATACTTGATTCTTGCATGAAACTTGACAACGTGATTCACATGCTATATAATCGAGTCGTAATGAGCCATAGGACTAATTGAACACATTTCGCCCGACCTTGGGTCGTAACCGGTTAATTGATACAACTTACTTGTTTAGGTCAAGGCTAAGCAACATTCATGCACACGTTTACTTTGTGAAGTACATTTATACTCGTGCACTCGAGGTGAGATCATAGTCCCACCTTTTCAACAACTTTTTATACTTTTAAATTGTGGGCTGAGAAACATATACTTTGTTACATTTTGTACTACTTACTTTTATACTTTGAACACAAGTACAAGGAAAACAAACATTCCACAGCGAGTTAGAACAAAAATCCTCAATTCGATTATCATTAGTTACACTTGCAGGGTGTAAGCGAGAACTTATATTGTGTGGCCATACGGGTTTGACAAACCCTCATTACGGACGGTTCGCTACCGTCTACGGATGAAATATATTTTCGAGAAACAGTGTATGTTCTAACACTATTGTGATGGGGTTCTATGGAAGGAAACGTTAAGTCTTGATAATTGGGTGCTCGCGAACAATACTTTTGGAATGCAAACGATTTTGATAATCAACTATGGGAATACTAAATCTTGTGGTTCAAAAACAACGTTTACAAATACACCTATGATTTCACCAACGTTTTTCGTTGACAGTTTTCTATATGTTTCTCAGGTTCATACTCGGCTACTTGATACATGCTTCTGCACACTTTGATTACTTGCTTGAGGTCAAGCATACATACTTACGCTATTTATAGCAACTGTGATTTTCAACTTATATTATGTCGCAAGTTATTTCATTTATACTTTACAATTTTTGTAATCTTAAACTTGTTGTCGAATTGTTTGTAAACTAAACTTTGCAAGTCTTGTACGTTTCAAATGAATGCGACATAATTTTGGTCAAACGAGTCTCATATAGGGACTATGACCACGCAACGGGACCTAAGTAGTCGGCGCCGTCAATGACGATTTTGCCGGGTCGCTACACTTGCGAGTGTATGATTATTGAATAAATGAAATCTTGTGGTCTATTAAAATTATGGAAATGATTGATTACGATAAACTAATGAACTCACCAACCTTTTGGTTGACACTTGAAAGCATGTTTATTCTCAGGTTTGAAAGAAATCTTCCGCTGTGCATTTGTTCAATTTAAAGATATTACTCGGTGTCTTTCATGGCATATTTCAAAAGACGTTGCATTCAAGTTGTTGAGTTCGATAAAGATTATTTTTAAGTAAATGACAGATTAGGTCATTTATAGTTTAGATATTATGAAATGGTATGCATGCCTGTCATCTTTCAATGTAATGAAAGTTGTCTTTTAAAAACGAATGCAATGTTTGTAAAATGTATCATATAGAGGTCAAATACCTCGCAATGTATCCATATGTTATTGTAGTCGTCCTTATGAATTGGGAC
Source organism: Rutidosis leptorrhynchoides (assembly GCF_046630445.1). Classification (NCBI taxonomy): domain Eukaryota; kingdom Viridiplantae; phylum Streptophyta; class Magnoliopsida; order Asterales; family Asteraceae; genus Rutidosis; species Rutidosis leptorrhynchoides. The sequence goes on from NC_092336.1 coordinate 630,177,263, forward strand.
GGGTCGTCACATGTGGTATCAGAGCGGTGGTCTTAGCGAACCAGGTCTTGCATTAGCGTGTCTAACTGATAGTTGTTAGGATGCATTAGTAAGTCTGGATTTCGACCTTAGCTGCATGTCAAAAAGTTTTGCTTATCATTGTTGTCAGAAATTGTCTACTTATCATCTTAAATCTAGACGCGTCTCACTACATTTATTGCATAGATGGAGTATAGACAAATCTCATATCTTAACATATCTATTACTATAAACTTTTCTTGATATCTTCTAAAGATTTCCTCCGTGATTTATGGAAATTTGGTATTATATATACATATGTAAATATGTATTGAAGAATATCAATTCAAATCCTATAATCTATCACATATCAAAAATCATCTCCCTGATTATACAAGATGAATCCCGTATCCAGTTCAAATTCCTTAAACTCCGACAGCTATTCCGATATGGATATTCACCTGAACTCTGAAGATAGTGTAGCCGGAAAGGATCAACCAATCAGCCATCACCTATTCTGGATGAATTAGGGATGGGTTCATAGCCTACTTAATTATTGTAGACAAGAAGAAGGTGATCCCTTCCATCCACCACATTGCCCTCTTGGTGAAGAACCTGAAGCACTTACTGGCGAACCTGTTCGTAATACCATTTTCTCTCTCATTTCCAGAGTATCTGGTCACGATTATATACTATCTCACATTCTAGATCTTATTCATCCACTCGTTCGAACCACCGATCATCTCGGTGTAATAGAAGAAGTTAACGATCTTTGCGCTCGAGTATTGGCTTTAAAGAATATGGTGCAAAGGTTACAAGCACCAGCAACAACACCGGCATCAACAACACCACCATCATCAACGCTAACAAAATCATTACCACCACCAACAACATCCGCACCTCACACCTGATCATCACAATCTGTACCTAGAGCATCAACGTCATACGCACCATAGATATCACGGAATACCAACAACAACAAACGATGAAGTATTGATTCATAACTTCATCGAGGAAATATTCTGCAGAGAATATGTAGTTTCTAAAAGTCTTAGAGATTATCTATTCTAGCCCTAATCATAAATCAGATGAGTGAACCAAAATGATAGAAGGAAGAGTAGAAACCCTGACAAGAATGGTGCGTGATTTACAAGCTAGACTTGTTTTACCAGCAGCATCAACAGTACCGTTAGCATCACCAGCACAGTCAGTGCCGTTAGCATCGTCAGAATCAGTAGCACTTATAACATCGCAAGCTCCACCAGTTCAAGAATCACCGTGGACATCATTACGAATCAATAACGCGTATATTGTATCAACGAGTCATGAAGTATTAACTCATTCCCTCTGAAAAAATTATATGTATATTATTTATATATATATATATATATATATATATATATATATATATATATATATATATATATATATATATATATATATATATATATATATATATATATATAAATTTTGAGATCAAAATAAATCTTATGTACTAAGCTATTATGTATGAATTAAATAAGGGTAGATATTACTCAATTAAATTCATATTACTAATGTGCTAAGATGTACATCTTTCCTTAACGATTTAACCATCGTTAACTACAATCTCTATTTCAATTCAATAAATTCCAGGTCGTAATAAACCAAGTGTACTATTCAAATACATGTTTGATATTACACTTTCATTTTCACCGTACTAAACTTTCTAGAAAACATCATTCATATCTTGCGAAGTTCACAAGAATTCCACGAGCACCAACATCGCTCACCGAATAAATATCAATAAAAATGAATAATGAAGTATTAATTCATAATTTCATTTACGCGAAGATTACGAAATTTCTAAAGATTTAGAGATTATTCATTTCTAGTTCCAGCTGAAAATCAAATGAGTTTAATATGATATTAACTCATTAAATCGGTATTACATCTGAAGAAAATATACATACATATATATTTTCATAGAGACTGTAATAAAATTCATTTGTATAAAAATTTTACTTGTGAATTTTTTTTAACGGGTAGGTAATACCCGAGAGATATATAAAATTCACAGTTAATATGTTACATTTTTCGAATCTGATTTAGCAATCACCAACTATACTCACTACTTTCACAACGATACACATTCTTTTATAGCAATCAAAACAACCATTCTCATCCAAATTTGATTGCATAATCTGATTTTGACAAATCAAAATCCAAGTCAAGACTTAACAGAAGACATCACTCTTAGAATACTTACATCTTTCAAAGCTATACTTTGACTTCAAAACTGTGCTAGAACATCATTTCTATTCATAAAACCCAGAAAAGTATTTGCATCATTCAAAATCCTAGAACATCATATGAATATTAACGATTACAATCTGTATTCAAATCCTTTGAAATTCCTGAAGACACTTCAAATAATGAACAATCGAGATGATGATCCAACCACACGTTAACCACAGTCATGCACCTGAGAAACTCTCGAAACCAAAGTCATAGTTTAACATGTACCCGCGTCAGATCCTTTAGCATTTATTAGCAAAAATAACTTTACGATTCCCTTTTAAAATAGCAAATTTTGGCACAGCTTCAGCAAGGCAATTTCAATTTTTCATTCGAAGTAGCCTTATTATAACCTAGATATATATACGTTGCCCTTTCATCATCGTTACCAGAGAACCGTTTATGTTCCACCACATTAGCAATAAACTTACCAATAACTTCACTGATCTTTAACTTCCCAAAAAAAATCATTATATTTATCGAAACCCCATCATTTACTCATCCGCATCTTGTAATAAGAATTTTCATGACAATTACTGGGAATCAGTAATCAGTATTTTAAAATCTCGCAACATGTCTACGTCAACAGTTATATGTGTACATATAACGTTTATCTCCTAGACTTACTTACTTTAAATGTGAAGTTTCTGAAAAACACCCTGAACTACGAACTAGTTCTCGAAATGCTGATGAAGCAGCAAAAACTGTAAATGACCTTAACAGTAAAAAGTTTGATGATAAAGAATAGTGTGTTGGCAAAGCTCAGAAAAAAATAGAAGGTTTGGAATTTGGAAAATGGATTGAGCAAACTATGAAGGAGGCTGTGGACAAATCACAAGGACGAAATCTACCTTCAAAGAATCCAAATGATTTAATGACTGCTGAAGTCTTTAACAAATACCTTGCTCCTGAATCTAAAACCCTTGCGGACAATATTCTTCGTCATCCTCTGATCTTAGATATTCTAAGATATCATCATATCGTTCATTATAAATATCTTAGATATTTCTGAAGATATTTTCATACCTCTTCTTATCTGGAATCAATTATCTCTTCGCGATATCTGTGTTACATCATAAAAGAAACTATTTTAGTTTCTAAATTCTGAAACCTTCAAGTTTAAAATATGAATGTTTTGAAGTAGTGTTGGGAACTGAAGCATGAGTTAGTATAATATAATGACACTTGATCAACGTGATTATATTACAGTAAGTCATGCTGAGTTTCTAAATGGAACGTGATGATTCACAGATCATAACGTCATCATGTGCCATGTTACACGACTCTTGTATTCTACTTAATCTCTAAAAATATCAAGAAAATATTTTCTTGATGATTCTGCCTTTTCAGGATATTCTGGTAATTTGACTAATCAAGATCGTGCTATTTAAATTTCTTTCTTAGAACATTAACTATGTTCATTCTGAAATTCATATCTACGAATTCTGGACCATTACATACGGTGTTTAATCGCAAGAAGAGGAAACGAAAGAATGAAGCTCCGAAATAGAAATTGGAGTATAAATCGCAGTAAATAGGAGAGAGCATTAATTGTGGATGACAATGATTATAGAAGACAGAAACAGAGACTTTGAAATATAGGGGAAGATATAAAGCCCAACAACAACCCAGAAATTACAAACCATATATATCGATACATATAGCAATATAAAGACACGGGAGAACTAAAAACACTATAAAACCAAGAGTATAGTAGAAGTAAATAGATTCTTCCGGTGGTAAATGAAAAAGAAGAATGACAGATATGAAAGTTAGGAGTATATCAAGAATCAGAATTGGATGAAGCATATTGACGAATACTTTAAAGTATGAGTTGAGGGAGAAAGAATAGAAGGTGTAAGTTGTAAGGAAACGAAGGGGGTGGATATATAGTAAAATATCTGACAGAGAAATCAAAACAGATGATCGCATTTAAAGTGGATTCTAATTTCCTTAATTACCGAAGAATCAAATCTTATTACGAAAATTTTCTCCAAATCTCTTGAACTCCGGAAATCAACCCATCTACGTCAAAATATATGATGAAACTTACTCATTTCATTTTTTTGTGTGATAACTTCACTAGTACTCTTCACAAAATCGAATTGTTTTATCTACATTACTCAATGATGATAAAACTCTAATTTTCAGCTCGTATGCGTCATGAAAACATACTTATTGACAGCCATGACCATCCTAATCAAATTTCGGGACGAAATTTCTTTAACGGGTAGGTACTGTGACAACCCAGAAATTTTCGACCAAATTTAAACTTTATCTTTATATTATTCTGACACGATAAGCAAAGTTTGTTAAGTTGAATTTCCAAAAATCTTAAACTGTGTTCATACAACCTCGACCAAATTCCAACGATTCATGAACCGTTATATAAATGGATATGATTATATATGTATGTGTATATATTATAACATGAAAATGTTAACAAAGTATTTAAAAGTATAATATTTTACATGAACATAATTGCTCCAGTATGTTTATCGATGGATTAGAATATTATATCAAATGATTGAACTATCAGATACATTGTTACGGGTCTCTGTTATGAGGTCCACTATGATTTGAGAAATCTATTCTTTTTAACGGTATTCGGAATATTTTGTAAAGTGATTTATAAATAAAAACAAAAGTGTCATTAACGAGAATTAGACAAAAGTTAGTGGAAGATTAAATTACATAGGAATCAATTGATTTAATTTCAAATGTACGAAAACGTTTTTCAATATAATAGAACTAGATTATTAATGTCTTTGTTTAGATAACGTGAGTTGGAATATGAGTTGTTAGATATATGAATAACTTGCAACGTATATTAAAACGTATTTATGTATATAAGATATATATGATTTTTAAATTAATTAAGTAAATGATAGAACTTCTTTTTATTGAATTTAAATAAGTTAACTAGAATGTTTAAGAAGTTAAAGTAAACGCTAGTACATGAATGAACTATATCTAGTTAAGTTTTAAAAATGAAAACGTTCTCTAATATATATATATATATATATATATATATATATATATATATATATATATATATATATATATATATATATATATATATATATATATATATATGAAATGGGATATATTTAATTTATTGTACTATTATTATTGTAACTAATATTATTGTTATCATTATTAATAACATTATTATTATAATTAGAATTAAAATTAAAATTTTAATTTTAGTTATTATTGTGATTATAAGTATTAATACCATTATCATTAAAAATTTTTATTATTATCATAGTTATTATAAATAATGAAAATTAGTATTATTATCATGAATAATATTATTATTATTATTTTTATTAATATTATTAAATTTAGTTATCATTAATATTATTATTGATTATATTACTAATATTATTAGTATTCATATTATTATTAATAATATTAATAGAATTATTAATATTAACATACTATTATATTTAATATATTTATGAATTAATAATCATAATATATATAAACAGATAATACGCGTTATCATATAATATCAATATCTGTTCTATTATTCGATATTTCTATTTGCCTGTGATTCCTTGTCGACTGCCAGCAATGCTACAAAAACCAGACCAATCATCTCATAATTTGGGCAATTAAAACATTCGAATTTCCATTATCAAATACATCTGTCAAATATCTGTCATCTGTTTGTTTTTTTTTTAAAAAGAAGAACATGTTTTCACCCTGTTCCAGACCCTTTAATCCAAAATTTGAATTTGAAACAAATTCCAAAATATAAAAATGCAGAAGTGTTAAGAATTGTTTATGCAAACCATCTGCCAAATTTCATCAATCAATTCTTCAAAACGAATTCAAATCCTCGAGTCAAAGTTTTTTAAATTAAAAAGTCCACAATTGTTTTTGGGACAAATTCGCGTTCATGATTCTGTTTCTGATCAAATTGATGATTCCTAGAGTTTTAGGAACTGTTTAAAATATAATTCATGTAGAAACTTTCGAACAAAACAGCCTTAAAATAGAAAATCAATAATTTTTTTTAAAAAAAGAGCTGCGATAGCAGCTGGTTTTTTTCTGTTTTTATAATTTTTTTATTGTTTGATTTTATAGAAGTATCCAACACTGGTTAATTAATTTTAAGTCCTAAATCAACTTTGTAATTCGCGGTTGTAGTTTTGGTTTGAGTTGGATTCGTTTATTTTTGTAAAAAAGAAGAAGAACTAGAGAACAGGATTAGACGGGTTATGTTTAATTATTTGGGTAGGATTTCAGAAAAATAGAATTGTTCCGATGGCTTGGGCAGTTTGTGGGTGAGCGAGTAGTCACGGGTTCGAGTCCCGTCTGGAGCATTTCTTTTTAGGAGGGTATACATTTTTTCCCATTTCCATTATTATTATTATTATTATTATTATTATTATTATTATTATTATTATTATTATTATTATTATTATTATTATTATTATTATTATTATTATTATTATTATTATTATTATTATTATTATTGTTATTGTTAATACTAATTACTACTATTATTAATGTTGTTGTTATGATAAGTGTTATTATTATTAACATTATTGTTATTATGATTATTATTATTATTATTATTATGATTATTATGATCATTATTATTATTGATATTATTACACTTATCATTATTGTTATTATTATTATTATCATTATTATTATGAGTACTATAATTATAATTCAAAACTTATTAGCATTATCATTACTAATATTATTACCAGTATTATTATTACTATCATTATTACTAATGTTATAATTATTATCATTATTAGCATTAGTAATAAAAGTGTTATTTTTTGAATTATTATTAATATCATTAATATTAGTATTAGAAACTTTTAGGAATTATTATTATTATTATTATTAAAAGTATTATTATTAAGTATTATGTACTAATATTTAAAAATTATTATTTTCACTACCATTATTACTAAATTATTCATTTTATCAAAAACTACTGATATTATCATTATGAGATTATAATTAAAAACTATCATTAATATTATTATTAACAAAATTATTAACTTTAATATTTTTACTACTAACATTAAGTATTATCATTAATATCATTTTTACCATTACAAATAACATTTTGGTATTATTATGATTACTAATTCTAACAAACAAATGTTATATATATATATATATATATATATATATATATATATATATATATATATATATATATATATATATATATATATATATATATATATATATATATATATATATATATAAACAATATAACATAACAAGATTTAATATTTTTGAATATAAGTTATTAATATAAATAATTATATCATTAATAATAATATATAGACTTATTCGATTACAAATATATGTATTAATATATATATATATATATATATATATATATATATATATATATATATATATATATATATATATATATATATATATATATATATATATATATATATATATATATATATAAATGATATAGGTTCGTGAATCCGAGGCCAACCCTGCATTGTTCAGTTCAGTCGTATGCATATTTTTACTACAAAATAGCGTATTATGAGTTTCATTTGCTCCCTTTTTAAATGCTTTTGCAATATATATGTTTGGGACTGAGAATACATGTGCTGCTTTTATAAATGTTTTACGAAATAGACACAAATAATTGAAACTACATTCTATGGTTGAATTGTTATACCGGATATCGCCCTTGTTGAACTTGGTAGCCTAAGAATTGTTGTTTATTATAATTACCACCAATTGACGCGAATCCTAAAGATAGATCTATGGGCTTTGACACGCTCCAGTCAGAGAATTTGAACTGCTTTAGTACTTCGATGTTTATATGTTTGGGGATATACTAGATGCATTTTGTTAATGCCGGTTACTAGGTGTTCAATCCATATGAATGAATTTTAAACACTTGCGAGTGTATGATTATTGAATAAATGAAATCTTGTGGTCTATTAAAATTATGGAAATGATTGATTACGATAAACTAATGAACTCACCAACCTTTTGGTTGACACTTGAAAGCATGTTTATTCTCAGGTTTGAAAGAAATTTTCCGCTGTGCATTTGCTCAATTTAAAGATATTACTTGGTGTCTTTCATGGCATATTTCAAAAGACGTTGCATTCAAGTTATTGAGTTCGATAAAGATTATTGTTAAGTAAATGACAGATTAGGTCATTTATAGTTTAGATATTATGAAATGGTATGCATGCCTGTCATCTTTCAATGTAATGAAAGTTGTCTTTTAAAAACGAATGCAATGTTTGTAAAATGTATCATATAGAGGTCAAATACCTCGCAATGTATCCATATGTTATTGTATTCGTCCTTATAGATTATTACGGGTCGTCACAACCATTTGATCATCAAAACTTGCTTGGATCATCCAATTGATTACATAATCGTGTTCCTCTCGCTCTTCTCTACGCGTTCATACTCTTTGATTATCGATTAGGGTATAAACCCTAACCCTAACTTTTTGATTTTTCATTTATTCTTCTGTATTTTTATGTTATTATGATAGTATTATGATAGTATTATGATAGTATGTTGTTATATTATTGATTGTATGCGTAGAATCACTCGATAATTCATGTTTTCGGTTTGATTGTTTTGGGACAGCAGCTTGTTTGATCATTTCTGTAAAATTAACTGATGTAAATGTTAAATTAAAGTGTTTAGATGTGGTCCTCTCATCAAGACATTAATTTTAGACTCTGGATTCATATTATTTCGATTCCCGGAACATAAGTTATGATTAAAATGGTGTTTTATTGAAATCAAAATGTAAAAACGAATTGATTCAGGTTTGGTCCAACTTTGTGACCATTCTTAGAGTCTCTAGGGTGTATTAGTGTGTTAGGATTGATGATTGGATGAACATTCATGTTCGGGTCATCGAAATCCGAGCCACAGATCACCCGTTATGGCTAAAACATGTTTTTGAACGGATTAAAGCTCCAAGTTGAATAATGATTGTTGGTTATGACTTGGTGGCTGTTCTTGGGGTGTTCTTGAGCACACTAATATGTCGGGTGGATTGGTTAGGCAAAGATATATATAAGACTCGCCGAAAACTGATTCCTGGGGCTTAAGTTATGACCCGATGAACTTTTAATTAAAACTTATGGTTATTAAATAAGACTTATGACATAAATAATGATTTTCATTATTAATAAATTACTTATGATATAAAAGTAATTATTTTAATTTAAGACTTATGATATACATATTTATTATATCATATATTATTTAATTATGATTTAATTTAACATTTAATTAAACTTATGATTTATAATACTTTAATATTAATGAGAAATACTTATGGTAAGTATTAAACTTATGTTATGAGATAATCATAATAAGACTTATAATAAGGATTAATTAATTATTTAATTATTATAAGGCTTAGTTATTATTTAATTATAATTTAATTATTAAATACTTATGATTTAATGATTATAATTAGAAACTGATGATATGATTAATAATTCATTATTAATTATTAATACTTATGATATGACTAAAATTTATTATTAATTAATAATACTTATACTATGATTAATATTTAATTATCTAATTAAATACTTATGCTATATTAATTATATCATTTAAACTTATGTTAACTTTAATAATTCATTTTAATTTAATTAAACTTATGTTATGACATAATTATACATATTTGACTTTAATTAATATTATAACTTATATTATTAATATAACTTATACTTTAAAATTATTTTTGACTATGTTTGACCAAGGTTGACTTTTGAGTTGACTTTCAGTTGACTTTAACTTTCAGTTGACTTTTATTGACTTTCTAATTAAGGAAACTTTCCTAACTTATAAACTTTCCAAAAATAGCAACTTTCTAAATATGGAAATTTTTCAAAAATAGAAACTTTCTAAAAATAGAAACTTTCCTAAAATAGAAACTTTCCTAAAATAGAAACTTTTCAAAAATGGAAACCTGCTAAAAATAGAAACTTTCTAAAAATAGAAAGTACGTGTCCTTACGCTGTTCTGATCAAACCGAAGCATGTTGAGTGTTGTTCTATGTCCACTTGCAACAAGTACTATAGCTATCATACTAAGACTTGACCTAAGTTAGTTATTTATATCGACCTGCTTTGTTTATAGGTCGGCGTTGTGATCATTCTTGATCACTTTACTGTATTTGCTGTTCGCTTTTTGTGTGGTTACTTCATTTGCTTTAAGATGAGTTATAGTCCCGTTTTTCATACTTTTTAAAGTATATTTTTGGGATGCGATTACATGCATTTTGTTTTACGTTTAGACACAAGTGACAATTAAATTTAAATTATTCATTATGAGTTGAACAAAAATATTCCCTAGTCTGGTAACTGTAATCACTGGTTTCTACTGGTGAACGCGAATCCTATGGATAGATCTATCGGGCTTGACAGCCCCATTTCGAGCTAGTCGCGCTAGCAATTTATAATCAGAATGTGTTAGTACTTCGTATTTATTTGAAGATACACTTGTTCAGTGTATATATATATTGTGTTTGGCAAGGGCAAATAAATGGTTAAGTGGTTACCAGGTGGCTCATTGATAATGGAATAATGTTTTATGTTTTCTAACATTTTAAATCTTGTGGTCTAAAGTTTATTCGTTTATTTAAATCTATAATTCACTCAACATTTTTGTTGACAGTTTACTCGCATGTTTTCACAGGTACTTGATTTGTTTGATGCTTCCGCTGTGTTAGAAGAGTCTGCATGCATTTGGACAAATTTTGTTAAACGATTTATGAAACATTAAACTTGCATTCTCTTTTTGGATATTAAAACTTGTGGGTGTTTGGTTGACTATGTTTTATGTCAACTTTGGTTAATTAATATGTTGGGTTTTTTTAAACTACATATTATGGTAAATTTCCTTTTTAGAAAACTTTTGAAATAAAAGAATGCAATGTTGTTTATTAAATTCATTTAAGTTCGATCAAGCTGTGGGACCAAGTGACGGAGCCGTTAAGTGTATTGACGGGGCCATCACAGTTACAAAGAATTCATTTCAAGCGACTAGAACGACGAGGATGACGCCGAGTAGTTTTAATTTCTAGTAAATTAATAAAGTAATGGTATTTTAGGATTTCTTAATTATTGTTTTTTATTTTTAGGACTTTAATAAATTGTAATCGTTTAATTTTATTAATTTAAATGTGTTTTTATTAATATAACTATAACTATTTTATATGTTTTATTTTTATAAATAAAATGATTTTTGTAAATAAAATTAATCAAGCAAAAAAATAAAAACTAATTAAAAATGTGGGACCAATTTAACTCGTCACACAACCATCACGCCCACCACTACAAATTCTATCACGCCATCACCCAATCACATTTGCCACATCAGCACTATACCTCATAAAAACCTCACATCACCCCCCATCACCACTAAATAAGGTCTTAAAATAAAATAATACACACGATTTGGTTAAGTGGTACTCCTTAAATTTTAGAAGGGTTTCTATGAAAAGTAGATTATAAAATGGAAGGTGCTTAGTCGAAAAAAGGTAAAGAAGGTTCAGTTGTCGTCCCTATTTTCTTTATTCTATCTGTTCACATGTCTAGAAATTTCCATTTTGATTTGATCTTTTCTAGTAACTAGAAACTAGTAATTGTCAGTTTATAACTAAAGTTACAAATGATAATTACATCTTAAACATTACTATTGTACTATTTTATCATATGTATGAACTTTCTAATTTAGAGTTTGCCTCCAAATATGACACGAGTACAATTTTTTATCAACAAAAAAAACATAGGAGTATAATTTTTTTTTTTAAAAAACTGTCACTGTACTTTTTTTGTCTAGTTTTCAGCTTACCCTTTACTTTTTGCATACATTTTTGTCTTTTTAAGTATAAAAGTACCATAACCAATTATTCTAGTCTATTTATGAAAGTAACATATTAATTTGGAACATTTCAAAAAGAAATGTTGGATTATTAATATGGGACGGATGGAGTAATAAAAATCAACATGAATATAAGTCGTCTATTTTAACTAAGTTTCAAGCCCCCTTAAAAGTGTGGGCGCAATACTAAGGGGCAGGGGGCTCCTGCCCCAAGTAAATTTGTAATTTCTAATGCAAACATTTTTATTTTTTCATTTTACTCCGTGGTTTTTTTTTGCTCAAAAATATTTATAGTTTGCTCAATTATCTTTGTATTTTGCGCAGAAATCTCCATATTTTGTTCAAAAAAGTTTTCATATTTTGCCAAAAAAAGTTGTTACTGTTATAATTCAGTAGGCTTATAACTACCTTTATGGCTGATCTTAGGAACAAACCTTCTTATAAATATATATGAGAAGCGATAAAAGAGAGAAGAATAAAATTTTCTATATGAGTGTATCTTACAAGGCTAACACAGATGATATATTTATATTACAAATTTTACTATGCAAAGTGCTATTCATATGCATGCGTATGAATTATTAAATTGTCAGCCACATGTTTTTTAACTTTTAGTATCATAACACTCCCCCTTGGATGGAAATTTATTAGAGATCAACTAGTACTGCCTCGTTAAAAACCTTGCTAAAGAAAATCCAGTGGGAAAAAACTTTAGCTAAGGGAAAAAGGGTGCAGCATAGAATTGACTCCCCCTCAAGTAGACATCACTGATCTGTTACATCTTTTGAACATGCCTCATGCCAGTATTGTGAACGTGTGTTCTTAAAATAGCAGTCGGGAGTGCTTTGGTGAAAAGATCAGCAAAGTTTTTGCTGGATTGAACATATCTCATTTCAATCTGGTTGTCCTTAATGAGATCTTGAGTGTATGAGAAGAATTTAGGAGGTATGTGTTTTGTTCGGTCACTTTTGATATACCCTTCTTTCATCTGTGCTATGCAAGCTGTATTATCTTCATAGATAGTTGTTGGACTTATCTCACGTTCTAGTCCACAAGAATCAGTAATGAGTTGTGTCATTGATCTCAACCCAAAACATTCCCGAGTAGCTTCATGTAATGCAATCACTTTGGCATGATTTGATGATGTTGCAACAAGTGTTTATTTTTGAAAATGCCATGATATTGCAGTATCTCCATTTAGGAATACATATCCATTTTGAGATTTAGCTTTATGTGGACCAGATAAATAACCTGCATCTGCATAACTAACCAAATCTTGTTTTGATTCGTTACAATAAAATAATCCTAAATCAGTAGTTCCTCGAAGGTATCGAAATATGTGTTTGATCCCATTCCAGTGTCTTTTGGTAGGAGCTGAGCTGAACCTTGCTAACAAATTAACTGCAAAAGAAATGTCAGGTCTTGTACAATTTGTAAGATACATAAGAGCTCCAATTGCACTAAGATATGGTACTTCTGGTCTCAGGATATCTTCATGATCTTTACAGGGAAGAAATGGATCAGTGTCAACATTAAGTGATCTAACAACCATAGGAGTACTTAATGGTTTTGCCTTGTCCATATTGAAACATTTTAAAATCTTTTCCGTATAAGTTGTTTGATGTACAAGTAAACCATTAGGCATATGCTCAATCTGCAAACCAAGGCAATACTTAGTTTTTCCGAGATCTTTCATTTCAAATTCTTTCTTTAGAAGTTGAATGACTTCATGGATCTCTTTATTTGTACCTATGATGTTAAGATCATCAACATAAACGGCTATGATCACATATCCAGATGTTGTTTTCTTAATGAATACACATGGGCAAATAAGATTATTAGTATACCCTTTGCTTATCAAGTAATCACTTAATCGTTTATACCACATGTGACCCGATTGTTTCAACCTATATAAAGACCTTTGTAACTTGATTGAGTACATTTCTTTGGGTTTTACATTGGTTGATACTGATACCTTAAATCCTTCAAGTATCTTCATATATATATCACTATCAAGTGATCCAAATAGATAAGCAGTCACAACATCCATGAGATGCATTTCTAAATTTTTAGAAACTGCCAGGCTGATTAAGTATCTAAAAGTAATTGCATCCATAACAGGGGAATAAGTTTCATCATAATCAATTCCCGGTCTTTGAGAAAAACCTTGAGCTACAAGTCTAGCTTTATACATTGTAACTTCATTTTTCTCATTTCTTTTTCGCACAAAAACCCATCTATATCTCATAGGTTTCACATCTTTAGGTGTGAGAAAGATAGATCCGAAAACTTTTCTTTTATTGAGCGATTTAAATTCAGCTCGTATTGCTCCTTTCCAATGATCCCAATCATGTCAATTTTTACATTCCATGACAGATTTTGGTTCTGGATCATCATCATCATTCATGATGTCATATGCAACATTATATGAAAATATCTCATCAAGATTTTTCATTTCATTTCGGTTCCATAATATTTTTGAATGTGCATAATTAATTGAAAATTCCGTATTGACATTATCAATCTCTTTTGTAGAAGGAGTATTGATTTGTAGTTCTTCTTGAACACTTTCTATTACCTCATTATCAGCTGATTTTCTTTTTCGAGGATTTTTATCTTTGGAACCAATTGGTCTCCCACGTTTCTGGTGTGGCAAAGACTCAAGAGTGACATTATTGCCAGCTTTTGGAATTTCAATTCGAGCTGGAACATTTGCTGCTGGTATATATGATTTAGTCACTCTTTTTGTATCTGTAAATGCATCAGGCAATTTATTCGCAAGTTCTTGCATATGCATTATTTTTTGAACTTCAATCTCGCATTCTTTTGTGCGAGGATCAAGATACATTAATTGAGGTTCACACCATGAAACAACATTTTCTTTATTTTTTATTTCTCCCCCTAATCTAGGGAACAATGTTTCATTAAAGTGACAATCAGTAAAACGTGCTGTAAAAACATCACCCGTCATGGGTTCAATATATCTTATGATTAAAGATGTTTCATATCCAACATATATTCACATCCTTCTTTGAGGACCCATTTTAGTGCGTTGTGGTGGTGCGATAGGAACATAAACCGCACAACCAAATGTTCTAAGGTGGGAAATATTTGGCTGATGGCCAAAAGCAAGTTGCAAGGGAGAATATGTATGACTTGCACTTGGTCTAATGCGAATTAATGATGCAGCATGTATGTGACAACCCGGAAAATTTTGACCAAATTTAAACTTTATTTTTATATTATTCAGACACGATAAGCAAAGTTTGTTAAGTTAAATCTCAAGAATTTTAAACTGTGTTCATACATTCATTTAACCTCGACCAAATTCTGACGATTCACGAACCATGATATAAATGGATATGATTGTATATATATGTATATATATTATAACTTGAGGATATTAACAAAGTATTAAACGTAAAATACTTTACATGAACGTATTTGTTTCAATATGTTTATCGATGGAATTAGAAGATAATATCAAATGATTGATTTATCAGATAGATTGTATGATTACGAGTCTCTGTTGAGAGGTCCACTTTGATTTAGGAAACCTTTCCTTTTTAACGGTATTCGGAATAAATGGTAAAGTGATCTACAAGAAGGCATAAGGTGACAAATAACGAAAGTTAGACAAATGTTAGTGGAGAATTGAATTTTATAATATTCGATTGATCTATTTTCAAACGTGCGAAAACATTTTTCGATTCAATAGATTTTGATTATAAAAATGTTTTGTTTAAATAACATAATTTGAATATATACAATAGGATATTGATTATTAGAATTAAATATATCAATAACTCGCAACGTGTATTTAAAACGTGTTTATGAATATTGAAAATATATATGATTTCAAATTAGTTAAATAAACGATAGTAACACTGGTTGTTTGATTCGATTGATATTTAGATAAGTTAACTTGTGAGAATTTGGTACATGATTAAATTATATCAATTGTATGTTTTAAAATATAAATGTTATATGCTATAATAATTTTATTAGTTAAATGATTTTAAAATGACCTTTGAAATATATTTAGTTTTGAAAAGCTAAATATTATATTATTAGATAAATATTTCAAACATATATATTATGTATAAATTTATAATTCTAAATGAAAATATATATATATTTTAACTTAGTCATAAAACGACTTGATTTAAACTAATATTATTAAATATGCTTTGATAAATAACGAGACGTTGATTTAAAGAAGCAAATGACCAAAACACTCAAATGATTAAGTTACATTTCAATTAGTATAATTATTGGTGATATAAGTCTAAATATTGATAAAGGTACGTGTCGCGAAACGTAAAGTACAAGTTTTCTAAGCATACGAAAGGGCGTTCAAAAAACTGGAACCGGTACGTAAGTCGAGCGTCAACGTACAATTCATCGGTGCTAAAATTACAAATCAACTATGCATGAGAATATAATATAATATTTAATTAATTCTAAAGATTAAATATATTATATATTAAATAATATATATATATATATATATATATATATATATATATATATATATATATATATATATATATATCTCTCTTATATGTACCAAAGAGTGTCGGCAGAAGATCGTGAGCTATAATTTAAAGCCATGCGATCGCATGGCTATATAACTTGAGCCCCATGCGATCGCATGGGGAGTGGTTGGCTGAGGGGTCTATAAATCCAACTTGAATTCGTTCAGTTTTCATTCATTTTCATTCTCTCTTTCGGTATCTCTCTCAATATATATCTATATTATTATTATTATTAATCCTAATGATAATATTAGAAGTACTAGTATTAATTGGTAGTGTTATTATTAGTATTTATACATAAAATACTACAACGGAGTGCTGTTCGAGTAATATAAAAGTGGGTTTTTCAAGCGGGAAAGAATTATGGAAATTACGGGTTATAGCTACGAAGGTTATGGGTATGATTCGGGGGTATGCTTGTGAGGTCAATCTAGTGTTTATCATCTTCGTTGCGTCTACGTACTTTCCTACAATATTGAATCACAATATTGATACGTGAGCATTCACATCTTATCTTTTATATATTAATAGTGTATCCATGTCTAGTGCTCGAGTATATATGTTTATGCATGCTTGTATGCTTTAATTTTGTCGTTATATAGCTTATGATGAATCACGAATTTGATACATATGCTACTGATATAAAGTATATGATATGCATGTTTTTGGAAAGCTGGCGAAAAATTATTAACTTTTCATTTAGAAATTGCGTGATTTCGATGAACGGATTAAAAGATATGGTCAACTAAATTATGGTTAATATTAATTGAAATTGTGTTTGAAACTGTAAATTAATATTTAAACAACTTGTCTATGAGATTAATAAATTGGATTTTCAAATATTACTAAGCGAGTAAATGAATTTCTATATAATTCACGTCTCGTCGTGTTGAACAATTGTCAAAGTTGACTGTCTTATCATGTTTTAAAGCTTTATAAACACTATAATATGATTTTACAGGTATTGGAAAGCTATGTGAAATAATAAAATATTTTTGATTGTCATGATAATTCAAATATAATATAGTTCCTGAAATAAATAAGATTTTGAGTTTGATAAACTATAAATTCGTTCAATTATCAAGACTTATACTATGATAATAAACATGTATAGACTTAAAGATCATATTAGGTCAGGTTGACTTTTCAGATAACTTTTGTTAACTTTTGCATCTCGGTCTCGAGCATTAGGATTGTGATACACTATGACCTGACCTAGCTTGTTAAACATTTATTGACCAACATATATTCTCTAGGTTGAGATCTACGGTTATTTTGCATTCCGAGTTTCGGTAACATTTCGGTGAATGACCTTATGTGCTGTTAAGGTGAGTTTCATTTGCTCCCTTTTTAATTGCTTTTGCAATCTATATTTTTGGGCTAAGAATACATGCACTTTATTTTAAACGCAATGGATACAAGTACATACTAAATTCTACACTGAGTTTGAACCAAAAATCCCTTAGCTTTGGTAACTAGTAACTGCCAGTTATAAGAATTGGTGGGCGCGAGTAGTTGTATATGGATCCATAGGGCTTGACATCCCCGTCTGTTCCAGGTATAGAAACCTTATCCTGAACTATAAAACAGACGTATGCTATTTGAGGTTAGTACACGTTGGATTGCGTGTATTGTACATGTTGGTTGCATGTATGTTAAAACAGGGGTACTTATTATAACGTTAAAGCTTAGTTACCAGGGTACTCAATCTTGTAGAATATTTTGATAAACGTTTCTGGATGAAACAACTAAAATCTTGTGATCCACCTTTATATACAGATTATGCGCAACATTACAACTATGAACTCACCAACCTTTGTGTTGACACTTTTAAGCATGTTTATTCTCAGGTTCCTAGAAGTCTTCCGTTGTTTGCTTATATGTGATACAAGCTATGTGCTTGGAGTAATACATGCTTTATTCGATAAAACATTGCATTCACAAAATCATCACCATGTATCTTATTTTGACTGCATTATCAACAGATGTAGTGTTGTAAATTATTAATTACGGTGATTTTCTATATGTAGAAATCATCAAAGGTCAAAAACCTTAGAATTTGATATACAATTATGGTGTGCCTTTTCAAAAGAATGCAATGTTTACGAAACGTATCATGTAGAGGTCAGTACCTCACTGTGAAATCGATGAATGATGTATTCGTCCAAAGGGATTTGGACCGATCATCACAGTTGGTATCAGAGCTTGAGGTAATAGGGAACCAGAATTTGCATTAGTGTGTTTAACTGGTAATTGTTAGGATGCATTAGTGAGTCTGAACTATGACCGTATCTGTTTTTACCGAGTTTTACTTATCATTTCTTGTCAGAAATTACATGCTTATCATTCTTAAGTCTAGACATATTTCCTTCATTTATTACGTACATAGTGTACAGATGAATTCATATCTTAGCATATCTATTACTGTAAACTTTGCTTGACATCTTTCGAAAATTCATCCGTGATTTATGGAATTTTGGTATTATATATACATATGTAAATTATGTATTGAAGAGTACCAATCTAAATTCTATAATCTATTTCATATCAAAAATCATCTCTCTAATTATACAAGATGGATCCCGTATCTAGTTCAAATTCCTTAAACTCCGACAGCTATTCCGATATGGATATTCACCTGAACTCCGAAGACAGTGTAACCGGAATGGATCAACCAATCAACCATCACCTATTCTGGATGAATTGGGGATGGGTTCGTAGCCTACTTAGTCATTGGAGACAAGAAGAAGGTGATCCTTTCCATCCACCACATTCCCCTCTTGGCGACGAACCTGAAGCACTTACCGGCAAACCTGTTCGTAATACCATTTTCTCTCTCATCTCCAGAGTATCTCGTCATGATTACATACTATCTCAAATTCTGAATCTTATTCATCCGCTCGTTCAAACCGCCAATCATCCCGGTGTAGTAGGAGAAGTCAACGAGCTTCGCGCTCGGGTAGTGGCTTAGGAGAATATGGTGCAAAGATTACAAGCACCAGCAGCATCGCCGGCATCAACAGTACCACCATCATCAACACCAACAGTACCATTACCACCACCAAAAACAACATCCGCATCCCACACCTCAACATCACAATCTGTACCTCGAACATCAACGTCATACGCACCATAGATACCAAGGAATACCAACAACAACAAACGATGAAGTATTGATTCATAACTTCATCGAAGAAATATTCTGCAAAGAATATGTAGTTTCTAAAAGTTTTAGAGATTATTTATTCTAGTTCTAAACCAGATGAATGAGCGAATAGAAATGATGAAATAAAACCCTGATCGGAATGGTGCACGATTTACAAGCTAGATTTGTTTTACCAGCAGCATCAACAGTACCGTCAGCATCACCAGCACCGTCAGTACCGTCAGCATCGTTAGCATCAGCAGCATCTACAACATCACAAGCTCCACAGATCCATAATCATCGCAAACATTATCACTAATCAACAACGCGTATATCGTATCAACGAGTTATGAAGTATTAACTCATTCCCTCTGAAGAAATTATATATATAATTTATATATATATATATATATATATATATATATATATATATATATATATATATATATATATATATATATATATATATATATATATATTAATTTTGAGATCAAAATAAATCTTTTCATAATAAGCTATTACGTGTGAATCTTAACTACTCGGTTAGTTCATGTTATTAATATGCTATGATGTACATCCTTTGTTAATGACTTACCAATCGTTAACTATAATCTCTGCTTCGACTTAATAGATTCCATTCCATAATAAACCAAGTGTATTATTCAAATACATGTTTAATTGTAAACTTTCATTTTCGATGTACTCGAAACTTTCTGGAAAACATCATTCGTACCTTGCAAAATTCACAAGAATTCCACGAGCACTAACATCCTTCACCGAGGAATATCAATATCAATAAATAATGAAGTATTGATTATATTAGTGAAATACACCGCGAAAATTATGTAATCTCTAATGGTTTAGAGATTATTCATTTCTAATTCCAACCAAAAATCAAATAAGCTTAATATGATATTAACTCATTAAATCTGTATTACATCTGAAGAAAATATACATACATATATTTTCATAAAGACTGTAATGAAAATTCTTTTATACAAAATGTTACTTGTGAAACTTTTAACGGGTAGGTAATACCCGGGAGATATATAAAGTCACAATTAATATGTTCGATTTTGATTTAGCAAATCATCAACTATACTCATTACTTTCACAACGATATACATTCTTTCATAGAAATCAAAACAACCATTCTAACCCAAATTTGATTACATATTCTGATTTTGACAAATCAGAATCCAAGTTAAGATTTAACAGAAGATATCACTCTTAAATTCCTACATCTTTCAAAGCTATACTTTGACTTCAGAATTGTGCTAGGACATCACTTCTATTCATAAAACCCAGAAAAATATTTGTATCATTCAAAATTCTAGAACATCATATGTATCTTGACAATTTACAATCATCATTCAAACCCTTCGAACTCTTGAAAACACCCCAGATTGATAACCGGCGATTCGGTTATGATAACTTTGAATGCTGATGAAGCAGCAAAACTATAAATGGTCTTAAAGGCCAAAAGTTTGATAATAAAGAGTGGTGTGTTGGCAAAGCTCAGAAAAGTTGGAACTGGAAAATGGATTGAGCAAACCATGAAGGAGGCTATGGACAAATCACAAAGACTAAGCCTGCCTTCAAAGAATCCAAATGATTTAGTGTCTGCTGAAGTAATTAACGAATACCTTGCTCCTGACTCTAAACTTTTACAGAAATTTTTTTTTTCATCATCTTTCGATATTAGAAATTCTAAGATATCATCGTATCTTTCATTATAAATATCCTCGATATTTCTGAAGATATTTTCATAATTATTCTTATCTAAAATCAATTATCTATTCGCGCAATATGTATTACATCTTAAAGGAAACTGTTTAGTTTTTATATTCTGTAAACCTTCGAGTTTAAATTATGAGTGTTTTGAAGTAGTGTTGGGAACTGAAGCATGATTTAGTATAATATAATGACACTTGGTCAACGTAATTATATTACAGTAAGCCATGCTGAGTTTCTAATGAAACATGATAATTCACAGACTATAACGCCATCATGTACCATGTTACACGACTCTTACATTCTACCTCATCTCCAAACACATTAAGAACATATCTTCTTGGTAGTTCTATTTTTCTAGATATTCTGGTAATTTGACAAGTTAAGATCATGTCATTACAATTTCCTTCTTAGAACATTAATTATGTTCATTCCGAAATTCATACCTACGTATTCTGGACCATTATTCGCTTGATTTAAAGTCGGGAAGAGAAAACAAAAGCATGAAACTTCAAAATATCAATGGGAGTATAAATCACAGTAAATTAGAGAGAGTATTAACTATGGATGTCAATAATTATGGAAAGACAGAAGCAGAGACATCGAAATATAAAGGAAGATATAAAACCCAACAATCTCCCAGAAATTATAAATCGTATATATCGATGCATATAGTAATATAAAGACAAGGGAGGACTAAAAACACTATAAAACTAAGAGTATTGTAGAAGTGAATAGATTCTTCCGACGAAGATGAAAAAGAAGAATGACAGATATGAAGGTTAGGAGTATATCGAGAATCAGAACTGGATGGTGCATATTGAAGAATGCTTTAAAGTATGAGTTAAGGGAGAAAGAATAGAAGGTGTGAGCTGTGGAAATAAGGAAACGAAGAGGGTGGATATATAATAAAATATTCGACAGAGCAATCAAAACAGATGATCGCATTTAAAGCGGATTCTAATTTCCTTAATTACCGAAGAATCAAATCTTATTACGAAGATTTTCTCCAAATCCCTTGAACCCAGGAAATCAACCCATCCACGTCAAAAGATATGACGAAACTTACTTTTACTCATTTCACTCTTTTGTGATAATTTCACTCATACTCTTCACAAAAACGGATTGTTTTATCCACATTATTTAATGATGATAAAATTCTATTTATCAACTCATATTTTTCATGAAAACATTCTTATTGTTATCCACGACAACCTCGATCAAATTTCGGGGACGAAATTTCTTTAACAGGTAGGTACTGTGACAACTCGGAAAATTTTGACCAAATTTAAACTTTATCTTTATATTATTTCGACACGATAAGCAAAGTTTGTTAAGTAAAATCTCAAGAATTTTAAACTGTGTTCATACATACATTTAACCTCGACCAAATTCTGACAATTCACGAACCATTATATAAATAGATATGATTATATATATATATATATATATATATATATATATATATATATATATATATATATATATATATATATATATATATATATATATATATATATATATATATTATAACTTGAGGATATTAACAAAGTATTAAACGTAAAATACTTTACATGAATGTATTTGTTTCAATATATTTATCGATGAAATTAGAAGATAATATCAAATGATTGATTTATCAGATACATTGTATGATTACGAGTCTCTATTGAGAGGTCCACTTTGATTTAGGAAACCTTTCCTTTTTAACGGTATTCGAAATAAATGGTAAAGTGATCTACAAGAAGGCATAAGGTGACAAATAACGAAAGTTAGACAAATGTTAGTCGAGAATTGAACTTTATAATATTCGATCGATCTATATTCAAACGTGCGAAAACGTTTTTCGATTCAATAGATTTTGATTATAAAAATGTTTTGTTTAAATAACATAATTTGAATATATACAATAGGATATTGATTATTAGAATTAAATATATCAATAACTCGCAACGTGTATTTAAAACGTGTTTATGAATATTGAAAATATATATGATTTCAAATTAGTTAAATAAACGATAGTAACACTGGTTGTTTGATTCGATTGATATTTAGATAAGTTAACTCGTGAGAATTTGATACATGATTAAATTATATCAATTGTATGTTTTAAAATATAAATGTTATATGCTATAATAATTTTATTAGTTAAACGATTTTAAAATGACCTTGGAAATATATTTAGTTTTGAAAAGCTAAATATTATATTATTAGATAAATATTTCAAACATATATATTATGTATAAATTTATAATTCTAAATGAAAATATATATATATATATATATATATATATTTTAACTTAGTCATAAAACGTTTTGATTTAAACTAATATTATTAAATATGCTTTGATAAATAATGAGGCGTTGATTTAAAGAAGAAAATGACCAAAACACTCAAATGAATAAGTTACATTTCAATTAGTATAATTATTGGTGATATAAGTCTAAATATTGATAAAGGTACGTGTCGCGAAACGTAAAGTACAAGTTTTCTAAGCGTACGAAAGGGCGTTCGAAAAATCGGAACCGGTACGTAAGTCGAGCGTCAACGTACAATTCATCGGTGCTAAAATTACAAATCAACTATGCACGAGAATATAATATAATATAATATTTAATTAATTCTAAAGATTAAATATATTATATATTAAATAATATATATATATATATATATATATATATATATATATATATATATATATATATATGTACCAAAGAGTGTCGGCAGAAGATCGTGAGCTGTAATTTTAAGCCATGCGATTGCATGGCTATATAACTTGAGCCCCATGCGATTGCATGGGGAGTGGTTGGCTGAGAGGTCTATAAATCCAACTTGAATTCGTTCAGTTTTCTTTCATTTTCATTCTCTCTTTCGGTATCTCTCTCAATATATATCTATATTATTATTATTACTATTATTATTATTATTATTATTATTATTATTATTATTATTATTATTATTATTATTATTATTATTACTATTATTATTATTATTAATCCTAATGATAATATTAGAAGTACTAGTATTAATTGGTAGTGTTATTATTAGTATTTATACATAAAATACTACGACGGAGTGCTGTTCGAGTAATATAAAAGTGGGTTTTTCAAGCGGGAAAGAATTAAGGAAATTACGGGTTATAGCTATGGAGGTTATGGGTATGATTCGGGGGTATGCTTGTGAGGTCAATCTAGTGTTTATTATCTTCGTTGCGTCTACGTACTTTCCTACAATATTGAATCACAATATTGATACGTGAGCATTCACATCTTATCTTTTATAAATTAATAGTGTATCCATGTCTAGTGCTCGAGTATATATGTTTATGCATGCTTGTATGCTTTAATTTTGTCGTTATATAGCTTATGATGAATCACGAATTTGATACATATGCTACTAATATAAAGTATATGATATGCATGTTTTTGGAAAGCTGGCGAAAAATTATTAACTTTTCATTTAGAAATCGCGTGATTTCGATGAACGGATTAAAAGATATGGTCAACTGAATTTTGGTTAACATTAATTGAAATTGTGTTTGAAACTGTAAATTAATATTTAAACAACTTGTCTATGAGATTAATAAATTGGATTTTCAAATATTACTAAGCGAGTAAATGAATTTCTATATAATTCACGTCTCATCGTGTTGAACAATTGTCAAAGTTGACTGTCTTATCATGTTTTAAAGCTTTATAAACACTATAATCTGATTTTACAGGTATTGGAAAGCTATGTGAAATAATAAAATATTTTTGATTGCCATGATAATTCAAATATAATATAGTTCCTGAAATAAATAATATTTTGAGTTTGATAAACTATAAATTCGTTCAATTATCAAGACTTATACTATGATAATAAACATGTATAGATTTAAAGATCATATTAGGTCAGGTTGACTTTTGAGATGACTTTTGTTAACTTTTGCATGTCGGTCTCGAGCATTAGGATTGTGATACACTATGACCCGACCTAGCTTGTTAAACATTTATTGACCAACATATATTCTCTAGGTTGAGATCTACGGTTATTTTGCATTCCAAGTTTCGGTCACATTTCGGTGAATGACCTTATGTGCTGCTAAGGTGAGTTTCATTTGCTCCCTTTTTAATTGCTTTTGCAATCTATATTTTTGGGCTGAGAATACATGCACTTTATTTTAAACGCAATGGGTATAAGTACATGCTAAATTCTACACCGAGTTTGAACCGAAAATCCCTTAGCTTTGGTAACTAGTAACTGCCAGTTATAAGAAATGGTGGGCGCGAGTAGTTGTATATGGATCCATAGAACTTGACATCCCCGTCTGTTCCAGGTATAGAAACCCTATCCTGAACTATAAAACAGACGTATGCTATTTGAGGTTAGTACACGTTGGATTGCGTGTATTGTACATGTTGGTTGCGTGTATGTTAAAACAGGGGTACTTATTATAACGTTAAAGCTTAGTTACCAGGGTGCTCAATCTTGTAGAATATTTTGATAAACGTTTCTGGATGAAACAACTGAAATCTTGTGATCCACCTTTATATACAGATTATGCGCAACGTTAAAACTATGAACTCACCAACCTTTGTGTTGACACTTTTAAGCATGTTTATTCTTAGGTTTCTAGAAGTCTTCTGCTGTTTGCTTATATGTGATACAAGCTATGTGCATGGAGTCATACATGCTTTATTCGAGAAAAAGTTGCATTCACAAAATCATCACCATGTATCTTATTTTGACTGCATTATCAACAGATGTAGTATTGTAAATTAATAATTACGGTGATTTTCTATATGTAGAAATCATCAAATGTCAAAAACCTTGGAATTTGATATACAATTATGGTGTGCCTTTTTAAAAGAATGCAATGTTTACAAAACGTATCATGTAGAGGTCAGTACCTCATTGTGAAATCGATGAATGATGTATTCGTCCAAAGGGATTTGGACGGATCATCACAATGTAAAATTGCATGACCCCATACAGATACTGAGAGTTTTGTTCTCATTATCAATGGTCTAGCTATTAATTGCAATCGTTTGATTAGTGATTCGGCTAAACCATTTTGTGTATGCACATGGGCAATAAGATGTTCAATAACAATCCCAATAGACATGCAAAAATCATTAAATGCTTAAGATGTAAACTCACCAGCATTATCCAATCTCACCCTTTTAATAGTATAATCAGGGAAATGTGCTCTCAATTTAATAATTTGAGCAAGAAATTTTGCAAATGCCAAGTTTTGACTTGATAATAGACACACATGAGACCATCTACTAAATGCATCTATTAGGACCATGAAATATCTAAATGGTCCACATGGTGGATGAATTGGCCCACATATATCACCTTGAATTCTTTCAAGAAACAATGGTGATTCTTTTTCAACCTTAAGAGGTGATTGTCTTATTATCAATTTTCCAAGTGAGTATGATTTACATGGGATAAGTGCATCATGAGGGATCTTTTGATCCATCAATGGATGTCCATGTGTATTTTGAATTATTCTTTTCATCATTGTTGATCTTGGGTGGCCTAATTTTTCATGCCAAGGATTGATCATTACAGGATCACATGCCTTTTCATTAACTACCATGTGTGCTTCTGGTACATTTATATATGTATAATGTAAACCAGAACTAAGTCTTGGTAGTTTTTCAATCACATGCTTCTTGTCAGTGATACTTAAGTATTTATAATTTTTTGTAGTCACTGACTGATAATCATATCCATTTTGGTATATGTCAGAGAAGCTTAACAAATTTCTCTTTGACATGGGAGAAAATAAGGCATTTTTTATCAGAAAATTTGTACCATTTGGCAACATGAAGTTTGCCTTTCCCATTTCTTTTATTAAATCCGCAGGATCTGATATAGTATGTACCGTTCCTTCTATTGCTTTAAAATCAGTAAAATATTTTTTAGATTTGAGTATAGTGTGTGTGGTACCACTGTCTGCAATATAAATATCCCCACCATTTGACTGATTTTGCACTCCAGTAGTGTACATCATGAACTTCAAAATATGAGAAACAAATAATGAGTACATAATTCATCAATATATTACATTCAAAATATGTTATAAACGAAAGTACATAATAAGGAAACATATAGTAAAGTAGATATGGTATAGATCGTAAATCTACATCCATTTATTTGATATGGACATATAATAGAAAATTTATTCATTAAAGTAGTCACTTGTTGGCTCAGTGATTTTTGTATCAAGGTTATCGACAAGGTTTGCCTCTTTTCCTTTTCTCTTTAGGGATTCTTGATATTGATTAACAAAATATTGATTTGTTCGACAGTTCTTAGACCAGTCTCTAATTTTACCACATCGATAACAAGAATCTTCAATATTCTTTGAAGAGCTTCCTTCAACATTATGATTTGTGGGATTGTATGGTAGTTGAAATTTATAATTTTGTGAATTATTATTTCTTTGTCCACTACCACGACCACCGTAACCATTACGACCACGACCACCACCACGATCATCACCATAAGGGTGATTTCGAACATAGTTACGATTTTTTATTATTGTTATGGTAATTTCCATAATGATGGTTTTGGCTAATATGACCACGACTTCGCCCACGTCCTTGTCCAGGTGCATTTCTTTTTCTATTATTATCATTGTTAATAGCATTAGCTTCAGGGAATGCTAGCGCACCCGTAGGACGAGATTCTTGATTCTTCATCAGTAATTCTTTATTCACTTCTGCAACTAAGAGATAAGTTTGAAGTTTGGAAAAAGTTTTGTAATTCTGCAATCTTAAATTTTCTTGTATAGTTATGTTTGCAGAATGCATTGTGGAGAAAGTTTTCTCCATCATATCAGCATCACTTATTTCTTGACTACAGAATTGAAGCTTTGAACGGATCTTGAACATGGCCGAGCTGTATTCACTTACCTTTTTAAAATCTTGGAACCTTAGATTTCTCCATTCTTCCCTCGCAACTGGGAGTAATATTTCCTTTTGATTATCGAATCTACTCTTGATACTTTCCCATAAAACATGTGGATCTTTGATAGTGAGATACATATAATTAAGGTGATATCAATATGTTTGCGAATAAAAGCAATTGATTTTAATTTATCTTGATCAGAACAAGTATTGTTTTCTTTTAAAGTTTCTAGAATACCAAATGATCTAAGATTTATTTCTACATCCATGACCCATGATGTGTAGTTTGTTCCAGATACGTCTAGGGCATCAAACTCAAGCTTTGATAAGTTTGACATTTTCTATTTTCAGAAAGATGAACAACATAAATTATAATCATAATCAATTTCTAACAACATGAAATTAGAATCATTTTAAATTCATAAGTAGCAAACAACAGAATAATGGTATGATTACAAATAATAAAACCACAAGGGCAGGATAGAATACAGATTCACCCGGCGGTATATTAGCAACAATGATGATAGTTAATATGACCAATACAATAGGAAAAATCATCCTTGTGTGAATCATCTTTACAAAAACTTTTTGAGAGTGGTAATCTGAGAAAATGAAGATTGATTTGTGAAAATGTGAAAAACGGAGATGTTTATTTTATATTTGAAAAACATAGTCGTTGTAACGTCGTCAGTTGACGTTAACGACTGTTATGTACTCGTTATATTAATAATAATTTTAATAAAAGAATTTTATTAGTATAAATATGATTACTATAAAATACATTTAGTATAAAGACGTTTAGTATAAATACGAAGATTAAGAGAATAAGCATATTATGCATAAATAATAAATTTAAGAATAAATGTTAGTATGCATGAAATAAATAATGATTAATTGCATAAGTAATCATAAATGTTAGATAACATAAATATAAATGTTAGTGAAGTTAATAAGAGTTAGATTACAGAAATATAATTCAGCCGGTATAACCGACCATATATAACATAAATATAAATGTTAGTGAAGTTAATAATAGTTAGACTACAGAAATATAATTCAGGCGGTATAACCGACCATATATAACATAAATATAAATGTTAGTGAAGTTAATAATAGTTAGATTACAGAAATATAATTCATGCGGTATAACCGACCATGTATAACATAAATATAAATGTTAGTGAAGTTAATAATAGTTAGATTACAGAAATATAATTCAGGCGGTATAACCGACCATATATAACTTAAATAACATAAATATAAATGTTAGCTATGATGATAATAATATTTACCATACTAATAAATAATATAAGATATCGTTAAAGAATTTCTTACCTTGATTAGTGACCTGTGCTTGCTTAGATAAACCTTGATTATACGGAGCACTTCGTGCTGATAACATGTTATAATTCAGTAGGCTTATAACTACCTTTATGGCTGATATTAGCAACAAGCCTTCTTATAAATATATATGAGCAGAGATAAAAGAGAGAAGAATAAAATTTTCTATATGAGTGTATCTTACAAGATTAACACAGATGATATATTTATATTACAAATTTTACTATGCAAAGTTCTATTCATATGAATGCTTATGAATTATTAAATTGTCAGCCACATGTTTTTTAACTTTTAGTATCATAACAGTTACGCTTTTAAAAATATTTTGCCCCCGATAAAAAAAATTCTGATTATGCGACTTTAAAAGAGAAATGTGTTAATTGTTGAAAGGAGAATTTTTAGGTAAACAATAGCAACTTGTATTAAATTTTTCATTATATTGGTTTAAAATTTCCTTTAGCCGAAACTTCAAGTCCACTAATGTAGGTTGTCAAGTGGGGCTGATTTAGTCATGACAATCAAACATTCTAGATCATAACATAAGGAGTCAATTAGAAAACTTCAACTGTCGAAGGTCATTTATGAAAGTACTTGACTAAAGTTCACTTGACCATCTACATTTTCACACTTCGGTCGGATCCAAATTGTTTTAATGACTCATAGTATATTATCAAAATTAATTGTGTCCCTAAAGAAGGTCTTAGTTGTATGTTAATTTATCTTTATTATGACATACAATCATACATCTTTATATACTTAATTTAATATGTGATAATGGCCTACCATATATATGCTACATGTCACGTATATTTGTTATAAACATCAACTATGTTTATTATGTTATAATTCAGTAGGCTTATAACTACCTTTAGTGGTTTGATTCTTGATGTTATAATTCAGTAGGCTTATAACTACCTTTAGTGATTTGATTCTTGATTTAGAATACTACTAATGAAGTGTAAGAACAAAGATGATAATGGAGAGAAAGAAAGAAACACTTTGTAAGTGTGAGAAATGGTGCAAGTTTAATGCTTGCATTCATGAGTATTTATAGCCTAAAATCTCAATATAAAAATACATACTTTGTGTACCAAAATTGACTATATATATACACCAAAATTGACTATCCATATCTATATTATTATTATTATTATAACACTCCCCCTTGGATAGCAATTTTATTTTGTTGAAGATCAACTATAAATTACTGCCTCGTTAAAAACCTTGCTAAAGAAAACCCAGTGGAAAAAAACTTTAGCTAAGGGAAAAAGAGTGCAGCATGGAGTTGACTCCCCCTCAAGTAGACATCGCTTCAGCTGTTACATCTTTTGAACATGTCTCATGCCAATGTTATGAACGTGTGTTCTGAAAATAGCAGTTGGAAGTGCTTTCGTGAAAAGATCAGCAGAGTTTTTGCTAGATTGCACATATCTCATTTCAATCTGGTTGTCCTTAATGAGATTTTGAGTGTATGAGAAGAATCTAGGTGGTATGTGTTTTGTTCGGTCACTTTTGATATACCCTTCTTTCATCTGTGCTATGCAAGCTGCATTATCTTCAAAGATAGTTGTTGGACTTTTATCGCGTTCTAGTCCACAAGAATCAGTAATGAGTTGTGTCATTGATCTCAACCAAAAACATTCTCGAGTAGCTTCATGTAATGCAATCACTTCGGCATGATTTGACGATGTAGTAACAAGTGTTTGTTTTTGAGAACGCCATGATATTGCAGTACCTCCATTTAGGAATACATATCCAGTTTGAGATTTAGCTTTATGTGGATCAGATAAATAACCTGCATCTGCATAACCAACCAAATCTTGTTTTGATTCGTTAGAATAAAATAATCCTAAATCAGTAGTTCCTCGAAGGTATCGAAATATGTGTTTGATCCCATTCCAGTGTCTTTTGGTAGGAGCAGAGCTGAACCTTGCCAACAAATTAACTGCAAAAGAAATGTCAGGTCTTGTACAATTTGTAAGATACATAAGAGCTCCAATTGCACTAAGATATGGTACTTCTGGTCCAAGAATGTCTTCTTGATCTTCACATGGACGAAATGGATCAGCTTCAACATTGAGTGATCTAACAACCATAGGAGTATTTAATGGTTTTGCCTTGTCCATATTGAAACGTTTCAAAATCTTTTCAGTATATGTTGTTTGATGTACAAGTAAACCATTAGGCATATGCTCAATTTGTAAACCAAGGCAATACTTGGTTTTTCCGAGATCTTTCATTTCAAATTCTTTCTTTAGAAGTTGAATGGCTTCATGGATCTCTTTATTTGTACCTATGATGTTAAGATCATCAACATAAACAGCTATGATCACATATCCGGATGTTGTTTTCTTAATGAAAACACAAGGGCAAGTAAGATTATTTGTATACCCTTTGCTTATCAAGTAATCACTTAATCGGTTATACCACATACGTCCCGATTGTTTTAACCCATATAAAGATCTTTGTAATTTAATCGAATACATTTCTTTGGGTTTTGCATTTGATGCTTCTGGTACCTTAAATCCTTCAGGTATCTTCATATATATATCACTATCAAGTGATCCATATAGATAAGCAGTCACAACATCCATGAGATGCATTTCTAAATTTTTAGAAACTGCCAGACTGATTAAGTACCTAAAAGTAATTGCATCCATAACAGGAGAATAAGTTTCTTCATAATCAATTCCCGGTCTTTGAGAAAAACCTTGAGCTACAAGTCTAGCTTTATACCTTGTAACTTCATTTTTCTCATTTCTTTTTCGGACAAAAATCCATCTGTATCCTACAGGTTTCACATCTTTAGGAGTGAGAATGATGGATCCGAAAACTTTTCTTTTATTGAGTGATTCTAATTCAGCTCGTATTGCTTCTTTCCATTGAGCCCAATCATGTCTATTTTGACATTCAACCATAGATGTTGGTTCTGGATCATCATCATTATTCATGATGTCATATGCAACATTAAATGAAAATTTCTCATCAATATTTTTCATTTCATTTCGGTTCCATAATATTTTTGAATATGCATAATTGATTGCAATTTCTGTATTGACATCATCAATCTCCTCTGCAGTAGGAATACTGATTTGTGGTTCTTCTTGAACACTTTCTTTTACTTCATTATCAGCTGATTTTCTTTTTCGAGGATTTTTATCCTTTGAACCGATTGGTCTTCCACGTTTCTGACGTGGCAAAGATTCATGAGTGACGTTATTGCCAGCTTTTGGAATTTCAATTCGAGCTGGAGTATTTACTGCTGGTATATATGATTTTGTCACCGTTTTTGTATCTGTAAATGCATCAGGCAATTGATTTGCAAGTTCTTGTATATGCATTATCTTTTGAACTTCTGTCTCGCATTCTTTTGTGCGAGGATCAAGATACTTTAATTGAGGTTCACACCATGAAACATCATTTTCTTTATTTTTCATTTCTCCCCCTAATCTAGGGAACAATGTTTCATTAAAATGACAATCAGCAAAACGTGCTGTAAAAACGTCACCTGTCATAGGTTCAATATACCTTAATATTGAAGATGTTTCATATCCAACATATATTCCCAACCTCCTTTGAGGACCCATTTTTGTACGTTGTGGTGTCGCAATTGGAACATACACTGCACAACCAAATGTTCTAAGATGGGAAATATTTGGCTCTTGACCAAAAGCAAGTTGTAGGGGGGAATATTTATGACTTGCACTTGGTCTGATGCGAATCAATGCAGCAGCATGTAAAATTGCATGACCCCATATAGATACAGGGAGTTTTGTTCTCATTATCAATGGTCTAGCGATTAACTGTAAACGTTTAATCAATGACTCGGCTAAACCATTTTGTGTATGCACATGAGCAACAGAATGTTCAACAACAATTCCTATAGACATGCAATAGTCATTGAATGCTTGGGATGTAAATTCACCAGCATTATCAAGTCTCACCCTTTTAATGGTGTAATCAGGAAAATGAGCTCTCAATTTAATAATTTGGGCAAGAAATTTTGCAAATGCCACATTACGGCTTGATAACAGACAAACATGAGACCATCTGCTAGATGCGTCTATTAGAACCATGAAATATCTAAATGGTCCACATGGTGGATGAATTGGTCCACATATATCACCTTGAATTCTTTCAAGAAACATTGGTGATTCTTTCTCAACCTTAAGTGGTGAGGGTCTAGTTATCAATTTTCCAAGAGAGCAAGATGTACATGGAACCATTGTATCATGATGGATTTTTCTATCCTTTAGTGGATGTCCATGAGTACATTCAATAATCCTTTTCATCATTGTTGATCCTGGATGGCCTAATCTGTTATGCCATAAACTGAATACACCAGGATCAATATATTTTTCGTTAACTACCATATGTATTTCTGGTACATTTATATGTGTATAATGTAATCCAGAACTAAGTCTTGGCAGTTTTTCAACCACATGACTCTTGTCAGTGATACTTAAATATTTCTCATTTTCTGTTGTCACTGACTGATAATCATACCCGTTAAGGTATATGTCGGAGAAACTCAATAAATTTCTGCTTGACTTGGGAGAAAATAAGGCATCATTTATTAAAAATTTTGTACCATTTGGTAGTATGAAATTTGCCTTTCCTATCCCTTTTATCAAGTTAGCAGGTCCTGATATTGTATGTATAGTTCCTTCCGTTGGTTTTAGATCAATAAAATATTTCTCGGATTTAAGTATAGTGTGTGTAGTTCCACTGTCTGCTATACAGAGATCTCCACCACTTGATTGATGTTGTATTCCAGCAAAATTCATATTGAACTTCATATATAAGAAATAAATAGTGAGTACATTAATATTACACAATATTTTAAACGCAAATAGATAGTACTGAAACATTTAGCAAACATAATGACAAAGACAGACGATATTAAATCGTTTATTTTTCAAAAGACACACAACTTAAACATTCAAGAAATCTTCATATAAATCAGATGGTTTCTCAGTGACTGTTGGATCAATATTATCCACAAAATTTACTTCCTTTTCTTTACCTTTCAGCGAATCCTGATACATCTTAACAAGATGTTTAGATGTTCGGCAAGTATTAGCCCAGTGGCCCATTCTACCACATCTGTAGCAAGATTCTTCAGAATTTTTAGAAGAATTTTCTTCAACATCTTGTTTAATGGGCTTGTTTTGTGGTTGATATTTATATTTTCGTGGATTACTATTTCTTTGACCACCACGGCCACGACCACGACCACGTCCACGCCCATTACCATTACCATAAGGATGGTTTCTACCATAGTTATGGCTTTTGGCATGATGATGGTGATGGTTATTATAACCACGACCTTGCCCGCGTCCTTGTCCCTGTTTATAATTATTTGCAGTATTTGCTTCAGGGATTGCAAGTGTACCAGTAGGACGGGATTGCTGATTTTTCATTAATAGCTCATCATTTTGCTCTGCAACTAAGAGATATGAATTAAGTTCAGGATATGTTTTGAACTTTAGCATTCTCAAATTTCTTTGCACTGTGATGTTTGCAGCATTCATTGTGGAGAAAGTTTTCTCCATCATGTCTGCATCACTAATTTCATGTCCACAGAATTTAAGTTGTGAACATGTATTATACAGAGCTGAGCTGTATTCATTTACTTTCTTAAAGTCTTGGAACCTTAATGTTCTCCATTGCTCCATTGCAGCTGGAAGTAAAATTTCTCTTTGATTATTGAATCTGCTTTTGAGACCTTCCCATAAAACATGGGGATCTTCTACAGTCACATAATTATTTTGTAAGCATTCATCAATATGTTGATGAATAAAGCAACATGCCGTAGCTTGTTCTTTTTCAGAACAAGTGTTGTTTTCATTTATGGTTTCAAGAATGCCCATTGATTTAAGATGCATTTTTACTTTTATAACCCATGGCATGTAGTTGTTTCCAGTTGATTCTAAAGGAGTAAATTTAAGCTTTTCCAGATTCGACATTTTCTATTATCAAAAATTAAAACAAACATCATGATAAATTAGAGTCAATTTATATTCATAAGTATATAAACATTAAACATAAATTTAATATAACATAAATGATAAGTAGGTGACAGTGTCGACCATGTGTAAGCAATCATAAATAAATGTTATATAACAAAAATATAAATATTAGTAAACATAAATGAAAATTTGGCGACAGTGTCGACCATATATTTTTTCAGGTGGTATAACCGACCTATATCATTCTGGTGGTATAACCGACCATATATCATTTTGGTGGTATAACCGACCATATATCATTTTGGTGGTATAACCGACCATATATCGTTTTGGTGGCAGAGCCAACCATATTTAGTATTAAGATTATCGTGCTGATAACGTGTTATAATTCAGTAGGCTTATAACTACCTTTAGTGGTTTGATTCTTGATGTTATAATTCAGTAGGCTTATAACTACCTTTAGTGATTTGATTCTTGATTTAGAATACTACTAATGAAGTGTAAGAACAAAGATGATAATGGAGAGAAAGAAAGAAACACTTTGTAAGTGTGAGAAATGGTGCAAGTTTAATGCTTGCATTCATGAGTATTTATAGCCTAAAATCTCAATATAAAAATACATACTTTGTGTACCAAAATTGACTATATATATACACCAAAATTGACTATCCATATCTATATTATTATTATTATTATAACATATTAGACATTTATAAAAGCGCTGTCTCATGCTTGTTTATTTTCCATGCTAAGTTGTTAAATGATACGGAGTATTAGAGAGGTGTGGAGATAGGCGATGCAAGGGATGTTTTGTCATCTTCAAGTGGGTTAATTAGTCTTAATACTAAATGCCGTATTTTTTAATCCATCATGCACATATATTAGTATTACTGATAGTATATTACGGAGTATTTGTTATTATTCACAATAGCTTTTCAATAGCTTTTGAGTGGGTTTGGATGACATTATTTAAGAACTTGTAGAAACTAATACAGCAGAGCTTATAATTTTTAGAAGCATGTAAGTTTTGTTTGAAACTAATAAAGTAGAGCTTGTAATCTTATAAACGCACTTAATTGGTTTTGGGACAAATGTGAAATTTTCACTGGTTGCAATGCTTCTTTCGTAACCCTGGTACCTAAGAAGCTAGACCCACTGGGGTTAAACGATTTTCGTCACATTAGTCTAATTGGGTGCTACTACAAGATTCTTGCGAAAATCCTTTCCATCCGAATTCGCAACGTGTTACCGAGTCTTATTAGTAAAGAACAAAGCGCGTTCCTAAAGGGTAGATACATATTGAATGGTGCACTCATTGTAAACGAGTCAATTGTGTTTCTTAAAAAGAATTAAAGGAAAAGTCTAGTGTTCAAGGTCGATTTTGAGAAAGCATTTGATAGCCTAAGTTGAGATTTCCTTCTCGAGATTATGAAGCGAATGGGTTTTGGGGATAGATTTCGGAGGTGGATCTTAGCTTGTCTCAAATCTGCTTCTATCTCTATACTTGTTAACGGGTCGCCTACTAACGAGTTTTATATTGAACGTGGAGTAATACAAGGTGACTCGTTTGTAGCGACCCCGACAAATCGTCAATTGACGGCGTCGACTACTTAGGTCCCGTTGCGTGGTCATAGGTCCTTATCGTGACGTTTGACCAAAGATATGTCGCATTCCTTTCAAAAATAAAGATTGTTTCAAAGTTTACAAGAATTGTTCATCCAAAAGTTACGTTACAAGGTTATAGTTACATGTGAAACCTATGCGACACAGTTTTAAAGAAAGTCAAAAGACGCTCCATGAAATGCATGTATACTCGACATCCAAAGTAAGTATCAAATAATGAGCGGAAGCATGTTTCACATATCGTTCAAAGACCTGAGAAAAACATAGAAATCTGTCAACGAAAACGTTGGTGAAATCATAGGTTTAAATAAGTAAGTGAGTAAAAGTAAGTCGAACCACAAGATTTGCAACATTGATGAAATAGTAATACATTCTAAAAGTTAATATTCACGAGCACCCAATTATCAAGGCTTAACATTCCGTCCGTTGAACCCCATTAATAGTGCTAGAACAACACTGTTTCTCGAAAATATATTTCATCCGTAGACGGTAGCGAACCGTCCGAGATGAGGGTTTGTCAAACCCATATGGCCATACAACATAAGTTCACGCCTACACTTACACACTGCAAGAGTAACTAATGATAATCGAATTGAGGATTTTGTTCTAAACTCGTATGTAGAATATTTGTTTTCCTCTACTTGTGTTCACTTAGTTAAAAAGAAATGTTTATGTTTTCTCATCCCAAATGTAAGTTCAAAAGAGTAAAAGTGGGACTATGATCTCACATTGAGTGCAAGAATAATAAAGTACTTCAACAAGTAAACGCGTGTAAAGACAAAGCTAGTCTTGACCTAAACATATAGGTTGTATCAATAACGGTAAACACGATAGGTCAAAGATGTTCAATTAGTCATATGGCTCGTTACGACTCGATTATGAAGCATGTGAATCAAATTGTCAAGTTTCATGCAAGATACAAGTAAAGAATCATGTTAGAAAGATTGCATAATCATTTGGTCAAGTTTGACAAAAAGTCAAACTTTGGTCGGTCAAAGTCAACGAAAAAGTCGACACATTCGGGTCGGGTCCCGAACTATTTTTCTGAGGTTTTTATTCAT
The DNA here is from genome assembly GCF_046630445.1 of Rutidosis leptorrhynchoides. Taxonomy (NCBI): domain Eukaryota; kingdom Viridiplantae; phylum Streptophyta; class Magnoliopsida; order Asterales; family Asteraceae; genus Rutidosis; species Rutidosis leptorrhynchoides. The sequence continues at coordinate 630,215,745 of NC_092336.1, forward strand.
ATATAAGCATGTTAGAACAAGTCTCATGTGAATCGGAGGTCCATAGCGTGCCAAACATTTTTCTTATTTTGACCAAGGAGGTCAGAACCTGGACACGGCTTATGCCGCGCCGCGGTCCACAATTGTCGCGCCGCGACAATACACGGGAGCTGGTAACTGGCCAGTTTCAGTTTTTCTAAGTCCAAACCAAAATCTTTTCATGCACAAAACACAAACCGAAAACACTTAGAACTCGCACCTTATATCGTTGGAAAGCTCTTTTGACAAGGAACACAACTAAACATGTTTCATCAAACAAAAACATCATTTCCAATAACCGATTTCTCGTCAAGTGATCATTTAAAGTCCGTTTTCCAAGTTTCAAGTTCTTGAAATGCATTACATGATTTGGGAATTGATAATGCTAAAAACGAACATATATTTCATAGCATTATTCCTCAAGAAAGACAAGCTTTTAGTTGCAATTGTTCTATTTAGAAGTGATATTCGTTTAAATAATAAAAGGTGAAGACAAAAGACAGATTCGACGAATTAAAGACGCAAACGACCAAAAAGCTCAAAAGTACAAAATACAATCAAAGAGGTTCCAATTATTGATAAGAAACGTCTCGAAATTACAAGAGTACAAGATATTAAATTGTACGCAAGGACGTTTGAAAATCCGGAACCGGGACCAGAGTCAACTCTCAACGCTCGACGCAACGGACTAAAAATTACAAGTTAACTATGCACATAAATATAATATAATATTTAAATAATTCTTATAATTATTTAATATATTATATTTATTTAAAACCGTCGGTAAACAAAGAGCCAAACTCCTCTGAGCTGTAATTTCAAACTCCGCGACTCGCGGAGTTTGAAGGAAAATTTGGCCGCGAGTCGCGGACCCCCAAAATGAGAAACTGCCTATAAAGCCAACCGAATTCTGAGCATTTATCATCATCTTTTTCTTCTTCTCTCATAATACTACGTAAATATTTATATTTATATTTTAATTTTAATTTTAATTTTAATTATAATTCTAATAATAAGGGTATGTTAGCGAATGTTGTAAGGGTGTAAGTCGAAATTCTGTCCGTGTAACACTACGCTATTTTTAATCATTGTAAGTTATGTTCAACCTTTTTACATTAATGTCTCGTAGCTAAGTTATTATTATGCTTATTTAATCCGAAGTAATCATGATGTTGGGCTAATTACTAAAATTGGGTAATTGGGCTTTGTACCATAATTGGGGTTTGGACAAAAGAACGACACTTGTGGAAATTAGACTATGAGCTATTAATGGGCTTTATATTTGTTTAACTAAATGATAGTTTGTTAATGTTAATATAAAGATTTACAATTGGGCGTCCCTATAAATTACCATATACACTCGATCGGACACGATGGGCGGGGTATTTATATGTACGAATAATCGTTCATTTAACCGGACACGGGAATGGATTAATAACCACTAGAATAATTAAAACAGGGGTGAAATTATGTACAAGGACACTTGGTATAATTGATAACAAAATATTAAAACCTTGGGTTACACTCAGTCGACATCCTGGTGTAATTATTAAACAAAGTATTAAAATCTTGTTACAGTTTAAGTCCCCAATTAGTTGGAATATTTAACTTCGGGTATAAGAATAATTTGACGAGGACACTCGCACTTTATATTTATGACTGATGGACTGTTATGGACAAAAACCAGACGGACATATTAAATAATCCAGGACAAAGGACAATTAACCCATGGGCATAAAACTAAAATCAACACGTCAAACATCATGATTACGGAAGTTTAAATAAGCATAATTCTTTTATTTCATATTTAATTTCCTTTATTTTATATTTAATTGCACTTCTAATTATCGCATTTTTATTGTTATTGTATTTAATTGCACTTTTAATTATCGTACTTTTTAATTATCGCAAGTTTATTTTATCGCACTTTTATTATTCGCAATTTCATTATCGTTATTTACTTTATGCTTTAATTTAAGTCTTGTATTTATTTTTAATATTTTACATTTGGTTTTAACTGCGACTAAAGTTTTAAAATCGACAAACCGGTCATTAAACGGTAAAAACCCCCCTTTATAATAATAATATTACTTATATATATATATATATATTTGTATTTTTATAAAAGTAAACTAATATAGCGTTAAGCTTTGTTTAAAAAGATTCCCCATGGAACGAACCGGACTTACTAAAAACTACACTACTGTACGATTAGGTACACTGCCTATAAGTGTTGTAGCAAGGTTTAAGTATATCCATTCTATAAATAAATAAATATCTTGTGTAAAATTGTATCGTATTTAATAGTATTTTCTGTAAAAATATAAGCTATTTTATATACTACTCTGCTAAAACATCAAGTATTTTTGGCGCCGCTGCCGGGGAACTACTCTTAAAAGCCGGAAGCGCAACGCTAATATAAAAAAAAAAATTTAGTTTACTTTTATTAAAATTCGTTTTTATAAAAATACGTTTTAAATATTCAAAAATATAAAAAGAAAAGCAAAAATATAAATATTTTTAGGAGTTTGATAAATATTTAAGTTTTATAAAGTTTCTTTAGTTTGTAAAAATATAAGTTTTAATTAATTTATTTTATAAATATATTTTATAAATATAAAAAAACTGAAAAAAAAATATAAATATATATAAATCTATTTTTTTATTGTTATAAAGTATTTTATTTTTATCTTAGTTATTAAAGATAAGTTTTATTTAAATTATATAAATATTTTAATTAGATAATATAAACAGAAAATATAAAAACAGAAAACAGAAAATAAAAAAAAATAAAGAAAAACGCGTCGAATTTTAAACCTGTCAGTTGAAATTTGAAACCCCGCGAGTCGCGGGGTTTGATGCTTTGAATACCGCAAGTCGCGGAGATAACCTGACACGCTGACAGAACCCTAATCAGGCATTAATTACGAATAATTATTATAATTATTAATATAAAACCCTAATTAGGTTTTAATTAAATAATTATTTTAGTTTTTATTAATATTTTGTTTAATTAGTTTAATTAATTTGTAAAATTAGTAAGTTTTAATAAATAAATAATATAAAAATAATATTTTTATAAAAATTGTACTTTTTACAACTTTTTGTATATTTTTATATTTTGTCCCTTTTCAATCGTTTTAACGTAATATTTGTATTTTTAGCTCATATTTAGTTTTAAACTTAGTTTTTGCCATAGTTATTTTTACTTCTAGATTTTTAGGCTTTGCCGTAGAATTCCTTAAGTGCTTTTTATTTAGACTAAGATTTAGGTGCTTTAGAATTTTGCGACGCCTTTTTAAGTTTTAGTTTCTTTTTAAGTTATTTCCATTTGGGATATAGTTTTTTCTGTAAGCTTTAATATTTTTAGACACCTTTTACTATGTACCAATTATCATTCCAATTAGTTATCTCAATTTGCGATTATAATTTTAAGTTAGTTGTAGTAATAAGGTTAGGTTAGTCAAGTATTTTTAAGTTTTATAAGTTTCTTTTATTTTTCCGTCACCTTTTATCTTTCTTTCTTATTTTTCTTTTTCTAGTTTTTTCCGACGAACTCTTTTTCTTTCTTATTTCTCGCTATTCTAGTTTTAGGACATAGATTTTTATTCTACTTCTTATCTAAATTTCTTAAAATTACGAAAATTTATTTTAAGTGGTTAAATTGATAGACATCAAAATTTTCTGGTTCGTAGTAATAGTTGGATTTGTACGTGGACCGGGTTATTGGAGCCAAACAGTCCTCAATTATATTGAGACCAAACGAATCCTGCCCCTCTGCTGCATCTTTTGGCTATTCGAAACGTGGGCAAAATCAGAAAAGTCTATTGATTGGATAACTTATTATAATTTTTCTTTCCTTTTAAAAAACTAATAGGATATTCAGTGAATGCACCGAGCAAGACGTTCACCACCTTTTGTACGTTCACCACCTGTAACTAGATCAAGACATTTAGCAAATATTACTGCCGTTGATTTCTCTTTAGAATCGTCATCCAGTCGACCATGTACTTCAGTTCAAATTTCCAATAATCCATTTTTTGAACCCGACCTCACAATTGAGAATCCGAAGAATATTCAGGAACGATTCGTAGATCCTGAACCACTAAACTTTCCCCCGGAACCACCAATCATTCAAACAGAGATTGTTGAGGAACGAACCATTAAATCAGAATCATCTAGTGATACCGATTCAACAAATTCAATTATGGAGAATCTGGAACCTTTAAGTATGGAAGACCGAATGAGAGCTAAACGCACTGGCCAAGGTCACGCAATTACTCATCCAGACATTAATGCGCCAGATTATGAAATCAAAGGACAAATTCTACACATGGTGACTAATCAATGCCAATTTAGTGGTGCGCCGAAGGAAGATCCAAATGAACATTTACGTACCTTTAATAGGATCTGCACACTATTTAAAATCCGAGAAGTGGAGGATGAACAGATATATCTCATGTTATTTCCCTAGATTTTAAAGGGAGAAGCCAAAGATTGGTTGGAATCGTTACCTGAAGGGGCGATCGATACCTGGGACGTTTTAGTTGACAAATTTCTTAAACAATTTTTTCCGGAATCTAAAGCCGTAAGACTTCAAGCAGAAATTGTTACGTTCACACAGAAACCGAATGAAAATTTATATGAGGCATGGACAAGATATGGAAAGTTGTTAAGAGGATGTCCGCAACATGGTTTAGACACCTGTCAAATAGTACAAATATTCTACCAAGGATGCGACATCACTACAAGAAAAGACATAGATATAGCAGCTGGTGGTTCTATTATGAAGAAAACCGAAACTGATGCTTACAAAATTATTGATAACACTGCTTCCCACTCACATGAGTGGCACCAAGAAAAAGATATCGTTAGATCATCTAAAGCAGCTAGAGCCGATTCTAGCCATGACTTAGATTCCATTTCCGCAAAGATAGATGCTGTCGAGAGACGAATGGAAAAGATGACTAAAGATATTCACTCAATACGAATTAGTTGTGAGCAGTGTGGAGGACCACATTTGACAAAAGATTGTCTCAGTATTGAATTAACAATGGAACAAAGAGAGAATATTTCATACATAAACCAAAGGCCTGGAAATAATTATCAGAATAATTATCAACCGCCAAGACCGATTTACAATCAAAACCAGAATTATAACCGAAATATTCCATACAACAACCAACAAGGTCCTAGCAATCAACAAGTATCCAATAATACTTACAATCAGCAAAGACCTATTTTTCAAAACAAACCACCACAACAAACCGATGATAAAAAGCCGAATTTAGAAGATATGATGACGAAGCTAGTTGAAACTCAAACGCAGTTTTTCACATCTCAGAAACAAACTAATGAACAAAATGCTCAAGCATTTAGAAATCAACAAGCTTCTATTCAAAATCTGGAATAAGAAGTAAGTAACCTAGCAAGGTTAATAGGTGAAAGAAAACCGGGAAGTCTACCTAGTGATACAAATGCTAACCCCCGGAATGAAACAGCTAAAGCTATTACCACAAGAAGTGGTACAACACTTAAACTACCTGAAATACCTGTAACTTCTGATGAAGCTATTCCTACTCCACAAGAACCACAACCTGATCAAGATAAGGAAAAAGAACCGGTAGTTGAAAAAGTTAATGAAGATAACACAGTTAAGGCTAAACCTTATGTTAAACCATACCAACCACCACTTCCTTACCCGAGTAAAATGAAGAAAGAGAAACTTGAAGCCGAGCAATCCAAATTCTTGGATATGTTTAAACAGATAAATGTAAATCTTCCTTTCATTGATGTAATTTCAGGAATGCCTAGATATGCTAAATTCTTGAAAGATCTAATCTCAAATAGAAAGAAAATGGAAGAACTCTCGGCTGTTACTATGAATGCTAATTGTAACGACCCGTCAAAATCGCTATTGACGCGGCACGTTAATCATTGATTCCACAGTGAGGTTTTGACCTCTATATGATACGTTTTGATAAAATATTGCATTCATTAAAATAAGTGACTTTCTAAACATAGAAAGTTATAAACATGTGGGCAAGTGCTTAGGTATAAGCAAAACCCCGAAATACATAAGTCTTTAATTTACAGGTTGACATCACAGTCCAATTATTTATTACACAACGCAGTTTTATTTTGAATGCAATAAACTTTGTACAAAGCATGAGAGACTCCATGCAGGCAACAAGCACATCACAGCGGAAGCATTCTAAAGACCTGAGAATAAAACATGCTAAAAAGTCAACACGAATGTTGGTGAGTTATAGGTTTAATTGCTCGAGTCATAAACATATATAAAGATAGACCACAAGATTTCATCAAAAGTTAATAGATTCTACGTAACAGAGCACCCTGGTAACTAAACTTAACGCTATAGTGATAATTACCTCATTCGTTTTAATACACGCAAACCAACGTGTCTTAAACTCAAATAACATACGTCCGTTAAAAGGCTAGCGCTCTAGCTCGGACGGGGATGTCAAGCCCTATGGATCCATATACAATTATTCGCGCCCACCAGTCCATATCCTATGTACTGGCAGCTACTAGTTACCAAAGCTAAGGGATTTTCGGTTTAACTCAGTGTAGAATTTTGTATGTACTTGTGTCTTATTGCGTTTAAAATAAATTGCATGTATTCTCAGCCCAAAAATATTTAAAGTATTTAAAAAGGGAGACTATAACTCACAGTTCAATATTGAGACTCAATATTGCAGGCAAATTGCGTAGACGTAATGATGGTAGACGACTGTATGGTTGGCCTTAGATTCAAGAACAATACCCCGAACAATACCCAATATTTCCTTATTTTAAAACGGTTTGAAACCCGAATTAAAAATACCCTCGAATATACTTTATTATTATTAAACTTAAATTATAATTATAATTATAATTATAAATTAAAACTTATTACAGATATATTTATGAAAAATATCGTCGAGCAAAACTGACCTTTTATAGTACTTTTCGATTTACTGTAGCTCATGCGATCGCATGAGTTTTCAGTGTTTTTGCCATGCGATCGCATGGCCGCCTTTTCTGTTTTTGTTTGCTAGTTCGTCGACATCAAATAGTGTTTACTGTAGCAAATAGTGTTTACTGTAGCAAATAGTGTTTACTGTAGCAAATAGTGTTTTACTGTAGCAAATAGTGTTTCACTGTAGCAAATCACTGTAGCAAACTCGTTTTCACTGTAGCCTGTAGCAAAATACGGTTTCACTGTAGCAAATAGTGTTTTACTGTAGCAAATTGTGTTTTACTGTAGCAAAGTAATTTTTACTGTAACAAATAGGGTTTTACTGTAGAAAAGTCGTTTTTACTTGTACATATATATATACATACATATAATTGTTCATGAATCGTCGAGAGTAATCAAAAGTAATTGTATATATGAAACAGTTCTAAAATTTTGAGACTCAATCTAACAGACTTTGTTTAGCGTGTTAAAATAATAAACCGTATAGAGAATTGGTTTAAATAAGTCAAAAAAATTTTGGGTCATCACAGTACCTCCCCCTTAAAGAAAATTTCGTCCCGAAATTTTGAGTAGTACCTGTTTCATGAGCGATATCAGTGAACAAATGTGGATACTTTTGCTTCATTTGATCCTCACGTTCCCAAGTAAACTCGGGTCCTCGTCTAGCGTTCCAACGAACTCTAACTATCGGTATTTTGCTTTGTTTTAATTGTTTGACCTCACGGTCCATGATTTCAACAGGTTCTTCGACAAAATGGAGTTTATCATTGATTCGTATTTCGTCAAGAGGAATTATGACATCCTCTTCAGCTAAACATTTCTTCAAATTTGACACGTGAAATGTGTCGTGAACACTACTAAGTTCTTGTGGTAGCCTTAATCGATAAGCAACTGCTCCAATTCTTTCGGTGATTTCAAAGGGTCCTACATACCTAGGACTTAGCTTTCCTCGTTTACCGAATCGTACAACGCCTTTCCAGGGTGACACTTTCAACATGACTTTGTCGCCCACTTGAAATTCTAGCGGTTTTCTTCTTACATCAGCATAACTCTTTTGGCGACTCATGGCCGTTTTCAATCGCTGTTGTATTTGAATGATCTTTTCGGTGGTTTCATGAATAATTTCTGGTCCAGTAAGTTGTCTTTCTCCTACTTCACTCCAACAGATAGGAGATCTGCACTTTCTACCGTAAAGTGCTTCAAATGGCGCTGCGTTGATGCTCGTATGATAGCTGTTATTGTATGAAAATTCTGCCAACGGTAAGTGTCGATCCCAACTGGTTCCAAAGTCAATCACGCAAGCCCGTAACATGTCTTCCAATGTTTGTATTGTTCTTTCACTTTGACCATCTGTCTGTGGGTGATAAGCGGTGCTCATATCTAATCGAGTTCCCAATGCTTTTTGTAATGACTGCCAGAAACGTGATGTGAATCGGGTGTCGCGATCAGATATGATAGAGATGGGTACACCATGCCTGGAAACTACTTCCTTCAAATATAGGCGTGCTAATTTCTCCATACTGTCTGTCTCCTTTATTGGTAGAAAGTGAGCTGATTTAGTTAGACGATCAACTATCACCCAAATAGTATCATGACTACTTGCAGTCCTTGGCAATTTCGTAATGAAATCCATAGTTATTCTTTCCCATTTCCACTGCGGAATTTCTGGTTGTTGCAGTAATCCTGACGGCTTTTGGTGCTCAGCTTTGACCTTTGCACACGTCAAACATTTGCTTACATAAGTAGCAATTTCTGTCTTCATATTAGGCCACCAATAAAACTTCTTGAGATCGTGGTACATTTTCCCGTTTCCTGGGTGAATTGAGTACCTCGTTTTGTGTGCTTCATCTAGTACTAGTTGCCTTAGATTACCATGTTTTGGTACCCATATCCTATTAGCAAAATACAGGGTTCCATCGGCTTTTACTTCAAGCTGTTTTTCTAACCCTCTGCTTATTTCGCCTTTTTCATTTTCTTCTTTTAAAGCCTCTAACTGTGCTGCTTGAATTTGCTTTGTGAGATCAGTACGAATTGTAATATTCAAAGCTCGGACCCTAAGAGGTTTTACTCTTTCTTTTCGACTTAGGGCATCAGCTACAACATTAGCCTTTCCGGGGTGGTAACGGATTTCACAATCGTAATCGTTTAACAACTCTACCCAGCGACGTTGCCTCATATTGAGTTGTTTTTGATCAAAAATATGCTGAAGACTCTTATGGTCGGTGTACACCGTACACTTGGTGCCATATAGATAGTGTCTCCATATTTTGAGTGCAAAAACTACTGCTCCAAGTTCTAAATCGTGCGTCGTATAGTTCTTTTCATGAATTTTTAGTTGTCGTGAGGCATATGCGATGACTTTTGTGCATTGCATTAATACACATCCTAAACCTTGGCGTGAAGCATCACAATAGATCACGAAATCATCATTTCCTTCCGGTAATGACAAAATGGGTGCAGACGTTAACTTCTTCTTTAATAACTGGAATGAGGATTCCTGTTCTGTGGACCAATCATACTTCTTTCCCTTTTGAGTCAATGAAGTTAAGGGTTTGGCGATTCTAGAGAAATCTTGAATGAATCTTCGGTAGTAACCAGCAAGACCTAAGAATTGGCGAATTTGTGTTGGAGTCTTCGGGGTTTCCCATTTACTAATGGCTTCGATCTTGGCGGGGTCAACTTTAATTCCATGTTTACTGACAACATGGCCCAAAAATTGTACTTCTTGTAACCAGAAATCACACTTCGAAAATTTTGCGTACAATTCTTCTTTCTTGAGTATCTCCAGTACCAGTCTTAAGTGTTGCTCATGTTCTTCCTTGTTCTTCGAGTAAATCAATATGTCGTCGATAAAAACAATGATAAATTTGTCTAAATACGGTCTACAGATGCGATTCATTAGATCCATGAATACTGCTGGAGCATTAGTTAATCCAAAAGGCATGACTAGAAACTCATAGTGACCGTAACGGGTTCTGAACGCGGTTTTAGGAACATCTTCTTCCTTCACTCTCAGTTGATGATATCCGGAGCGTAGATCAATCTTAGAATAAACACTTGATCCTTGCAATTGATCAAACAAATCATCAATCCTCGGTAATGGGTACCGATTCTTGATCGTTAATTTGTTTAATTCTCGGTAATCTATGCACATTCTCATAGATCCATCCTTTTTCTTGACGAAAAGAATAGGAGCACCCCAAGGTGAAAAACTAGGACGAATAAATCCACGGTCCGATAATTCTTGCAACTGGTCTTGTAATTCTTGCATTTCTGAAGGTGCAAGTCTATATGGAGATCGGGCTACAGGTGCAGCTCTTGGTATGAGATCAATCTGGAATTCTACACATCTGTGTGGAGGTAGCCCCGGTAATTCTTCTGGAAATACTCCGGGATATTCTCTTACAACCGGCATGTCATTAATGCTTCTTTCTTCAGTATCGATCTTCTTTACATGTGCCAGAATAGCATAACAACCTTTTCTTATAAGTTTCTGGGCCTTCATACAGCTGATAAAGTTCAGCTTTGAGTTGCTCTTCTCCCCATAAATCATTAATGACGTTTCATCCTTACGAGGGATACGGATTGCTTTCTCAGCGCAAACAACTTCCGCTCTTGTTTTGGACATCCAGTCCATGCCAACGATTACGTCAAAACTTCCTAATTCTACGGGTATCAAATCGATTTTGAAGGTTTCACCAGCGAGATTCATTTCGCAACCATGGCAAATTTTATCGGCTTTTATCAGTTTACCATTAGCTAATTCAATAGTATATTTATCGTCTAGAGGTAATGATGCACATTTTAGTTTAAAACTAAAGTCTTTACACATATAACTTTTATCAGCACCCGTATCAAACATAATAGAAGCTAATTGATTATTAACGGTAAACGTACCCGTGACAAGATTAGGATCCTCACGTGCTTTACTGGCACTAACATTAAATGCCCTCCCACGTGCGGGTTCTTTGTTCTTCTCCTTATCAGGGCATTGATTTATAAAGTGACCAGACTTCCCGCATCCAAAACATTTCTTGACATCGGTCAGTTTTGTCTTTACTTCAGAAACGGTGGCATAACAATCTTTCGCCACATGTCCTTTCTTGTTGCACTTATCACAGACCACTTGACAATAACCTGCATGATGTGTGTAACATCTTTTGCAGAACGGATGGGGTCCCTTATAGTTTGGACTTGCAGTTGCCCCATCTTGTTTACCTTTAAAAGTTTCTTGTTTCTTCAGGTGAGTACTTTTGCCCTTATAGTCTTCCCATTTCCTCTTTCCTTCAGTTGTCTTGACTTCGGTAATTTGTGCCTTAATCGAACTCTCTGTGATCTGGTCCATGAGTTGGTGTGCCATTGTCATGGCTTCCTGCATCGTATTCGGTTTGGACGATGTAACATTTCCTTTGATATTGATCGATAAACCGTCAATATACATTTCTATCTTTCGTTTCTCATTTAGCACCAATTCGGGACACAACAAGGCTAGTTCCATGAAACGCTTTTCATAGTTATTGAGATTCGCGCCGATAACCTTCAGATTACGTAACTCAGATTCCATTTTTCTGATCTCGTTTCGAGGACAGTACTCCTCGATTAGCATCTTTTTCAGTTCTTCCCAAGAGATATCATATGCCGTATCTATTCCTTCTGCTTTAGCATAATTGTTCCACCAAGTAAGTGCACCATCTTGCAACGTGCACGAAGCATACTTTGACTTGTCTCCATTCGCACAATTACTGATTTTGAAAACGGACTCCATCTTTTCAAACCATCGGGTTAGACCGACTGGTCCCTCAGTTCCACTAAACGTCTGTGGTTTGCATCCTTGAAAAGTTTTGTATGAGCATCCGTTTCGTGAATTTGTGTTTACGGCTGCTGCTTTGGCTGCTGCTTCAGCTGTTGCTTTTGCTGCTTCGGTTGCAGCAATTCTTTCATTCACACGTTTCTCGACTAGTTGCTCAAACTCAGCATCCGACATTTGAGACATGTTTCTTCAATAAACACAACAGATATAATTTAATCATATAGAATATTATAGGTAAAATGAGTTGTCAATAGTTAATCGTAGCATATTAATAATATGAACCGATTATTATAAAAGCCTTTTCTTCTTATTAGCATTTTATAATTATTTCTAGGGTATTACCTACCCGTTAAGTTCATACATAATAGCTAGTACAAGGAATTAACTACTAAAATCCTAATAATATTCCACTATAAAAAATTATAGCGAGTTACTACATTATTATGTAATAATAATAATAAGAAGTAGTAATAATACAAATAATCATTCCATGCATTTATTATTAATAAACCAAAATAATACAATACCATACAATACTGATATTTTACATATGCTTATCTTACATAACAAGATAGAGTAGCACACATAAGCAATAAAATAGCGCATGGAAGATTTATGGTTGCGAGGTCGTTTATTCAGAACTATCAGAAACTTCTTCCCATTTGGTTCTCTCTGCCAATTGTTTGTGTGCACATGGTCCGACAGACATTCTGGCAGTGTATTTTATTTTTGGTTGGGGTTTTGAGGTACCCGTTACCTCAGTGGGTTTAATACAATAAGGGTGGTTACGGTCCGAATGGTCATGTTCCTTTTTAATAATTAAGGACTTTTTATTATTGTGGTTGTTTTTATTATCTATAGCAAGTTGGAATTTCTCCTTAGTGATCTCTTTTATTTCATTAGCGAAATCCTCCTCCTTACTGATCTCGTCTGATGACGAACTGTCTGAGTCATGTGTAGGAGAATATGATGACGAACTGCAAGAATATGTACCGGTGGTCATGAACCGAAATCTGCCAGGCGTAATCGGCACAACCCGCCCGTCGGCGGTATATCTGGACCAATGTCCATATTTGTTTAGAAATGGACGATCCTCGTTTACTCCAGGGATCATGGGTCCATGCCAACGATACTGTGGCTCCGGAAAACTAAAGCTGGGTGGAGCTGGAACCTCCTCTGGGTTTACCGGGAGTTGAGATTCCCCGGCTAACACAATTTCTTCTTTAATAGGTATTGGAACGCCCTTTTCAGTTGTGGATAGAATAGATTCAGTGTCCGATTCCGAGTCGTACAAAATGATAGGATTAGAGGAAGTCATCTATCACATAATTGAAACAACAATTACGTTAGCATATAAATATATCACATATAATGTTTTTGACCAAATAATAAGCAAAAATCAGTAAAAACAGATATGGTCATAGTCCAGACACACTAATGCATCCTAACAATTACCAGTTAAACACACTAATGTAATTTCTGGTTCCCTATGACCTCAAGCTCTGATACCAACTGTAACGACCCGTCAAAATCGCTATTGACGCGGCACGTTAATCATTGATTCCACAGTGAGGTTTTGACCTCTATATGATACGTTTTGATAAAATATTGCATTCATTAAAATAAGTGACTTTCTAAACATAGAAAGTTATAAACATGTGGGCAAGTGCTTAGGTATAAGCAAAACCCCGAAATACATAAGTCTTTAATTTACAGGTTGACATCACAGTCCAATTATTTATTACACAACGCAGTTTTATTTTGAATGCAATAAACTTTGTACAAAGCATGAGAGACTCCATGCAGGCAACAAGCACATCACAGCGGAAGCATTCTAAAGACCTGAGAATAAAACATGCTAAAAAGTCAACACGAATGTTGGTGAGTTATAGGTTTAATTGCTCGAGTCATAAACATATATAAAGATAGACCACAAGATTTCATCAAAAGTTAATAGATTCTACGTAACAGAGCACCCTGGTAACTAAACTTAACGCTATAGTGATAATTACCTCATTCGTTTTAATACACGCAAACCAACGTGTCTTAAACTCAAATAACATACATCCGTTAAAAGGCTAGCGCTCTAGCTCGGACGGGGATGTCAAGCCCTATGGATCCATATACAATTATTCGCGCCCACCAGTCCATATCCTATGTACTGGCAGCTACTAGTTACCAAAGCTAAGGGATTTTCGGTTTAACTCAGTGTAGAATTTTGTATGTACTTGTGTCTTATTGCGTTTAAAATAAATTGCATGTATTCTCAGCCCAAAAATATTTAAAGTATTTAAAAAGGGAGACTATAACTCACAGTTCAATATTGAGACTCAATATTGCAGGCAAATTGCGTAGACGTAATGATGGTAGACGACTGTATGGTTGGCCTTGGATTCAAGAACAATACCCCGAACAATACCCAATATTTCCTTATTTTAAAACGGTTTGAAACCCGAATTAAAAATACCCTCGAATATACTTTATTATTATTAAACTTAAATTATAATTATAATTATAATTATAAATTAAAACTTATTACAGATATATTTATGAAAAATATCGTCGAGCAAAACTGACCTTTTATAGTACTTTTCGATTTACTGTAGCTCATGCGATCGCATGAGTTTTCAGTGTTTTTGCCATGCGATCGCATGGCCGCCTTTTCTGTTTTTGTTTGCTAGTTCGTCGACATCAAATAGTGTTACTGTAGCAAATAGTGTTTACTGTAGCAAATAGTGTTTACTGTAGCAAATAGTGTTTACTGTAGCAAATAGTGTTTCACTGTAGCAAATCACTGTAGCAAACTCGTTTTCACTGTAGCCTGTAGCAAAATACGGTTTCACTGTAGCAAATAGTGTTTTACTGTAGCAAATTGTGTTTTACTGTAGCAAAGTAATTTTTACTGTAACAAATAGGGTTTTACTGTAGAAAAGTCGTTTTTACTTGTACATATATATATACATACATATAATTGTTCATGAATCGTCGAGAGTAATCAAAGGTAATTGTATATATGAAACAGTTCTAAAATTTTGAGACTCAATCTAACAGACTTTGTTTAGCGTGTTAAAATAATAAACCGTATAGAGAATTGGTTTAAATAAGTCAAAAAAATTTCGGGTCATCACACTAATTGTTCAGCAGTGCTGTTGAATAAGATACCAGAAAAACTATCTGATCCAGGAAGTTTCACAATTCCATGTTTTCTGGGTAGTCTTAGTTCAATAGAAGCATTGGCAGACTTAGGTGCTAGTATAAATCTAATGCCGTATTCACTATACGCTAAACTAGACCTTGGAGAATTGAAACCAACCAGAATAAGCATACAACTAGCCGATAGATCAATAAAATATCCTAGAGGGATAATGGAGAACATGCTAGTTAAAGTTGGTACTTTAGTATTTCCAGTAGATTTTGTTGTTTTGGACATGGAAGAAGATTCTCAAGTTCCTCTCATATTAGGAAGACCATTCTTAAACACGGCTAAAGCAATGATAGACGTGTTCGGTAAGAAATTGACCCTAAGTATAGAGGATGAGAGTGTTACCTTTTCAGTTGATAGAGCAATGCAACAACCACAATCTGCAGATGATACATGTTATTATATTCAAACTATAGATGCACATGCAGAATTATTAGAAGAATTTCCAGAATTACAAGGAACAGGAGAATGTTCTTTAGGAGAAGGTAATGAACCAATTGATGAAGCTGAAATGTTAACTACACTTATAGCTAATGGATATGACCCAACAACAGAAGAAATTCAAATGCTAAAAGAAGAAGACAGATATCGATATAAATCATCGATAGAAGAACCTCCGAAATTAGAGTTAAAGCCACTTCCAAACCATTTGGAATACGCTTATTTACATGGTGAATCTGAATTACCTGTAATAATATCGTCTTCTCTTACTGAAAATGAGAAATCACAACTCATTTCTGTGTTGAAAGCTCATAAACCAGCCATTGCATGGAAGATTCATGATATTAAAGTAATAAGTCCTTCGTATTGCACACATAAAATCCTTATGGAAGAAGGTTATAAAATGTATGTGCAACGCCAACGAAGACTAAATCCTAATATGCAAGATGCAGTTAAAAAAGAGATTATTAAACTGCTAGATGCAGGTTTAATTTATCCAATTTCTGATAGTCCATGGGTAAGCCCAGTTCAATGCGTGCCTAAGAAGGGTGGCATGACTGTCATTACAAATGAGAAAAATGAGCTTATTCCTACTAGGACTGTAACAGGATGGCGTGTATGTATTGATTATAGAAAATTAAATGACGCCACCAGAAAAGATCACTTTCCCTTACCTTTCATTGATCAAATGTTGGAAAGATTAGCCGGAAATAGTTACTATTGTTTTCTAGATGGATTTTCCGGATATTTTCAAATTTCAATAGCACCCGAAGATCAAGAGAAAACCACATTCAAGTGCCCTTATGGTACTTTTGCTTACAAACGCATGCCATTTGGACTTTGTAACACCCATGCAACCTTTCAAAGGTGTATGATGGCAATTTTTCACGACATGATAGAAGAATGCATGGAAGTATTCATGGATGACTTTTCAGTCTTTGGTGATACATTTAAATCATGTCTAGTTAATCTGAAACGAATGCTAATTAGATGCGAACAATCAAATCTAGTTCTAAATTGGGAGAAATGCCATTTCATGGTTAAAGAAGGCATCGTTCTTGGTCATAAAATTTCAAAAGAAGGAATTGAAGTGGATAGAGCTAAAGTAGATGTAATTGCTAAACTTCCACATCCCACCAATGTTAGAGGAGTTAGGAGTTTTCTAGGGCATGCCGGTTTTTACCGACGTTTCATAAAAGATTTTTCTAAAATTGCCACTCCTATGAATAAACTCCTAGAAAAAGATGTTCCATTCATCTTTTCCGATGAGTGTATCAAATCTTTTAATATTCTTAAAGAAAAACTAACTAATGCGCCGATCATGATAACACCAAATTGGAATCTACCATTTGAACTAATGTGCGATGCAAGTGATTTTGCAATGGGAGCCGTTTTAGGACAAAGGATTGAAAAATAATTTCAACCTATATATTATGCTAGTAAGACGTTACAAGGAGCACAAACGAACTATACAACTACTGAAAAAGAACTCCTTGCTATTGTCTTTGCTTTTGACAAATTTCGATCATATCTCGTTCTAGCAAAAACGGTGGTCTATACCGACCATTCTGCTCTTAGATACCTATTTTCAAAACAAGATGCTAAACCAAGATTAATCCGTTGGATCTTACTCTTACAAGAGTTTGATATTGAAATCCGAGATAAAAGAGGAGCAGAAAATCTCGCCGCTGATCATCTTTCTCGTCTTGAAAATCCTGAGTTAGAAGTTCTAAATGAATCGGCCATACAAGACAACTTTCCTGATGAATATCTATTGAAGATAGATTATAAAGAAATTCCATGGTTTGCAGACTATGCAAACTACTTAGTTTGTGGATTCCTTGAAAAAGGATTATCGTACCAAAGACGAAAGAAATTCTTCAGTGATATAAAACACTATTTCTGGGAAGATCCACATCTGTTTAAAAGTTGTCCCGATGGAATAATACGCCGATGTGTATTTGGAGATGAAGCTAGTAAAATATTAAACCATTGTCACACAGGACCAACAGGAGGGCATTATGGGCCTCAACTAACAGCAAGAAAAGTTTATGAAGCTGGATTCTATTGGCCTACAATTTACAAAGACACACACCTTCTTTGCAAATCCTGTGATGCATGTCAAAGGGCCGGAAAAATAAGTCAACGTGATGAAATGCCACAAAATGTCATCCAAGTATGTGAAGTATTTGACATTTGGGGTATTGACTTTATGGGTCCATTTCCAAAATCTCATAATAATCTATATATACTCGTAGCCATTGATTATGTATCTAAATGGGTGGAAGCACAAGCTCTCCCAACTAACGATGCACGAGTTGTAGTCAACTTTTTAAAACGTCTTTTTGCAAGGTTTGGAACACCGAAAGCTTTAATAAGTGATCGGGGTACTCATTTCTGTAATAATCAACTTGAGAAAGTTCTTAAAAGATATGGAGTAACTCATAAAATCTCCACCGCATATCATCCACAAACAAGTGGACAAGTTGAAAATACCAACCGAGCTTTAAAACGTATTCTAGAGAAAACCGTAGGATCAAATCCGAAGGAATGGTCCATTAAATTGGAGGATGCACTCTGGGCTTTTAGAACAGCCTACAAAACTCCAATTGGAACCACACCTTTTAGACTTGTTTATGGAAAAGCATGTCATCTTCCAGTAGAAATTGAACACAAAGCATTTTGGGCTTTGAAGACATGTAATCTTGATTTACATGAAGCCGGACGTTTACGATTAAGTCAACTAAATGAATTAAAAGAATTAAGACATGAAGCATACGATAATTCGTTAATCTATAAAGAAAGAACGAAGAAATGGCATGATAAAAGAATCAGAAGTTCAAAAGAATTTAAAGAAGGAGACAGAGTTCTTCTTTTCAATTCACGATTCAAGCTATTTCCTGGAAAATTGAAATCAAGATGGTCTGGACCATTCATAGTCAAAAGAGTTTTTCCATACGGAACGATAGAATTAATAAATTCAAAAGGGATTGAATTTAAAGTTAATGGTCACAGAGTTAAACATTACATACATGGTCCGATGGAAGTTGACAACGAAGTTAATCACAATTTCGACACCACAGCTAACTAAGTGTGGGGAGAATCAAGTCTTTAAAGGATAATATGAATTTCTGTTAGAGTTAGATTATCTGTTTTCGTGTAGTTCTCGAAAATGGAACCCGAATGGTCTTTCCCTAGCAGACCCTAAAGAACTAGTCTTCTCCTCCCATTCTGAATTTTTATTTTTTTTTAGGTTTTTACAAAATGAAGACTGCCTGTGAACTAAACCATGGTCTAATGCTACACGCTTTGATCACTAAATGAAATAATGACATACTACCGAGTGAACTAGTATCAGTAATCAGAGAAAGAATGGACGGAGTTAGAAAAGAATCCAGATGCGAAGATAATAAGTTACAATTTAGGAAAGGAAAATCAAAATCCGCAGCGAAAAGAAGAGCACGACACCTAGAAAGATGTCACAAATGCGGAAAATGGTCACATGGAGGTAAATGTTCAAATAATCAAACCTATTCAAATACCGAATTTGTTACTTTATGCAGAGACGGACCGTTCATATGTTTAGAAGAAAAGACACTGAATGCTCGAGGTTACGCCTATGTAGCCATGGAAAACCAATTAAACCGACTATCTTATGAATGAGATAGATCATATAACTAAGAAATCTATTTCACAGGTAAGTCTGTACAGTTTTTATTTTTTTTTATTTTTAACCTTTTGATAATAAACGCTAATTTGTTCGCTAAAAAGTATTAAATTGGTATTGAATAAAATTAGGTTTGGCGACCGAAATTATTGATATCATTCAAAAATTTATTACATCACTGCGAAATTTAACGTTTATTCTTAAGGTATAAATATCTTTAATCAATCAACCCAAAATATTTCAAAAATTCGTCATGAGTTAAATTAGGTTTTGGAACCGAAATTACTTTACCGAAAAGAGGGGCGCATATTTTTGATAATATTTGATTGATTAAAGTGGGATAAAAAGCCAAAAAGATTTTTAATTTTGTTTTTACCATGTTTTTAAAATTAATATTTGAACCCTTTATAAATATTGTAAGCTTTGTAAAATCAATATTTTTAAAATTATAAATATTTGAAAAATTAAAATAAGTTTGGTGTGAATTTATGATATGAATTTTTAATTTTTAAAATATGAACTTTTAATTTTATGCATTTCAAATTTTAAGTTTGGTGTGAATTTTTAATATTAATTTTGAATTTTATAATTAAATTGTGTGAATTTAAAAACAAAAATTTACTTTATCTCATTAAGTTAAAAATATGATTTTTAAAATTCGTCGTAAGTTGAAGACTAGGTTTTTGAACCGAAATTGCTTTACCCGAGGGAGGGACGAGAACTTTTATTATCATTATTTTTAATCTTATTGAATTAAAGTATTCCAAAAACATTAAAAAAAAAAAACCCAAAAATCTTAGCTTTTAAAACAATCGCTACAAAAAGACAAATTTTAAAATTTTGTCGAAGGACGGACTAGGACATCGATCCGAAACGACCTCGTCCTAAATAACAAGGGAAACAAAATTTTAAAATTAAGTACTTAATTGTTTTATAAGTTAATGATTATAAAAAAAAAAATAGCAAACTCCGCGACTCGCGGAGTTTGGAGTTTTAATCCCCGCGAGTCGCGGGAGGACCAATTTACAAAAAAAAAATATAACGCAAGAACTGATCAGTCCAACCCACAACACAAAACACATACTGCGAAATACTGCTCGAAAATACACGAAAAACACCCCCAAAAATCACAATTTTTAACCGTTAATCATCAAATCTTTTACTAAAATCATGTTGAGAAGGATGCTATCTAGGAATTACTCAAGAAAAACGGTAAATTTCTACACCTAAACACCATTTAATCCGAATTTAGTGTTCTTGAGCAATTTTTTCTCCAATTTGATTTTGATGCTTTTTAGTGTAATTATGCTTAAATTGTTTATGTATTATGCTTGTATAACCTAGATTGATGCTATTTAACATGATTAGAAGCCTTAAACTTCAAATTTTGAGTAATCTAAGGTTTGTGTTCTTGAGCAAATTTGGGGCTTTTTGATATAAACAGGTTATGGCCGATTTTTGTCATGAATTGTTGCTAAATTAAGTAGTGTAACATATTTAGATAGTTAAATGATCCAAACTTTGAGCCTAAACATGATTTTGAGAATTAAAGTGGACTTTTTCAAGTCTAAAAATTCATGAACTTGATTTTTGAGAGATAATGCCATTTGAAACTTGTTTAATTGCTAGTAATGATTATTTTGACATGTTATTTGAGTTGAATGCTTATGAACTTGACGAACATTTTCGTATATGCTTATTTGAAAAAGTGTAGATTTGATAAAAATGTGAAAATGAGCTTAAGTTTGATATAAATTGATCATGTCATTGTAATTATTTTGATTGATGATTTTGCTGACACTAATGCATATTTGGATGCACAAAAATTGTGTTTGATGTGTTTTGCAGACTGAAAGGGGTGAATCTTCATCCCAAGCCCGCAATGCTCCTGCTGAGAATGCGGAACAACAGGAGGTGGATAACTACTACAAGCAGGATATACCTCATCCAGTCATGACATTTTCTGATATGCACTTGGAAGAGTTGCACCCGAACCTGAGATTTGACAGACTTTGGATAGATTATCCAAAATATCAAAGGGGTTTGCATACTCTTCATTCTAAGGTTGTTGAGGTACCGAGGGTCATAGAATGGGGACCCTTAGAAGCTGTAGAATTGGCCGGGCCAATTAGGGAATTACTTGTACAGAGGTATGGTAATTCCACTTTTAATGATTGGGTACGTTTATTCACCATGCGTAGACCTGTATATAAAGTATGGTGTGAAGAATTATTGTGTAGTATAGAGTTGAATGATCGGGTAACTAGTTTAACCGATCGATCTTTTATTAGATTTTTGTTAGGCGGTTCGATGCGCCACATGTCTTTACTAGACATGGCTCAGGCTTTACGTATATATATGCCTGAGGAGTTAGCATCTGCCGATTGTAGAGGGTTGATACTAAACGGTAGAAAGATAGATGAAAATTTTGATACACACGGTGTGTGGAGTCAAATGACAAGCCATCACCGTTTCAAAGGGGGAAATTACTCTTATTTGGATATAGATAGAGCCGAATTAAGAGTGATTCATAGGTTTTTAGCTAATTCGATTACACAAAGGGGTAAGAACAAGGAAAAGGTAAATGAACAGGATTTGTTTTACCATATGTGTATTCGAGACCCACAAAGCGCTGTAAGTATACCATATTGTGTGGGTTATTATTTATCAGCTATGGTTAGGGGGATGAGACCACATAGCATAATAGGAGGTGGTATTTTTATTACTTTGATTGGTGAATATCTCGGTGTGGATATAAGTCAGGGGGGATTATTAGTAGAAGAACCAGAACCCCGCGATACTATAGGTTTAAATGTATACCATGGTGCGAAAGTTTTGAAGAGGCGAAATAACGCCGCAGTACAATACCATGGTAGACATCCGCAGGTTGAGAGAAACCAACAGCAAGGTAATGTAGGAGGGGGAAATGAGATGCAAGAAATGCAAAGGTTTATAGCTTCTCAGGAGTACGAAAATGCTAGACAGAGAGCATTTGAAGATTGGCAAGTTCATCAGAACCAAATCATAGCTCATTGCCAACATATAGGTAGAAACTATATTCCTACACCGAAACCCATCTTCCCTCCCTGGTCTATAGAGATGCAGCCACCGTATCCTACGTATAACCCTGTTGAAGCATTCTATAGCACCTATGGTTATGCCTGGAACCCCTATTGGTATCAATATCATCCCTAGTCTACTTATTATTATTTTTTTTATTTTGTAATTTGTAATGATTGATACGTTTAATACTTTTGTTAATATTGTAATAGTTTTTATAATTGTCTAACTTTTATTCTTAGATTTTAATAATTTTTGAATGTGGGGTAATATACCAAACTTCAAAAATATGTATATATGTTTGCAGTTTATCTTATGTACACAACAGGGTAAAACAACGCATTTTCAAAGACTGGCATTAAGTTCAGCAAAAGCAACTAATTTTGACGACAAGATGCAAAATATATGTGAAATAACAACAAGACGGAATGAACAAATGATGTGCACCATTTATCATTCAGAAAACAAACGCCAGTATATTTGGAAACTTTGATAAAATTTAATCATTTTCACACAAATCACCCTCAATAATTTAAATTGTTACTGATTTCTTGCAAATGAGGGCATTGCAAGATCTTAAGTGTGGGAAGGGGTTAAATTCTTTCAGATTTTAAAATTTTTACTTTATACACTTGGTTACCATTAAAAATACTAGTAAAGCAGTAGTTGTATTAGAATCTAGTGCTCTCTGATAATAAAGAATAGCCCTAGTCTTATATACTGACTACCCAAATCTAGTAAAATTTTTCAAAATTTTCAATTAAATGAACTCAAAATCATGTTTATACATATTTATGAACGATAAAACTAGGTTTTAATACCGAAATTATTGTTACCTCAAAAAGGACATAAATTGAGAAACAAACCAATATGTTAAAATTCATTTAAAATGGAATAGAGGACGATAAAAAGGAAAATAAAAGCCAAGTGTGGGAAAATTTACCAAGTTATTTTAAACATATGTCACATATATCTGTAACAAATAACTGAAAATACTTTTGCTTTGGACTAAACTAAACTGTTTTACCCGATGAAAGAAAAGAAGAGATGGATTTACACGATGAATCAATTCCATCATTAAAAGGAAGTAAAGTCTTCCGAAAAAGACACGCGCTTCTTGATTTAGGTCATGAAGTTATCGTCCAGACCAGCTGTTGGTTGACGAAAAATCTAGAAAAGTCATCACTAAAATCAGCAGGAAATCCACGGACCTCAGCATTAAACAGGATCGCCAAGTGGTCAGATTTATCCTAACCATGAGAAGGATTTATCTCGTAAAATGGGGGGGCACCATGCAAATTAGCTTGATAAGACTAATGAATCAGATCCCCAGAAAGGATAATCTCCTTAAAAGATCAAAAATCAGCTTTTAAGCCTGATATTACTCAATCCTTGAGATTGACCTTAAAGATTGAGAATTCAAACTCATGGAATTCAATGATATCTAAACTCGAGCTTGAACGACAAAATATTTTGATCAAAAATTACAAACCGATTTGTTTTCTGAAAACCCTATTTTCAATGCGTTCATTACCATTGAACGTAAAATCCTAGGAATTCACCTGGAATTCATTAGGTCACCTGAACTAAATCGGGTGTCAACCGTAAGAACGGTGGTTGCATAGCATGGTCAAAGACAGGACCTTATGCCAGACCGAAAAATCATAAGGGTGAGCTTTACTATTGCTCCTACCAAGGATAGTAATTGCGTCCGACACGTTATAGACCATAATTAAAAGCATGTCAGGGGACATTGCCTTAACAGTTGCTTGTTCAACGCTTTCCTTTACAACCGGATGGTAGTTTACCGAAAGGTAATATACGGGACAAGTAAACTGGACGTGTTGCTTTCCAAATACAAGGTTAGCAAGTGGGTGACACAAAACCATAAGTTTTGAGCTAAAATTTTCAAATCTGAAACCCACCAAACCCACAAAAATATTTAGAAAACACCGGTAAAGGGTTATTCCGGAAAACTTATCTAGGGTAAAAACTAGATTTAATTTTCAAAAGATCAAATGTTTTCATAAAGATCCAATTTCCTTAATGGATCTAAAATTTTATAGTCATGTGGGACTGTAAACCATATCGTTACTACCATTGTTTATACCGCCGTATAGAAATCACTGATGTACAAAGTGTGAAGAATAAAGATGTGATTCTAGTATTTCAAGACGATATTGCTTGAGGACAAGCAACGCTTAAGTGTGGGAATATTTGATAATGCTAAAAACGAACATATATTTCATAGCATTATTCCTCAAGAAAGACAAGCTTTTAGTTGCAATTGTTCTATTTACAAGTGATATTCGTTTAAATAATAAAAGGTGAAGACAAAAGACAGATTCGACGAATTAAAGACGCAAACGACCAAAAAGCTCAAAAGTACAAAATACAATCAAAGAGGTTCCAATTATTGATAAGAAACGTCTCGAAATTACAAGAGTACAAGATTCAAAACGCAAAGTACAAGATATTAAATTGTACGCAAGGACGTTCGAAAATCCGGAACCGGGACCAGAGTCAACTCTCAACGCTCGACGCAACGGACTAAAAATTACAAGTTAACTATGCACATAAATATAATATAATATTTAAATAATTCTTATAATTATTTAATATATTATATTTATTTAAAACCGTCGGTAAACAAAGAGCCAAACTCCTCTGAGCTGTAATTTCAAACTCCGCGACTCGCGGAGTTTGAAGGCAAAATTGGCCGCGAGTCGCGGACCCCCAAAATGAGAAACTGCCTATAAAGCCAACCGAATTCTGAGCATTTATCATCATCTTTTTCTTCTTCTCTCATAATACTACGTAAATATTTATATTTTAATTTTAATTTTAATTTAAATTTTAATTATAATTCTAATAATAAGGGTATGTTAGAGAATGTTGTAAGGGTGTAAGTCGAAATTCTGTCCGTGTAACACTACGCTATTTTTAATCATTGTAAGTTATGTTCAACCTTTTTACATTAATGTCTCGTAGCTAAGTTATTATTATGCTTATTTAATCCGAAGTAATCATGATGTTGGGCTAATTACTAAAATTGGGTAATTGGGCTTTGTACCATAATTGGGGTTTGGACAAAAGAACGACACTTGTGGAAATTAGACTATGAGCTATTAATGGGATTTATATTTGTTTAACTAAATGATAGTTTGTTAATGTTAATATAAAGATTTACAATTGGGCGTCCCTATAAATTACCATATACACTCGATCAGACACGATGGGCGGGGTATTTATATGTACGAATAATCGTTCATTTAACCGGACACTGGAATGGATTAATAACCACTAGAATAATTAAAACAGGGGTGAAATTATGTACAAGGACACTTGGTATAATTGATAACAAAATATTAAAACCTTGGGTTACACTCAGTCGACATCCTGGTATAATTATTAAACAAAGTATTAAAATCTTGTTACAGTTTAAGTCCCCAATTAGTTGGAATATTTAACTTCGGGTATAAGAATAATTTGACGAGGACACTCGCACTTTATATTTATGACTGATGGACTGTTATGGACAAAAACCAGACGGACATATTAAATAATCCAGGACAAAGGACAATTAACCCATGGGCATAAAACTAAAATCAACACGTCAAACATCATGATTACGGAAGTTTAAATAAGCATAATTCTTTTATTTCATATTTAATTTCCTTTATTTTATATTTAATTGCACTTCTAATTATCGCATTTTTATTGTTATTGTATTTAATTGCACTTTTAATTATCGTACTTTTTAATTATCGCAAGTTTATTTTATCGCACTTTTATTATTCGCAATTTCATTATCGTTATTTACTTTATGCTTTAATTTAAGTCTTGTATTTATTTTTAATATTTTACATTTGGTTTTAACTGCGACTAAAGTTTTAAAATCGATAAACCGGTCATTAAACGGTAAAAACCCCCCTTTATAATAATAATATTACTTATATATATATATTTGTATTTTTATAAAAGTAAACTAATATAGCGTTAAGCTTTGTTTAAAAAGATTCCCCGTGGAACGAACCGGACTTACTAAAAACTACACTACTGTACGATTAGGTACACTGCCTATAATTGTTGTAGCAAGGTTTAAGTATATCCATTCTATAAATAAATAAATATCTTGTGTAAAATTGTATCGTATTTAATAGTATTTTCTGTAAAAATATAAGCTATTTTATATACTACTCTGCTAAAACATCAGGAATCCAATCAACACATGTGATATGCCGTTTCGAAGGTAATTACTCATGCAATACGACTAAACACTTACTAACAACATTTCATGGCATTCAAAATATCAAAAGTTCATTTCAAGTTCATCAAACCCTAATCAAAATTCACAAAATCACTAATCATGTATTTGAAGTTTTACAAATCAACCTACACATCAAAATGAAGCTAGTGATACTAGTAACACAATTAAAACATGAACTTTAACAATTTAACAACATTTAATCTTCCAAAATCAAAGATTAAGTAAACCCATTTTCAAGTTCATGCTAGTTACTCCAAAACAACAAATCGAGCATACAAGTCATATATTCATGTTAGACTTGAGCCATAGACACTAATTAACAACTTTATAATTCAAAAACATCAAGAACACAAAATCTAGTGATTTTAGAAAGTTACCCAAATGAGATGAAATTGGTATCAAATTGTAGAGGATGAAGAGAGGATTCCAAATATGTAATTTGTTTTGATGTTAGCCTCCAAATCTGAAATTAGATGATGAATCTTGTTTGAGTTCTTAGAGGAAAATGGAAGCATGAAAAGAGAGAAAGAGAGAAAATGAGAGGAGGATGTTGAAGGTTTGACTAGTTGACCTAGTCAAATCTTTGGCCTCTTTGCAAGTTTAGTCCCTCTAGTTCGGGTGCGGGTGCGTGAATTAACCAAACGAATTATTTTGATTTACACGAGAGTACGGGAGACGTTATAATCCAATAACGAAAATATTATGAATGTTTGCTAATGGAGGTTACGAATCTAGATACGAAGAATATTATTAAAATAAAATAAAAAATAAAAATAAAAACGGCGTTAAAAATAATTTAACGAAAAAATGCGGGATGTTACATTACCCACGCCTTAAAAAAAATTTCGTCCCGAAATTTAGTTGGAAGCAATAGTCGTTGTTTCTTACTCCAGACCTTATGTTGTCAATGCTATGGATAAGTGAAGATATGTCCTTGGGCATTTCCACGAATTTGGATAGTCGGGGTTTCACGTTGTATTAAGGCTTGGTTTACGATCCAGCATTTCAACCGGTTTTTCCCATGGAGTGGAGTTTGTCATCAATAGTAGGTTTATCTAGAAGGATAGCACGTTCCTGTTCCGCAGGACACATCTCTAAGTTTGTTACACGAAATGTAAGGTAAACGGAAACTTTAATTGAGTCAGGAGATCTAAATGGTAGGAGGCGGTTCCAATAGGCCCCAAGATTTTAAAAGAATTAATATATCGCGGTTTTAACTTTCCCTGATTCCCGAAATGGATTACACCTTCCCAAGGTGCGGGTTCTCAATATTACACGGTTACTGACTTGGGATTCGAGAGGTTTACGTCGAATATCGGTATAGCCCTTTTGGCGACTACGGGTCGTCTTGAGTCCTTCTCGGACTTGAACGATCTCAATTGTTATTTCTTGAATGAGTTCGGATTCGGTGATTTGCTTGCCACATGCTTTGGTCCAACGAATAGGGGTATGACATTTGCGGTCATATAGGGTTTCGGGAAGCGGCTTTAATACACGAATGGTAACTACCGTAGTAAGAGGAATCAACTAAAAGCGACAATACGAGTTGGTAACCTTTCTCTCCAAGATTTGAATCGTGTACTTGCTTGTTCCGTCAGTTTGTGGATGATACGCGGTACTCATGTTTAAACGTGTCCCTAAGGCTCCTTGTAACACTAGAAGTGAAACGAGTATTTCGATCCGAGGTAGTTGACAATGGTACACCGTGTTGGAGTAGAATTTCTTAAGATATGCTCGAACAAGTTAGTTAGGGTTCGAAAACGTTCGTTATGACTATTCACCCTTATGGCGAATACCAGTGTAACGTGAAGAGTCTCTCCCTCCATGGAGAATTTAGAATAAAAGATTTCCTTATACGAAAGTACGAGCGAAAAGGATATGAGTGAAATGAGGACTTAGAACAGGATGAGTTTATACCTTGAGGTAGCCATATCGCGCATCTAGTGGTCCAATGTTGAGGCTTGGTGGGATAACGAGATAGTACACGTAGTTGTATGATAAGTCAAAGAAGAGTGAAGTATCCTTGGATTGGGTGTTATCTTAAGTTCCAGTAATATCAGGCAGAAAAAAATGGTGAAATAACAGAGCTATGTAACGTGGCACGTGTTGATGAGAAGGTTGATCGGGTCCATGATTTAGTATTCAAATTTTTTGTGCCAAAATAACGAAATTCCGTTTCGTTGATTTCGAGTTGAGAGAGTATGCCTTTCGGGCGTTCAAGTAGAAATATTTCCATATTTGATTTCCAGTGTGCTAAACGAATTTAGCTAGTAAGGTTTGTGTGAAAGATCATGTTCAAAGTTCGGACACGGAGAGGTTTAAATTTTTTCCTCAGTGAGTTAACGAGTTTAAAGGTCGTGCAACACGAGAAAAGTCGGAAATGAATCTTCAGTAATAAACGGCGAGATCTAAGATTTTACGAATACAAGTCTGAGTCGTGAGGGTTTCCCGATTACGTGTGGTTCCGATTGCGAGATGTATTGAAATACTTTGACCACTAACAACATGGTCTAAAAATTGGACTTCGTTTAACCAAAATTCTCACTTGGAGAATGCGGCATAGAGTTGCTCTTTTCTCAAGAGTTCGAGCGTAAGATGGAGATGTCGTTCGTTTTCTTCTTTACTTGAATAGGTTTAGACATCATCTATAAATACGATAACGGATTCTTCTAGATAAGTTTACAAACGCGGTTCAGGAGGGCTATGAATACGGGCGGAGGCCTAGATAATCGAATGGTACTAAAAGAAATTTACAACTATCGTAGAGAGTTCTAAAAGCGGGTTAGGAGACATCTTCTCCCTGATCTCTCAATTGATGATAATCGGAACAGAGGTTGGTTTGGAATATACGCGAGATTCATGTAAATAATCATGAGGTCATGGATACGAGGAAAAGGGTATCGGTTTTCAACTGAAAGTTACTTAGTTCCAATGATCTATACATAATTGTAGGGAAAACATTTCTCCTTAACGAATAGGTTTTGAGCTCCTTAGTTCTATAGGTGTCAAGTCACAATTCAAATTATCCACCCAATAAGTTTAACGTATATCCTCCGATAAAATTTATAGGTACACAATATTTTTCCGTTGGTCACTTAAATTGCCTAAGTAGTATTTAAAGGGAAAAAAGTGGAGTGCAAAGAGTACGAGTCAAAGCCTTGGTTATAAAACGTCTAACGGTAACCGAATCGAATAAATATGAAATATGCGGGTTGTTGTGAAGAAACGTACCCATGACTAGTCCATCGTCGTCTCGGGCATCCTAGGTGTCGATGTTGAAAGTTCAACGGCATGCGTTGGGGTTGGCTTTCTTCTTTGGGCACGCATTCCTATAATGACCCGGTTGGCCACATTCGAAACAAACAACCGCCCTTGGCGCATTGGGCGTCTTTTGAGCGACGGTAACGGTACTTTTACAAATATGGGCCACATGGCCACTTCTTTGACACCTGATGCAAAATGGTTTGCCACATTCACCCAAATGATGTTTGCGACATACGTTACAGTAGGGCAGGTTTCCGGTATACCCTTTCTTGCCGTCGGAGGTGAAGGACTTCTTGGTGAAGTTGTTGTTGTAGTTGCTCGATGGAGAGGCTTCCCATTTTCTTTTGTTGTTACCCGGTTGGTCCTCGGCCGTTGGTGTCGGCGCTTCAATTTCATTCACTGTTTTTATAGATTGGCGGGCCATCGTTAAAGCCTCTTGTAGGTTGGCGGGTTTGGATGCTACTACCTCGTGGTGAATGCTCTTTGGGAGGCCTTCCATGTAAAGTTCAACTCTTAGGGATTCAGGAGTCATGAGGTTCGGGCAACTTAAGGCTAGTTCGATAAACCGTTGATTATAAGCTTCGAGGTCATTCCCGACCGTTTTTAAATTCCTTAGCCCCTGTTTGAGCCTTTGAGTTTCGTCGCGCGGGAAGTATTCGGTGATCATTATTTCTCTTAATTCGGTCCAAGAGAGTGTGTGGGCTTCATCGATACCCACCGATTGTACATGCGTGTTCCACCATGAGAGAGCAACACCGGTGAAAGTGAGGGTGGAGAATTTGACCTTATCTCTGTCTCGACAACCGCTTATGCTAAAAACGGATTCCGTTTGATCAAACCATCAGGTGAGAGCAACCGGTCCCCCGGTTCCATCGAAAGTGGGAGGATTGTACTTCATGAAGTTTTTGTAGGAGCAACCTTCGTTTGAATTACCGGCCCCACGATTGTTGTTGTTGGAAAAGTGATCGGCCACGGCCGCACCCACGGCAGTGGTTATCATTCGTTGAAGAGCTTGTTCTAGAGTTTCGAGAGGAGTATTGTGTTGACCTTGGTGAGCCATTGTTCCTTCATGACACAAGAATATCGTTGATTAGTATTCTTAACAATACTAATCGTGATATGGAATAATGATGAAGAGAAAATTTTCCTTGACTCGCCTTAAATTCTTTGTGTCGTAATGTCGGAACGTTCATATGAGTCACCGTAATATAATCCCGGCAATTATATTACCCTGATTCATATGTGCATTCGACATTATTCTATAAAGTCAAGGTGGCGCGTCAATCAAATTAAACAACGAAAGATTTAGATGAAGAGAGAGTTAGTTATGAGTAGAAACGTTTGAGTATAAATGCACAAATAGTCAAGTAATTCCTACTTCAAGTCTATATACCGGTTGTAGTCTATATTCACTAATGTACCCTATGACTCGGGGTTGACACCAATGAACTCTAAATCCCTACAACCAATGCTCTGATACCACTTGTAGCGACCCCGACAAATCGTCAATTGACGGCGTCGACTACTTAGGTCCCGTTGCGTGGTCATAGGTCCTTAACGTGACGTTTGACCAAAGATATGTCGCATTCCTTTCAAAAATAAAGATTGTTTCAAAGTTTACAAGAATTGTTCATCCAAAAGTTACGTTACAAGGTTATAGTTACATGTGAAACCTATGCGACACAGTTTTAAAGAAAGTCAAAAGACGCTCCATGAAATGCATGTATACTCGACATCCAAAGTAAGTATCAAATAATGAGCGGAAGCATGTTTCACATATCGTTCAAAGACCTGAGAAAAACACAGAAATCTGTCAACGAAAACGTTGGTGAAATCATAGGATTAAATAAGTAAGTGAGTAAAAGTAAGTCGAACCACAAGATTTGCAACATTGATGAAATAGTAATACATTCTAAAAGTTAATATTCACGAGCACCCAATTATCAAGGCTTAACATTCCGTCCGTTGAACCCCATTAATAGTGCTAGAACAACACTGTTTCTCGAAAATATATTTCATCCGTAGACGGTAGCGAACCGTCCGAGATGAGGGTTTGTCAAACCCATATGGCCATACAACATAAGTTCACGCCTACACTTACACACTGCAAGAGTAACTAATGATAATCGAATTGAGGATTTTGTTCTAAACTCGTATGTAGAATATTTGTTTTCCTCTACTTGTGTTCACTTAGTTAAAAAGAAATGTTTATGTTTTCTCATCCCAAATGTAAGTTCAAAAGAGTAAAAGTGGGACTATGATCTCACATTGAGTGCAAGAATAATAAAGTACTTCAACAAGTAAACGCGTGTAAAGACAAAGCTAGTCTTGACCTAAACATATAGGTTGTATCAATAACGGTAAACACGATAGGTCAAAGATGTTCAATTAGTCCTATGGCTCGTTACGACTCGATTATGAAGCATGTGAATCAAATTGTCAAGTTTCATGCAAGATACAAGTAAAGAATCATGTTAGAAAGATTGCATAATCATTTGGTCAAGTTTGACAAAAAGTCAAACTTTGGTCGGTCAAAGTCAACGAAAAAGTCAACACGTTCGGGTCGGGTCCCGAACTATTTTTCTGAGGTTTTTATTCATATATAAGCATGTTAGAACAAGTCTCATGTGAATCGGAGGTCCATAGCGTGCCAAACATTTTTCTT
Organism: Rutidosis leptorrhynchoides; assembly: GCF_046630445.1. Lineage (NCBI taxonomy): Eukaryota > Viridiplantae > Streptophyta > Magnoliopsida > Asterales > Asteraceae > Rutidosis > Rutidosis leptorrhynchoides. The sequence continues at coordinate 630,248,124 of NC_092336.1, forward strand.
ATTTTAACCAAGGAGGTCAGAACCTGGACACGGCTTATGCCGCGCCGCGACAATACACGGGAGCTGGTACCTGGCCAGTTTCAGTTTTTCTAAGTCCAAACCAAAATCTTTTCATGCACAAAACACAAACCGCAAACATTTAGAACTCGCACCTTATATCGTTGGAAAGCTCTTTTGACAAGGAACACAACTAAACACGTTTCATCAAACAAAAATATCATTTCCAATAACCGATTTCTCGTCAAGTGATCATTTAAAGTCCGTTTTCAAAGTTTCAAGTTCTTGAAATGCATTACATGATTCGGGAATCCAATCCACACATGTGATATGCCGTTTCGAAGGTAATTACTCATGCAATACAACTAAACACTTACTAACAACATTTCATGGCATTCAAAATATCAAAAGTTTATTTCAAGTTCATCAAACCCTAATCAAAATTCACAAAATCACTAATCATGTATTTGAAGTTTTACAAATCAACCTACACATCAAATTGAAGCTAGTGATACTAGTAACATAATTAAAACATGAACTTTAACAATTTAACAACATTTAATCTTCCAAAATCAAAGATTAAGCAAACCCATTTTCAAGTTCATGCTAGTTACTCCAAAACAACAAATCGAGCATACAAGTCATATATTCATGTTAGACTTGAGCCATAGACACTAATTAACAACTTTATAATTCAAAAACATCAAGAACACAAAATCTAGTGATTTTAGAAAGTTACCCAAATGAGATGAAATTGGTATCAAATTGTAGAGGATGAAGAGAGGATTCCAAATATGTAATTTGTTTTGATGTTAGTCTCCAAATCCGAAATTAGATGATGAATCTTGTTTGAGTTCTTGAGAGGAAAATGGAAGTATGAAAAGAGAGAAAGAGAGAAAATGAGAGGAGGAGGTTGAAGGTTTGACTAGTTAACCTAGTCAAATCTTTGGCCTCTTTACAAGTTTAGTCCCTCTAGTTCGGGTGCGGGTGCGTGAATTAACCAAACGAATTATTTTGAATTACATGAGAGTACGGGAGACGTTATAATCCAATAACGAAAATATTATGAATGTTTGCTAACGGAGGTTACGAATCTAGATACAAAAAATATTATTAAAATAAAATAAAATAAAAAATGGCGTTAAAAATAATTTAACGGAAAAATGCGGGATGTTACACCGTTATCCCCGTTTCTTTTTATTATCGCGGCCGAGGGGTTAAACTTCCTCACTAAAAAAGCTATTGAGTGTGGTCTTTACAAAGGTGCAAAAATTGGGTCGGAGAATATCAACATCTCGCACCTTCAATACTTGGATGATACCATCTTTCTTGGTGAATGGAATCGCCAAAATTTTTGCAACTTGATGAAACTTCTCAAATGTTTTGAAAATGCTTCGGGTCTCAAAATTAATTACAACAAAAGCCAACTATTCGGGTTATGTCTTAACAAAGACGAAGTAGAAGTCTTGGCTAATCGGGTGGGATGTAAAATTGGTGAACTTCCATTCACATATCTTGGTTTTCCTATGGGTAAGAATATGAATCGTGTCGAAAATTGGAATCATGTGATTAAAATTAACAAGAGATTGTCGGATTGGAAAGTCCGAAAGGTTTCTTATGGTGGAAGGTTGACACTCGTTAAATCGATTCTTAGTTGCTTACAGCTATACTATTTTTATCTCTTTCGTGCCCCGTTGAGTGTAGTTAAAATACTTGAGAGTATTAGACGGAACTTTTTTTGTGGGGGATCGGGTGAGTGTTCTAAATTAAATTGGGTCAAAGGGAAGTTTCTCTCTTGCCTTATGACGAGGGAGGACTTAACATCGGGTCTCTTCGGAGGGAATATCTTGCTTTATTGGGAAAATGGTTATGGCGGGCTAAAACCGAATGTAATTCGCTTTGGGTGTCGATTGTTAGAAGTATCCATGGTGCTAACGGTATACTCCTACATTCGGGTTCTCATACCCCGAATGGAAAGAGTAGTGCATGGTTAAACATTGTGCGTGCCGGTTATGCTAACTCCTTTTCAAGACACCTTGGCGACGGTTCGAGCACAAGCTTCTAGGATGATCCTTGGCTTATTGCCACTCTTTTAAAAGACACTTTCAAGCGGCTATATCATCTAGATGATGTTCGTGATGCAAGGGTACGAGACAGAATAATGTAGATAAGTTAGAAATATACATAGTATTTTTTCTTATTCCTTCATGTTATATATGTAACATTGGCTTTAATTGGTGGATTATAATTGTGTTTTATGTTAAGTGTTACAAATAATATGTTGTTGCATATCGGGCCTTTAAAGTCTATTTTTAAACATTTAAAATACCTCACCATTTTATCTTGCTGTAGGTATATACATGAGATCTAGTATCAAGAGTTTAAAAGCCCAAGAGAAAAAGGAGCCCAATCAAGAGCAACCCAATCAAAAGGAATCCAATTAAATTCAGTCCAAGAACAAAAGAAAAAGGATATCAGACATGAGTTTTATAAAGGCAAAAATCAAGAACGTGATTTCAGTTGAGGCAAAAATAAAAAATAAAAAAGAGGAATGGTTCATCCGGGTTCGTTGCATGAGATCGTGGAATCAGATCATGACATATGATCGTGGTAAATTAATTTGATGACCCGGAAAATTTCGGCTAATTTAAACCAATTCTCTATATGATTTAATATTATGTAAACCGTATATATATATATATATATATATATATATATATATATATATATATATATATATATATATATATATATATATATATATATATTATAAGATGTACAAGTAAAACACTAATTGCTACCGTAAAAACGACTTTGCTATAGTAAAACACTATTTGCTACAGTGAAAACGACTTTGCTACAGTAAAACACTATTTGCTACAATGAAAACGACTTTGCTACAGTAGCTACAGTGAAAACGATGGACCCTTTGAAATTTCAAGTGGGCGACAAAGTCATGTTGAAAGTGTCACCCTGGAAAGGCGTTGTACGATTTGGTAAACGAGGAAAGCTAAGTCCTAGGTACGTAGGACCCTTTGAAATCACCGAAAGAATTGGAGGAGTTTTCTTATCGATTAAAGCTACCGCAAGAACTTAGTAGTGTTCATGACACATTTCACGTGTCAAATTTAAAGAAATGTTTAGCTGAAGAGGATGTCGTAATTCCTCTTGACGAAATACGAATCAATGATAAACTCCATTTTATCCAAGAACCTGTTGAAATCATGGACCGTGAGGTCAAACAATTAAAACAAAGCAAAATACCGATAGTTAGGGTTTGTTGGAACGCTAGACGAGGACCCGAGTTTACTTGGGAACGTGAGGATCAAATGAAGCAAAAGTATCCACATTTGTTCACTGATATCGCTCATAAAACAGGTGCTACTCAAAATTTCGGGACGAAATTTTCTTTAACGGGGTGGTACTGTGATGACCCGGAAAATTTCGACTAATTTAAACCAATTCTCTATATGATTTAATATTATGTAAACCGGTATATATATATATATATATATATATATATATATATATATATATATATATATATATATATATATATATATATATATATATTATAAGATGTACAAGTAAAACACTAATTGCTACCGTAAAAACGACTTTGCTGCAGTAAAACACTATTTGCTACAGTAAAAATGACTTTGCTACAGTAAAACACAATTTGCTACAGTGAAAACGACTTTGTTACAGTAGCTACAGTAAAAACGACTTTGCTACAGTGAAACGACTTTGCTACAGTAAACACTATTTGCTACAGTACCACTATTTGCTACAGTAACACACTATTTTGCTACAGTAAACACTATTTGATGTCGACAAACTAGCAAACAAAAGCAGATCAGGTGGCCATGCGAGCGCATGGCAAAAACACTGAAAACCCATGCGATCGCATGAGCTACAGTAAATGGAAAAGTACTATAAATACGCCAGTTTGCTCGACGAATTAGGTACTTCTTTTTCATTCTGAATCACTCAATCAATCGATATATTTATATTAATTATAATATTAAAAGTTTAATTTAAGTTTAATAATAATAAGGTATATACGAGGGTGTTTTTAATTCGGGTTTCAAACCGTTTTAAACTAAGGAAATATTGGGTATTGTTCGGGGTATTGTTCTTGAATCCAAGGCCAACCATACAGTCGTCTACCATCATTACGTCTACGCAATTTGCCTACAATATTGAATCTCAATATTGAACCGTGAGTTTATAGTCTCCCTTTTTAAATACTTTAAATATTTTTGGGCTGAGAATACATGCAATTTATTTTAAATGCAATAAGACACAAGTACATACTAAATTCTACACTGAGTTAAACCGAAAATCCCTTAGCTTTGGTAACTAGTAGCTGCCAGTACATATGATATGGACTGGTGGGCGTGAATAATTGTATATGGATCCATAGGATTTGACATCCCCGTCCGAGCTAGAGCGCTAGCCTTTTAACGGACGTATGTTATTTGAGTTTATGACACGTTGGTTTGCGTGTATTAAAACGAATGGGGTAATTATCATTATAACGTTAAAGTTTAGTTACAGGGTGCTTTGTTACGTAGAATCTATTGATAAACTTTTGATGAAATCTTGTGGTCTATCTTTATATATATTTATGACTCGAGCAATTAAACATATAACTCACCAACATTCGTGTTGACTTTTAGCATGTTTTATTCTCAGGTACTTAGACTGCTTCCGATGTGATGTGCTTGTTGCCTGCATGGAGTCTCTCATGCTTTGTATAAAGTTTATTGCATTCGAAATAAAACTGCGTTGTCTAATAAATAATTTGACTGTGATGTCAAACTGTATGATAAAAACTTATGTATTTTGGGGATTTGCTTATACCTAAGCACTCACCCATATGTTTATAACTTTCTATGTTTAGAAAGTCACTTATTTTAATGAATGCAATATTTTATCAAAACGTATCATATAGAGGTCAAAACCTCACTGTGGAATCAATGATTATCGTGCCGCGTCAATAGCGATTTTGACGGGTCGTTACAATTAACAATCATGGAGAGATGGGTTATATCAGAGGCATGTTATTTAAATTGAAGAGGCAAGAAGATTGAAACTCACTCAGACTCAGACTCGATAGAACACAACAACAAAAACCTCAATTTTAGTCGTTGTCCTGCTGCTACTACTGCTGTGATTTGTTTCTGTGGCTAAAGAGTTGCATCATCACGATTGAATCACCATTCGTTAGTTGTGAATTCTTCTTATTGTCATGAGTAGCTAATTTAATTTTACTATCTAGTTAAGGATTTTTCTATGTTTATGAATCCAATTAGGTTTTGAGACTTGTTAATTTCCTAATTCAGTACTTTGAGTATTTACTTATACTCTGTTCTTTAATTATTTAAATACTGATATTTTGATCAGTTGAATCACTTGCTAATTTTCAATTGTTGAAGTATCATTTTGCTATTTAGAAATTTAAGTCCGTAATTGCTTGAATGTCCTAATGATAGTAGCAATTAACAATGTTGATTATGGTCAAGTTTTCAATTATTGTTAAGGGTATACGTAATCTAGTATAGATAAACCGAGCTTATGTGTTTGTCAATTAGAATTGGTAGTTTCTCTTGAGTCTAATGCTATCAAAACTAAAGCCCTGAGAGCTTGTTTAAGGCTGGTTCAATTGATAAGAGAAATAATCAAAGAGCTTGTTTTGTTTATCGACAATTTAAGGAGAAATAGATTGTTAGAGCTTGTTAATAACCATAACCAGTTTATTCTTGAGTATCTGAATCATTTAGTGTCAATGATTAACCCATGGATTCATAGCTAGATTTTATCCTTAACTAGGTGGTACCTTCAATCCATATATTTATCTTTAAATTGTTTATCGTTATATTGTGCTTACTCTTAATTAGTAACAGTAGTATAACAAAAATCAAAACGCCCCTTTTTGTTTAACTTGTTTCGTAATAATGAAATAATCTAAACCAATCTTCGTGTAAACGACCCTACTCAGGCTATCTACAAATATTTAAAGTAGGATTTATTTTTTTGGATTCGACACCCACCATGGGTGATGATTCGGTAGAACCATGCTGGAATTGGTTTCGTGAGCCTTCGGGCAGGGTGCTTGATATGACTACAAAGATAAGGCTGAAATGAATGGTTTAATTCGTGCGATGTCGTTAAGTCGCAGGATGTCAGAATCAGTTGATCAGAGTAGCGATCAGTGGTTTATTTTATTTATATTGTGCGGAGCCTAAATTTACTTTTGACTTTCTAATGTATAAGGTGTAAGTTAATCGAGGGTCGTGTTTTTGAATGGTTTAATGAATTGAAGATCAAGTGGATAATTATCTTTGGTTAAATTACCTGGGTAAAGATAGTAGCTTGTTTTAAGCTAATAGTTCTAAATGCGTAAAAGTAAATAAAGTGGAAGGATATCCGGAGTATGCAGATCAAGGAAATGTTGACCAAGATATTAGTTTGGGCTAGGGAAAGGTAATTATGTTGATGTTTAAAGCTGTGATTGGAATGGTGTAGATATGGTTGGATGAGCCAATTACACAGACCTACTTATCTCTAGACTCTCAGAGTTCTTGTTGGGTAGTGAAAAGTATGTCACTTAGTTGTATAATTGAAAGGTAACTATACCTCGGAGGTTATCCTTAGTAAATCACTAGGTTTGTTAGTGAGTTGAGTTCTAATCCTAACCCTCGTTATCAGTTTAGTTAACTGAATAACAATGTGTCATGTTGATTGAACACTGATCACAAACGGAAGGAGTCCGTCGGGTTAAGTTGACAAAACCTTAATTGAAAACTAATAACCATTTCATCATACTAATGAGGTCATACCAAATCAAACATTATACAACATTACAGTTGATATACTGAAAGTTAAGCAGATAAAAAACCTAGCAGATACCTAGTTGATATGACTTAATCCTAGGGCAACAATCAAACAAGAACATGCAATAGGTTTGGATCATATAGTCAAGGCACTAGCTAGATCTTAAAAGCTTCTAAGAGGTCTCCTCGGAACAGTCAATAGCCATACTAGGTCATTCATGTCTCAATTCCTAAGTTCCGTGTCCTAAAAGCGCATTAGATGCCTCTCGGGAACTCCGGTCATAACGAGTTCATAGAATCTTCAGATATAGTATAACCAGGGGTCTTAATCCTATGAAGTAGCTACGTTCATATAGGTGGACAAGTACTAATCACAACTGAAATGTCCCGTTCATATTGATTATAAACGTTTCATATTAATTGATTTCTTTGCGAGGTTTTTGACCTCTATATGAGACGTTTTTCAAAGACTGCATTCGTTTTTAAAAACAAACCATAATCTTTATTTTATCGACAAGGTTTAAAGGACACCACCTAGCTTATCAAGAAATGATAATCTAAAAATATCACACTTACACACGACCAATGCATATTGGTTTACAATATTACTATGTTACAACAAAGTAAGATCTCGAATGCAGTTTTAAAACGATATTATACAAGCATGTTGACACCAAATCTTGTCCATATTTTAGCATGCAACAGCGGAAGCTCTTAATAATCACCTGAGAATAAACATGCTTTAAACGTCAACAAAAATGTTGGTGAGTTATAGGTTTAACCTATATATCAAATTGTAATAATAGACCACAAGATTTCATCTTTCAACAACATGCAATCTGCATAAAAATCATTCATATGGTTGAACACCTGGTAACTGACATTAACAAAATACATCTAGAATATCCCCATATATAAACATCGAAGTACTAAAGCAGTTCAAATTCTCTGACTGGGGCGTGTCAAAGCCCATAGATCTATCTTTAAGATTCGCGTCAATTGGTGGCAATTATAATAAACACCAATTCTTAGGCTACCAAGTTCAACAAGGGCGATATCCGGTATAACGATTCAACATAGAATGTAGTTTCAATACTTGTGTCTATTTTGTAAATCATTTTCAAAACTGCATGTATTATCATCCCAAAAATATTAGATAGTAAAAATTGGACTATAACTCACTTTCACAGATTTTTCCTTCGTCGGGAAAATAAGACTTGGCCACGGGTCGATTCACGAACCTATAACAAATATATACATATATGTCAAAGTATGATCGAAATATATTCATACCATATTTTATTATGCTTTAACGATTTAATTTTGTTAAGTTTACAGTCCAACGTTGTAGTCCACAATTAATTGTCCACAGTTAGTAGCACAGAAATAAATCAATATATATTATCTCAAATCAATCCACGACCCAGTGTATACAAGTCTCAAGCTAGATCACAACTCAAAGTATATATATTATTTTGGAATCAACCTCAACCCTGTATAGCTAACTCAAGCATTACTGCATATAGAGTGTCTATGGTTGTTCCAAATAATATATATAGATGGAGTCGATATGATATGTCAAAACATTGTATACGTGTCTATGGTATCCCAAGATTACATAATATATGTTAGAATACATGTATAATACAATATAAGTTAGTTAAGTTATGATTAGTATAGATTTGTTACAAATTTCACGTAGCTACAACAAGAAAAAACATCCAATTTTGTTTTACCCATAACTTCTTCGTTTTAAATCCGTTTTGAGTGAATCAAATCGCTATGGTTTCATATTGAACTGAAATTTATGAAACTAAACAGAAAAAGTATAAGTTTATAGTCAGAATTATAAGTTACAAGTCATTTTGTAAGAGGTAGTCATTTCAGTCGAAAGAACGGCGTCTTGATGACCATTTTGAAAAACATACTTCCACTTTGAGTTTAACCATGATTTTCGGATATAGTTTCATGTTCATAAGAAAAATCATTTTCCCAGAAGAAAAGCTTTTAAATCAAAGTTTATCATATTTTTTAATTAACTAACCCAAAACAGCCCCCGGTTTTACTACGACGGCGTATGTCCTGTTTTACAGTGTTCTTCGTGTTTCCAGGTTTTAAATCATTAAGTTAGCATATCATATAGATATAGAACATGTGTTTAGTTGATTTTAAAAGTTAAGTTAGAAGGATTAACTTTGTTTGCGAATAAGTTTAGAATTAACTAAACTATTTTCTAGTGATTACATGTTCAAATCTTCGAATAAGATAGTTATATATATATATATATATATGAATCGAATGATGTTATGAACATCATTAATACCTTAAGTTTAGTGGGTAAACCTACTAGAAATGACAAAAATTTATCTAGCTTCAAAGGATTCTTGGATGGCTTGAAAGTTCTGGAAGTAGAATCATGACACGAAAACAAGTTCAACTAAGATTTCCACTCGAAATAAGATTGTTATAGTTATAGAAATTGAATCAAAGTTTGAATATGAGTATTACCTTGAATTAGAAAGATATATTACTGTAAATAAGAATGATTTATTGAGATTAGATGATCACTTGAAATGAATTTGCAAGATTGGAAGTAAGCTAGTAAATTTGAAAGTGTTCTTGATGTGTTCTTGAGTTGTTGTTTTGTATGTTGATCTAGGTTAGGATTTATGAGCTAGATTGAGCTAGATTTTGATGAAGATGATGAAGAACACTTAGAACAATGGAAGAACACTTGAGAGAGAGTAATTTGATTTAAGAAAATTGCAAAGTGAATGTGTTTTTGTGCTTCCTCTTTCACGTGAATATGGGATGGCATTATAGTCTCCATTAGTTTGTAATTTTGTGAGATATTTCATGATAGATGTTAAATGATGGTTCCCACATGTTTAGGTGACTCACAAGGTCTTCTAAGAGCTGATCATTGGAGTGTATATACCAATATTAAATACATTTAGAAGCTGGGTATTGTACAAGTACGAATACGGGTGTATACGAGTAGAATTGTTGATGAAAATGAATGAGGATGTAATTGTAAGAATTTTTGTTAAGTAGAAGTACTTTGATATGTGTCATTAAGGCTTTCAAAAGTGTATCAATACATATTTATACAATACATATATATACATTTTAACTGAGTCGTTAAGTCATCGTTAGTCGTTACATGTAAGTGTTGTTTTGAAACCTTTAAGTTAACGATCTCATTTAATGTTGTTAACCCATTGTTTATTACATCTAACGAGATGTTAAATTATTACATTATCATGATATTATGATGTATGAATATATCTTAATATGATATATATACATTAAAATGTCGTTACAACGATAATCGTTACATATATGTCTCGTTTCGAAATTCTTAAGTTAGTAGTCTTGTTTTACATATGTAGTTCATTGTTAACATACTTAATGATATATATAATTATCATTTGATCAAGTTAAATGTAGTGTAACAATATCTTAATATGATACATATTTATTTTGTAATACGTTGTTATAATGATAATCGTTATATATATCGTTTCGAGTTTCTTAACTTAGTAGTCTCATTTTTATGTATATAACTCATTGTTAATATACCTAGTGAGATACTTACATATCATAATATCATGTTAACTATATATATATATATATATATATATATATATATATATATATATATATATATATATATATATCATCATATAGTTTTTACAAGTTTTAACGTTCGTGAATAGCCGGTCAACTTGTGTGGTCAATTGTCTACATGAAACCTATTTCAATTAATCAAGTCTTAACAAGTTTGATTGCTTAACATGTTGGAAACATTTTAATCATGTAAATATCAATTTCGTTTAATATATATAAACATGGAAAAGTTCGGGTCACTACAGTACCTACCCGTTAAATAAATTTCGTCCCGAAATTTTTAAGCAGTTGGAGGTGTTGACGCATCTTCTGGAAATAGGTGCGGGTATTTCAGCTTCATTTGATCTTCACGCTCTCAGGTGAACTCGGGTCCTCTATGAGCATTCCATCGAACCTTAACGATTGGTATTTTATTTTGCTTAAGTCTTTTAACCCCACGATCCATTATTTCAACGGGTTCTTTGATGAATTGAAGTTTTTCATTGATTTGGATTTCGCCTAGCGGAATAGTGAGATCTTCTTTAGCAAAACATTTATTCAGATTCGATACATGAAAATTATTACGTACCCCGCCAAGTTATTGAGGTAAGTCAAGTCGGTAAGCTACTGGTCCGACACGATCTATAATCTTGAATGGTCCAACGTACCTTGGATTCAGTTTCCCCCGTTTACCAAATCGAACAACGCCTTTCCAAGGTAAAAACTTAAGCATGACCATCTCTCCAATTTCAAATTCTATATCTTTTCTCTTAATGTCCGCGTAGCTCTTTTATCTACTTTGGGCGGTTTTTAACCGTTGTTGAATTTGAATGATTTTCTCGGTAGTTTCTTGGATTATCTCCGGACCAGTAATTTGTCTATCTCCGATTTCACTCCAACAAATCGGAGACCTGCACTTTCTACCATAAAGTGCTTCAAACGGCGCCATCTCAATACTAGAATGGTAACTGTTGTTGTAGGAAAATTCTGCTAACGGTAGATGTCGATCCCAACTGTTTCCGAAATCAATAACACATGCTCGTAGCATGTCTTCAAGGGTTTGTATTGTCCTTTCACTTTGCCCATCAGTTTGTGGATGATAGGCAGTACTCATGTCTAGACAAGTTCCCAATGCTTGCTGTAATGTCTGCCTGAATCTTGAAACAAATCTGCCATACCTATCAGAGATAATATAGACTGGTATCCCATGTCCGTAGACAACTTCTTTCAAGTATAAACGTGCCAATTTTTCCATTTTATCATCTTCTCTCATTGGCAGAATGTGCTGACTTGGTGAGACGATCGACTATTACCCAAATAGTATCATAACCACTTGCAGTCCTTGGCAATTTAGTAATGAAATCCATGGTAATGTTTTCCCATTTCCATTCAGGGATTTCAAGTTGTTGAAGTAGACCTGATGGTTTCTGATGTTCAGCTTTGACCTTAGAACACGTTAAACATTCTCCTACATATCTAGCAATATCGGCTTTTATACCCGGCCACCAAAAGTGTTTCTTGAGATCTTTGTACATCTTCCCCGCTCCGGGATGTATTGAATATCTAGTTTTATGTGCTTCCTTAAGTACCATATCTCTCATATCTCCAAACTTTGATACCCAAATTCTTTCAGCCCTATACCGGGTTCTATCTTCCCGAATATTTAGATGTTTCTCCGATCCTTTGGGTATTTCAATCCTCAAATTTTCTTCTATTAAAACTCCCTGCTGTGCCTCCTTTATTTGAGTAGTAAGGTTAGTACGAATAACTATATTCATAGCTTTTACCCGCATAGGTTCTCTGTCCTTTCTACTCGGAGCGTCGGCTACCACATTCGCCTTCCCCAGGTGGTAACGAATCTCAAAATCTTAATCGTTCAACAGTTTGACCCACCTACGCTGCCTTATGTTCAGTTGTTTCTGATCAAATATGTGTTGGAGACTTTTGTGGTCGGTATATATAATACTTTTGACCCCATATAAGTAGTGCCTCCAAGTCTTTAATGCAAAAATAACCGCGCCTAATTCCAAATCATGTGTCGTATAATTCTACTCGTGAATCTTCAATTGTCTAGACGCATAAGCAATTACCTTCGTTCGTTGCATTAATACACAACCGAGACCTTGATTTGAGGCGTCACAATATATCACAAAATCATCGTTCCCTTCAGGAAATGACAATATAGGTGCCGTTTAACTTTTTCTTCAACAATTGAAACGCTTTCTCCTGCTTATCCTTCCATTCAAATTTCTTCCCTTTATGCGTTAATGCAGTCAAGGTTTTTGCTATTTTGGAAAAATCTTGGATGAACTTTCTATAGTAACCAGCCAGTCCTAAAAATTGGCGTATATGCTTCGAAGTTTTTGGGGTTTCCCACTTTTCAACGGTTTCAATCTTCCATATTTCTTCAATAAAATGGAATACAAATGAAAATACTATGTTTACACAAGAAATAAACAACGATAGAACTTGATATTGCGACTAAAGATATGTCTAATTTGAGCAATATCAAATCCCCCACACTTAACTCTTGCTTGTCCTCAAGCAAGTCTTGTTTCAAAAATACTAATATAGAGCACAATATAGAATACACACAAATTTATTGGAGAACACAATAATAGGAATCATACTCACACGATATAGTACACAAGTTTACACTAGTCACACGAAGTACACGAAACACACACGTTCTTTTGGAACACCAAACTCACGCTATATGAAACACATAATACATAAATGGAATACTCACACGTTGAGGTACACACACAATTTATGAATCACACGCACACATTTGGATTTTTGGGAGAAACGAACTTTGGTGAAAGTTCTTAAAAATTTGGATCCTTAGGGAAAAGTGGATCTTGAGAAAATGTTTTAAGTTTTTTTGAAAATGTCAATGCTAGTTTTAAACTAGACACGTTTTCCGGTTTTAACCTTAAATTCCGGTTGAGGGTAACTGAAAACCGAAGTCTCAGTCGGCGATTAGCAAGCTATCCGCCCCCATGATTGTAGTATCATGGAACTCTTAACCGGGCGCCCCCTGACGCGATATTAATATCGGTCTTTCATGACAATTTGTACATTTTAATTCAAGGGTTAAAACTGCGAAGACTAAGCTATCGCGTAGGATAGATCCTGCTCCAGCTTATTCACCGTAATCGGTCTTACACTGGATAGCGACTTGGATTTACCCTACCAAGTTTATTTTCGAGTTTGAAAGTTCAAGACTTTCCCTTCCCACTTTACTTTTATATCGTGAAATGATATTGGTATGAAATGACATAGTTTAGGAAGTTTGCTATATCAAGTAAGGTAACATTCGGAAGACTTTACTTCCTTCAAGGATGGACTAGATACATCCTTTAGGTTTAGTGACATTATTCTTTTTCCTTTCAAGCCAAAAGTATTTTAAACATTTTTCTTAGCAAAATTTGGTGATAGTAATTCGAAAAGATTGGTAAAATTCCCCACACTTGGCTTTTTCGTTAAGACTTTTATTTCAAAAATTTTTAAAATTTCCCATTAAATTACGAAAATGAGCCAAGTTGAATACTGTTTGAATACCCGTTTGAATACCCGCGAGAATTTATACTATCCCCCACACTTAAGATTAAGTAATGCCCTCATTACTTAAAATCAGTAAAATTTAAATTCGAGAGGGCAATAATGAGAAAAAGGAGTTCGAAAAACCTAGGTACAAAAACCTGGACATCGTGGAATATAGGTGAGAGATGGCGCATCCTTCATTCCTTGATCTTCATCACACAAATTTTAATTTTATAGGTACCTTGCTGAATTTTAATGCTAGTATCACTAAAACCTTGAAAAACATCGTGCAGTTTTATTAACGCATCATGCACTCGACTCGACCCCAAATTTAATGTCTAGTGGGGTTAAACTCCCTCACACTTTATCGAACGAGACGTGAAGTCGGTGGAAAAAGTTCCACGAATCATAATAGTGAGCCAATCATTTACACCTCGGGTAGTGTATATTATATGAGATAAATCCTTTTTCAGTTTCCCGAAAAAGGATGACCTAACCCGAGGGTTAACACATGACTCCCCTTCAAGTGCGGTTTTCAGTAAAACTTTTATTCTTATCGGTGGATCTTGGTCAAATGGGTCTTTCCCCAAATTGACATCCTCTGAAATAAGCGTGGACCTGCTGTGAATCTCAACTATAGAGCGGGGCTCAATTTCCAGCTTCAATTCCTTTAATTCTTCAGTTGTATGCTCATAGCCATTAGCCATGAGAACGGTTAACAATGCATTTTCATCAATCATAGCAACCTCTTCTTCATCACCAAATGAATGGGAGTGCAAATCCTGCAATTCTGGGAATTCCATCATTAACTCAGAAAGTGTGTCTATTGGGATTATCTCATGATCAACTTCATTTATTATCGACTCATCTCCAATATCAGTACACTCTTGCCTACTTGGAAGGTGAACCAACATCTGTGATATGTTACTTATTTGTTTCCCTATGTTCTGAAAGAAGATTTCTTGATCTCTGAACATTTGTGCATACATCTCCCTACTTTGTGTTTGAGCGGCAATAAGTTCTGTTTGAGAGGCAATAAGCTCATTCATCATATCTTCTAATCTGTTTGAGAGGCCACGTTCTTCATCTCTTCTAACAAGCTCGTTAGTTTCATCCTCCAATTTGCTAATCAAGTAATTAAGCATCATCCTACAACTGATAAAAGCTAGAAAAGAATAAAAGCACCGACACTAAATAGAAAAATAATAATAATAATAATAAAATAAAAAAATAATCATAACTTAGTAAACAATTCTTATCTTGACACAACTGTCCCCGGCAGCGGCGCCAAAAACTTGATGTGTGAAACGTGGTATATGAATTGTTGTATGGAAAATACCAGTTTTAAAGATTACACACACTAACGGGCAGTGTACCCGATCGTGTAGTAGTATAGATAATGGTAAAATCCGTGTATCGTTCCAAGGACAGTTATATGTGCAAGTTAAGATTGTATAAACTAAATTGAGTTTTAACTAGATAAAATGAAATCAAACAAATACAAGATATTGGGTTGCCGTTTAACGATGGACAAATCAATAAAGGAATAAGTTTAAAGGACAATATTTTTGGTATTTTAAATTTATAAAAAATAAAAAGATAGTTTTGATATCAAATTAAACGAATATGCTCGTCTAGACTTTTTAATCTCGAATGTTGATTGTTGTTTTAGGATTAAGATTTGATTGATTGACTACGTAGGAGAACTAATTAATTGGTTTACCAAGAGTAGTCTTGTGCAAACACTCAAACGGGATTACACGACGCAAGTGATGTTCTTGTCATCTAAGACCTCCTATTTGTAATCAATTAATTCAACTAGCCTAAAGACTTGAATGATGATCATGCCAATGATGTGTTGATCATGATCTACTCCTATGTCAACTAATGGTTTAGCTTAGTTCATTCCCTTGGTCCGGTTAAATGCCCAATTTACCCAACCCAAGTAATCAATTTAATGTAGCAATAGGATCCTTATAAACGTCACTAGATAAGGGAAATTACTAACACCTATTAGTTATATGGAATTAAGTAATGAAAATATGTATAACAGATTCTAGGGAATTGATCGTTCTCCTAGACAACTACACATATCAATTAAGCTATCCGAAAGTATCTACAAGAGTCGTTCTTACATTCCTATATAGATTAATCATTTGAACGCAACTTACCCCTTTTGGTAAAAGACGGGCAAACACTTGTCACTAGGTGCAAATCAATATACTAAATCAACAAGATGGTGTTTCTTAGTTGAACAAGTATACTGACTAATTGAATCGAAAAGATTAAACTTAACAAGAATGGTTCTTGTATTCAAACATCAAACTATCATGCATAAGAACAATCAATCAACAAAGGTAAACAATCAATATCTCGATTATTAATCTAGACAAGCATAAAAAGAACTAGCTAACGATCATATTTAAAGACAATAACAAACTGGAAACAAAGATAGAATTCATTGAACTAACAAGAATCGACCTCTTGAAGCAATCTTGGATGATGATCTTGATGATTCTTGATTCCGGATTGAAATGATGGATTAGGTGGTCCTGGATTACTCCAAGGATCACCTTAAATCGTAACCTCTGCCTCTGAAAATGACTGTGTAGTGGTGTATCAAGAATGAAGCTGGAAAGGGGTTTAAAAAGGTTGAACAGTAGCTGGAAAGTAGGGTGTGCCGAGCGCACAAAAGCACGTGCACGGTGCGCACTGTTCACCTACCACAATTCCACTTTACAGCTCGTGTTGCATGTTCAGATCTGCTTTACACGTCAGAGTGCGCGGAGAAAGTGCGCTGAGGGCACACCTTGGCGCACTCTACTATTCATGCTTTTTGACTTGTTTTCGATCCCAGAATTCTCTGATCAAAATTTGGACGAGTGAGCTGAGCGCACACCCGTGGCGCACTCCTTGGTGCACTCTACTATTCATGCTTTTTGACTTGTTTTCGATCCCAGAATTCTCTGATTAAAATTTGGACGAGTGAGCTAAGCGCAAACCCGTAGCGCACTCCTTGGCGCACTCTACTATTCATCGACTTTTTGACTTGTTTTCGATTTCTGAGTAGTATCATCCAAAATCTTTCATATTTCTTCAATTACACAATGATTCTAACTATTTTACAATAAAATGGAATACAAACGAAAATACTATGTTTACACACGAAATAAACAACGATAGAACTTGATATTGCGACTAAAGATATGTCTAATTTGAGCAATATCAAATCCCCCACACTTAACTCTTGCTTGTCCTCAAACAAGTCTTGTTTCAAAAATACTAATACAGAGCACAAAATAGAATACACACAAATTTATTGGAGAACACAATAATAGGAATCATACTCACACGATATAGTACACAAGTTTACACTAGTCACACGAAGTACACGAAACACACACGTTCTTTTGAAACACCAAACTCACGCTATATGAAATACATAATACACAAATAGAGTACTCACACATTGAGGTACACACACAATTTATGAATCACACGCACACATTTGGATTTTTGGGAGAAACGAACTTTGGTGAAAGTTCTTAAAAATTTGGATCCTTAGGGAAAAGTGGATCTTGAGAAAACGTTTTAAGTTTTTTTGAAAATGTCAATGCTAGTTTTAAACTAGACACGTTTTCCGGTTTTAACCTTAAATTCCGGTTGAGGGTAACTAAAAACCGAAGTCTCAGTCGGCGATTAGCAAGCTATCCGCCCCCATGATTGTAGTATCATGGAACTCTTAACCGGGCGCCCCCTGACGCGATATTAATATCGGTCTTTC
Organism: Rutidosis leptorrhynchoides; assembly: GCF_046630445.1. NCBI lineage: Eukaryota > Viridiplantae > Streptophyta > Magnoliopsida > Asterales > Asteraceae > Rutidosis > Rutidosis leptorrhynchoides. The sequence goes on from NC_092336.1 coordinate 630,265,899, forward strand.
ATGACAATTTGTACATTTTAATTCAAGGGTTAAAACTGCGAAGACTAAGCTATCGCGTGGGACAGATCCTGCTCCAGCTTATTCACCGTAATCGGTCTTACACTGGATTGCGACTTGGATTTACCCTACCAAGTTTATTTTCGGGTTTGAAAGTTCAAGACTTTCCCTTCCCACTTTACCTTTATATCGTGAAATGATATTGGTATGAAATGACATAGTTTAGGAAGTTTGCTATATCAAGTAAGGTAACATTCGGAAGACTTTACTTCCTTCAAGGATGCACTAGATACATCCTTTAGGTTTAGTGACATTATTCTTTTTCCTTTCAAGCCAAAAGTATTTTAAACATTTTTCTTAGCAAAATTTGGTGATAGTAATTCGAAAAGATTGGTAAAATCCCCCACACTTGGCTTTTTCGTTAAGACTTTTATTTCAAAAAATTTTAAAATTTCTCAATCGAGAGGATGAACCAACCGCACTTCATCTGCGGAAGAAGAGATTGATGCATATAGTTATGCACCTGAAAACACTCAGAACCTGAGTAAACGTTTAACATGTGTCTGTGCTAGCTCCTTTGGCATTGTTATTACTGAAAATAACATTGCAACCCTTTTCCAAATTAGCCAATTTTGTCACAGCTTCAGCAAATCAACTTCGACTTTCATTCGAATAAGCCTTATTATAACCTGTATATATAAGGTTGCCTTTCGTCATCGTTACCGGGAAAACCTTGTATATCGCACCACATTAGCAGAAAACTTACCAGCAACTTCATTACTCATTGGCTTGAATCTCTTCGAAGAACCATTATATTTGTTCATTAAAACCCTATCATGCACTTATTTGCATCTGTTAACGAGAATTGCCATACCAATTACAGAGAATCAACAATCAGTATATCGAATCTCGTAGCATATCTACATCAACAGTTATATGTATAACATTTATCTCTTAGAATTATGATCTTTCATTCTGAAATTCTGAAAAGTACTCAGTCTACAAATCAATACTCTGAATGTTGAGAAAGATGAATGAAGCAGCAGAAACCGTAGACAACCGTAAACGACCTTAATCATCGGAAGTTTGATGATAAAGAATAGTATGTTGGTAAAGCTCAGAAAAGTTGGAACTGAAAAATGGGTTGAGCTAACCACGAAGGAGACCAAGGACAAATACAAGGATCATACCCTATATTCAAAGAATCCAGGTAATTCTGGATCCGTTGAAATCTTTAGAGAGTATCTTACTCTGAAGTCATGTTAAAATCTTGCGGAAAATTTTTCTTCATCAACCTTCGAACTTGGAAATTCCAAAATATCATCATAAATATCTTCGATATTTCTGAGGATATTTTCATAAATATTCTTGTCCGAAATTATATACCTCTTCGTTCTTCCTGTGTTTCATTATATTGGAAACTTCTGTAAAATCTAAGTTTAATTTATGAATGAATTCTGGAGAAATGTAAACAAATTGATGCATGAGTTAGTATAATATAATGACACTTGATCAACGTGATTATATTACAGTAAGTCATGCTGACTTTCTAATGGGACATGATGATTCACAGATCATAACGTCATCACGTGTCATGTTACATGACTCTTACATTCTACTTAACCTCCAAACATATCGAGAACATATCTTCCTGATAGTTCTATCTTTTCTCTTGAATTATGGTAATTTAACCAATTCTAGATTGTGCCATTATAACTTCTCTCTTAGAACATTAGTCATGTTCATTCGAAACTTCATATCTACGAATTCTGTACCATGACTCGATTGACTTAAAATATGGAAGAGGAAACAAAAGTCTGAATTGAGGGAGAAAGAATAGAATGTGTGAGTTGTGGAAATAAGGAAAAGAAGGGAATGGATTTATAGTGAAATATCTGACCAAGCAATCGAGACAGATCATCGCATTTAATTAAAAATATCCTAATTTCCTTGAATCTCGAAGAATCGGATCTTATAGATTTCGAAGATTTTCTTAAATCACTTGAATTCCGGAATTCAACTAAGACAACGTCAAAAGTTAAGATGCACCTTATCTTCTAAAATCAACCGTGGCTACGTCACCGATTAAGACAAACTTGCATTTACTCATTTCACTCTTTTATGATAGCTTCATTCGTGCTCTTCGAATAATCGAATTATTTTATCTGTATTATTCAATAATGATAAAACTCTATTTATCAGCTCATATTCGTCAGGAAAACATATTTATTGTTAGCCATGACTACCTCACTCAAATTTTGGGACGAAATTTCTTTAACGGGTAGGTACTGTGATGACCCGGGAATTTCTGACCAATTTTAAACTTAATCTTTATATGATTTCGATACGATAAGCAAAGTATGTAATGTTGAGTCTAGAAAACATGGGAACGATGTTCATATATTCAATTGACCTTCGACTGCTCTCGACGATTCACGAACAATTAATTATAAATAGATATGTGTGTATGTATATATAAATAATAATTCAAAATATAATTTGAAGTATTATATGTTGTTGTTATTAAAAATTAATATAATAAAAATAGGGTATTATAATAATTATTATTTAAAATATATCTATATATATAAATAAAGTATGTTGAAAATAAATATTTAATGATTGTAATACTCGTTTGATGTCCCGATTGATATTAAGCAAGTTTAATTCAAACTTATATGATTTTAAAATAAACGGTGATCCGAAAATGAGTTATATAAGTTATAGTCTTATTAAAAGTATATTTAGGATCTAATTATTTAATTTTAACACTTTTTATATTTTACTCATAAATGAGAGGGACAGTTGATGTACTTTTTATTTATTAAATTAATGACTAAATTTTATACCATAATGACCTAAATAAATAAAGATATTTAATTTAAAAATTCGGGATTTTTCTGAAGACTTTCATCCTACACTGTTTAACAACGGGGTACGAAATATACCCTTATAAACTATCGGCAGAAGATTACATATTTGAGGCTGCTATACGGTGAGGTTACTATTCAGGTTACTGTTTGGTTTTGTTCTTTTGCACCTCATTAACTTAAACATTTACGGAATATACATTATATATATATATATATATATATATATATACACATATAAAATGCATATATATATATATATATATATATATATATATATATATATATATATATATATATATATATATACATATAAAATGCATATATATATATATATATATATATATATATATATATATATATATATATATATATATATATATATGTTAATTAGATAGATGTAACACCACCAACCACTGTCAATCATTTCTCTGCTTCTTTAACCTTTCTATTTCTTCCATTTGATTAAATATAAGAACCACCACCACCTCTCTCTTAACCATATTCGAAGATCACCACCTCAAACCATCACCTTAAATATCTTCTTTTCTTCCTTGATCACCCAACTTGTCACCACCATCGTTGGATTCTTGCTATTGTTTCCGGTTGTTGTACAAATTCAAAACCATCGGGTTCTTATTCAAGATTACCACAAACACCATCACCTCCATCACTATTCAACAACCATCACCTTCTTGAACCATACCACTCGTGACCCATATATATATATATTTTTTTTCTTAATACCTTCTGTTTCGATAAAACCCACCCAAGAACTCTTCAAACTATTACTACACAAACCTAATATATTCTGCCTCTACATTCCGAATAATCACGGTAACAATTTTTAACCTTTATATTACCATTTGAATCATGAGTCTCACTCACCGTATAATTGTAATGATACGTCCACTGTTACACATATTCATGGAGTATGATTTGCAATTAATTAATGATGGAGGCTGTAGAAATATGTTATCAATAAAAAAATAACTTTGTGATTAAAATGATGTCACATATGTTAGTGGAAATAGCGACCATATAATTAAAGTATCATACAGCTCCATTAGTTTATTCAAAGTTACTTTACAGCTATTGTTGCTATATATCTTTGCACTCATGAGATAAGATGATCGTAATAATGCTAAAGATGGTGAGGAAATTAACGAATAATAATATTTACGACTAGGATGATGATCGATTAAGGAGAACGAAATAGTGTGATGATGACGAGGTTAAGTGTTTATAATGATGATCATGAGAATAGCGTTAACGATGATGAAGAACGAAAATGTTTATGATGGTGATATAAGATCATGGTGAGGATGAAGGTATAAGTCGATGATATATTTTTTTATGATGAAGATTTTATGAAAATGATAATGGCTTATGTTGTTGATAATGATGGTGATTTTGATGAAAAGAATATCGAATGATGATGATTATCATAAAGATACTTGATGGGGATTACGTGGATATGATGGTGAAGATGTAGTATTAATCAGTGATGATAAACGGCCTCTTTTATAAATATTTAAACCGCGAAGTATTACATCAAAGTTATGAGCAGCGCAATGGTTTGTGATGTGTGTGTGAAACTAGAGGTTGCGAGTTCAATCCCTCTCTGTCCCATATATTTTTTTTTTCTCTTGATAAGAAGAAGAAGAGGAGAAATAATGGGATTGATAGTTGAGTTATTAAATGTTGGGCCAAAAACTTTTAATTATGGTTGGGCCGAAAACTATTATTTCTATCAGGCCATTTAGGATTTAATTGGATATGCTTGTTGGGCTAAACAAGGGCAAATGGGAAACAGTTTTGGGTTAAATAAAATCCGTTGTAATACAAATCACAACAACAGAATCGGAGTAGTGGTATGTGGTGTTGTTGGGTTAGCGAGTGGTCTTGAGTTCGAACCTGAGCGCAGGCAGTTTATTTATTTTTTTGAAGCTCTTCCTATTAAGGTAGTTATTATTACTAATATTTCTATTATTATTACTATCATATTACAAATTAACATTATTCTCATAAATAGGAATATTGTATCATTTTTAGCACTATCACTGTTATTAGTAACAAAGGTAATATTAATATGATTATCATTATTAGTAATGTTAATATTAGAAATTAGTATCATTTTTGAATTTAACTAAAAAGATATTATTTTGATATCATTACAACCACATAATAATAATTATTATTATTATGATAACCTTAATTACAAATATAATTATTATTATTATTATTGTTATTAATAAATAATATTATTATCAATATAAGTATTATTATTAAGTGATATGACTATTAATATTATCATTTTTAATATCAAAAACTACATTTTTAAGCAAATAAATATTTTGTACACGAAATATACTTTTTACATATACTATAATTATATTAAAATATCACATAATTATATATATCAAAACTACTAAAATTATTTATATAAATACTTACAGATAACAAACTATCGATTCTTTTAAAAATAAAATTAAACAAGTATGTATATAAATATGGATATATTAACTATATAAATATTAACCATTTTGAATATATATACACAAATTAAATTTATAATATATAAATTAAGATATAATAAATAAATTTGTTCGATTACGATTATGTGTATTAATAAATATACAAATGATATAGGTTCGTGAATCCAAGGTCAACCCTGCATTGTTCCGTATCGTCGGATGAATATTTTTACTACAAAATATTGTAGAGTGAGTTCATTTGATTCCCTTTTAATCTTTACATTTTTGGGACTGAGAATATATGCGCTACTTTTACAACTGCTTTATTAAATGTTTTTTAAATATATTTTGAACTGCGAATACATGAAATGCTTTTATAAATATTTGATGAGATAGACACAAACAAAACATTCCTCGAATGAATTATTATGCAGACAGAAGTTCTGCGGATTATTGTTGAATTATGTGGACATGATGATTGCCACAGTTGAATTATGTGGACATGATAATTGCCACCATTGAATTATGTGGACATGATAATTGCCACCGTTGAATTATGTGGACATGATAATTGCCACCAATTGATATGAATGTTATGTATCGAGAGAATGATTTTATACACAGGTTATGTGTATGTTATTTTTGTGCACGAGATATGTGTACGGTTACTAAGATTTATGAAATATAATTTCGTACACGAGAAAAGTGTACTGTATTTAAAAGATATCGCATGTACATTACAGGTGGGTATAGGATTCGGGCCCATTTGTACCATGCAGGATTTAAATCTTGTGGTCTATCAAAATGATGAATTTTATTGTTTTATGAAAAACCTATGAACTCACCAACTTTTTGGTTGACACTTGAAAGCATGTTTATTCTCAGGTATGAAAGAAATCTTCTGCTGTGCATTTGCTCATTGTAAAGACATTATTTGGAGTCGATCATCGCAATGGAACCAGATTTGGTGACTTCGTCCGGACGGATTAGGACGGGGTATGACAACTCCTTGGCGCACTCTACTATTCATGCTTTTTGATTTGTTTTCGATCCCAGAATTCTCTGATCAAAATTTGGATGAGTGAGCTGAGCGCACACCCGTGGCACACTCCTTGGCGCACTCTACTATTCATGCTTTTTGACTTGTTTTCGATCCCAGAATTCTCTGATCAAAAATTGGACGAGTGAGCTGAGCGCACACCCGTGGCGCACTCTACTATTCATCGACTTTTTGACTTGTTTTCGATCTCTGAGTAGTATCATCCAAAATCTTCCATATTTCTTCAATTACACAATGATTCTAACTATTTTACAATAAAATGGAATACAAACGAAAATACTATGTTTACACACGAAATAAACAACGATAGAACTTGATATTGCGACTAAAGATATGTCTAATTTGAGCAATATCAAGCATCCTACACGATTTTTTGTGGAATTAGTTCCACTACCAGATCCGGAGTTATTGTTGTTATTTTGCATTGTGGCCTGCACTGCGGCTATGTTCGCAGCAAGAAAGGTACGGAATTCTTCTTCGCTCATATTCATGATGTGTCGAGTAGTTGGTGCTATTTCCTTCAAAAATAGCCAAAAGAATTAAGTTAATCATATAGAATATTAAGAGTAGTTAATAGTATTTCGTAGCATAATATGAACTTATTTATAAAAGCTTTTTCTTCATATTAGCATTTTATAAGTTTTAATTCGGGTACTACCTACCCGTTAAGTTCATACTTAGTTGCTAAAATACAATTCAACTACTACAATTCTATATGAAACACTGATCATAATATTTCGCGTTCAAACTTTTATACAATTTTACAAACTTACAATACCGCTATTATACATAGAGCATGAAATATAGCACACAATAACTTTGATACAATGTAGTTGTGAAGACAGTTCTAGTTAATACACAAGTCGTTCAACAAAGACAATAAAGACACAAAATTCATAGGTCCAGAAACAAGTCATGCATTCTGGTTTTATTAATACTATCTCTCATCCTTGGTCTTGTGGAACATAACCGTTGTGGCCGTTGACAAGACAGCATGTAGTAACGTTTTCAAAAGGACGGGGGTTACGTAATGCCCAACAGCCCCGTAATAATCTAAAAACCTTATTTCTTACCCCAACTACTGAATCCGTCACTTGTGGGAATGTTTTATTTAAAATTTGCAACCCGATGTTCTTTTTCTCAATTTGGTGAGAAGCGAACATTACTAACCCGTAGACATAACATGCTTCTTTATGTTGCATGTTTGAAACTCTTTCTAAAGAACGAAGTCCTATGTTGGGATAGGTGGAGTCAAAATAGGCTCTCAACCCGTAGCGAAAAATTGCATTTGGGTTCCCCGCATTCAATGCTTTAAATAAAATACGGCGTAACTTAAGGTCTCCCTAATGTGATATACCCCATCTATCGAAGGAAAGCCTTTTATTAACTAAGGCATTCCTGGAACGTCTCTCAAATGTTTGACAAACTAATTTCGCCCTAAATAGTTGTGCCGATGAATTCTGACCGACTCTAGACAAGATTTCATCAATCATATCCCCTGGTAGGTCTTCTAAAATATTCGGTCGTCTATCCTTAACATCCATTTTGTGTTTTTATACTGTAAAATAGACAAGGATTAGATTCGTAAAAGATAATTAACAAATAATACAAACAATTTTTACATAGAACATAAAAGTACAAGTACACTATAATACATATATTACACAACATGATTGCAACCCTCTAATCTGAATCACTGGTTTCTTCTTCTTCGGACTTGGTGCGTTTTCCTAATTTTCTAGGGATATATGGTGTTCCTCTAATACGAGCCATCATTTTTACAAATGGTTTAGAAAAACCTGGTGGCTTAGAGGTTCTCGGGTTATTGTTAGAATTTAAGAAGTACGGATGTTTACGATACATATAAAGTTCATCGGGATTGGAATCAGGTTTTTCTATTTTGATGCCTTTTTCCTTATTATTTTCTTTTGCTTTCTCAAATTGGGTCGGGGTAATTTCTATAACATCATCGAAATCCTCGTCGGGATCCGATTCATCAGAAAATTGGTAATTTTTCCAATATTTTTCCTCCTCATCGGAGACACCACAAACCATTTTTAACTTTGGACCATTGGTTGAAGATTTTCTTTTATTTAACCGTTTTTCTGTAGTTTTTATTATTTCCTCCCCCGGAACTTCTTCTTCTTCCGGTTCCTCTTCTTCCGGTTCCTCTTCTTCCGGTTCTTCTTCTGGAACTTGTGAATCTTCTCGAAATATATTCGACTCTTCATTATTTTTAGGTGAGTCGATGAGATTTGTACTAGAGGTAGACATCTATCACACAATATCAAACATGTTAAGAGATTAATATATCACATAATATTTACATGTTAACAATATATAGTTTCCAACAAAAGTGTTAAGCAATCATTTTTAAGAAAACACGGTCGAAGTCCAGACTCACTAATGCATCCTAACAAACTCGATAAGACACACTAATGCAAATTTTCTGGTTCTCTAAGACCAACGCTCGGATACCAACTGAAATGTCCCGTTCATATTGATTATAAACGTCTCATATAGAGGTCAAAAACCTCGCAAAGAAATCAATTAATATGAAACGTTTATAATCAATATGAATGGGACATTTCAACAACCTAGGTTGGTCAATCCTTAAGATGCTAACATACAAATCTATCAGACTCACAAGTTCAGCATAATAACGGTAACCGTACTAATTTAACATAACTACGCTAACCCAAACTTCTATCATGGCAACATACAGATTAATTAAGCTAACATGGTAATATCGGAACACATTATTAAACATAAAAAGTAAGATTACATGTTTAATACAAAAGACAAGCGTTTCGGATAAAAATCTGAAAAGGCTTAAGAAATCTGCCCGAGATCGCAGGGACTCGCCAGGATATCCTCCAGAAAATAAAAGCTAAGCTTACTACAACTAATAACTAACTAAAAAGCTTGAAAATATAAAATGAATTTCAAGTTGAGTGTGTGTTGAAATGGATGGAAAGAGCCCTTTAAATAGACTTGAATTTTGCCAGCAAATGGCTGGCTGGCCGTTTGGCAGGCTGTTTGCTGTGGCCGTTTGATCAGATCATCCGTTTGCAATGCCCGTTTGTTCTGGCCGTGTGGCAGGACGTTTGCCATACAGGCAAGCCATTTGGCAGCCCGTTTGGCAGGCCGTTTGGCTTGCCTGGTCAGCTGAAATCACTGGATCATAACTTGATTTCTTGTCTTTCACCGTTTCACTCTAGATTCTTCGTTTTAGCTCCGTTTTACTTGATTCTTTTTGCATCGCCTTCGTATTTACTTAATCTACAAAATCAACCGACAAAGCGATTATTTGTGCGATAAAGTTTGAAACTTTATGGATTTAGGGCCTAATATCGGGGGTAAAAACGTGACTTTTTGGCCGATATCAGCGCTATCTGATTTGAATCATTATTGAACTTATTGAATTCATATGTTAAATAGGACAGGGACACGGATTCGTGGGTATGGAACATTGCATCAAGCGGAATTTTTACTACCAAGAGACTTTCTTAACTTATCGACGAAAAATTAATTGGAGGAAATGCAGCACCAAATGATGAAACTCTTAAAAATAATCTTGTACCGTTGAAGGTAGAGATCTTCATGTGGAGGGTGCTAAAATGACGGATTCCGGTTCGTACCGAACTAGATAAACGTGGTATTGACCTTGACTCCATTCTATGCCCTCTATGTGACAATTATGTGGAAACTATCGAGCACTTAATGATTTTTTGTCAACATACGATGGATATTTGGGAACGTGTTTACAAATGGTGGGGGATAGGTCCGGTTGCAAATATTAGCATCAACGATGCCTTCTGAGGCAATTGTAACCGAGCCTCATCTCCATTGGGATCGAAGGTATGGCAAGCTTTGGAGTGGACTTGTGCGTATTTAATTTGGAGAAATCGAAACCAAAAGATCTTCTCTAAGGTTTGTTGGACCTCCCCGACGGCTTTAATGGAGATACAACTTAAATCTTTTAATTGGATATCTACTCGAATAAAGGGTCGCAAGTTAGATTGGTTGAAGTGGCTCTCGGATCCGTGGTCTTGTGTGGTTTAGCTATGGTTCTTCGGTTTTTTAGTTGCTCCCTTGGCAACTTTCTTTAGCGCCTAATATGTTTTATCCATGTAATGTAATGTACTGTTCGTCTATTATATTTTTTTCCATGTAATGTCTGATCGTGTTCTGGTTGTAGCCTTTTCGGCAATGGGCTTTATAGCCCTTTCGTGTAATAGGTCGAGCCCCCTTTCTTGGATCTCGAGTTTTAATAAATCCTTGCTTTTCGAAAAAAAAATATAGTTTATGATAAATTCTAGAGCTTAAAAAATAAAGCTCTTTATAAGTAGCTTATTAAATATTTAATAAGCACATCTTATGATGTGTGTAACACTAAAAAGCCCTCATTATTATTTTACATATTTTTATCAATGTCCTCTTTAGTCAATTTACATTTTACAACAATAAACTTTACCTCCAATTAGTCAACTACTTTACCAAACACTTATGAAAAATAATAAGCTTCGGCATCGTGCTTCAAAATAAACTCAACCTCCAACTATAAGCTTTAACTCCATCTAGATTCGTCCAAACACACCCTTTATTTATAAATTATATATGAGCCCCATTAGTTATTTGACAGCAAGGCCGGCCCTGAGAATTTAAGTACTTATAACGAGGTGAAAAAAAGCCCTTGGACCATAACAAATAATATAAGATCTTTAAAAAAAATGACAACTAACGTCATATTAATTTTCCGGCATAGTCAAATGCGTAGCTCATGATATTTATCTATTTTTGTCAAATGCATTATCACTATCACTATCACTATTCACTATATATATATACACATTTAAAGAGAGTCTCGATTAGCTAATAAATATTTTCAAAACGCCTTTAATTACCATTAGATTAGAAAATTACATTATAATATCTCTTGATCCAATGGTCCTTAATCATCCACAAAAAATATTAGCTAATAAATCAATTATTAAAACACTGATTCCTAAAATACCCTCTTCTAACCTAATAATTAAAAAAACACGGGAGAAAAATAACAAAGAAGGGGTTACGTTCTTTCAACAAAACCCTAACTTCCTCTCGTAACCAAATCATCCAAATCTTCCACGCTGATCAATCAAGAAACGATTTGGATCCGGATCATTTGTAAGTATAAAGTTTTTTACATCTGCTATTAACATGTTGTCAAATTGAATTTTGATGTCGATCATCGAGGTTTATTTCTTGCTTGGTCTCTTTTATCATTCACTCAAATAATTATATATGCTTCATATGATAGTTTTTCCGTATCCTGAATGTAAGCCATCGAATACAATTCCTTTCATATATTCATAACTTATGTCATGTATTATAATAATTGTTCGAATTTAGCCGGGCAATTATATTTTCTTTAGTATTACTGTATCAACTTTACTGAAATATTACCCATCTACTAAAGACACAACAAAAGCTTTTGCTCTCATTGGTCCACGTCTCCCATCCCCTCACCCAGGCTGCTCACATTAGTTGATGATGCTAATGTTGATAATAATAATAAGGTAAGTGGTTTATTTTGATTTCTTATTTATGAATTTGTTTGTTTGATTAGAAACCCTAGAAATTTAGGGCTTTATATGTTATTGATAGGATATTAGGATTCGTCATTAATGGTTCGTTTTCATTTACTTATGTTCGTCGACATTACAGGTACAGCAAATTAATCTTGACCTTTCATATTTTCCTTATTATTTTTTGAGATCATTTTATATTACATAGGTATGATGAATTGAGGTTGTACATATTCAACTTTATAACTTTATTTAGGAGTTGATCGAGAGATCAATTTTCTCCAAAATATAAAGTAACAAGGCTAGAACTCCGTTTGGACTATGAACCAACAAAAAGGTGTGTAAATGTTTGTTAATGTTGTGAATCCACCATTGTTACAACCGGTGAGTGTTAACTATTTGCTTTCTTCTCGGGTTTATTGCATTTTCTTCTACCTTTATGATTTGTTTTGTTCACATTCGTGTTTTTTTTCTTCCTTTTTTTGGGTTTTGTTGTTTGCAGGCTTTTGGTGGAACTCAAAGGTTAGTGTTGCACTCTCAGGTATGGAAAATCAAACAATGATAATTCAGTATTTAACAAATCAGACACTGTACTTTAAAGCGTGTTTGGTCAATATAGTAAAGTGAGTAAACACATGTTTAGTGTTGTTAAAAAAAAGTTAACAAATGTTTAGTAAATGATTTAAGATATTAAAGTATGATTTGGTGAGACTATTAGAACCGGCAAAAGAAGCGGGGATGTAGCATGGTTAAGGCGCGTTGTACGTGCATTCATAATAAGAAAGCTCATTTCCGTAAGTTTTTTCCGGCTTGTGTTTGCTTTTGTAAATAGTCCGTTTCTGCTGATTTTTACCGCCTCCTTTTTATTATGAATGTCCAGAGTCACATTCAGAGTTTGCGGTTGTTTGGCAATTACCTTTTACATATTTCGTTGGCTATTGAATGATGTTCGTGCTCTGCGGTTGCTTAGTAATTAGTTTTACAACAGCCTTAACAAATATCAGCTTAAACACACGTGTGAAGGCACAAACAAACATGTTGCACTTAAACAGGTTGTGACCGGAGTTCCATTATAAAGCACAGTGTAATCAAGGTATTCGCCTTAATTTAATCTCCGTCTCCGATTAGAGTGGTGATCGTTTTATGCTTGATTGTAGATGGATTGTTTGTTGTAAATGCTGCTACTGATGGTGTGCAGTTATTGCTTGCACCTTATACCGATGATACCGTCAGCATGTCTTCCAATGATTGTTACATAATCAGTAGTGATGGTATGTATTTGTTATGACAAAACCCTTTGCAGTAACTCACCAAAGTCAGTGACATTTTTCAGATTTGTGGTGTTTTATATCAACGGAATTTTGTAATTTTGAGTTTGTACAGGCACAATGCGTAATTAGTAGGTAAGATTAGGTGCTTTTGATGCATGTATGGAATTGATGTGGTTGTTTTTTGAAGCTTGGGCGTTATGTGAACGCAAGCTTGTAATGGTTTGTAATCTTAACAATTTGTGATGTAACTTAGCTCTATGATCAATACCTATGATGGTAAATTTTCAGTCGTATAACATTTTGCCAACCGTTGTGTATAAAGAATAAACATCACTAAATCATAGCCGCGTAGCGCGTACCCATTAATCTTGTTGAAAACCATATTGACTATTTGTTTAGCTGGTATTTTTTTTCCACTAACATCAGGTTCTCACTTTTTATGAACTTCATTTTTATATGGATACTTAAATTACATGACTCAAATCAACAATAAGTTGAATAGAGTGATTGGGTTTGTGTATGTTATTTTAATGTGCATTAGCTCATATATTTAGTGATGGCTACATTCTTACCATTTCATTAGCATCAAATGCAGGTAACCCAAAGGGATGTTTGCCTACTTTTTCGAATTATGGCTGCAAATATCTACTTTACAATATGGGGGATCTCTACATTTGAGGTATGTATATAACATTATTAACTATTCGCTCATCGTAAAAGATGCCGAATGGATTTCAAGGAAAGATCATTGGGGTTGTGATGAATATTGCAACAATAAAACTCGAACGCGTACCTGTAATTTCTACCATTCTGTTTCTATTCGGATCAACCAAGAAAAGATGAAATATGCAAAAATATCCCTCATCCCTATTTTTTTAATTGATAAATAACTGTGTGTGTGTGTGTGTGTGTTAGTATGTAATTTATGTTTGAACGTAACCCCTTGATCCAACAGTCCTTAATCATCCACTAAAAATATTAGCTAATAAATTAATTGTTAAAACACTGATCCCTAAAATACCCTCTTCTAATCTAATAATTTTAAAAAAACACGGGCAAAAATAACAAAGAAGGGGTTACGTTCATTCAACAAAACCCTAACTTCCTCTCCTAACCAAATCATCCAAATCATCCACGCCGATCAATCAAGAAACGATTTGGATCCAGATCATTTGTAAGTATAAAGTTTTTACATCTGATTCGATTTTTTTTAAACTACGATTTCAGTTATCTTTCAGGGGTATTTGAATTGCACATCCTGCATAGCAACTTAAGAGCAATCTTTGTATTTTTATGTGATATCCATATGAAAGATAACGAGTTTTACATGATCAAAAGAGTGTCTTTTCTTGTTATCTTAGGAGTGTCTTTTCTTGTTGTCTATAGTATTGTATTTAGGAGTTATGATTATGTATAATTTTGAGGTGAAACTTGCAGTTATAATAATCATGTGATTCTAAGCACCATAACAAACAAGGTAACAATAATCCTAAGCACCATGACAAACAAGGTAACAAAAATCCTGGCTTTTGTTAATTATACTCATTGATTCTGACTAACAAGAACATCTATAGTTTCTATTAAAATCCTAAAATGATGATGTCATTATTAGACTATTTCCTTTGTTAAGAAAAAATTAAAAATTAAAAGAAAAAAATCTAAGTCATCTTGATGATGTCATTAACATTAATTAAATATTTTATTATTTATTTAGGGTTTTTATCATATATACTCTTCTTAACTTTAATAATAACATATTTACCCACTTAAATATAATTATATCATATTAACCCATTTTAAACATATGAACTCATCATATTTACTCATTTATTCAATCTTAATCTGATACGTCTTTATGCCCTAATTTTTTTAGCTGCAATTATTCATGCTTGCTTTTTATTCTTCTCCGAGTTATGTACTATAATATTAACTACCATAATCGATACATGTTAATCATCTACTTCTCCTCAACGGTATAAAACTATTATAAGGTGAGAATACATAATGTGATCACTATTAGTTATCTTTATATATCTTTAGCTGACTGAATTTTTTTTTATTGTTGTTAATTTCTTTTAATTGATAGGCTACGGATACTATAAATCACGTTTCGTCAAAAAATTGATATGTATATCTAACTAATTACAATTGTTTACTTCTTTTGCTCACATCACCAGTAGCACTTCAGTTATTGTTTTGACCAACAATATGATGATGTAACATCCCGTTTTCCCGTACGTATCGAAAGGTACTTACTTAATCATTTGTACGTTTATAACTCGTTAGCTTATGCGTAAATGTATGAATATATGTGTAGATATATATATACATATATGTATACTTGATAATGTGTGCATATATAAGTTTAAACATGGGTTTTGTTAGCGTTAAGTCTTGTGAGACTATTGGTGAAGGCTAGGTGAATATAGGGAGCGGGTTTGGAATGTACAAATTAAATAAAATCGAAATTTGTTTAAGGTTGTCGAGCTGTTCAGATGCAGCCTTAAGCCGCGCCGCGACAAACGGGTCCGCGCCGCAGCATATCAAGCAAACCTGGATCAGAAAGAGGGTTAAGAAGGGTCGAATTTCCCTTTATACGTCGCGCCGCGACGAATGAGCCGCGCCGCGGCAGTCCTGCTGGACAAATTCCGGACTTTGCTCTTTTTAAGGGATTTCAAGGGGCAAATTGGTAATTTAACGTGTAGATCTGATGGGAGCATTAAATCTCCACCACTTGTTCACTTAATTCATTTTTTTTCTCTTTTCTTTCCATTTTCTCTCTCAAAACACAAAACCCGTTTAGATTAAACTTAAGATTTGGAGTTGGAGATTTGTGAATCAAACCTAGGAGCAAGAATTAAAGTTGTTTTCCTTGTTACTAGCTACGAGAGGATAGCCTTGGTAAGTTCTAACTTTATGTTGTAAGTTTTAATTAGTTTTTGGTTAGGGTTTGGCCTCATGGAACTTGTGTGACCCATTTGAGGGTAAAATGGGTGAATTTGGGTTATGTTGTTGTAATGAAACCCTAATAGCCACAAACTAGGGTTTTGGTCTTGTGATTTGGGGTTGTAAGTGTCAAATGGTGTTGCTAGTCACTAATACACTTTTAGATTTATGAAAGAGGATTAATGGGTAAGTTTGACTTGATTGTGAGGCTAAGTAATTTAAAATGGGTCAAAATGTACTAGTTGACCTAGTTTGGGTGAAATGGGTATGAATTACCCTAAGTTTGTGTTAATTGAAGTTAGTAGACTTTAATGCACTAGCTTTAGTGATTAAAGTCGGGTCTTGGCCATTTAAGGGCGGTTTTGGTGTGGTTGAGTCATTTAATGCGAATTGGGTCATTAAATGCTCAAGTATGTGTAATGTGGTTAATTCCACTCGTTTGTTTATTGAAATTGTACTTAATGTATTAGGTACATTGCTTTGAAGTCGGAAGTGCATAATCATCATCCTTGTGTCAAGGTGAGTGGAATAATTATGCGTGTACGTATATAATGTATTTATTTGTGTGGTATGAATGTGGAATTGTCGCGGTGTTCACGACACCACATTCTAGTAGCGAGTAGTATTGTCGCGGTGTTTAAGACACTACTCATTGTTGATTGACATGTGGTATTGTCGCGGTGTTTAAGACGCCACATTGTCACGAGAGTGGAATAGTCGCGGTGTTCAAGACACCACTCATTGTTTTGATTGACGTGTGGATTCGTCGCGGTGTTTAAGACGCCACATTGTCATGAGGGTGAGTTAGTCGCGGTGTTAAAGACATCACCCGGGGGATTAGTGAATACGCGGTGTTTAAGTAACACTAATGGATGTTATGAACTCCAACGGGCTTTCATGTACCGTTCCCTTGTATGATTGGATAACCATGGTTGTGTGAATGTGTATTTAGCATATTACATTGTGAACTATATGCTACTATTGTAACACCCGTTTTTCAGTTACACGTTATTTCGAGCGTCATTCGAAATACGAGGCATGTAAGTGTATATTTGGATCTCAAATAAAGTTGGAGTTGATGTTCTAAAACCTTACCATTGGATAGTAAATCTCATTACGTTTCCAACGATATTTGATTCGTCGAAAACGGAGTTACGGTTTGAAAGTTACGACCAAAACAAGTTCAGTTTCAGACTCAGTTAATTGGGACTCCGTCCAGACTTCAGGACGCCGTCCTGAAATGAAGGTTAGGACGCCGTCCAAGCTTTTTGGACGCCGTCCAAAGTGCCTGACAGGCCAGCAGCTGTATTTTAAAGGTTTTAAAAGAGGGTATTTGAGTCTTTTCACTTGGGGTCGGTTTTGAGCCTCTAAAACTGATCCAACCTCTATCTTATCCTTATTTTCACATCTTCCACCTTCTCACTAACACTCCAAACCCTAGAGAGAGAGGGAGAGTTTTAGAGAGGAAAGCTCCATTGAAGAAGAAGGATGTTGATTTCGGGTTAAGGTGCAAGAGTTAATGTTGTTCACCTCGTTCACGGCTACGTGGTGGTAGTGTTGGTAAGCTCTAAATCCGAATTTCCTTGTTAAGATTATTGTTTGAGTTAAAGTTTGTGCTAGTTAGAGTTATAACCCTTTTATTGTGAAGTTTGGGGGTTTTTGGGGAAGATTCATGTATGTAAACCCGAATTGGTGACTTAGGGTTTCAATTGATGGAATTGTTAGTTTAGACCTTGCATGTGTTAGTTAAAATGGGTCGAATGGGTATTTTGGGTCAAGTAAGCTTGATTCGGTGTCAAACTAAGTTATGGGTCAAGATTTGATGAACCAAGTATATAAATGTTTGATTCAAGTGTTAAATGGTATTTTGGAAAGTTAGTCACTAGCCGTTAGTGATTAAAGATGTTTTTGGGACTTATGTCAAAATGGGCGGTTTGTGGTGATAGGTGTAAACCCTTGGTTAAGGGTGTTGAAGTCGAATTCTCTCGTAGACAATGTATGTTGATTGTTTGTATATCTATATGCGTATTATAGGTAAAAGGTTTGCTCGGTTGCTTTTGGAGGCGATTTACGTTTATAACTTGTGCGGGCAATTCGAGGTGAGTGGAATAATTATATGCGTATGTATATAATGTATCTATTTGTTGTAGCGTGAAAGGTGTAGTGTCGAGGTGTTAAGACACCACGTTTCACGTGAAGAGTGTAGCATCGAGGTGTTAAGATGCCACTCGGGTGTAGCATCGAGGTGTTAAGATGCCACCTAGGAGTGTAGTGTCGAGGTGTTAAGACACCACTCCGTAAAATAATGAGTGTTGCATCGAGGTGTTAAGATGCCACTCGGGGTGATGTGCCGAGGTGTTAAGGTGCCACCCTAGGGGTTAGTGGTGCGAGGTGCTAAGTGCCCTAACGGATGTTATGAACACCGATGGCGTTTTCGCGAGCGCCGTTCCCTTGTACTATTGGTCGACCATGGTTATTTGTGTTGTAAGCATAGTATATTATTCGAGTTATATTTATATGCGGTTGTTATGCTAGCTTGTGGTATTGGAGATTTATAGCTTGTTATTGTGACGATAAGCTAATTGTGGTTGCTAGCATGTTTGCGGTTTGTGTAAGTGTATGCAAGTAGGTATAATTATATATGTATTCGTATAATTATTGCATTCACTAAGCCTCGGCTTACCCCTCTCGTTGTTTACCTTTTTACAGGTATTTTGTTATGAAGCTAGCTAGTTGTTAGACTAGAGGCATAGGAGCGCTTGGGCTCGAAGGGGTAGCTTTTGGTTATATGGACGCGGATTGGGGATTTGGTAGTCTCCGGGATTATGCTCTTGGTATTGGGTTGGGTTATAGAGTCCTAATCCGTCTAAAGAGATAAATGGGTCGAAATTGCTACATTAATTGTAAAACGGGTCATTGTGGGCCCGGTGTTGTAAAACTTGTTTTTATGGTGGAAATATCTTAGTTTTACTTGATATGACATATTGTGAAATTGGTTACGTTTAAAAGTGTCGGGAAGCGGGTTTTCCACTCCCGTGTAAATAAAAACTGATCAGTCCACTTTTTAGTCCATTGGGACGCCGTCCCGAATCATGGGACGCCGTCCCAGTTGTAAAGGCTGGACGCCGTCCAGATTATGGGACGCCGTCCAGATGGGCAGTCACAGAAATTTTTTTTTTGTGTCGTGTTTTTGGTAAAACGATGTCGGGTTGTTACAAGTGGTATCAGAGCATAGTCTAAGGGAATTAGGTGACCTTGGAATAGGTGCCTAGTCTTAGACTTATTGGCCGTTGTGCGTTATTTGCGGGACTTGTAGGAATACGGGTCGGATTAAGATTTGTTAGTGCCTTAGAGTAGGTGACTAACTAGGACTAGTGCTTGTCCAAAGTGTGATGTTGTGGGGCCTTATTTCGCGTGTAAATTAGTGCCTTAGATTGCTAGTTCCTAAGGTAAGTAGGCGAACTTGGACGTTGTTTTAGTGATAGTCACCTAGGTTGTAGGTTGACTTGTCGTTGTTGTGTACTTGTGTACATTTATTACTATTGTATATTGGTGTATATATATATACAGGTATCTAATTGGTGCGTTGTCTTAGAGATGAATCTATTGGAGAGATTCAAAGGTTTGGCGGTTTTGAGTGATCAAGTTCACGGTAAGGACTTTGGTCATTCGGGTACTAGGAGTTATCGCGTGTTATTTTGTGTGAATGTTGCATCAGTCCGGGTAAAGTACTTTGCGTGACCATGTGAAAATGGTAAGGTACGCATTTGTAATAGTGACCGATCACCATTATTACGAAAGTGTATCTTGACATCAAGCATGACATGACGAGTACCGAACGGAGGAAACGTGGCATGGTTGGGGTAGATTCGGGATAAATGAGGAATCTTTATTGGTTCCTAAGTGATAGTTGTCTTGAGTGATGTGCTTGTTATCACATCAGGTTCTTTGTGAGTCGGGAAGTGTACGATGGAATCGGTTAGTTAAGTGAGCGAGCTAACTCACGAGTTTGGTGCGTGCTTAGCCACCCTAAGTAGTGGGTGCATTATTGAGATTGTAATTGGTTTTAGTTACCCATCGTAACTAGGATGACCGATTTACGCTTGCGTGTGTGCGACGAGGACTTGAATTCCGTAATGGAATGCGACAAGTCTAATGATTGTAGTTTTGAGTTACACTCGGTAGAGTGTGTGGGTAGAGAATCGTGTTAGGATTCTAATTGTGAGTCGCCTTGGAATTGGCGAATCGAGGAGTCTTCGGGTCATTAAACTCATGGGAGTGGGACCCATATGACGATGTTTACGATAGTGTGTTGGTGTGTTGTGGATTATAGGGTAACATTCCTAACGGAATACCCCTGTCGTTGTGATTGTGCCGATATGTGGAAGGGTGTAAGACTTGGTGTACGCAAGCATCTCCTTAGTGTTAGATGAAGGGTTTCGTTAGGCTATATCGTTTTGGCCTTGTGAAAATTGCGGGTAGCGTGTGATCGCTAGGAACTTTCGATAAGACAATAAACCGTAAGGTTGTCGGGTAGGTATGACTTCGGGTCATTATTATAGAGAGATGAGTGACATCGGGTGTATGGAACCTAAAGATCGATTTTCTAAAATTCATTTGATTGTGGTGGGAGTCTGCATGACACTGCGTCAGGTGCCTTTTTATACCTGCTAGGGTAATGTTCAACTCCGGTAGTGGTGTGATCACTTTGTGCTTAGGGTGCCCGTGAGATACCTTTGGAAGCATCGGAGATTATAATAGTGATCGACGGGTGATGGTAATTCGACGTTTGCGAAAGTCGAAGTTTAAGAGCATTGTGATGAATACTTCTTATGAAGTGACGGGTGAGCGAATCTTGTTGCTCTTAAGTGATAGACGGGTAAAGATGACCGGTGAGCTGGTGACGGACTTAATGGTCGGTTAGTCCGAAGGGTTTTGATGAAGTGTTGATATTGTGGTGGACGCAATTATGGTGTCAGAATTGGTCACTCTTCTCCATGAGAGTGAGCAATTGTTGATAACGATTCGTCAAATGGAAGGTCGGGTGATCTCTACTGAGAATCACGGCTAAGTAAGCGGCGTGACATATGCCTAGGCTTAGAGGCATATGTAAGACTTTGGTAGAGTTTGCTTTTCGAACGATTAAGGTAGTTAGTTGTGAATTGTGGGATGAAGGTGCGATTTTATCGCGTGTACGACGTCTCAAGTGATTGTGCATGTCGGCTCTGAGGGCCTAAAGCGAATTTGCGGTGAATTGATGTTTATGACCAACGGTGACAATGGTCAGGTGTGATGTGGAATTTCAATT
Organism: Rutidosis leptorrhynchoides; assembly: GCF_046630445.1. NCBI lineage: Eukaryota > Viridiplantae > Streptophyta > Magnoliopsida > Asterales > Asteraceae > Rutidosis > Rutidosis leptorrhynchoides. The sequence continues at coordinate 630,287,398 of NC_092336.1, forward strand.
CCGCGGGATGTTATCATCTTGGCGGTGAGAATAGGGAGATAAATCCTAAGTGGGGGAGTTTTTACTGTCGCCGAGGAAAACTCCAGTGGTGTTATGTATAGTGAAATGTTGGAGCGTACCGTGCTAAGCCTCAATGGGTATTCGAAGCTCCTAACGAGGAAGAGTGACGGGTTGCTAATGTCGACTCGAGATCGTGCTTTACGATTGTGAGTTACAACTCGAGAATGTTATGCGTGAAGATTGTGATGATGGGATCGAAGGAAGTGTAAGACTTCCTATGTAAGGTGGTCGTGTAGTACCAATGTGCGGTATGAGACCAAATGTGAAGTTTGAGATCCCGGAGTGAGAAAATGAAGTGTTGTTGCGAATGCTCCCGTAGTGAAAAATCTGGGTTGTCATGAAACCCGGACAGTATAATTGAATGAGAACGAGTTCGATATCGTGGTGAATATCGTATTTTCCCTGTCGGGAAACGCAATCGTGAAGATTGTCAGTGGATTATTCCACTTTATGGACGAATGTGAGGCGGAGAGTGTCGATTTTGACTGTCTCACATCGAGACACGCAGATGTTGTTTGTTTGCGAGAGTGTGCTCCTTAGTGATGCGACTGTTAGTTGCATTGAAATGTTGAGACCATCCTTAACGGACGGTCTAGGTAGGAAAGTTCACCCGGCGTGGTGAATATTTTTGTGAGTCGTGTGGCGAATTGCGGAAATTTTGTGATGATGATTCGCCGTTGACGGGATTTTGGTATACGAATAGCTTCTATGCTACTACTAGGAAGCCGTATTGTATGGTTCAGAGGAGAAACCCTATGACGATGTGTTGATGCTTCGTCTAATTCGTGGTGTATTATTGTTGTCCTGGATTAATCCAGTGACGGATTGGTCGTGTGCGGATTGACTGATTGAGTGATATGGTTACGGACGTAGCTTGTGGTGAGTTGTAGCCGAGAGAACTTGAAGGTATATGTAGTGATTTTCGTATTTTCCTAAATGGAAATTCTGGACGTTGAGTGTATGAGATATCGTTTATTGCGGTAGTGCACGCTAGTGATTATTAGCGTGTGGTTAGATCTTCGGATTTGTAGAAGATGTTATGGATGTCGGGCTTGGTTGTGTTTCGTAAGATCGTGAGGCGTGACGACGATGTTTGTCGGCAAATTGTTCTACTTTTAGGACGATTGTGAAGTGTATGGTATGAGTTTGGATACTCGGCGTAGGAGCAACGGTTACGGTTGTTTCGACTCGTGGGTTGATTACCCAATATTGTGGTATTATGATGCGTTAGTGCACGAAGCGAGGATTCGGATGAGTTTACTACTTGTGTGACTCCGCGTTGGAAGCGGAAATGTTCGTGGGAGAAGTGCTTAACTTCTAGTGTTTGTGCGGATCACGAGGACGTGATCCAATTTAAGTGGGGGAGAGTTGTAACACCCGTTTTTCAGTTACACGTTATTTCGAGCGTCATTCGAAATACGAGGCATGTAAGTGTATATTTGGATCCCAAATAAAGTTGGATTTGATGTTCTAAAACCTTACCATTGGATAGTAAATCTCATTACGTTTCCAACGATATTTGATTCGTCGAAAACGGAGTTACGGTTTGAAAGTTACGACCAAAACAAGTTCAGTTTCAGACTCAGTTAATTGGGACTCCGTCCAGACTTCAGGACGCCGTCCTGAAATGAAGGTTAGGACGCCGTCCAAGCTTTTTGGACGCCGTCCAAAGTGCCTGACAGGCCAGCAGCTGTATTTTAAAGGTTTTAAAAGAGGGTATTTGAGTCTTTTCACTTGGGGGTCGGTTTTGAGCCTCTAAAACTGATCCAACCTCTATCTTATCCTCATTTTCACATCTTCCACCTTCTCACTAACACTCCAAACCCTAGAGAGAGAGGGAGAGTTTTAGAGAGGAAAGCTCCATTGAAGAAGAAGGATGTTGATTTCGGGTTAAGGTGCAAGAGTTAATGTTGTTCACCTCGTTCACGGCTACGTGGTGGTAGTGTTGGTAAGCTCTAAATCCGAATTTCCTTGTTAAGATTATTGTTTGAGTTAAAGTTTGTGCTAGTTAGAGTTATAACCCTTTTATTGTGAAGTTTGGGGGTTTTTGGGGAAGATTCATGTATGTAAACCCGAATTGGTGACTTAGGGTTTCAATTGATGGAATTGTTAGTTTGGACCTTGCATGTGTTAGTTAAACCTTAGAACACTTGTGTTGACTTGATTTTTGGGTGTAAACCCTAATCTAGGTCAAAATGGGTCGAATGGGTATTTTGGGTCAAGTAAGCTTGATTCGGTGTCAAACTAAGTTATGGGTCAAGATTTGATGAACCAAGTATATAAATGTTTGATTCAAGTGTTAAATGGTATTTTGGAAAGTTAGTCACTAGCCGTTAGTGATTAAAGATGTTTTTGGGACTTATGTCAAAATGGGCGGTTTGTGGTGATAGGTGTAAACCCTTGGTTAAGGGTGTTGAAGTCGAATTCTCTCGTAGAGAATGTATGTTGATTGTTTGTATATCTATATGCGTATTATAGGTAAAAGGTTTGCTCGGTTGCTTTTGGAGGCGATTTACGTTTATAACTTGTGCGGGCAATTCGAGGTGAGTGGAATAATTATATGCGTATGTATATAATGTATCTATTTGTTGTAGCGTGAAAGGTGTAGTGTCGAGGTGTTAAGACACCACGTTTCACGTGAAGAGTGTAGCATCGAGGTGTTAAGATGCCACTCGGGTGTAGCATCGAGGTGTTAAGATGCCACCTGGGAGTGTAGTGTCGAGGTGTTAAGACACCACTCCGTAAAATAATGAGTGTTGCATCGAGGTGTTAAGATGCCACTCGGGGTGATGTGCCGAGGTGTGAAGGTGCCACCCTAGGGGTTAGTGGTGCGAGGTGCTAAGTGCCCTAACGGATGTTATGAACACCGATGGCGTTTTCGCGAGCGCCGTTCCCTTGTACTATTGGTCGACCATGGTTATTTGTGTTGTAAGCATAGTATATTATTCGAGTTATATTTATATGTGGTTGTTATGCTAGCTTGTGGTATTGGAGATTTATAGCTTGTTATTGTGACGATAAGCTAATTGTGGTTGCTAGCATGTTTGCGGTTTGTGTAAGTGTATGCAAGTAGGTATAATTATATATGTATTCGTATAATTATTGCATTCACTAAGCCTCGGCTTACCCCTCTCGTTGTTTACCTTTTTACAGGTATTTTGTTATGAAGCTAGCTAGTTGTTAGACTAGAGGCATAGGAGCGCTTGGGCTCGAAGGGGTAGCTTTTGGTTATATGGACGCGGATTGGGGATTTGGTAGTCTCCGGGATTATGCTCTTGGTATTGGGTTGGGTTATAGAGTCCTAATCCGTCTAAAGAGATAAATGGGTCGAAATTGCTACATTAATTGTAAAACGGGTCATTGTGGGCCCGGTGTTGTAAAACTTGTTTTTATGGTGGAAATATCTTAGTTTTACTTGATATGACATATTGTGAAATTGGTTACGTTTAAAAGTGTCGGGAAGCGGGTTTTCCACTCGCGTGTAAATAAAAACTGATCAGTCCACTTTTTAGTCCATTGGGACGCCGTCCCGAATCATGGGACGCCGTCCCAGTTGTAAAGGCTGGACGCCGTCCAGATTATGGGACGCCGTCCAGATGGGCAGTCACAGAAATTTTTTTTTTGTGTGTCGTGTTTTTGGTAAAACGATGTCGGGTTGTTACAACTATTGACGCTAGCTTCTTGTGAATTGCGGATCTTGGTTTATGCTTAATGTTTGCATAGTTGTCGAATTGCTAGCTTGTGTACGGTATTGTGTAAGTGATGCAAGTAAGTAGGTTATATATGAACATGTATAATTATTGCATTCACTAAGCGTTAGCTTACCCCTCTCGTTGTTTATCTTTTTAGTCGCAGGTGCGGATAAGGGCAAAGGGGTTATCGGGCATTAGGTGGCCCTTGATGATGTTTTGTTGAAGCTTGGAAGTTGGCCTAACGTTTTGGGTAGTTTAGTCCCAAACCATGCTCAAGTGTCGTTTGGATTATAAACTATCATTTGTAGTGGGTCAAACTTGTATTGAACTTAATTAATGGCCTTCGTGCCTTTTGTAAACATTTAAATTGTTGTACGTTTAAATGAAGTTTGTGGAATGGTTTACACGTTTAATTGGCGCGTAAATGTGTATTATTTTATAAATAAAAAAAATTTATCGTATGGAATACGGGTTGGGTTGTTTCAAGTGGTATCAGAGCATGGTCTAAGGGATTTAGGCGACTTGAGATAGGTGCCTAGACTTAGACTTTATTGTGTATGCGCTTTTATGCGGGACTTGTAGGACTTCGCGTCGAAATGGGAATTGTTAGTGCTTAGGTTTATGTGATCTAACCATGCACTAATTGTTTTGTGTTGAAGTTGAAATCATCAAGCGAGATAGACGTTGTACTAACGAGTTGATGCGACGTGCTCGCGTAGCAATGACTAGCTACCATTGCTACGAGTGTAAATCGCGTCAAACAAGCGATGTACGACGATTGTTGAGCAAGTTGGGGTGGTATGGAGTGTATGTGTATATATAAGTGTCATGTCTTTCGTTTCGTTGTTTGATCTTTTCCATTTTATAGAATGAAGATGAGAAACGGACACGACACCGATAATGGAGGTACGAGTGAGGACTCCGAGTTGACGGCCAAGATTGAGGCCATCCTTAAAGCTCAAAAGGCGGAGTATCTCGTAGATATCAAGAAGATGTTCCTAGATTCAATTGACGAACAATTAGTCAATGTAGTAAGGGAACAAGTTAAGGCCGTCCTACATGAAGATAATGTGGGAAGACGAGACTTTTTCTTTAAGAATTTCAAAGATGCTCAACTACCTACTTTTGAGGGCGAAAGAGACCCGTTGAAGAGTGCCCGGTGGATCTCCGATATGGAGGGGGCTTTCTGTACTTGTGAATGTCCTCTTGATAAGAAGACAAGGTATGGTTGTAGCATGTTGAGAGGTGATTCTAAGCTATGGTGGGATGCGAAAATCCAAGTTTATGGTGAAGAACAATGCATGGATTTTACTTGGGATGAATTCAAGGTGGAGTTTTTCGATGAGTACCGAACTTCGGCCGATCTTACTAGGCTTAAGGACGAGTTACGTTCCTTGAGGCAAGGGTCGATGGATTTGAACACTCTCTAATCCGTGTTTTTGTCCAAGACCCAATTTTGCCCGGAGTATGTCGAGAATGATAAGATGTTGAAAGAAGATTTCTATCGGGTCTTGAATGATAGTTATCAAGAGAAGATAAGTGTGAATGTAGTAAAAAGCTTTGATGAGTTGTTTAACATGGCCAAAGGTTTTGAGGCACTTGTGTTGAGAAAAAGTGGTTTTACCTTGGGCAAAAAGAAGTTTGAAGCTACTAGTCAATCGAATTTTTCTAACAAGAAGCATAAGAAGGGCTCCGAGATTGTTGGTTGCGTGAAGAAAGGTGCTTCGGGGGATTTTCCTTATTCTTGTCACAATTGTGGGCGAAGGGGGCATATGGCCCGTGATTGCACCAAACCATCTTCCACAACCAAACTCACTTGTTATAATTGTGGTAAGGAAGGGCACAAGAAGCCGGAATGTCCCGATTTGATTAATGATAATGTTAAGAGGTTAGAGAAGGCGGCGGGTACGGCCCGGGGGCGAAATTAATTGATGACCAATGATGAGGCCAAGCATTCCAATGAAGTTGTCTCAGGTACTTTCAAGGTTAACTCTAACCCGGCAAGGATATTATTTGATAGAGGTGCTAATTTGTCTTTTGTGTCGCCTCGATTTGTATCTAAGCTCAACAAACCGTTAGCTAAATTAAGTCGTCCGGTAGAAGTCAAAATAGCGGACGGCAAGACGGTGCTAGTGGTTGATGTGTGTAAAAATTGTGATGTTGTGTTTGGTGCCGAAAACTTTAAAATTGATCTCATCCCTATGACTTTGGGCGATTTTGATATCGTTGTTGGTATGGATTGGCTCGATCGAAATAGAGCCGATATCGCATGCCATGAAAAATCTATTCGAGTGAAGACCCCAAGTGGGGAAGAGTTAATTATTCACGGTGATAAGCGTAGAAGACTTGTGCCGATATGCACTTTTGCACGGGCACGTCGTTCTCTTGTTAGTGGTGGCATGGCTTTTCTTGCCCATGTTGTTGATACTTGTGACGAGCCACCACCTATACGTGAAATTTCGGTGGTTAGTGAGTTCGAAGATGTTTTTCCGGATGAGTTACCGGGGGTTCCGGAGGAAAGACAAGTAGAATTTCGCATTGAGTTGGTTCCGGGAGCTACTCCCATTGCTAAAACTCCTTATCGTTTAGCGCCAACGGAAATGCAAGAGTTGTTAAATCAAACCCAAGAGTTGCTTGAAAAGGGTTTCATTCGACCGAGTTCCTCGCCGTGGGGTGCTCCGGTTTTGTTTGTGAAAAAGAAAGATGGAAGTATGCGGATGTGCATCGATTATAGGGAGTTGAATAAAGTGACGATCAAGAATCGTTATCCATTGCCCCGGATTGACGATTTGTTTGACCAACTCCAAGGTGCGACGTATTTTTCTAAGATTGACTTACGGTCCGGCTATCATCAAGTGCGGGTCCGTGAGGAAGACATAGAGAAAACGGCTTTTCGAACGCGTTATGGGCATTTTGAGTTTGTAGTTATGCCTTTTAGTCTTACGAATGCACCGGCGGTATTCATGGATCTTATGAACCGAGTGTGCCAACCTAGGTTGGACAAGTCGGTAATTGTGTTCATTGACGACATACTTGTTTATTCTAAGAGTATGAAGGAACATGAACACCATTTGCGTGAAGTATTGAAGACGTTGCGATAGGAGAAATTGTATGCTAAGTTCTCCAAATGTGAATTTTGGCTAAGGGAAGTTCAATTCCTTGGCCATATTGTGAATCAAGAAGGTATTCAAGTAGATCCGGGGAAGATAGAAACGGTGAAGAGTTGGGGACGACCGACTACGCCTACGGAAATCCGAAGTTTTCTCGGACTGGCCGGTTATTATCGTCGGTTTATCCAAGACTTTTCTAAGATTGCTTCTCCTTTGACGAAGTTGACGAGGAAGAACATAAGGTTCAATTGGGAGAACGAGCAAGAAATTGCTTTTCAATTGTTAAAAGAGAAGTTGTGTCAAGCTCCGGTGTTGGTATTGCCGGAAGGGGTAGAAGACATGACGGTTTATTGTGATGCTTCTTTAAATGGGCTCGGGTGTGTTTTAATGCAAAGAGGTAAAGTCATCGCTTATGCCTCTCGACAATTAAAGGAACACGAAAAGAGATACCCGACTCACGATCTTGAATTAGCGGCGGTGGTACATGCGTTGAAAATTTGGCGCCACTACTTGTATGGTGTCAAGTGTATGATTTATTCGGATCATAAGAGTTTGAAACACCTCTTTACTCAACGAGATTTGAATTATCGTCAACGTAGATGGATGGATGTGGTAAAGGATTATGATTGTGAAATACTTTATCATCCGGGCAAGGCGAATGTGGTCACGGATGCGTTAAGTCGAAAGAGTCATCACCCGGCATTACGATTGGGATTGTTACGTATGATTATTACTAATGATTTTCTTGTAAAGCTTGGTGAGATTCAAATAGAGGCTTACGTTCACAACAAACACGAAGAACGAATTGTAGGGCAATCGGAGTTCATCACTATGGGCTCGCGTGGTTTGTTGTCTTTTCAAGAAAGAGTGTGGATGCCTAAGATGGGTGATTACCGGCGAGTGCTACTTGATGAAGCACATAAGTCAAAGTATTTCATTCATCCGGGCGCGACGAAAATGTATCATGATTTAAGGAAAGATTATTGGTGGCCGGGCATGAAACGTGATGTTGTGAAGTATGTGGAGCAATGTGTCACTTGTTTGCAAGTTAAGGCCTAGCACCAAAAGCCGTATGGTAAGTTATAACCGTTAGAAATCCCGAAATGGAAATGGGAGCACATTACCATGGATTTCATTACAAAGTTACCTAAAACGGCGAGAACTCAATTCGATTCGATTTGGGTGATTGTTGATCGATTGACGAAAAGTACTTTGTTTCTTCCCATTAAGGAAGCGATATCGTCGGAGACGTTGGCTAAGTTGTTTATCAAGGAAGTCATCTCTCGACACGGGGTTCCTATATCTATTATTTCGGATCGAGATACCCGTTTTACATCTCGGTTTTGGGAAAAATTTCATGAAGATATGGGTACGCAATTAAAATTAAGCACGGCGTATCATCCTCAAACGGGCGGTCAAACCGAACTTACGAATCAAACATTGGAGGATATGTTACGGGCATGTATTATCGATTTTGGTGGTAGTTGGGACGAGCACTTACCTTTGGTGGAATTCTCGTACAATAATAGTTATCATACTAGTATTAGGATGCCACCTTATGAGATGCTTTATGGGCGTAGGTGTCGAACCCCGATTTGTTGGGGTTAAGTAGGACAAAAGGAAATCGGGAGTATGGATTTGGTCATAGAGACGAATAGCAAAATTGATATGATTCGAGAACATTTGAAAAAGGCTCAAGATAGGCAAAAGTCGTATGCCGAAAAGCGTAGACGAACGATCGAATTTCAAGAAGGTGACATGGTGATGCTTAAGGTTTCGCCATGGAAGGGTATTATTCGATTTCGAAAACGAGGAAAGTTAGCTCCTCGGTTTATTGGACCATTTAAAGTTTTAGCTCGTGTTGGTGAAGTCGCGTATCGTTTGGAATTACCTGAAGAGCTTGCGGGGATCCATAATACATTTCATGTTTCTCATCTCCGTAAGTGTCTTGCGGATGATTCATCTTGGGTGCCATTAGACGATATTGAGCTAAATAATAAGTTAGAGTATATCGAGGAACCGATTTCCATACTTGATGAGAAGGTCAAAAGGTTGAGGCATAAAGAGGTTAGGACTTTTAAAGTTCAATGGCGTCGTAGTAAGGGTTCCGAGTTTACTTGGGAGCCCGAAGAGTTTGTGTTGGTTTATCTTCCTTCTTGTCATGCGGCTTGGATCGCGAGGACGCGCTCCAATTCAAGTGGGGGAGAGTTGTAACATCCCGTTTTCCCGTACGTATCGAAATGTACTTACTTAATCATTTGTACATTTATAACTCATTATCTTATGCGTAAATGTATGAATATATGTGTAGATATATATATACATATATGTATACTTGATAATGTGTGCATATATAAGTTTAAACATGGGTTTTGTTAGCGTTAAGTCTTGTGAGACTATTGGTGAAGGCTAGGTGAATATAGGAAGTGGGTTTGGAATGTACAAATTAAATAAAATCGAAATTTGTTTAAGGTTGTCGAGCTGTTCAGATGCAGCCTTAAGCCGCGCCGCGACAAACGGGTCCGCGCCGCGGCATATCAAGCAAACCTGGATCAGAAAGAGGGTTAAGAAGGGTCGAATTTCCCTTTATACGTCGCGCCGCGACGAATGAGCCGCGCCGCGGTAGTCCTGCTGGACAGATTCCGGACTTTGCTCTTTTTAAGGGATTTCAATGGGCAAATTGGTAATTTAACGTGTAGATCTGATGGGAGCATTAAATCTCCACCACTTGTTCACTTAATTCATTTCTTTTTCTCTTTTCTTTCCATTTTCTCTCCCAAAACACAAAACCCATTTAGATTAAACTTAAGATTTGGAGTTGGAGATTTGTGAATCAAACCTAGGAGCAAGAATTAAAGTTGTTCTCCTTGTTACTAGCTACGAGAGGATAGCCTTGGTAAGTTCTAACTTTATGTTGTAAGTTTTAATTAGTTTTTGGTTAGGGTTTGGCCTCATGGAACTTGTGTGACCCATTTGAGGGTAAAATGGGTGAATTTAGGTTATGTTGTTGTAATGAAACCCTAATAGCCACAAACTAGGGTTTTGGTCTTGTCATTTGGGGTTGTAAGTGTCAAATGGTGTTGCTAGTCACTAATACACTTTTAGATTTATGAAAGAGGATTAATGGGTAAGTTTGACTTGATTGTGAGGCTAAGTAATTTAAAATGGGTCAAAATGTACTAGTTGACCTAGTTTGGGTGAAATGGGTATGAATTACCCTAAGTTTGTGTTAATTGAAGTTAGTAGACTTTAATGCACTAGCTTTAGTGATTAAAGTCGGGTCTTGGCCATTTAAGGGCGGTTTTGGTGTGGTTGAGTCATTTAATGCGAATTGGGTCATTAAATGCTCAAGTATGTGTAATGTGGTTAATTCCACTAGTTTGTTTATTGAAATTGTACTTAATGTATTAGGTACATTGCTTTGAAGTCGGAAGTGCATAATCATCATCCTTGTGTCAAGGTGAGTGGAATAATTATGCGTGTACGTATATAATGTATTTATTTGTGTGGTATGAATGTGGAATTGTCGCGGTGTTCACGACACCACATTCTAGTAGCGAGTAGTATTGTCGCGGTGTTTAAGACACTACTCATTGTTGATTGACATGTGGTATTGTCGCGGTGTTTAAGACGCCACATTGTCACGAGAGTGGAATAGTCGCGGTGTTCAAGACACCACTCATTGTTTTGATTGACGTGTGGATTCGTCGCGGTGTTTAAGACGCCACATTGTCATGAGGGTGAGTTAGTCGCGGTGTTAAAGACATCACCCGGGGGATTAGTGAATACGCGGTGTTTAAGTAACACTAATGGATGTTATGAACTCCAACGGGCTTTCATGTACCGTTCCCTTGTATGATTGGATAACCATGGTTGTGTGAATGTGTATTTAGCATATTACATTGTGAACTATATGCTACTATTGACGCTAGCTTCTTGTGAATTGCGGATCTTGGTTTATGCTTAATGTTTGAATAGTTGTTGAATTGCTAGCTTGTGTACGGTATTGTGTAAGTGATGCAAATAAGTAGGTTATATATGAAAATGTATAATTATTGCATTCACTAAGCGTTAGCTTACCCCTCTCGTTGTTTATCTTTTTAGTCGCAGGTGCGGATAAGGGCAAAGGGGTTATCGGGCATTAGGTGGCCCTTGATGATGTTTTGTTGAAGCTTGGAAGTTGGCCTAACGTTTTGGGTAGTTTAGTCCCAAACCATGCTCAAGTGTCGTTTGGATTATAAACTATCATTTGTAGTGGGTCAAACTTGTATTGAACTTAATTAATGGCCTTCGTGCCTTTTGTAAACATTTAAATTGTTGTACGTTTAAATGAACTTTGTGGAATGGTTTACACGTTTAATTGGCGCGTAAATGTGTATTATTTTAAAAAAAAAAAATTATCGTATGGAATACGGGTTGGGTTGTTTCAGATGAGATAACAATACTGATTTACATACATATACAACGATATTATTACAATAATGAAAATGATAATGATCCACCTTTCTATTTTTTGTTGTCACATTTCAAGTATCTACTTGATATTTTAATCAATCAGAAGAGGTTATTCTAGAGAGAGAGAAGATTTCTGATCGGTGGAGAATGAAGTTAGTGGAATTTCCTAAAACTTTGTGCAAAAAATAACCGGATACTTGTAGTCGGACGGAGGGAGTATTATTACATTATTATTATTATTATTATTATTATTATTATTATTATTATTATTATTATTATTATTATTATTATTATTATTATTATTATTATTATTATTATTATTATTATTATTATTATTATTATTATTATTATTATTCAAATATAGGTTTTCTTTACGGGATTAATTACATTGCATATGTATGCGAAATACATGTCTCAATAAAATGTTGTAATGTAAATTTTATGATAAGAAAAATAATAATTGTGATCAAAATTGAAAGTAAGTGGTGGGAGAATAAATGTAGTTCATTTATTCTGACTAAGTTAAGTATATCAATATGTTTGTAAAGACAATGACAAGTTTCTTAGTCGGAATATGTGGTTCCACGGGTCATTAAACTATATGACTTTAGCATTTACGTTCACTTAATACATAAAACACATCGTTAAACTGTTTTATTTAACCAAACCCGTGATTCCAAGGGTCATTTCACTAGTTATGAATATATAGCATTTGATCGATACAGTTTAAGCTTATTCCTCAGGACGTGGGTTGAAGATTGTTGTGTATTAAATACCGATATCCTAAATCATAGTGTACGTTAATGTTTGTGATATTCAGTCTCGTGTTTATATTCGTGTATAATCCTCTTTTGAGCAATATTCGTCAAGAAAATGTTGATGTATACCTAGATAATATATACCATTCGTTAGCTAAATCTTGGATATATAAGTTGAAGGCTAGGTATAGTGAGAATGATCTTCACTTTCAAAGACATGTAAGCTGTTGAGATATGTATGTTGTTGGCATATGTAAGCTATTGACATATTGTTCAAAAAAGTTTTATTTATCATACCTACAGTGGCAGAACTTGAACCCGGATACAGATTGGGAAGTGTAAAAATTTAATAAATATTTCAAAGTCAGCAGGGGTAAACACTAAAAAAAACTTTATTTTTTGGTAAAAAAAAAAATTTGTTTATTTTTTTCCCGTTAAATCCGCGGATACCCCCTTTGGGATACACTAAGTTCCGCCCATGCATACCTATTTAATTGAAACACGACATGAAAATGAAGTTGCTAGAAAGTAGGATGATACCGAGTCATCATCTCAAGTATCCGTATGCATTATTAAGACCTTCAAAGGTATAAACTTCAGATTACCTTTGATGTTTTCTTAACCAGTATTGCCTACCTAATTCTTTTTGTATTCTAACAATCTCGGCAGGTAATTTTCAGTTGTTGTGATATTCGAATGACTTACTTTGATGGTGAACAATATTGGATATTGATACTACTAGTGCAATATAGTTCCTCTAAAAGGTTCATGATTGAGTAGTAGTACATCATTATAATCGAATGTCAGTTTTGTTGTAGCATAATCAATGTTACTTTATATTCATTGGCTTATGTGTATTGATTAATTGGAAGAATTTTTATGTAATATGCACCTGTAGAAATTGTTAGTATGTATATTAAAGTTCAGTGTTAAAGTTTAGTATAGTTAAGTTTTGATCGTTATTACGTTTGTGGTGTGATTTAATAATGCAAAGCCAAATTTAGTTGTATTGCTCCTGGAATGGTGAATTATACTATTAGACAGGTTGTAGTGTTATATAACCGCTCTATATGTATTTTGAACTCGCGCCATCTACTAACACAAACGGTCTTTATATGGTTATCAAGACCGGTTAGGGAACCGGTCTATATAAGATTTCTCAATTAGACATGTAAGATCTAGACGTGTTGAAAAACACGTCTAAATAGACTTTTTAGATTCTAAGGTTTATATTTTAGGGCTTAGGGTTTAGAGTTTTTAGGGTTTAGGTTAGGGTTTAGATTTAGGGTGTAAGATTTAGAGTTTTGGGTTTAGATTTAGGGTTTAGGTTAGGGTTTAGATTTAGGGTTTAGGGTTTAGATTTTAAGATTTAGAGTTTAGGCTTAGGGTTTAGATTCTAGGTTGTATGATTTTGGGTTTAGATTTAGGGTTATTGTAAGGTGTAGGGTTTATGTTTAGGGTTTAGATTCTAGGGTTTAAGGTTTATATTTTAGGGCTTAAGGTTTAGGGTTTAGGGTTAGACTTTAGAGTTATGAGGGTTTAGGGTTTAGATTTAGGGTGTAGGGTTTAGAGTTTAAGTTTAGGGTTTTGGGTTTAGATTTAGGGTTTAGGTTAGAGTTTAGGGTTTAGATTCTAGGGTGTAGGGTTTTGGGTTTAGATTTAGGGTTTAGGGTTTAGGGTTTAGAATTATGGTGTATGGTTTAAAGTTTAGGTTTAGAGTTTTGAATTTAGATTTAGGGTTTAGCTTTAGGGTTTAAATTTTAGGGTTTAGAGTTTAGGTTTAGGTTTTTGGGTTTAGATTTAGGGTTTAAGATTAGATTCTAGGGTTTAGATTTTGGGGCTTAGGGTTTATAGTTAGGGTTTAGATTTAGTTTTTAATTCAAAAGATTTAGAAGAGTTTAGGGTTTAAGGTGTAGGGTTTAAATTTTAGGGTGTAAGGTTTAGATTTTATGATTTAAGTTATAGAGTTTAAGGTTTAGGTTAGGGTTACCTAATAGTATCATACGAGATCTGTAATCTGTATAAAATGATGTATTTTTAATATCATTTTAAGGTATGATTTAACTAATCTTAAATCATCTTGAATATTTAATGGGTTTTAAAAAGTAATGTAACCAGTACATGTAACCTACAGTTTGTGTTTGGTTCTACCTTCTAGCTTTTGCACAATAATTTTATCATCTGAACATTACCACGAGCAATTAACTTAGTAGTCATGATGGCGCGTTGAATGTGACTAATATATGATTCACGTTAATTGTATTCAATATGAGCTATTGGGTTTTGTCGACGCTTATCGTCGTGTAAAAAATTATACAGTAATTCATAACAAATAGCTCTGTCTCTACACCTACATTATTTCAAACATCACAAATTATTTGATGCACATAATTAAATTTAGTTACTTGTATTAAAAGAAGCATTGAGTTGGTGGATTGATACATGACAGGAGTTTTGAATGAAACGAATTCATTAACCAATTTATGATCCGCTTCCGATCCAAGAACTTGTTCAAGTTTGATGTTGTATAAACTCAACATCTTCCAAATACAATATAATATGATATTAATAAATGATTTCAACTTTCAAAAATCCCGCGAAATCGCGGGTCTTTAACTAGTATATTATAAAATTGGGCCCTTACAAAAATCGGGCCTCGAATCGTTGTTCACTTTGTTCCGGCTTAGGGTCGGCCATGTTTGACAGCCTCACTTATTCTTAATTATCGTATAAACTGCCTAACTTATTCTTGATTTATGGCTTTACCTCATCATTGATGGAATTGTCGTAGCATCAGACGATAACCATAGTAATGACAATGTTTCAATGTCACATTAACTTTTGAACGCGTAGCTTGATAATAAGGTGATCATTAGGTGTTTAGTGATGGCCTGTGCCACCAGTTAACCCAACAAGCAACTAGCCCATCAACCATTTAGTGATAATGGTCAATCATTTTAATGACACTAGTTTAATTACTTAGTGACACCAATCCACTTCTTCTTCGGCTCTGTATATCCAACAGCCCACCAAGTCACCATACTATATTTATAAGGCCAACCTAGTCCAGTAACCATTTGGAATAATGGTCCAGTAACTAGAAATGGTGATTTTCCCTTTGACTTTTAAGTTTATTTTTTATTTTTATCAATAATCTTAATTAATTTTAACTTTTTAATTTTCATACTTACTAGATTCGATTTTTGGAGCAACCCAGATGCTCACCTTTTTTAATATGTCGTTTTACACTATTTAGTATGTTAGGTTTGTTAATTTTCGTTTAAGGATTATAGTTTATATAATATATTATTGATTTTTATATATTTATAAATTGTAAATTAGTATTACATTTACTATTAAACGTTAGACTTCTTGGTGTTGTAGAAAGAGAAGCACATGCTAATGTTATGATGAAACAATTACGATTCTATCTAACGAAACAAATATAGTAAGAGACATTTGTTTTAAAGAATAACTTAATTTTCAGATGTTTGGAGTTAATCATAGTTTATCCATTGTAATTTTATAACTAGATATATTCGGTATTATTTTGTTAGTAATACATTATTCTATTTAATATCATGTGTTAGTAATGTTCAAAGAAGACATACACGCTATCATCTAGTTAGACACACACTGGTCTAAAGGAAAAAATAATCAATCTTGAATTATTGGTTTTTTTTTTTTTTTTTTTTTTTTTGCACACTAGCAGAAAAATGTTAATGAAATTATATGTTGATTACATAAAATTAATGAAATTATATGTTTTCCCTTTGGGTACATCCGATAAAATTGAAACGTTACAGAGAATATTAGCATGACCCCTCCACAAGGATGACACGCACAAATCGAAAAATGGTCCAAAAAAATTGGAACGATACAAAGAAGATTTGCATGCCCCTTGTGCAAGGATGACCATTGAGCTTGTAGCTCAACGGTACCCGAGCCCGCATGTTTATGGACCCTACTGAGTGTGGCTAAGTTTGCAAATATACACGGCGCAGGTTCGATTCCTTCGAGGGTCAAATGTATGGTACTCTTTACATCTACCCGGAACAAAAACTGGCATGATATGCGTCTATCGGGTATGGTGGCATAGGTTGCGAGTCAACACAAGACTTCTGTGTCCCTGCTGATCTATACGTTTGCAAATATGTTGATTGCATAAGATGTGTTACATATTGGATGTAGTGCTACTCTATTAGAAATGGGTAGTGATAAATCTATTTTGATTTTTAGTAAATCCACTATATTTATGCATTAATCAGTTTTACGTACAACTAGTTAATGCATAAATATAGTGGATATATCAAAAATCAAAGTGGAAATACCAAACCCCCGAAAAAATAGGCCTGGTGTGTTAATAGATTAAGGCCATACTTTGCATACGAGTACTTATTATCGAAGGCCCGGTAGGGCATAGGCCCACTTTTGTTTAACTCAGCATGTAGTATATCAAATTAATAAGAAAATGATGCGTAAATTGGTTACGATTTACGGGGTATCTGATAATATAATAAATCAATATAATATAGAATACGCATTTTGAAATTACTGTGTCGAGATATGGTACAATCACATAATTTTTATTGATAGGTTAACATGATCTATGAAGTAAAGGAAAATATGTGATCAGGTGAAGAAAAAATCTCATGCATTAAAACGTATAAACAAAAAATGATTTTTCTTTTTTTATGTTACTCGGTGAGGTCTACTAGTATTACTAAAACACATGCGACTTAATTGGTTATTGTGCGACTTAATTCGCATAAAATGTATGCATCTTTTCCCGAGACCCTAATTGATTACCTTTTCCCTACTCACTTTAAAATATGTAAGCCTTTAAAATTGCATTACGGGTGCCATTTTACTACAAGTATAAAAGTGAAAATTGTATTTCATTGAGTTGCCGGGTGCGATTTTACAAGTATAAAAGTGAAAATTGTATCCCTTTGAGTTGCGGGCCGTTGAGATTTTGAATCAACTAAATATGAATCCGTATGAAAGATATATGATTAAAACAGTGATAACTTGCAAATTCTGCGAGCTTCCACCATTTTTGTCATATCTCTTACATACGGACTACGATTTAATTGATTCCAAAGTCTAAATGTTCGTAACTCAGAGTACTACAAATCCAAGTACTCACCTAAATTTTTTGGGTGGCTATAGCCCTCCTTTGTCCATTAAGTGTTTCGCCCCTATATATGTATGTATGTATGTATGTATGTATGTATGTATGTATGTATGTATGTTTGTGTGTGTGTTTTGAGTGTGAATAAAAAATTAAAACTAGGAATGTGGGACCAAAGACGAGTCACATTTGGTGGCATAATGTCACCATTCGTGACATGCACCAAAAGTGAAGTGGCTCAAACGTGAGTGCGTGTGTCAAAATGTGAGAATTGTGGTCGAGCAATTTTGGATCTGGAGCATTAGGGGTGTCACATTTGGCGACAGGATGTTACCAAATGCGACATTCTGGCTTGTCCAGTAAGTTGTAGCAATTAGTTAATTATTTTCTACTCTCTTTAAATTAAATCTTTGGCCTCTTGCAATCATTAACCCCTACGAAAATTATCAATAAACTCTCTTTGTTTGGTCGTGGATTAAACCAATAGAAATATTGGATATAACCACGTTATATTCCCGTGTTCTTTACGTTTCTTGCACATTATTTCGTCATTGTCTTTGTGTGTGCTTGTGATTTATCCGTTTATTACTCGATGGGTGATAACTATGGTTCTCAGTTTCTTGTTAGGGCTCGCTATAACTCCAACAATATATATATATATATATATATATATATATATATATATATATATATATATATATATATATATATATATATATATATATATATATTCTTTTATTGATAAAAAAACATAAATGTAAAATTTACTCATATTTTACCAATGTGTTGTCAAATACACACTAGTAAAACACTTAACAAATAGACACACAAATCGTGGGAAACCATAACCCGATCATCATAGCAACAAGCAAGTTCCACAAGTTCATTCCACAGAGAGCGCGTTTTAAATCGGATTATCAAAAACTAATAATTATCCTAAGAAAGAGGGTTGTAGTGATTTTAGGTTTTAAACTAAACTTATAATTAGCAAAGTAAAATAAGTGAGAGATAACAATTAACTAAAACGTGTTCACTTGTTTGACCCACTCTAAGTATTGGATTGCCCTTTTACCACTTTGTTGCACAATGATGTTGAACTATTATAAGTCTGGTGTCACCACTAAACCTTGATCAATGAAGGTTATGAACTCACGTAAATTCCTTAAATGAGCAAGTCATGTTGAGAAATCGTTAAGACCTTGACCTTGGATTGAACTCACGTAAAACCCTTTAATCATGACAATCACTTGAAATGACTAACACTCCCATAATTTTGACTAAAAGCCCTTTAAACACCAACCAATTTAAAGAAACAATCACTTGAAATCTCTAACTTGGTTGTCTAGATCACTTATTAGTGTTGAAGTATAAACTGAATCCCAGTTCAAATCACTAAGCAATGGTTAACAATTTATATAATCAAAGAAAGCTTGAAACTCATATAGTAGTGGATTACCAATCAAGCTTAGCAATAATACTCACTATTTCATTCAAACATCAATTATCATAAAATTTGGGCAAATCCATACGATAGAGGTTCACAAACAAGTAAACACTAAGGATCTAGCCAAGCATGGCTAGAATAACACAAAACAAACTAGGAATTAAGCAAACAATCAACATTATTACAAATTAGGTAAGATTGTACATAAAATGGAATTGAAACAACTAGAAATTAAATGATGTAGAAGATGAAGATCTTCACAAAACTAAGTGAATCCTTGAGCTACCTATTAAATTGCACCTCAAATCATTGATCTATGATGAAGATGATGATTTCTGGATGAAATTCGAGATGTAAAATCTGCAGCTCTCCCATCAAAACCTTATTTCTTTCATTTTATAGTGGACAAAAATTTGAATGCAATCAACGATGGTGCGACGCATTTGATAGTAAATACACCGCATTTTCTGCTTTTGAAGTGGTGCGCCGCATCCCTTTCGAGATGCGCCACATTATGCGTGGAGAAGGTGTGCCGGCATTAAAGAACTAGTGCGCCGCATTTTCATAAGATCAAATTCACTGCCGACAAGAGGGTCAAGCGAACACTACGGGTGCGACACATATCCCCTTTTGGTGCGCCGCAAATTTTTTTGTTTGGTCACTAGGTGAGCCGCATATTTTGACTGGTGCTCCGCATTTACTTGTTTTACTGCACTATTTCCGTGTTTTGCACTTTAGCTCACTTTAAAGCTAAATCTTGGTCAATTTTGCATAAATATGAAGGATTCACCTTGAAACAACTTGAAATGTCCCTTTCATATCGATTATAAACGTTCCATATTAATTGATTTCGTTGCGAGGTTTTGACCTCTATATGAGACGTTTTTCAAAGACTGCATTCGATTTTTAAACAAACCATAACCTTTATTTTATCAATAAAGGTTTAAAAATATTACGACAATTATCAAATAATGATAATCTAAAATATAGCATTTTCACACGATTATTACATAATGGTTTACAATAATATTACACATCAATTTAAATCTTCGAATACAGTTTTTAAACATTATTATACAAGCATGCTGACTCCAACTCTTGTCCATAAATTAGCATGCAACAGCGGAAGCTCTTAATAATCACCTGAGAATAAACATGCTTTAAACATCAACAAAAATGTTGGTGAGTTATAGGTTTAACCTATATATATCAAATCGTAATAATAGACCACAAGATTTCATCTTTCAATAACATACAATCTGTATAAAAATCATTCATATGTTGAACACCTGGTAATCGACATTAACAAAATGCATATAGAATATCCCCAAAACAGAAATCCATCTGTATTAATAACTCAAAGTACTAAAGCATACCATTTTCCAGTATGAGGGGAGTTAGTGCCCGTAGATCTACCTTTAGGATTCGCGTCAATTAGGGTGTCTGTTCCCTAATTCTTAGGCTACCAAGCTAAAAGGGTGATATTCGGTATTCATAATCCAACATAGAATGTAATTTCAAGTACTTGTGTCTATTTTATAAAACATTTACAAAACTGCATGTATCCTCATCCCCAAAATATTAGATTTAAAAGTGGGACTATAACTCACTTTCACAGATTTTTTACTTTGCCGGAAATAAGACTTGGCCACTGGTCGATTCACGAACCTATAACAAATATGTACATATGTATCAAAGTATGATCAAAATATAATTACAACATTTTTTTTTACGTTTTAATGATTTGAGTTATATATAATATTTTGGAATCAACCTCAACCCTGTATAGCTAACTCCAACATTACTGCATATAGAGTGTCTATGGTTGTTCCGAAATATATATATAGATGGGTCGATATGATATGTCAAAACATTGTATTCGTGTCTATGGTATCCCAAGATTACATAATATATGTTAGAATACATGTATAATACAATATAAGTTAGTTAAGTTATGATTTGTATAAATTTGTTACAAATTTCACGTAGCTACAACAAGCAAAATTATCCAATCTTGTTTTACCCATAACTTCTTCGTTTTAAATCCGTTTTGAATGATTCAAGTTTCTATGGTTTCATATTGAACTTAAGTTTATGAATCTAAATAGAAAAAGTATAAGTTTATAGTCGAAAATACAGGTTACAAGTTGTTTTTGTAAAGGTAGTCATTTCTGTCGAAAGAACGACGTCTAGATGACCATTTTGGAAAAACATACTTCCACTTTGAGTTTAACCATGATTTTTGGATATAGTTTCATGTTCATAAGAAAAATCATTTTCCCAGAATAATAGCTTTTAAATCAAAGTTTATCATAGTTTTTAATTATCCAAACCAAAACAGCCCCCGGTTTTACTACAACGGCGTATATCCGGTTTTACGGTGTTCTTCGTGTTTTCAAGTTTTAAATCATTAAGTTAGCATATCATATAGATATAGAACATGTGTCTAGTTGATTTTAAAAGTCAAGTTAAAAGGATTAACTTTTGTTTGCGAACAAGTTTAGAATATACTAAACTATGTTCTAGTGATTACAAGTTTAAATCTTCGAATAAGATAGTTATATATATATGAATCGAATGATGTTATGAACATCATTACTACCTCAAGTTTAGTAGGTAAACCTACTGAAAGTGACAAGAAATGATCTAGCTTCAAAGGATCTTAGATGGCTTGAAAGTTCTTGAAGTAGGATCATGACACAAAAGCAAGTTCAAGTAAGATTTTTACTCGAATTAAGATAGTTTATAGTTATAGAAATCGAATCAAAGTTTGAATATGAATATTACCTTGAATAAGAAAGATAACCTACTGTAAATAACAAAGGTTTCTTGATCTTAGATGATTACTTGGAATGGATTAGAAAGCTTGGAAGTAAACTAGTAAACTTGAAAGGATTTTTGAAGTGTTCTTGAAGTGTTCTTCCTATGATGATTATAACTTGATTCTTGAAGAAATTTTTGATGAAGATGATGATTAGTTTACTAAAAAAATTCGTTCATAAGTGTGTGTAGGTGTTGAGAGAGAATTAGAAAGAGAATTGGAAGTGAAATGGATTGATTGGTGAGTAGTGAATGATGAGTGGTGAGTGGGATTAAAATGAGTTCTAGTTAGTTGACTAGTTCATGGTAGAAGTTAAATTTGATTAGTCATGCATGACATAATCAAGAGTGGAATCCCATGCTAGTTCCTATTGGTATATACTCATATTAAGTACGTCTAGAAGCTGTGTATAATACGGATACGAATACTGAATGACTACGAGTAGAATTGTTGATGAAAATGAATGGAAATGTAATTGTAAGCATTTTTGCTAAGTAGAATTACTTTGATATGTGTCTTGAAGTCTTTCAAAAGTGTACTAATACATCTTAATACACTACATGTATATTCATTTTAACTGAGTCGTTAAGTCATCGTTAGTCCTTACATGTAAGTGTTGTTTTTGAAAGCTTTAAGCTAACGATCTCATTTAATGTTGTTGAAAGCTTTAAATCAAATTTTAACACATTTTTAATAAAGCGATATTAACCCAAACAAAAAAAAATTTCGAGCTGACCTGGCAGCTCGATCCCAGCCAGGGGCTCTGCCCCTTGGACCCCGCCAGGGGTTGCCACCCCTTGGACCCCGCTATCAGGGGTGCTGCCCCCGAACCCCCGTCATAATCAAGATAAGTTCAAAGAAGTGTGCTCTCCACACTTCCCCAACTTGTTCGATATTTATCAAGGTTATTTTGATTAACAAATTAATCCCATTACACTTAAATCATATTGGTGACTCAAATCACCAACAATGAATATATCATAATATGATACATATGCATTTAGTAAGGCGTTGCTATAACGATAATCGTTATATATATCGTTTCGAGTTTCATAATTCAATAGTCTCATTTTATGTATGTAACTCATTGTTAATATACCTAGTAAGATACTTACTTTTCATAGTATCATGTTAGCTATATACATATCCATATATATATCATCATATAGTTTTTACAAGTTTTAACGTTCGTGAATCGCCGGTCAACTTGGGTGGTCAATTGTCTACATGAAACCTATTTCAATTAATCAAGTCTTAACAAGTTTGATTGCTTAACATGTTGGAAACATTTAATCATGTAAATATCAACTTCATTTAATATATATAAATATGGAAAAGTTCGGGTCACTACACAACTTTTGATCAATAAATCACCATCTAGGCTCAACAATCACAATAAAACGAACCAAAATAGGAGGATATTGCTAGGTAAAACACGTGTGGATTAAGCAATATCATTTACTATTCGTATTAACAACTGATTAGAATAAAATAATCCTTCAATATTTTATGTATAATAAAACCTACTAGTAATAAATTACACGATTTTCATTGTTCAATAAAATATTAGATTGGGTCTGATTTTGAGATCTATCGTTGCCATTTACCGTTGTCTTTTTACCACCCGTCAAAATACTTATTATAAACCGATAAACGCACTGGACTATACTAATATAACCCTAGTCTAACAACAGAGTCGGTGGCAGGTTGATATTGCTAAAAACGAACACATATTTAGAAGCAATGTTTATCCGAAAAATAGGTTTTTAAATGTAATAATTGTATTATTTTCTACTTGTAATCGTGTAAATAAATAAAAGAAGACGGAGTGCGAAAAAAAAGATTTAATCAAGAAAGACGTCAAAACAATTAATGTACAAATTATCATCCAAAAGGTACAAGTTAATGATGCGTTATGTTAATAATTGAAGAGTGCAAGTAACCATGCACAAAGTACAAGTTCAAAAATATTGGTATAACCACCTTGCATCTGTGAAATGAATGATGGTATGATCACATTTAATTTCTTGAGTAAATTAAGGAAGGTGTTTGCAAATTTTACGGACTAAATATTTGAAGAAGTTGCGGTATAAAAGAAGGAAGCAACAGAAAAAAGAAAAGACATACACACACTCTGTGTTCTTATTTCAATATTTATTTTATTTCCAAGTTAATTTAGTAGTTTGGTACTGTAATCAAGTATTGTACGGGTATTTTATTTCAAGTTTCAACCGTTTGAAGATAATGAAAGTGAATATGTTTGTATGTTGTATCTATTTTATTATTTATATGTCTCGTAGCTAAATTTAGACTATGTTTATCTAGTCTAAATAATCGTAATGTTTGACTAAAAATAACAATTTGGGTTAATTAAATTTATACTTCTATTTTATGTTTACATAAAAGAACGATTCTTGTAAAACTGGAATATTAATTATTAATGGAGTATGTATTTGTTTAATAGAATGGCAATTCATTAATTTAATACATATATTTACAATTGAAAATATATATAAATAGCCACATACGTTTGATCGAACACGGTGAACGGGTTGTTTATATATATTAATAATTGTGCGCTTATTCGAATACGGGAGCAAATTAATTTTAAATAAACTAAGTTGATACAGTGGTGGATTATATACAGTGAAAACTGGTGTGATTGTTGACAGAAGTGAAAACTGCGTCATAGTGTAAATCATTATTTATAGAAGTATTTAATTATAGTCGTTAAGACCTCGGCGTCAAGGATACTTGCGTTGGGTAGTTTTGACTATATTTCCGTGCTAGAGAACTCTAGGTGGAGTCTTTAAATATTTCTGGTATAAAGAAAATTAACCCCTTATTTAAAAAGAAAAAATCAAACATTACGTGCTATAATGACTAGATAAACATAGCCCTTTTATTATATTTATATCTCTTCAATATTAATATCGTTTTTATTTACTAGTTTCATATCTGAAAACTAAATCGATAAACCGGTCATCAAACGGTAAAACCCCCTAAACTAATCAGTAACTTAGTAATTAACTATTAAGATTAATCATAAAAATCTAATTTGACACCTAACGAGTCCTTGGAACGATATCCCGGAATTTACACTCGCTATATTACTATATAATAGGTATACTTGCCTATTGTGTTTTAGTGTAAATTTAAGTATTTTTTCGTAATAATTAGTGTGAAAATAATAACCGTTTCATATACCCTCTATAACACATCACGAGTCTATGTGGAAGTCCGTGGAGTGACGTGACACCACTAGTTAGAAATTTTTCATTACATAATACTCTTCAAATTGTATAGGACACCACTAAATTTAACTATCGGACTCCATATATTTTTTGAATTTGTGGTTTTTCTTAGATAAATAACTACTAAAGTTTTTTTTTTTTAATGGCAATATCGACATCGAATGCTCTCATTTGTCACTCACATACGCATTAGGAGGAAACTCAATTCATGACGATGTTGCCAGTACCATCGAAGGTTGGAAAAACCCCCCGAGAGACCTTCCCAAATCGCATTAATGTTGACAGTACCATCAAAGGTTGAAAACTCATTGCTTGGAGTAAAATCGAACCTGGATACTACATGACCCCTTATAATTTTTAAATTTGTACTTTTTTTAAGTAAACAACTACTAAAATAACATTTAAATTTAATTATTACTGGGAAAATAATTATGGTATTAGCAAAAAAAAAAAAAAAAAAAAAAATTTAAATCGAGGAGTAGTCACTTAAGAGAGGGGTCTAACATGAAAAAGAAAAACAACTAAAATATAATTTAACACAAGGCATACCACGTAGGGATGACAATGAATCGGATATGGATCGGGTGAGGCCGTATCCATATCCATATCCATTTAGTTTTTGATCATCCATATCCATATCCATATCCGTTTAATTTCAGTTTATCCATCCATATCCATATCCAATGGATTAAGCGGGTTAATGGATATCCATTGGATATTCAAAAAATGTTATAATAATTCTCAATATGTGATTAAAATAACACGTAATATAACAAAAATATATACAATGTGACATAATTAAAATCTATCAATGATAACGAGTGTTATTTGTCGAAGATATAACACAATTTGTTTAACTTATAATCAAACATAGACTATGACAAATTAAATGTGTAATTTTTATGTATATTTGATTATATATACGTGTTTTATTGTTATATTTCATGGTTAATTCATTATATAATTTCAAGAAACATATAAGTGTAATTGTAAATGCATTTAAAATACTAAATATGTTTGCATATATCTATATTTAAGTATTTATATGTATTTATGGTATATATGGATATATCTATGGATGAAAATTTTTCATCCATATCCATATCCGTATTCATTTAGGTTCATCCATATCCGTATCCATATCCATTTGTATCATCCATATCCATTATGTATCGGGTGGATCGGATGGATATCCATTGAATCGGGTGACCATTGTCATACCACTACCACGTAACAACATAGTCTAAACTGCCCAAGAATTTATTAGGATGTGTCATTATATACGCCAAATATGTATATTTATTTTAAATAGAGTAGTTAGTAGTATTATCATGGTCTATAACTTATAGAACGGGTTTGATGTAGACCATTAGTAGCTTGACATCGACCCACAAACTTGACATCGACCCGACACTTATTGTCCATGTTTAGATCATAATACGTGGTGCAAAATAGTGTGTACTCCATATTTATAATCATGATTATTTGATATTTTAATTACACGTAATTGACAAATGTATTAGGAATCAGATTATTATTCGATCATTTTCAACCATTTTCCTGATAATCTTAAGTTGTGCTATTAGTGAGGTTGAACTCGAGAACTTTAGTGATGATATTAGATTTTTAATCACTATGATATATTGTGATAGTTCAAAAATAATGTTATATATTAAGTATTTCATTATTTTATTAATATGAAAAAATATTGAGATTGATTGATTTTCGTACACCTAATACTTAATGTAGTTTGTTTCACATAATTTTCGAAGGATTAGAAAAAGTAGGGAGGGAGAGTTGAATGTCAATTGTCAAACAAATGGGGTTTGCTTATTGATCATTGCTCACCTAATACACACTTCCTATTGTCCTGTTTTTAATTCTTCTTCTTCTTCGCTGGCTTTCAACTTGCCATTTTTCTTATAACTAACCAATCTTCTTAATTCCTCTCTTTTTCTTTATATGGTACGTCATAATCCACAAAATCAACTTTTATTTCGATCTCGATCTCTTTTTGTTCGAGAGATTTTAAGTTAAGGCATTTGGAGACATGGCTCAAATATTGCTGCACGGAACACTTCATGCAACAATCTATGAAGTAGACAAACTCAAGTCCAATTTAATTCATAAGGTTACTACTCTCTCTTTTCTCATGATCATATTTTAGTCAATTCACACTGACACACATATGTATATATGTGAATTTTGGATCATCTTGAAGGAGTTCTTGAATTAATCTTAATGTTACATAGTTTGTTACCTATCATTAAATCTATGAATGTTGTAGATGGTTAAAAACAGGGGTCAAGTTAGAATAACTTCAATTTGGCTAAATTGGTAGTTTATCATATGATTATCATTATAGACTTTAGGTTATAACTACAGGCATCTACAGTGTGCTTTATTAGATTTGAATGTTAAATAGGATCAGGTCTTAATAACAACCAAAACATGTATTTTTAAGAACAACCTTTGTAACATTTGTAAATTAGTTTAATGGAGTGGTTATTGAAATAGTTTGTAACATTAGGTTTTAAGTAGGGTAATATTGAATCAAGTTAGTCATTATCTGGTTATGTTTTTTTTTTTTTTTTAATAATAATCTAATCTAATTTAATTTATAAAGTCAAGTGGTTTCGTGTCTATTTAGCCGTAAAAAAAAAAAAAGTGGTTTCGTGTCTAAGAAACTAATTTGATTAAATTTGTTTGACTTCTTAATTTCCATTACTCTTAAGTAAACGGATGAGTTTTCTGTTTAGGTTTCGAGTAGGACAAGGTTTTCTCTACAAATATATACAATTTAATTTAATTGGGTTATCTCGTAATCTTTTTAGACAATATTCCTAATCACTTCAAGATTTGCTACTGATATCATGTTTAAAAACTCAAAAATATTTTTACTAAATGTCTTATTTCAATCATGTCACTCAAAAATATTTACATGAGAGTACATTACACGAAACCAAAACTAAAGAATAATTCCCCATTACACTTCTATATTATTTTATTAATATTATTACTCGTATTAATTATCACAGTAATAATTTGGTTTGTGGATTTCAACGCATCAAAGGATCATTTGCATCACATTTTCAGATTAAATGTTATATGAAATTTGTCAAGTAATTGAAGTGTTTTTTTCTTATCTTTTTCAAAGATTAAATTTGCACAAGTAGATCGACTTTATTGGTGTTTATATAAAAGTAAGAATTTTTTTATCTTGTTATTTTTAATTCTCATAAGAAAAAAGAATAAGAATGATGATTTATTCTCAAACATTAACCAAGCAACATCAATACAATGATAATAGATTTTAGTATTCCATTATATTTCTATTGCCTTTCCTATTCCTATTTCCCCATTCGAATCAAGCACACCTTAAATTAAAAACGACAAAGCCTAAAATACTAACTAAAAGAATCTACAACTACAACAACTCTAAAACAAAAGTGAAAACGTGAAATTGACCTCCAATTCTCCAAAACAAGAACTAAGTAACAAAACGAAATTCTGAAAGAGATCCGGAGTCACTTTTGCTTGACGAACCGACCACGTCTTTGAACATATTCATAAACTTATCAAACTTTTCCACGGTCGCACTAACATTCCTGGCTTATTAAAGACAATTATTTTAGACTATAAACATTAGTTATTTGGGTAATTTATATCTTTCTTTATAGATTAGCCGCCTCAGTGGCTCACCATGCTGCATCCATGTTCTAAACACTCAACAACCACTTTTTGTAAATTAAAAAAATATACTCCGTAGTTTACTTTACAAGAGTTAGGTGAGTATTTAATTGAACGTGTATATGTTTGTCCATATATATGCTTTTTAAACTTGTATTCAGATTTATTTTGCTATTATAAGCTAGTACACAACTTTGAATAAGATTTTTAAAGGACTTTACTTTATATTCCGTTTATTTACAATTATTTACAATTCATTTTCTTTGTATATTTTTGATATTTGAAGATTTATAATTCACATATTTTTATAATCTTATATGGTAAAATACCCGCGAATGTGCGGGTTATGTACTATTATTGTGCCTTTGAATATAAAAACTGCTCAATAAACAATTTATAACTAACTTCCCTATACATGTTTTGTAGATCGTGGACGGACTAGAACACGCTGTGGGACTAAAGAAAAATGCTGTAAGCCTTTACGCAACCATAGACTTAGAAAAGGCTCGAGTCGGCCGAACCCGAATGCTTGAACATGACACAAACCCAAGATGGTACGAGTCATTCCACATCTATTGTGCCCACATGGCCTCCAACCTCATTTTCACCGTTAAAGAAGATGACCCAATAGGCGCCACCACACTTGGTCGTGCCTCAATCCCCGTTACCAAACTTCTAAACCAAGAAGTTTTCGATGAATGGGTCGAACTAGTCGATGACCGTGGTAAACATGTTCATGGGCACGCGAAAATTCACATTAAGGTACAATTTTTCGAAGTTACACGAGAATGTCAATGGTCTAAAGGTATACAAAGCCCAAAATTTCCCGGTGTGCCATTTACGTTTTTTCCACAACGAAACGGGTGTAAGGTTACGCTTTATCAAGACTCGCATTTGCCCGATAACTTCACCCCGAAAATACCCTTAACGGGTGGGAAACTTTATGAGCCACATCGGTGTTGGGAGGATATATTTGATGCGATTTCGAATGCTAAACATTTGATTTACATAACGGGTTGGTCGATTTATACTGAAATTACTTTGATTCGAGATCTGAGAAGGTCAAAGCCCGGTGGGGATATGACATTAGGAGAGTTGCTTAAGAAAAAGGCTAGTGAAGGTGTACGGGTTTTGATGTTGGTTTGGGATGATCGGACTTCGGGCGATTTGTTTAAAAACGGGTTCATGGCGACCCATGACGAGGACACGGGACAGTACTTCAAGGGCTCGGAAGTAAATTGCGTCCTGTGTCCTCGTAATCCTGATGACGGAAGAAGTTTAGTCCAAAACATCGAGATTTCGGTGATGTTAACTCATCACCAAAAAGTTGTGGTTGTCGATAGCGGGTTACCTAATGGCAACTACGAGAAAAGACGAATCGTGAGCTTTATAGGCGGAATCGATCTTTGTGACGGACGATACGACACCCCGTTTCACTCGCTTTTTCGAACTCTTGATTCAGTCCATCATGACGACTTCCACCAACCGAACTTCCCCAATGCATCGATAAAGAAAGGTGGGCCTCGAGAGCCATGGCACGACATCCATTGCAAGCTCGAAGGCCCAATCGCATGGGATGTGTTATACAATTTCGAGCAACGATGGTTGAAACAAGGAGGGAAGGATCTACTCAATGACGTTAGGGATCTTGATCGAATCATCATCCCTCCTTCGCCCGTGATGCTTCCGAATGATCACGAATCTTGGAATGTTCAGTTATTCCGCTCAATAGACGGTGGGGCTGCGTTCGGGTTTCCAGACAAACCTGAAGATGCAGCCCGTGCTGGTCTAATAAGCGGAAAAGACAACATTATCGACCGAAGTATTCAAGATGGGTACATAAACGCAATACGTAGAGCTAAGAACTTCATCTACATCGAAAACCAATACTTTTTAGGAAGCTCGTTCGGGTGGAACTCAAACGACATCAAAGATGAAGACGTAAAAGCTTTACATCTAATCCCGAAAGAGCTTTCGCTTAAAATCGTGAGCAAGATCGAAGCAGGGGAGGATTTTCGGGTTTATGTTGTGATACCAATGTGGCCCGAGGGCGAGCCCGAAAGCGCATCGGTACAAGCTATATTGAATTGGCAACATAGGACTATGCAAATGATGTATACGGATATTGTTCATGCTTTGAAAGCAAAACATATTGTGGCTAACCCAAAAGACTATTTGACATTCTTTTGTTTGGGGAATAGGGAAGTGAAGAAGGATGGTGAGTATATACCATCAGAAAAAGTTGAAGAAGGTAGCAATTATAGTCGAGCTCAAGAAGCTCGAAGATTTATGATTTATGTTCATGCCAAAATGATGATCGGTAAGCTTTTAATCCTTTATATGTACGGATTCAACAATTAAAACTGTTAAATCCACCTAACTATTTTAACGAAATCAACCATTATAATTATAATTTATTTATAAAATTCGGTTTTCTAGAAGAAAAAATATTTGTTAAGTACACCTAACTATTTATTTTATTGGATATACAGTACAACATATTAATGTTAATTTATCTAGGTTTATCAATTTGAATGTTGAATTTATCAGTGTCATTTCTTATCGATAGATACATGTTTTAATAAAAAATTATCGATGATTTTGTAGTTGATGACGAATATATGATAATTGGATCCGCCAACATCAACCAAAGATCAATGGACGGGGCTCGAGATTCTGAGATAGCAATGGGGGCGTTTCAACCATGCCATCTAACGAAAAGACAACCGGCAAGGGGCCAAGTTCACGGGTTCAGGATGTCGTTATGGTACGAGCACTTGGGCCTTCTCGATGATTGTTTATCGAGTCCCGAGAGTTTGGCTTGTATTCAAAAGGTGAATAAGATATCATTGAAGTATTGGGATCTTTTTTGTTCCGAGAAACTTGACCATGATCTGCCTGGACACTTGCTTAGTTACCCGATTGGGGTCACAGCCGATGGAGAGGTAACCGAGGTACCGGGGTGCACATACTTCCCGGACACCAATGCTCGGGTTCTTGGTACCTTAGCAGCTTACTTGCCTCCAATGCTAACTACTTGAATATATGGTTATGATTTGTGAGTTTGGCTTCTACTTGTATTTTGTGTGATGAAAACAAAAATTCATTTTCTATTGGGATTTTTTCATTTTTCTTTAACTTTATACTATTTTTTTTTTAGTACTTAAATATATGGTTATGATATGTAAGTTTATACTATTTAATGTTACAAGTCAAAATAACGATAGATGATTGAAGTTTCAGTTGGATTTCATAAATATATATTGTGTTTGTTCTTCCTTAATTGGTTATGCACTAAGCTAGAACGTTGAATGAAATTGTCTAAATCTTACTTAATTTTAAAATTTGTGGCAAATTATAAAGTACTTTGTAGCAAGCTATTAAATATAAACGCTTAAAACAAAAATTGAACTTCGGACATGTTTAAAACTCATAGAAATTTGATTATATCATTTTCATGGCGTCTCACATTTTTTTTTTAACTCACTTATTGGTCGGAGGTCCATTCGGAAGCAATATCATATAACATTGAGATGGATGACTTTCTCTACTCTTGGGTGTTTCACTTTGGTGGAGAAATGACTTCTCTTTATTCAAAGATAGAGGAATGATTGTCTACATCTTACCTCCTCATACCCTACATTTTACTTTCCCATACTCTACTTTTGTGAGATTGTGTTTTGTTATTGTTGCTTAAAGCAAAACATGAATAAGTAAAATTATTGGTCAAGATGACATAAATAGATACGGAGTAAGAAATTGCAAAAGATAATGCAAAAATATAATTTACAAATAATTTAATAAACGATGAACAAGTGGGTGTAGTTGTATACTAGCTTTAATAGCCCGTGCGTTGCACGGTGTAACGACCCGGATTTTTCCGATCGTTTTACACTTATAAGATTAATATTTACATAAATTAAAACTTACCAACATGATAAGCAATCTAAATTGTTGAGATTTATGATTTTGAAAAGTGTTTTACATAACGTTTAACCGTCTAGTTTGACCGATGATATCACGAACTATACAATATATGTTAATTATACGTTTGTGTATATATATGTATATATACATATTTAACATGATTTAAGGATGTTTAAATATCTCATTTTGTATTAATAACAATAAGTTATAAGTATATTTTGAAACTACTAACTTAAGCTTTCAAAACGATAACTATACGTAACGTTATTTGACATAAATACTTACGACCTATAATGTTTATACATATATCGTATATATAATGTATTTAATCACTTTTAAAGACTTAAATACATAAAACAATATAAGTATATTCACAAAAGATAGCTATATTTGAATCCTCATTCCATTTTTCACAAGATTTCTATACGTATATCTAGAGTATATGTACTCGTATCATACCTAGCTTCTATACGTATTTACTATTGGTATATACACATCAAATCACCACCAACCAGCCCTTGTTCATGCCTTATGTATAAGGTAACTACTTTTGTTATTTAGTATGACAATTTCACATGATTAAAAGATCTTTTCACAAAATTACAAATTTATACACCTTTTACACCACCATAAATACATGCATCCATTTTCAATTTTTGGAACATCATTTCTCTAGCTAAATACACACACTTACTAGCCTCATGTCTCTCTAAGAACTCCAGCAAAAATCCTCTCAAGAATCACCTTAAACACCACCATAAAAAGATCAACAAAAACACTACAAAAATACAACTTTCAATTCAAGTTTATGTCTTAAGTTGCTTCCAATCTTTCATCCAATTTCATCACTCTTTTGGTTCTAGGTTTTTACTCCTCTTTTACAGCAATCTTGTCCAAGTAACTTGAGGTAGTAACTTTGTTCATAACCTTATTCGATTCATATATATATAGCTATCTTATTGTATGGTATACAATTTTAACAACAAAAACATAGTTTGAATGATTTCAAACTTGTTTGCAAACTAAATAGATCCTTCTAACTTAACTTTTAAAATACTTCAAGACCTGTAATATAACTTAAATATATGCTAATTTAACAAGGTATAACTTGGTTTTTCAAAGAATACCTTAAAAAACTGTTTTTATGACGTCGGAGTGCAACCGGGGGCTGTTTTGGGTTGGATAATTAAAAACCATCTTGAACTTTGAATTGGAGGTTTATATTCTGGAAAAATGATATTTCTTATGAATATGTTAACACATAAAAATTTCATGATTTAATTCATAGTATAAGTATTTTTAGAAAAATGGTCATTAAATGATGTTTTTGTAACAAAAATGATTAACTTCATAAGTTTCACCAAAATTTGACCTATGACCTATGATTTCGAATACAAACTAAGGTATTTACAGTTCATATTCTTAAAGAGGGACTCGATCCAAGGAAGTGGAAAGTTGAATCAACGAAAACGGAGTTGTAACGAAGAAATTATGACCAAAACAAAATCGGATATCCAAGACTAGTTTAGCCACGAAAATAATTGGAGAAAATTAAATAAATCACATCTTCCTAAAGTAACATGATATTTTATACATATGTACTCATAATTTAATTTTATATGGTTCAGGATCACCCGTAAACAATACGAGAAGATTAATCATAAGATCCCATGATTGTACGCAACACGTCATTTGACAACACCGGTACCATGGGTCAAGATTAATCTCGACCAATACATATACGATGGGGGTTTTATTTATTTCATTGGGGGTTTATTAAACAACTAAATATGAACCATTAAAATTGAATTACTAACATCGGACTGCTAACTACGGACTAAGGAATTATTAAAAGTATTAAAAGTATTATAAGTATATATATGTGACGATTGTTTAAAAAGAAAAGGTATTGATATATTATATATGGATAGGTTCGTGATATCAATCGGAGACCAAGTCGAAATTACATATCTTCAAGACAAAAGTGAGTATATAGTCCCACTTTTAAACTCTAAATATTTCGGGATGAGAATACATGTATTTTATGTTTTACGCTATGGACACAAGTAACTGAAAAATATATTCTACGTTGAGTTGTACCACTGGCATACTTCCCTGTAGCTTGGTAACTAATATTTACAGCGGTATTGTAAACGCGAATCCTGTTGATAGATCTATCGGGCCTGACAACCCCAACCGGACTGGACGACCAGTATTCAACGGTTGCACAGTACTTCGTTTCGTGACTACACCTTGGTACGGTGTAGTAAGATTTCATAATAAAGGGAATATGCGGCGTGATTAAATGTTAAGTATGGTTACCAAGTGCTCAACCACTTAGAATATTTTTATTAAAATGTTTATATATGAAATCTTGTGTTCCATTGTTATAACGCTGCTAGCATCAAACCTATATATCTCACCAACTTTATGTTGACGTTTTAAAGCATGTTATTCTCAGGTATGAATTAAGTCTTCCGCTGTGCATTAGCTCATGTTAAGGATACTACTTGGGACCTTTTAAGCCATGATACAAAGACGTTGCATTCGAGTCATTGGAGTTCAATAGAGAATATAAATAAGTAAATGACAGATTAGGTCATTTGGATATTATGAAATGTTAGACGAAAATGTCAAATATTGATGTAATGATAGTTTTCCTTTTAAGAATAAATGCAACGTTTGTAAAATGTATCATATAGAGGTCAAGTACCTCGCAATGTTATCATATGTTATTGTATTCGTCCCTATGGATTGGGTCGGGTCGTCTCATGTGGTATCAGAGCGTTGGTCTTAGCGAACCAGGCCTTGCATTAGTGTGTCTAACTGGTAGTTGTTAGGATGCATTAGTGAGTCTGGACTTTGACCGTGTCTACATGTCAAAAGTTTTGCTTATCATATCTAGTCGAAAATCATCTGCTTATCATCCTTAAGAATTGCCTGCTTAGTATTCTTAAGTCTAGACACGTCTTACTGCATTTGGTGCATCGATAGTGTATAGACAAAATTCGTATCCTAGCGTATCTGTTGCTATAGACATTGCCTGACGAATTTCAAAGATTCTCCGTAATTCACGGGATTTTGAGTATTATAAATACATATGTAAATTATGTATTGAAGAATACCAAACCCAACTCCTATAATCTATTCCAAACCAAAAATTCATTTCCCCGACTGTACAAGATGAACTCCGCGTCCAGTTCGAATTCCTCCGACTCCGACAGCTACGCTGATATGGATTTCCATTCGGGCTCCGAAGGCAGCGTCACTGGAATGGATCAACCAATTTCTCATCATCTATTCTGGATGAATTGGGGATGGGTTCGTAGTATACTAAATTATTGGAGACAAGAAGAAGGTGATCCCTTTCACCCACCGAATTGCCCCATTGGCGACGAACCTGAAGCACTTACCGGCGAACCTGTTCGAGAAACCATTTTCTCTCTCATTTCTCGAGTATCTCGTCACGATTATATCCTATCCCATATTTCGGATCTTGTTCATTCGCTCACTCCAACCGCCAATCATCCTGGTGTACTAGCAGAAATTAACGAACTTCGCGCTCGTGTGACGGCTTTGGAGAACACGGTGCGAAGGTTACAAACACCAGCAGCAGCACCAGCAGCATAACCAGTACCGTTAACAACATCAACCTCGGAATCTTCAGTACCAGTAGCATCATCGACGTCAACGACATCATCAGCATCAACACCAACCGTATCATTACCACCACCAACAATCACATCCGCACCACGTACCTCAACATCATCATCTGAACTTCGAATATGATATTTGTTCTACATATCATTCTACACCGATTACCTCTTCTTTACGTATCGTTCTTCGTTCGACATGACGATTATGTAATCTCTAATGTTTTGGAGATTATGTAATCTAGTAATAACGATAAATCAAATGAGTTGAATATTTTATTGACTCATTAAATTCATAGTTACCTCCGAAGAAAATATATATGCAAATATATTTTCATAAAGATTGTAATTAAAAATTTCATTCGTACAAACTGTTAATGATGAAAATATTTTAACGGGTGGGTAGTACCCAAGGAATATTTAGAATTCACATTAACAAGTTACACTGTACATTCTTCGAATCTGATTCAACGATCATTTATTATCCTACTTACAATTACCGATATACGTATCCGTTCACCCCAGATTAACCATTTCCATTTAAATTTCATATTTGGATTTTTACCTATCCGAATCCAACAAGTGGCATAATGAAGAAACATTGGCAAAATAAAAATTGTTAGAAACAGATGAATTAATTAATTGAAATTGTGATAGGATTACACGCTAACTGTTCCGGCTAACTGTTCCCAGCTAACTGATTAATATTTAATTTATCGCAATTTACATTCTTGCAATTTTAATTTCTGTACTTTACATACCGTCGGGACACATGTACAACAACACGTCGGATTAATTCTGAGACAACACGTTGTATAATGGGTCATGATATATATTTATTTATTTTACGCATTTTAAATAACGGGACACGTATACAAGGTTTCGACTTATCATATTGATCCATCTATATATATATTTCGGAACAACCATAGACACTCTATATGTGAAGGTGGGAGTTGGCTATACAGGGTCGGAGTTGATTCCAAAATATATATATACTTTGAGTTGTGATCGACACCGAGACCAGTACACGGGTCACAATACGTATTAAGTAATTCGAATATTACATATTTAGTTCATATATGAATTTATTGAACCATTGGACAATCGGACTATTGGACTGCTAAATTTGGACAATTAAAAATGAGTTAAAATGATGATTATTACATATGAAACTAAACAATCCTTCAAGTTTGCCACTTGATTCTATTTTAAACCTCATTTGTATCTTGACGATTACAATTTGCATTCACAACTTTTCATGATTCTTGAAAACATCTCGATCGAGAAGTTCAACCAGCCGCACCTCGTCTACGGAATAAAGATTTATGCATACAGTTATGCACCTAAAAATTTTTGAACTCGAAGTTATAGTTAAAACGTATCCGCATCGAATTCCTTATCATCCATTAGCAAAAACAATCACGCGATTCCTTTTCAATTAACTAATTTTGTCACAGCTCCACTTCGATATCTCAGTAAGACTACTCTTATTACAATCTCGATATATATATATACGTTGTTCTTTCGCCATCGTTACCGGAGAACCTTTTATATTCCATCATATTACCATCAGCGTTTAATCATCTAAAAATACAATTCTCCTTAAACCATCTTGGTTTGATAACCAATGACCCAGATCCGATAACTTTGAAAATACTGACGAAGCAGCATGTTGTAGAAGGTCTTAATGACCAAATGTTGATGATAAAAGAAGGAAGTGTTAGGAACGCTCGATAGAAAATTAGTACTGAAAACCGGATTGAACAAACCATGAAGGAGACTCTGAACAAGTTACAAGGACTAAACTTGTACATAAAGAATTATGACGATTCTGTAGCAAACACCTTGCTTCTGAATCTAAACCCTTACGGGTCAATCTTCATCATCATCCTTCGACATTAGAAATTCCAAGATATTATCATATCTTTCATTATAAATATCCTCAATATTTCTGAAGATATTTTCACCACTATCCTTATCTGAAATCATTTATCTCTCTGTAATATCTGCGTTACAATATAAAGGAAACTGTGTTAGTTTCTAAATCCTTCAAGTTTAAAATAGGAATGTTCTGAAGCAGTGTTGGGAACTGATGCATGAACTAGTATAATATAATGAAACTTGATCAACTTCATTATATTACAGTAAGTCATGTTAAGTTTCTAATGGAATATGATGATTCACAGTACCGTCATCATGTGCCATGTTACACGACTTTTACATTCTATCCAATTCCGAAACATATTAAGAACAAATCATCTTGATAGTTCTATTTTCCTGGATATTCTGGTAATTTGACAAATCAAAATCGTGCCATTACCATTCCTTTCTTAGAGCATTAGCTATGTTCATTTCGAATTTTATACCTACGAATTTCAAACTATTGATCGCTTGACTCAAGGACGAGAAGAAGAAACGAAGGGACAAAGTCCCAAAATAGAAATTGGGGTATAGATTACAGCAAATAGGAGAGAGTATTAACTATGGATGACAATGATTATGGAAAATAGAAGCAGGAGCATCGAAATATAAGGAAAGATATCAAACCCAATAACCACCCAGAAACTACAAACCGTGTGTATCAATACGTATGGCGACGTAAAGACACGGGAGAATTAGAAACATTATAATTCCAAGAAAATCATAAAAGTGAATAGATTCTTCTAGCGGTAGATGAAAGAGAAGAATGAAAGATATGAAAGTTAGAAGTATAACAAAAATCAGAACGGGATGAAGCATTTTAAAGGATACCTTAAGGTATGAATTAGAGGAGGAAGAGTAAGAGATGTGAGGTATGGAAGTAAGAAAGGGAAGGAGGTGGATTTATAGTGAAATATCCGACAAAGAAATCGAAACAGATTATCGCATTAAATCAAAGGAGATCCTGTTTTCTAAATCATCGAAGAACCAAATCTTATTACATAAGATTTTCTTTAAATCCCTTAAATTCTGGAAATCAATCCTAATCTCGACATCGGTTAAAACAATTCTATATTCACTCATTTCATTCTTTTGTGATAGCTTCACTCGTGCGCTTCACATGACCGAATTGTTTTATCCATATCTTCCAATAATGATAAAACTCTATTAATACCTCATATTCGTCATGAAAACATTCCTATTGTTATTTATGACAACCTCTACCAAATTTCGGGACGAAATTTCTTTAACGGGTGGGTACTGTAACGACCCGGATTTTTCCGATCGTTTTACACTTATAAGATTAATATTTACATAAATTAAAACTTACCAACATGATAAGCAATCTAAATTGTTGAGATTTATGATTTTGAAAAGTGTTTTACATAACGTTTAACCGTCTAGTTTGACCGATGATATCACGAACTATACAATATATGTTAATTATACGTTTGTGTATATATATGTATATATACATATTTAACATGATTTAAGGATGTTTAAATATCTCATTTTGTATTAATAACAATAAGTTATAAGTATATTTTGAAACTACTAACTTAAGCTTTCAAAACGATAACTATACGTAACGTTATTTGACATAAATACTTACGACCTATAATGTTTATACATATATCGTATATATAATGTATTTAATCACTTTTAAAGACTTAAATACATAAAACAATATAAGTATATTCACAAAAGATAGCTATATTTGAATCCTCATTCCATTTTTCACAAGATTTCTATACGTATATCTAGAGTATATGTACTCGTATCATACCTAGCTTCTATACGTATTTACTATTGGTATATACACATCAAATCACCACCAACCAGCCCTTGTTCATGCCTTATGTATAAGGTAACTACTTTTGTTATTTAGTATGACAATTTCACATGATTAAAAGATCTTTTCACAAAATTACAAATTTATACACCTTTTACACCACCATAAATACATGCATCCATTTTCAATTTTTGGAACATCATTTCTCTAGCTAAATACACACACTTACTAGCCTCATGTCTCTCTAAGAACTCCAGCAAAAATCCTCTCAAGAATCACCTTAAACACCACCATAAAAAGATCAACAAAAACACTACAAAAATACAACTTTCAATTCAAGTTTATGTCTTAAGTTGCTTCCAATCTTTCATCCAATTTCATCACTCTTTTGGTTCTAGGTTTTTACTCCTCTTTTACAGCAATCTTGTCCAAGTAACTTGAGGTAGTAACTTTGTTCATAACCTTATTCGATTCATATATATATAGCTATCTTATTGTATGGTATACAATTTTAACAACAAAAACATAGTTTGAATGATTTCAAACTTGTTTGCAAACTAAATAGATCCTTCTAACTTAACTTTTAAAATACTTCAAGACCTGTAATATAACTTAAATATATGCTAATTTAACAAGGTATAACTTGGTTTTTCAAAGAATACCTTAAAAAAACTGTTTTTATGACGTCGGAGTGCAACCGGGGGCTGTTTTGGGTTGGATAATTAAAAACCATCTTGAACTTTGAATTGGAGGTTTATATTCTGGAAAAATGATATTTCTTATGAATATTTTAACACATAAAAATTTCATGATTTAATTCATAGTATAAGTATTTTTAGAAAAATGGTCATTAAATGATGTTTTTGTAACAAAAATGATTAACTTCATAAGTTTCACCAAAATTTGACCTATGACCTATGATTTCGAATACAAACTAAGGTATTTACAGTTCATATTCTTAAAGAGGGACTCGATCCAAGGAAGTGGAAAGTTGAATCAACGAAAACGGAGTTGTAACGAAGAAATTATGACCAAAACAAAATCGGATATCCAAGACTAGTTTAGCCACGAAAATAATTGGAGAAAATTAAATAAATCACATCTTCCTAAAGTAACATGATATTTTATACATATGTACTCATAATTTAATTTTATATGGTTCAGGATCACCCGTAAACAATACGAGAAGATTAATCATAAGATCCCATGATTGTACGCAACACGTCATTTGACAACACCGGTACCATGGGTCAAGATTAATCTCGACCAATACATATACGATGGGGGTTTTATTTATTTCATTGGGGGTTTATTAAACAACTAAATATGAACCATTAAAATTGAATTACTAACATCGGACTGCTAACTACGGACTAAGGAATTATTAAAAGTATTAAAAGTATTATAAGTATATATATGTGACGATTGTTTAAAAAGAAAAGGTATTGATATATTATATATGGATAGGTTCGTGATATCAATCGGAGACCAAGTCGAAATTACATATCTTCAAGACAAAAGTGAGTATATAGTCCCACTTTTAAACTCTAAATATTTCGGGATGAGAATACATGTATTTTATGTTTTACGCTATGGACACAAGTAACTGAAAAATATATTCTACGTTGAGTTGTACCACTGGCATACTTCCCTGTAGCTTGGTAACTAATATTTACAGCGGTATTGTAAACGCGAATCCTGTTGATAGATCTATCGGGCCTGACAACCCCAACCGGACTGGACGACCAGTATTCAACGGTTGCACAGTACTTCGTTTCGTGACTACACCTTGGTACGGTGTAGTAAGATTTCATAATAAAGGGAATATGCGGCGTGATTAAATGTTAAGTATGGTTACCAAGTGCTCAACCACTTAGAATATTTTTATTAAAATGTTTATATATGAAATCTTGTGTTCCATTGTTATAACGCTGCTAGCATCAAACCTATATATCTCACCAACTTTATGTTGACGTTTTAAAGCATGTTATTCTCAGGTATGAATTAAGTCTTCCGCTGTGCATTAGCTCATGTTAAGGATACTACTTGGGACCTTTTAAGCCATGATACAAAGACGTTGCATTCGAGTCATTGGAGTTCAATAGAGAATATAAATAAGTAAATGACAGATTAGGTCATTTGGATATTATGAAATGTTAGACGAAAATGTCAAATATTGATGTAATGATAGTTTTCCTTTTAAGAATAAATGCAACGTTTGTAAAATGTATCATATAGAGGTCAAGTACCTCGCAATGTTATCATATGTTATTGTATTCGTCCCTATGGATTGGGTCGGGTCGTCTCACACGGTGACTTAAAAAGTTAGTTTAGTAATACGTTAGTATTCGTAAATACATTTTGACGTAAATCTGCAATCAACACATTTTGATCACTTGTGTAGTTCTTTAAGTACAACAAATTGGACAAATGGAATGAAAAAGGTTAGCTTTATGTATTTGATGTGAAACATGGTAGATAAGTCAAAAAATGACAGCTTCAGGTCATTTGTTTTTGTAAGATTTTTTGGTCAAACTAATATGCCATTACAAATGAACAAAGCCATTACAAATTACCAAAGTCAGCATAATTTGTAAACAAATATATGCCATTACAAATGACCAAAGTCAGTATAAAATTAGTATATCATGTGTTTCATTGGTGAAGTGGAAACATTGGTGAAGCTAACCGAACCTACACCTCCTAACAAAGCCTCACTTTGTTGATTCTGTAACCGCTTCTTTGTTAAATACAGTTGTCTCATATCTTCATCGTCATCAAGAAGATGTTCAAGTTCATCTGTCACTTGAAACCATATAGACAATTAGGTCAAAAATATAAATACAAGTACAAATATTATAATTTTATCTATAAACGACTGGGACGGATCAAAACTCAAATGCTAGGTTAGATGCTATACAGATGGTATGCTATAAATTAAAACATAGATACCACCATGACAACTACTTTTTAGCACGGGTAGAATAAAAAATCTAAAAGAGAACTACCGATGTCAAAAATTAGTATATCAATACGCACTATGATTGAACCCAATGTAGTAACTATTTAGACAAATGAACAAACAAATATGATACAACTAATATTAAACTATAAACTATATACTATAAACTATGTGAATCAAACCAAAAAATATTGTATGGATTTTTCTAGTACTCCAAATCAAACAGTATCAAATATATAAAGGTGCATGCATATCCTTATTTTATATACTGAAAACCATATAAAAGGTATAAATATTTACCTTCTTCGAACCACAACACCTTGATTATGTAAGATCACCAATTGGTTGGACTTCAATTGATGAATATGACTATATCGATTAAAAGAATGACTATTGTTGTTGAAAATTTGGACCTGCATCAACACCGGTCGTATTTATTTATTCAAGATTGAAGAAAGAATCAAAACTTGCAATTGCAATGCCTAAAACAAAAATATGTCATATCGAAAAACATAAAAGTGAATACCTAATATTGCGATAATAACCAATCTGATCATAGTAGTGTATCTTTTTCTATTTTTTGTTTTGTGACAGAATGTTCCATCATTGTTTGCCTGATGTTGTCGTAAGTGTTAAAAGCAAAATACTATTGTGGGAACCCACCTGGATGTATGTTCTAAAAAGGTTGTAGCTCTGCATCCATCTCCTTCTAGGTTCAATGTAGAAATTCGAGATTATGTATGTGGAGTGTATATGCAAGATACTCTTGAAGTAATTCAACCATTCGGAGACGCTCCCCACCTAAAAAGAATCACAATTTAAATGATTAAAAAGTATTTATATGGTACTACGACATAGAGGACGCATATATATGCATTTGCTACCACATTCGCATATTACAGTCGTCATAAAATAAGCGAAATGAGCTGCTTGATATCGCCCCGGACATTTGAGTTCCAACTGAACACAATAGGACCATACCACAAAACATATATATATATATATATATATATATATATATATATATATATATATATATATATATATATATATATATATATATATATATATATATATATATATATATATATATATATATATATATATATATAAAGCTTCAAATTGGGAACCAAAACTGAACTTTGACTGCTAATAATAGCATAGAACAAAGTTTTGAAAATCAAATATAAATTAAATTGATTAAGCAAGTAAAGTGAAAAGGATACAAATATAAAGACAGTTGGTGTGCTTAGCACCTTCGGAAGTCATATACATGTATACTCACGGATAAAACATCGCACATGTGCAATGGTTTGTTTAAAACAGCAGAAAAGGCAAACGCACCAGGACTCCTATGTGATCGACCATAAAAGGCGGTATTCATATTTCATACAGGTAGCCGGTAACGACAGGAACACTTTGAAAGAAGATGTTAGTAACGGAAAGAATTGCATTGCTAAATCATAATTTGACAAATTATTGTTCATAACGAACAACAAGGGCAACAAAAATTATTTATATAAAAAAAAACATAAAGTTAAAAAGGAATTTGGCTGAGGTGTATGTACGAACAATCGACCCAATCGACCCGGGTCTTGACCCAACCCGACCCTGGTCACGACCTAACCCCTTCGACCCATTTTAGTTCTGACCCATTTCGACCCATGACCCGTTTCGACCCTAACTCATTTGATCGTTGACCCAACCCCACCCATCTCGACCCATTTGCTAGGTATAATTAAAACCATTTCGTTTGATCCTTATTTGACGG
This sequence comes from Rutidosis leptorrhynchoides, assembly GCF_046630445.1. Classification (NCBI taxonomy): domain Eukaryota; kingdom Viridiplantae; phylum Streptophyta; class Magnoliopsida; order Asterales; family Asteraceae; genus Rutidosis; species Rutidosis leptorrhynchoides. Next base: position 630,331,844 of record NC_092336.1, read on the forward strand.
GTTAGGGCAGGTACGAACGTCCGAAAAGGCATGTCATCGCCTTGAAGTTCTAGCAATTACAGGTGATCATAAAAAATACACATAAACATCTATACCTATTATAAGGTGGGTAAATAAATACCTTGATCGAATATGGTTTTTTTCAGAATCATTTGCATTAACTAAAACCACTGTACAAGTACATTTGGAACTTACAGTTAAATCTACCTGAAAGAAGCCAAAGAAATGTGTTTAATAATCAGTTGAATTTATCCCGTGAACGTAAAACATACCTAGGTACCAGGTTCGTTTTGAGATGTGTGGTAGATTCATATATATCCTAAAAATCAAAGGTTATGGAGACACTAACTAAAACTGTATCATCTATACATATATTACATATGTACAATGTATACATAATTAAGTATATACTAGTATTATATATATGATCATACTCATTTGTATAATAGAGAAGTACCGACGTCAATAAACGGTTATTGTAGGTGATCCACCAGGTGAAATTTAGAGCCCGTAGATGAAGTAAAGTTAAGAACGCGATGGCAGGATTTTTGGCATATCTTCAATATCAAAAGCACCATTATTCCCAATAACAGAATAACTATTGTTGCAGTAAATTTAGTTCAATTAATTCTTCATCAAATCCAACTCCTAAACAAAACTCTCATCTTCATATTCACAATCGTCATTGTTCGATCATTTTGTCTTTATAATCATCGGCTACAGAACAATTATAAATGAATGATTAACTCAATGAAACAAGTAATCAGTCAATTCAAAAAATAATTAAAGATGCAAACAATTTTTCAAAAGTCATAAAAATAAATTTTACAACTACAACATTCAAGTAACTACTTTAATCAATCAATGTCACAAAATTTTCATCCAAGAGCTACTAAAAGTGAAACCTTATGCTTAATATATACAAAACCTTAGTCTTGAGCAGGAGCAAAAGACTGACCATTGGAGTTAACATAAAACTGAGTCTTCTTAATATAGAACACATTTTCCAGCACAGCTCAACCAAAGTTCACAGGGTATGAACATCATGATTTCTACAACAGTTTCAATTCTTAATAGCATCTCAATTGTTAGTACTGTGTATGAGCATATACTTTGCATCGCATTATCATATATGGTTATATATTCATTTTTAACTAAATCAAACTAAAGACCACCCATAACCATCGTAAATTGTATTGGAGAAACTCTTTTTAGTTCAAAAACAATTCTGCTATAAAGCATCATGTAACAATGAAACACAACTACACAACAGCAACAATAATTAAAATTGAATCTGAAGAAATAAATATAGTGCAATAGTCAACATAGCCAAATGGTTAACAAAATAAAACAAATCAGGAAACAAAAAAAGGGAAAATTAACAGTTATCGTTAGGGAGATCGACGACGGCTTAGAAGTGAATCCAGAAGGTTAAGACCTCAATCAAACCAAAAACCCATATGGTACGCTGGGTACCATATGGGTTTGCATAAGAGAACAGCAACCAAAATCAGGTGGTTGCTTTAGAGGATATGGTAGATAATCAGAAACCGAAAATACTCATATACACATAAACATTACTATTTAGTAGACCGTTCAAATGCTACAAATCCAAAGAATACAAAACTACTAATTAACCACTCACCTCAAATTGAAAGTTTTCACTCGCAACACTAATTTTCTACTGCAACTTCTTTGTCATAATCCAAACCGCCACTGCCTGCAGCCTTTTCAAGTTTATGAACCACCACTGCAAATTACCTAAATCTCAACATCAATAAAAATAATATTCTAAAACCAATTAATAAATATTATCAATAAAAAATGAAGAATTGAAAAAACCAAATCTCATAAAGTTAATAAATCGAATAAAATCTCTATTCATCCAAATTTAATAGAGTCAATAAATCAAAAAAACGTTGTCATTCGAAGAGAACGTCCCCAACTGAAATCATGTGTGTTTATAAAAGTATGAATTTAGAAATCAAATAAACGTTTTACACATACCATTGCTGAATCGTCTTACAATCGGTCTGAATCGAGCCTTTCTGAGATCATCGGTGCCGTATGAACCCTAAAAGCACAGTTGTAATCAATGGTTGGTTTAATTGAATGATCGTTCGATCATGGTGGTTTAATTGATGAAAACTTGGTTCAATATATTAGGATCAATTTATAGACTAATGGTTACGATTTAGTGGGCTATATGAAATTTGAATTTGGTAACCCTGATTTGTGAGTTTAGGAATAAGAGATTACGGATGAAAATGGATGCAGCTTGTAATTGATCGCCAATCGTTTTGCATATATCTCAAAAAACAACTCAGACTGCTTTGTGTATGTTTTTTATAATTTGTGAAGAAATTAGGAACCCTAATTGAGTAGTAGAGTGAAACGTATATACGGATGAAAGAGAAAAGAAAGAGAAGAAACTTATGGTTTGATTTTGTGTATCAATAATAAGCGAATTGCAATTGGACAGATGTCAAGTTTTTAGTAAAAAAATTTAGAATAGGTTGTAGGTTATCCACGTGTCATATGCATACGAATTATTATAGGTTATAGATAGATTATAGATAGAAGATAGATTTGTGGGCTAAACCAAAGAGCACAAAAGAACCAAACCTTAGAATATGCCGTTATCACCCTTTTCCATTGGATGTTTGAAAATACGAGGATCTTTCATCATATGCTCTTCTATCCAATTTCACGACCCATTCTTCATTAGACATTAACATTTAACATACAATTATTTTTCATATTTGCCCTAAATTTGAGTTATTAAAAATGACAAAATGAATGGTAAATTTAAAAAAAATTAAATAATATGTAATAAATAATTTTAGATGTAATAATGCTCTTATTGTATGCCCTTAGAGCACACATTAGACAAACCTTTATAATAAATATTGTATTTTAAATAATAATAAATTTATAAAGAAGCATAATATTAACTTCTTAACTTACTCTGTATTACACATGAAAGTAGTGACGGAACCAGAAAATGTTTTCATCGGGTGTGAAAAAATTTTCACCCTGAGCGAAAAAAATTTAATCCGAAGGCAAAAACTTTTTTAACTGGGGGCGAAAATTTTTCACCTTTTGAGTCATGGGCTTTTGGATTGGGGACAAAGTCTGAAAGTTTTTGGACAAAATACGAAGACTTTTGGAGGCAGAATCAAATTTTAAACCCGATAATTTCAAATCCACTAGGGTCATATAAATAAAACCAAAATGTTAACCCTAAAAATTTCAAATTCCACTTGGGTAGGTGCCCCATGTTCCCATGTAGTTTCGCATATGCATGAAAGCATCTATATTCCTTAAAAAATTAAAATTTTAATTTTTTTTATGAATTTCAACTCACACACCCAACAACTATTAATTCACTAATATGTTTTTAATATGGGACTTAACCCTCAACTTCTTGAATAAAACCTCTTTGATTAAAAAGCTCTTCAAATAACACTAGACTTTAAGAATTTTGTTAATATTTTGAGTTTTACTAACGTGCTCTTACTAACATGCTAAGGTAGTAACATATTTATGTATCATAATTCATAATTAAAAGTTAATATATTTAGGGTTAAAACTGTCAATATATCATATATTTGCAGTTTTGTTTCAATATACACTATATATCTAAAAAAGAATCATTACATGTAATAAATTTTATAAATTTGTGTTAATGTAAACAAAATGTAACCGATTATTTCCTAGACTAGTAGAATGAATTATGTGTCATTTTTTGAACTCAAAAAAACTGCTCGAATGGTCCCTCTGCAGTTTGCTCGTTTTGTGTATGTAATTTCTGAAGTTGACGGACGTTAAAAAGTCTGTTAAGTCAAATCACATGCCAAGCATATTAGGGTATATCGTTAAGGTGAGGGACCAACTGCGTAATTTACGATACTTGGGTGACCAACTCAGTCGAAAAAAAAAACATAAGTGGCAAATGTGAAATGTGAGACAAACGTTAAGAATGAACCGCGTGATTTTTTCTTTAACAAATACCTTATTTATTAGGTCAAAACTTTATATATGTTGATAATTACACATAAACCACAAGTTCATAACCTACGTTAGTATTTTATTGAGTATATATCTTATATAAAAAAAAGTGAATATATGTTATGTTAGTAGCTTTAATCCATATATATATATATATATATATATATATATATATATATATATATATATATATATATATATATATATAACAAAGTTAAATATTAATTTAAATTAATTTGTATTAAAGTTTTAGTTAATGAGAAGGACTTCAACGTTACTAAATATATTTGATCATGTGTCACGGATTAACGGAAGATATCAATGTGTTGTTTTTTTTTCCAGTTTGTAGACTTTTTTATGTCTTATGTATGTGCGCTAGCAAACGTTTTTACTGTAGATTGTTTGTTTTTCTGAAAGCATAAGATAAAAAAAATGTCTTATTCTGTCTGCAATCTTGCAGACTAAGAAATGTGCTTCTAAGTTTGCAAACAGAATTAAGTTATTCTGCAGATATAAAAACTAACAGTTTTCATTATTGAGTATACAAACCTTCTAATCACATATTCTTTACGGACGTGGTCCGCAGATATTCAGACAAAACATCTTAAAAACAAATAACACCCAACTAAACTCATTTTATATTTTATATTATTTTATATATTAATAAAAAATCAATTAATAATTAATTAACAGAATAGAAAGTTCCATAATCTAAGTTAAAGAAACTTATTTTATATTGAATTAAATATCTCCATAAAATATTAAAACGACCCATGTTATAATAGAAATTGCTAAGATATGTCTTAGCTGCACATGTTAAACACAATTTATGAAAGTTAGATTTCCCTTAAATTACTTAAAGAATATTTAATGAACATCAAATTTTCTAAATTAAAATATGTAAAGTATTTAAAGTAATATTAATTTTTTTTTTTAAAGATTATTATAAATTAATTAATCTTATCATATGTTCTTATGACACATGTTAACAAAACACTTTTATATTTACTTATGATATGAAAATAATAAGAAGATTTGTAACACATACATCTTAATAAGTATAAGTGAAAAACATAAAGTTTAACATTTCATATTTCATAAATAATTTAAAGTGCGATTTCTTAACATATTAGCAATGCCATTTACTTCTTCTTCGAGAAAAGAAGTTCATGGCTCGTGGACCGTTAGACTCATTAGATAAGTCACTCAAAAAGTGAGTGTGACTTCTATCTCCTTTGTAGAACTTTCACGCACCCGTCAACATTATCAAAATACTCGAATCTAAAAGACGTAAATTTTTCTGGGGTGGTTCAGAAGCGGATAACAAAATCAGCTGGATTAAATGGGATCGGGTTTTACTCTCTTATGAGACGGGTGGGCTTAACATCGGCTCTCTTTCCTGCAAAAACATTTCACTACTTTGTAAATGGTGGTGGCGCTTTAAAAATGAAAGAAACGTACTTTGGGTAAAAATCATCTCTAGCATTTACGGGGCAGGGGTGGGTTAAATACTAACAGTTTATGCAGAAACATACAGGGCAGGACGACTTGGAACGAAATCATAAAAGCAGGCAGGATTGCGAATAATATTGGCACAAATTTCACAACCTCGATATCCAGGTCAATCGGTAACGGTGCATGTACCAAGTTTTGGCTCGACCATTGGTGTGGCACCGATCGTTTATGTTCACTCTTCCCGCGGATTTTTATGCTAGAGTCCAACAAAAATGCTCTAATTGCCGAAAGGATCTCTACCATCAACTCAATCTCCAATGGAACATGGAACTGGATACGAGAACCTAACGGACGAACATTAAATGAACTACATACACTTAATAATTTAATCTCATCTTGCTTACTCACTGACAGGTCGGACTCATGGAAATGGGTAATGGATCCCGCAGGTCATTTCAAAACAAAGACACTAGCAAATGCACTTGATAATCTCAAATTAGCACCGTCGTCCTCAACCATCAAAACGCCTCGCAACAAATTCATACCCTAAAAAATCAACATATTCGTTTGGCGCAGCATCCTTGGTAGAATCCCGACCCGTGTTGAACTTGAGAAACGAGGCGTAGATCTCAATTCGACACTTTGTCCTCTTTGCAACGACGTAATGGAAGATATAGATCATATCATATTCCATTGTCCCATATCTTTAGAAATTTGGCACCAAATTTTGCAATGGCGGAACTTACCATCAAGTTATTTTACATGTTTTGATGATATCCTTACAAATGATCAATCGTTTGCCACTTCCACACAGGGTCGTCACATTTGGCAAGCCGTCAAATGGGTTGTTTGTTACATAATTTGGAAATACCGAAATCTCAAAGTCTTTCCAATAAGGAATGGATCCCGGCTACGATAATCTCCGAAATCCAAACTCAATCCTTCTCGTGGATCTCCAAACATGCAAAAAAATCAAGACTCGAATGGCAACAATGGCTCATTAATCCTACATTCTATGTTGTCGCCTCCAACATGCGTACGGGCATAGGCTAATTATTTCGCTTCCCAACGCCATGGGTTGTATGCTCTCGGGATTAAAAGGTCTGTTGTTGCCCCCTTTGTCGCCGATGGTTTTCGGTACTGGGGGTTTCAACTTGCCTGCTTTATTGCAAGTTCAACCGTCCATACTTCCATAGCTCTTGGTCTGCGGATAATCCGTCCATTCTCTTTTTTGTTTAACTATGTTAATTATGTAATTCAATTTACTTACATGAACTGTATAGTTTTCATATATAGGTCCTAATGTAACATCTATTATATTAATAAAGTTTTCTTTCTTTTCAAAAAAAAAAAAAAAAAAAATTGAAATGCTTAACTAATAATCATGTATATGTTATAAAAGTAATAATTGAATGATAATTTTATTATTATTATAGATATTGCATAGTATATTTTTTTGAGTATAAATAGGTGTGTTGAGTTAGAGTTTATTGTATGTATTTTTTGGTTAACAAAAACACTCTCTCTCTCTAGATTCCAAATGCCACCAAACTCTCATTGTACATTTTTCTATAAATAAAAAACCAATTACTCATACCTTTTGTTCAACCTTTGTTTTCTCCGTTTTACAGTATCTCTATCTCTATATACCTTCTACAGTCAAGAACCACTAAAGGTAGTTATAAGCCTACTGAATTATAACACGTTATCAGCACGATTATCTCAACATTTATACTAAATATGGTTGGCTCTGCCACCTAACTAATATATGGTCGGTTATACCACCTAAATGATATATGGTCGACACTGTCGCCTAATTTACATTTATGTTATCTAACATTTATTTATGTATACTAACATTTACATTTATGTTATCTAACATTTATTTATGTATACTAACATTTACATTTATGTTATCTAACATTTATTTATGTATACTAACATTTACAGTTATGTTCACTAACATTTATATTTATGTTAATAAGACCTCATGATTGTACGCAACACGTCATTTGACAACACGGTACTTTATGTACGCAACACGTCATTTGACAACACGGTACCATGGGTCGAGATTAATTCCGATCAATACGAATACGATGGGGTCTTTATATGTTATCTAACATTTATGATTACTTATGCAATTAATCATTATTTATTTCATGCATACTAATGTTTATCCTTAAAAGTAAATCTTAAAAGTTAAAATAAGAAAAAGTAGTTTGTATTTTTATTAAAAGTAAATCTTAAAAGTTAAAATAAGAAAAAGTAGTTTGTATTTTTATTAAAAGTAAATCTTAAAAGTTAAAATAAGAAAAAGTAGTTTGTATTTTTATTAAAAGTAAATCTTAAAAGTTAAAATAAGAAAAAAAAATCTTGTCCTTTATATTACTCATACGCGTTTTGATATAGTGACTTTATTCGTTAACGTCAACTAACGACGTTACAACGGTCATATATACATAACGGTTGTTAACGTCAACTGACGACGTTACAACAACTATATTTTTCAAATATAAAATAAACATCTCCGTTTTCACATTTTCACAAATCAATCTTCATTTTTCAGATTACTACTCTCAAAAAGTTTTTGTAAAAATGATTCACACAAGGATGATTTTTCCTATTGTATTGGTCATATTAACTATCATCATTGTTGCTAATATACCACCGGGTGAACCTATATTCTATCCTGCCCTTGTGGTTTTATTATTTGTAATCATACCATTATTCTGTTGTTTGCTACTTATGAATTTAAAATGATTCTAATTTCATTTTATTATTTGTCTATGAATAGAAGTTGATTATGATTATGATTTATGTTATTCATCTTTTTTGATAATAGAAAATGTCGAATTTGAAAAGGCTTAAATTTGCTCATTTAGAACAAGTGGGAACAACTACTTAACATGGGTTATGAATGCAGAAAAACATCTCGAATCAAACGGTATTTTAGAAACCCTGAATGAAAATAACAATTATTCCGAACAAGAGAAAGCAATAGTAAGTATTTTTCTTAGCAAACATATTGACGAGTCCTTAGAATCTACATATTATATGATCGAAAATCCAAGTGTATTATGGAAAATACTCAAAGATAGATACGATATTAATTATCAAAAAAAAAAATAATAATAATAATAATAACGGTGATCCATGAAAGAATAAAATTAAAGATATTAGTAGACGCTCTTATAAGAATTCCGTAGATTCTTATTAATGATCTGGTAACGTGGATCATCAGTCTAGTATTTCTTGAATACATGAACATCTTGTTTAGCTCTACAAATAAGTCCCAAAAGAAAAGAAAACGAGAGTGAATCTGTTGACAAATCTTGATTAAATTAACCCTGAGCTACCTTGAGACTTGAATGGTTTGAATTTTCTAAGATGCCTAGTTTTTTTTTTATGTATCACTCATAAATAAATGGTTTTAGACCATAACGCATATGTTTTATTAAGTGTTATCTTTTATGTACTTCAGATTATAACTTGTTTGCATGTAATATAATTTGATTATCTTGCTGAAATATAACTCATTATTTGCTTATCTTATTTGAAGTTTTAGTATGAATCCTGCAGAAATACAACATCAATTAAATGGTAAAGTCCTATGTATTGCAGATAGTAATAACATACACACTATGATCAAATCTAAGAAATATTTCATTGATTTAAATCAAATGAGAGAATTATAAATACTATATCAGCTCTTGCAAACTTGATATAAGAAACGAAAAAGGCAAAATTTCATATTACCAAATGGTACGAATTTTTTGGTAAACAATGTCTTGTTTTCTCCCAAATCAAAGAGAAATTTGTTAAGTTTCTCTGATATATATCATAATGGATATGATTATCAGTCAATGATAATCGAAAATGAGAAATATCTATGTAACACCGAAAAGCGCATAGGATTAAAAGCGCATATGATGAAAAGCGCAGCGCATATGATTAAAAGCGCATATGATAAAAAGCGCATATGATGAAAAGCGCATCGCATATAATTAAAAGCGCATATAATGAAAAGTGCATATGACGAAAAGCGCAGCACATATGATTAAAAGCACATATGGTGAAAATGATATATGATGAAAAGCACATATGGTGATTAATGAAAATCACATATGGTGATTAATGAAAAGCACATATAGTGATTAATGAAAAGCACATATAGTGATTAACGAAAAACACATATGGTGATTAATGAAAATCACATATGGCGATTAATGAAAAGCACATTGAGAAATAATCACCAATGTTTCTTGAAAGAATTCAAGGGTATATATATGGACCAATTCATCCATCATGTGGACCATTTTTCTAATAGACGCATCTAACGCATGGTCTCATGTTTGTGTGTTATCAAGCCATAATATGGCATTTGCAAAGTTTCTTGCACAAATTATTAAATTAAGAACACATTGTTCTGATTACACCATTAAAAGGATGAGACTTGATAATGCTGGTGAGTTAACATCTCAAGCTTTTAATGATTATTATATGTCTACAAGGATTGTTGTTGAACATCCAGTTGCTCATGTGCATACACAAAATTGGTTTAGCTGAATCAATAGATAAACGCTTACAGCTAATAACTAGACAATTAGAAATGAGTACAAAACTATCAATATTTATATGGGGACATGTAAATTTACATGATGTGACATTAATTCGCATTAAATCAAGTGCAAGTTATAAATATTCTCCATTACCAACTTAATTTTGGTGGAGACCAAATATTTTCCATCTTAGAACATTTAGTTGTGCAGTGTATTTTTAATTGAACAACCACAACAAATGGTTCCTCAAAGAAGGATTGAAATATATGTTAGATATGAAACATCTTCAATCATAAGATATATTGAACCCATGACGGGTGATGTTTTTACAGCAAGTTTTGTCGATTGTCACTTTAATTAAACATTGTTCCCTATATTAGGGGGAGAAATGAAATATAAATAAAATGATGTTTCATGGTGTGAACATCAATTAAGGAATATTGATCATCGCACAAAAGAATGCGAAAAGAAAGTTCAAATATAATGCATATGCAAGAACTTGCAAATTAATTACTTTATGCATTTAAAGATACAAAAAATAAGTGACTAAATCATAGATACCAGCAGTAAATGCTTCAGCTAGAATTGAAATTACAAAAGCTGGCAATAATGTCACTCATGAGTCTTTGCTACGGCAGAAACGTGGGAGACCAATTGGTTCCAAAGATAAAAATCCTCGAAAAAGAAAATCATCTGATAATGAGGTAAAAGAAAGTGTTCAACAAGAACCACAAATCAATACTCCTTCTGCAGAGGATATTGATAAATGTAAATACATAAATTGCAATAAATTATGCAATATTATGAAACTGAAATGAAATGAAAAATCTTGATGAGATATTTTCATATAATGTTACAATGACATCATGAATAAAGATGATGATCTGGAACCAAAATCTGTCATTGAATATCAAAATAGACGTGATTGAACTCAACGGAAAGGAGCAATACGAGCTGAATTAGAATCGCTCAATAAAAGAAAAGTTTTTGGATCAATCGTTATCACTTTTAAAGATGTGAATCAATGGGATACAAATGAATTTTTATCCGAAAAGAAATGTGCAAATGAAGTTACAAGGCAAAACTAGACTTGTAACTCAAGATTTCCCACAAAGACCAGAAATGAATTAGGAGAAAAACTTATCCTCCTATAATGAATATAATTACTTATTAGATACTTAATCAACCTGGTAGTTATTTAAATGCATCTCATGGATGTTGTTACTACTTATCTGTGTGGATCACTTAATAGTGATATATATATGAATATACCTGAAGGGTTAAGGTATCATAAGCATCTAATGCAAAACCCAAGGGAATATATTCCATTAAATCACAAAGATTTCTAAATGGGTTTATACAATCGGGACGTATGTGGTATAATCGATTAAATTACTACTTGATAAGAAAAGGGTATACATATAAACTTATTTGCATGTGTGTTTTATAAAAACAATGTTCGGATATGTGATCATAGCTGTTTATATCAATTATCTTAAATAAAGAAATCTATGAAGCCATTCAACTTCTAAAGAAAAATTTTAAAATAAAAAAAATCAAGTATTACGTTGATTTACATATTGAGCATATAACTAATGACTTACTTATACATCAAACAACTTATACCGAAAAGATTTTAAAATATTTTAATATGGACAAGACAAAAACCATTAAGTACTCATATAGTTGTTAGATCTTAATATTGATACTAATCCATTTCATCCTCTAGAAGATCATGAAGATCTTCTTGGTTCAGAAGTTCCATATTTTAGTGCAATTGAGGCTCTTATATATCTTACAAATTATACAAGATCTGACATTTCTTTTGCAGTTAATTTGTTGACAAGGTTCAGCTCAGCCCCTACCAAAAGACATTGGAATGGGATCAAACAAATAGTTTGATACCTTCGGAGAACTACTGATTTATAATTATTTTATTCTAACGAATCAAAACAAGATTTGGTTGGTTATGCAGATGCAGGTTATTTAGCTGATCCACATAAAGCTAAATCTCAAAATGGATATGTATTCCTAAATGGAGGTACCGCAATATCATGGCGTTCTCAAAAACAAACACTTGTTGCAACATCATCAAATCATGCCGAAGTAATTGCATTACATGAAGCCAGTCGGGAATGTTTTTGGTTGAGATCAATGACACAACTCATTACTGATTCTTGTGGACTAGAACGCAATAAAAGTTCAACAACTATCTATGAAGATAATGTAGCTTGCATAACACAGATGAAAGAAGGGTATATCAAAAGTGACCGAACAAAACACATACCCCCTAGATTCTTCTCATACACTCAAAATCTCATTAAGGACAACCAGATTGAAATGAGATATGTTCAGTCCAGCAAAAACTCTGCTGACCTTTTCACCAAAGCACTTCCAACTGCTATTTTTAGAACACACGTTCATAATGTTGGCATGAGGCATGTTCAGAAGATGTAACAACTCAGGCGTTGCCTACTTGAGGGGGAGTCAACTCTATGCTGCACTCTTTTTCCCTTAGCTAAAGTTTTATCCCAAAGGGTTTTCTTTAGCAAGGTTTTTAACGAGGCAGTACTAGTTATTCACTAATAAAATTATCATCCAAGGGGGAGTGTTATAAAAGTAATAATTTGATGATAATTTTATTATTATTATAGATATTGTATAGTATATTTTTTTGAGTATAAATAGGTGTGTTGAGTTAGAGTTTATTGTATGTATTTTTTGGTTAACAAAAACACTCTCTCTCTCTAGATTCCAAATGACACCAAACTCTCATTGTACATTTTTCTATAAATAAAAAACCAATTACTCATACCTTTTGTTCAACCTTTGTTTTCTCCGTTTTACGGTATCTCTATCTCTATATACCTTCTACAGTCAAGAACCACTAAAGGTAGTTATAAGCCTACTGAATTATAACAGTATAATGTATAATTTAAAATTAACAGATATAATAATTTTGTTTTTTGTTTTATTACTGAAATATATTAAATATTACTGTAGTTAATTTATGAGTGTCTTCTAAAGGCAAACAATTATATTATATTAATAAATAAATTTTAAAGGCAAACAATTATATTATATTATAAACAAATAACAAATCTAAGAAAATATTAACGAAAACATCGAGACAACAAAAGAGACAATATACAAAACATAATAATCTACCTTAACACCACGAAATATTAATTTAAGCTACATACTATAGAAAACTTCAACTTTCCGCCAACAACCATACAAAACATGAAAGTGACTAAACTAAAATTTACTTGAAACTTCACTTGCACTAAGGCCCAGCCACATACTTCTACACATCCGAATCCGAAGAAGAAAAAATCATCTACATATTCATCATCGCCTTGCTGAAGCCTTTTATCATATTAACGAAAAAAATCTTTTATACCATCTTCTTTCACTCCGACATCTTCTACGCTTCATACTTTTTTTTTTTTTAAGATGTAATTAGTAAAATGATGATGTTTATAGTCCAACCCAAATGATAAAGAAAATAGTTCCGTTCCATAACCAAAATTAAAGAGATCTACTAGCTTCAATTTTAAGCCAACACGAGCAACCTTTATTTTCTGCTCCCATGACAAAGAATATAACTACAAAAATATTCCCCAGAATATGCTTTTACCTTTTCCCGCATATTCTTCTAGTTCTAAGTTCTAACCCCTCAATCCCTCATTGTTGATTTTATTTGATTAAAAAATTAAATCATTATATATATTCGCTATTCTCGCTGATTTCCCTTTACATAATAAACATATCAAAAACATCTAATCAATTTCACAAAATTTAATTCAATCAAATCAAATCAAATCAATTATGAAATTCGGAAAGAGTTTAAACAATCAGATCGAAGAAACATTACCTGAATGGAGAGACAAGTTTTTATCATACAAAGAATTGAAAAAACGGTTGAAACTCATTAAACCACAACAGAAATCAAGTGACGATGATGATGACTGTAATCCGCCGGCGAAGAGAACGCGGATCACCGGCGATGACGCTACAATGGCCGGTGCTGTTGAGATGTCGGCGGAAGAAATTGATTTCGTTGAGTTGCTGGAACAGGAAGTTGAGAAATTCAATTCGTTCTTCGTTGAGAAAGAAGAAGAGTATATCATTAAATTGAAGGTATCATCAGCTATCATATTTTAAATTTATTTATTACGGAGTACTAATTTACTAGTAATAATGATGATATAGATAGATCTGTTTAATTAGGTTAATTCATTATTATTATTATTAGTTGTAAATCACTACGGTATATGTATGTTGCAAATTAGGTTATCATGTATCTATAGTATGCAAGGACTGTGTGTGTTTGTAAGTATATGTATTCTTTGTCTATTGGAATCAAATTGTTAGAAATAAATTATATGTGATGTGATTTACACATTAAGTATGTTGAAACTGTAAAACTGTAAGTTACCAATCCTTTTAAGGTTAGCAAATAATTACTCCCTAGTTATAGGATTAGCAAATGAAAACTTAATAAGCAAGTCCAAACATGACTTATTTCGTATGTAGCTAATTTGCGAATTTGTGTATTCTTAAGATAAAGGAGGTAAATAATTTATGCTGCATATCCCTGTTGTGTTATATACCTGCCATTAAGTGGCTAGTAGATAAAGAATCTGGTCGACAATGCACGGAAATTGCACCCTCAAAATGCCTGATATACCGGGCTTTGGCAGGGGGTAAAACAAATTCTATCTGTTAGAAGTTAAGAGTTATAAAAATTCCAACTACCAAAAGGGCATTTGGCCCAGCGGTATCGTGGTGGCCCTCCAACCAAGAGGTTGAGGGTTCAAGTCCCACTTGGGACATATTCGTGGTTGTGTGTGAGTTTGCCTTTCCAAAAAAAAAATTATATATATATAAAAATAAAAATAAAAATAAAAATAAAAATTCCAACTACAAGAATGTGCGTTTAAGTCTCAAAATTCAATTGAGACTTGTAATAAGTTTGCCCCTTTGCGTTTTAGTAAATGAATAATAAACGTTGTAGTGATATCAAGGATCGATATGGATATAAATATTATCTTATCTTGTTCTTAAAGAGATTATTTTGAGACAACATGTAACTTGCCATGGAATTTTGCAAGGTTTTATTAAGAAATATGAAAAAGGGGACTTCACTGGTTCGTTTTTTACTATAGTGGTTTTTTGTCTTGTTGAAAGATTCTTTATGGTCCGAAGAGTCGATTAAAAAAAGTCAAACTCAAACCATCAGTTTGAAGTCAATATTTTGTAACTGAAGGCATGTTTATTTCTGGTTTTGATGAGCAGGAATTGCAGGATAGTGTAATGAATGCCAAGGATTCAGACGAAGAGATGATCAAGATACGGAAAGAATTAGTTGATTTTCATGGAGAGATGGTTTTATTAGAGAATTATAGTGCACTTAACTACACAGGTTGCTAATCTTTCTCAAATTAATCAGTCATTTTGTATTGATTCCAAAGTTAGAATTTTGTTGTTAACCTTTTTATTTATAAACAGGAATAGTAAAGATATTGAAGAAGTACGATAAACGAACAGGGGCTCTCCTTCGTTTACCTTTTATTCAAAAAGTTCTACAGCAACCATTCTTCACCACAGATTTGCTTTACAAGCTTGTGAAGGAGTGCGAGTCTATGTTAGAC
This sequence comes from Rutidosis leptorrhynchoides, assembly GCF_046630445.1. Classification (NCBI taxonomy): domain Eukaryota; kingdom Viridiplantae; phylum Streptophyta; class Magnoliopsida; order Asterales; family Asteraceae; genus Rutidosis; species Rutidosis leptorrhynchoides. The sequence continues at coordinate 630,347,529 of NC_092336.1, forward strand.
CGCCACTTCCCTCTGACTGAACTCTCAGCTGCATTTGATGAAGCTGGCATTGATACTGGCGGTGGTGGTGATGGTGGTGGTGGAGATGGAGGTGAGGGGCCTACCACCAGCACTAGTGAGGGACATACAAAAGCTAAAGAACTTGCTGAGCTCGAATACATGAAGAGTTTGTACACAAAGAGTACCATTTCGGCGTTAAGGGCTTTGAAAGAAATCAGAAGCAAGAGCTCTACGGTTAGTGTATTCTCGCTGCCGCCTTTGCAAGTAAGCGGAATAGAGGAAACTTGGAATAAAATTCCTCTTCATGAACAACTAGCAAAATAACATGAGTATAGGGTATAGGGTATACATTGTCTGTTTTACATGTTACAAACGAATGCGCCATCGGTGCTTTGTATTAGATGCTAACAACGGATGTAAAATATCATAGATGATGATAATTAACCTCAAGATTTGTAGCGCTTGTCTTTCCTATATTACCTTTATTAAGGGATATTATGCTTTTTTTCTCAGCTTGTATAAAAGAGTTACTCGGTATTATTGTAGAATACAATATTCTGATGTTTGCATACCATTTGGAGGGTATGCAAACATGACTTATCTAAGTTATGTCATATTTAAATATTTAATTGCTTTACCTCTCATTGTGAGATAGGACCCATCAAAGGGCTTAATGGAATCAGCTTATTGATAAACTTAGTGGTGACAAAATGGCCTTCTCTGGGTAATGGGTCAAAGCAAACTTTGGGTCATTGTTGGTTTTGTGGCAAAACGGGTTGGGCAGGTTGTTCCATTGATGTATTATGGTTTGCTTCTTTTAGCTTTTTATAGATACTGGACTGTAAGTGATGCATTAAAATATACTCTGGTTGACTTTGACCAGCTCTGATTAGTAACTTGTTCCACTACTTTGTTCTGAACCTAGCTATAAAACAAATTTTGTTGAAATTACCACATTTGGGTAACTACAATTTGAGTAAGTTTGTAGATAGTACACTAATAATTGAATTATGCAAAACGTATGTTTAATTAGTTTAGTATAAACCTTTCGGCAAGCAGCATGTATAATTGATTGAGAATAAAAAGCATCCGTAATTTTAGGGTACCGAATATCATTGTTAGTTCCTGTAAATTTACGTATAATCATCAACATATGTATCTTTTGTAAAGATGGTCTCTTAAAAAGCATGCCTTATAGTAGAAGTTTAAGACCCTCTGCCCCACTCCTCAAGTACATTATTTTATTTTATTTGAAATTCTATATAATTTGTTTAACATATATGCATAATATTGTATGGAATATAACACATATTTTAGTAGTAGTATTTGAAAATTGCCATTTTAGCCCTGAACATAATGCATGCATACCATATACTACTAATCAAGAATTGTGATCATGCAAGCTGATCCATGAAGTCACTAATATCCCAAAAAGCAAATGTGAACTCATTGACAACTGCAGAATATGGAACCATCACTAAAAGAAGTTAAACCGCGTTATGTTAAAAGCTTCCATTACAGAATCAAGAAAAGACACCAACTGTATTATCAAATTCATCATATTTACCTTTTTATTGGTTCGATGACTCGAGCTCCACTAATATTTAACAATAAAATCTTATCCTACCTACAAAAGGACTCTTAGTAGTCATTTACAACTATATATATAGCCTATTAGAAACATCCATCTTATATTCAGAAATGGAGATCACTCTGTTAAGCATCGTTAGTTTGTGTTTGATTTTGATCCCGGTAGCTAAATCTCAACTAAAATCAGGGTTTTACTCATCTACATGTCCTAAAGCTGAAACTACTGTGAGGTCTACTGTTGAAACACATTTCAAGAATGATCCTACCGTTGCTGCTGCTCTTCTCAGGCTTCACTTTCATGATTGTTTTGTTGAGGTACTTTCTTACTTTCAAAGGGTATTTTGGGAATAAATAAAGATTTGAGCTTTATTAATGGTTTTCTTGATGTAGGGTTGTGATGGCTCAATCTTGATTAAGGGTAGTTCTGCTGAGATCAATGCATCGCCTAATCTTGGATTAAGAGGATTTGAAGTCATTGATGATGCTAAGACACAATTAGAAGCTTTATGCCCTGATGTCGTTTCTTGTGCTGATATTCTTGCTTTGGCTGCTCGTGATTCAGTTGATTTGGTAACATTTTTTCTTGAACAGTCTTCTTTTTTTTTTTGGAAAACTTAGTTACAGGACACTTATATAGTATATCTAACGTGCGTTATGTCGTGTGTTTTAGAGTGATGGTCCGAATTGGGATGTGCCAACAGGGAGACGAGATGGTCGAGTTTCGTTAGCATCTAAAGCTTTGAATTTACCATCACCGTTAGATTCAGTTGATGCCCAGAGAAAGAAGTTTGCGGATAAAGGCCTTGATGATCGTGATCTAGTAACGCTAGCAGGTAAATTACATATATACACAGGGCCGGTCTCAAGAATTTAAGGACCTAGAATGAGTTGAAAAAAATGGCCCTAGGGCCTAATGGATAAATATAAACTATTTAAATGAAGGCCTTTCGGCCTTGCTAATATGCTAGTAGACTTTGGTTTCTTTTTTTTCGGGTGGCCTTTGATTATTGTTTTTTGGACCTACTGTGCTTTGCCTTCGCTTGTTCAGTTGCATTTTCCTAGTTCATCTGCTTCTCAAATCTCCGATTATGTGTCTACATATAAAAAAATTGGCCCCTAAAAATCCCTGAGCGATCGATCACTTTTTCTCCCTCCGGGCCTCCCTAGTATACCCTTATTAAATCATAATATGCAAGTGTTGTATGAAGGATTAATTTTTTGATGCAGGTGCACATACAATAGGCCAAACAGATTGCAGGTTCTTTAGGTACCGTTTATACAATTTCACAACAACGGGGAATTCAGACCCGAGCTTGAGCCAATCAGCGCTAGCCCAATTTCAAAGTCAGTGTCCAAAGAGTAGCGACGGGACAGAACGAGTGGCATTGGACAAAGACAGCCAACTAAAGTTTGACGTGAACTATTTTAAGAATGTGCGTGATGGAAACGGGGTTTTGGAGTCAGATCAGAGATTATGGGGTGACCCAACAACGCGTGACATGGTGAAAAATTATGCAGGAACCATACGGGGGTTGTTAGGACTTAGATTCGATTTCGAGTTCAAAAAGTCAATGGTCAAGATGAGTAGCATTGAAGTGAAAACTGGTGCCCAGGGTGAAATTAGAAGGATTTGTTCTAAGTTCAACTAAATAAGTGCAAGATAATTGTTATTTGTATATGTATTGAACAAGTAGAATGAATTAGCCCTCCATTGCCAAATCATCAGCTTTTGTATTTATAAAGATATATGTATATGTATATTTTGTTATTTGTATTAGTATATGTTTGATTGAAAACATTTGAACTTATATAATCAACTAAAATAGTAAGAATTTGTATTTATAAAGATAAGTGGTACCCATTTAATTTAATTAGAGTATATATGGCATGAAGCCAGTGGAAAGCACATCCAACCTTACTCATGCATATTTAATTAAGTTTATGTAAATGTATTTTTTTTTTTGAACGGCGATTTTTTGGCATCAGTAGATCATTTATTTCAACGACCCCCATCATTTGCACGTAACACATACGTTCGGGCGAAAACCCGAACCCGATCGACGTTACCCGGGAACACATCCATTCGGGCAATGGTCCGGGTAGAGGTCCGTGAACGAATCCGGTAAAACCTCCCTATAGGGTCAATATATACCACCATTATTGCTGTTCAATTGGTTTAAAGAAAATCATGTCATCCCTAAGGATCGAACCCATGACCTCTCCCTATCCCATGACACAAAGTACATGGGGGGAACCGTTAGGCTATGCCCGCAAGTTCAATTTATGTAAATGTATTATTATGTATTCGGTAATGGTAATGATAATGGTAATGATATGGTAATGGTGTGTATGTGCACTTCCAAAACTTTTTTACAAATAAAACGGTAGACGGATAATGGATAACTTTTTCTTTACATGCTACCGGGAAAAGAAGAGTAATTTTTACATAGATGTACATGGTCTAACTGCCGTGTCCGACCATTTTCACGGTCACTCTAAGATAAACGGCTAGTAAGTTCGAACCCGATATATCTTATGAGAATATCGAAGTCTCAACCCATAGACTATTGTATTGAGCTTTTTTACAAATAAAACAAATATTTTTTTTGAACACTGTATTCTTTGTTTTCCAGTTTGCATATCTTATTACTCCCTCCGTCTCATTCCAATAGTCCACAGACAAAAAACACGCAGTTTTATGAAATCCCACTAACTTCATTTCTCCATCAATAAAATATCTTCTCTCTCCAGATCCACCAATGAAATATCTTCTTTCCTTTCTATTTATGGAAGTGGACTATCAGAATGGGACATCCTAAAATGGAATACTGCCCTATTGGAATGAGATTGAGGTTATGCTGCGCGCATGCAGACGTCTTTACTCCAGGGTGTTTGTTTTTTTAAAGATAAGATGAAATAATGTCTTCGAATGTATGCAAACTCGCAGTCTTGGAAATATGTTTATAAGTGCCGCAGACAGAATTGAGTTATTTTGCAGACATGAAAACAAACAGTCTTCGGTATTCAGCATACAACATACAGACCTTTAGGTCACATCTTCTTTACAGACATTATCCGTAAATTTTCAAACAAACATATCTTAAATAATAAATGACACCAAAGTAAGATAGAAAGGCATGTTATAAATCAATATAAATCATCAATATATATATATATATATATATATATATATATATATATATATATATATATATAGGGGCGGAGCTTATTAGGGGCAGGAGGGGGCCCTCGCCCCTCCAAAAGTTTCGGTAATTAATGTTAGTTTGTAACCCTTTGAGTTACGGACGTTTGGGCTTTTGAATCAACTAAATCGGAGTCCGTATGAAGAAGATATGATGAAAATAGTGAATGCGCGCAGATTTTGTTTTCATCAACAATCTACTTATTTTCTCATATCTCTTAGGCATTTTCACCTTGAAATCAATTTTAAAGCTAAAGTTTAAGAAGTTAACTTAGATATGTACAATTAGAATCTGTATTCTCATTAAAATGCATATAAAATTAAATATGTGATTTTGTCCACCAAAATTAGTATTTTTTCTTGCTAAAAACATAGTACACATTAGGCAAAATTTGGCCCCTCCAAGCGCAACGTTCAACCTCTGCCACTGTATATATATATATATATATATATATATGTGTGTGTGTGTGTGTGTGTGTGTGTGTGTATGTGTGTGTGTGTGTGTAATCTAACAAAATTTGGGAGGAAAAGTAATTGGTAGATTGTTTTAACTCAGGCAATCGTGCAAACTCGATCGAAATTTGAAAATTCACGAAGATGTAAAACAATCAATCGAATTAATCTACTCAATTGGATCGAATAGATTAATATCTCGAAGTAATCAAATTTAGCTGACAACTGGAATTTGATATGGTTATCTGTAAGTAGTTGAGCAGAGTAACGGCATATTAACTTGAAAATCGAATTACAACGATGAAATTAGGGTTTGGAACGATTAGATGAGAAGCTTAAACTGTTTCTCATACATTTCAACTGACTAACAAACTTCTGTTACATCATAATATAAACCGCCTTTTTCATAGCGGGAAAAACTAACCTATCAGCTATTCAAAACAAAGAGGAAGAAAAAGATACAATACACCACCCAGACTTTGGAATATTTACAATAAAGGTCCTTATACTATCGTTTTGACTTGATTTTGACTTTAGGCTTTGTATACTCCCCCTCAACTTTGGAGTTGGGTGAATTTGAAACTCCTAACTTGCGTAACAAGTTGTTTTGCTATTCAACTGACATAATCTTTGTGAAAATATCAGCTATATGATCTTTGATATTTACATAATCTGTTTGAATTGCCTCACTTTTCAATTGATCTCGAACACAATGACAATCTACCTCAATGTGTTTGGTTCGGGCATGAAAGACTGGGTTTGCAGCTATATACATAGCTGCTTGATTATCACAGTACAAGCTAACAGGACCCAAATCTTTTAACCCTAAATCATTCAGAAGAGAGACTAACCAAGTGACTTGTAACATCCCGTTTTCTTCATACGTGTCTTAAGTGTGACGATCGCTCCAAATCCATATGGACGAATATGTCATTCATCGATTTCATTGCGAGGTATTTGACCTCTATATGATACGTTTTATAAACATTGCATTCTTTTGAAAAGGTATACCATAAATGAATATTTATATCCAAGGTTTTCGACATTTGATGATTTCTACATATAGACAATCACCGTAAAAAATAGTTTACAATAATACTTCCGTTGACAATGCAGTCAAAATGGATACATGATGATGGTTTTGTGAATGCAACGTTTTCTTGAGTAAAGCATGTATGACTCCATGCACAAAGCTTGTCTAACATATAAGCAAACAGCGAAAGACTTCTAGGGAACCTGAGAATAAACATGCTAACAAGTGTCAACACAACGGTTAGTGAGTTCATAGTTTTAATGTATCGCATAATCTGTATATAAAGGTGGATCACAAGATTTCAGTTGTTTCATCCAGAAACGTTTATCAAAATATTCTACAAGATCGAGCACCCTGGTAACTAAACTTTAACGTTATAATAAGTACCCCTGTTTTAACATACATGCAACCAACATGTACAATACACGCAATCTAACGTGTACTAAACTCAAATAGCATACGTCTGTTTTATAGTTCAGGCTAGGGTTTCTATACCTGGAACAGACGGGGATGTCAAGCCCTATGGATCCATATATAACTACTCGCGCCCACCAGTTCTTATAACCGGCAGTTACTAGTTACCAAAGCTAAGGGATTTTCGGTTCAAACTCGGTGTAGAATTTAGTATGTACTTGTATCCATTGCATTTAAAATAAAGTGCATGAATTCTCAGTCCAAAAATATAGATTGCAAAAGCAATTAAAAAGGGAGCATATGAAACTCACCTTAGCAGCACATAAAGTTGTTCACCGAAATGTGACCGAAACTCGAAATACCTAAATAATCGTATATCTCAACCTAGAGAACATATGTTGGTCAATAAATGTTTAACAAACTAGGTCTGGTCATAGTGTATCACAATCTTAATGCTCGAGATCGACATACAAAAGTTATCCAAAGTCGTTTCAAAAGGTCAATTTTGACAATAGTACAACAAAACGAGACGTACCTTATATAAGGATTCATTTACTCGGTTGGTAATATTCAAAAAACCAATTTATCAATCTTACAAACAAGTTGTTTAAATATTAATTGCAGATTCAAAAGCAATTCCAATTAACGTCAATCATAATTCAGTTGACCATATCTTTTGATTCGTTCATCGAAATTACGCTATTTCTAAATGAAAAGTTATTGATTTTTCGTCAGCTTTCCAAAAACATGCATATCATATACCTTTTATCAGTAATATATGTATTTAATTCGTGATTCATCATAAACTGTTTAACTACGAAATTTAGCATACAAGCATGCATAAATATATATATACTCGAGCACTAGACATGGATACATAAATAATATATAAAAGATAAGATATGAATGCTCACGTATCAATATTGTGATTCAATATTGCAGGAAAGTACGTAGACACAGCAGAGATAATAAACACTAGGTTTGACTTGCGAACAGTACCCATGAATATTACCCATAACCTCCATAGCTATAACCCATAATTTCCTTAGCTCTATCCCGCTTGAAAACCCATTTGGACATCACTCCGTCTTAATATTTTATGTATATTATTATTTTTGTATCGTAAAAATAATAATACTAATACTATTAATAATAAGATTAATAATAATAATAATAATAATAATAATAATAATAATAATAATAATAATAATAATAATAATTAATAATAATAATAATTAATAAAATAAATACGAAGTAAAATGAATTAAATCAGAAGTAGAAATGGTCGAGCTTTTATAGTGTTGGCCTGAAATTGCCTGCCATGCGATCGCATGGTTTACTAGGCTTCTGGCCATGCGATCGCATGGCCACCTGTCTCCAGCTCACATCTTTTTGTTTCTTTGTTCGTCGACATAATTTTATAATATATATAATATAAATAATTTAAATTAATTAAATATATATTATATTATATTCTCGTGTATAGGTTACTTGTAATTTTTATTCCGATGTCTTGTACGTTTGCGTTCGACTTATGTCCCGCTTTCGGTTTCTCGAACGCATTTTCGTACGCTTAGAAAACTAGTACTTTTCGTTACGCGACGTGTACCTTTATCAAAAATTAAACTTAATCATTGATAAACTATGTCACTCGAAGTGTAGCTTTAATCAATTAAGTGTTTTGGTTATTTGCTTCTATAAATCATCATCTCGTAGTATATACATATACATATATACATTTTCATTTTGAAATAGTGTTTACTGTAGCAAAGTTATTGTAGCAAAGTTTTTTTTACTGTAGCAAATAGTGATTCAAGTCGAAGTTACTGTAGCAAAGTTACTATTACTAACGATTTTCTTGTAAAGCTTGGTGAGATTCAAGTCGAAGCTTTTGTTAACAACAAACATGAGGACCGAATCGTGGGCCAAACGGAGTTCATTACCTTAGGTCTGCATGGTTTGTTATCCTTTCAAGGACGAGTGTGGGTGCCTAAAATGGGTGATAATCGACGAGTGCTACTTGATGAAGCGCATAACTCAAGGTATTCCATTCACCCGGGCCCAACGATAATGTATCTTGATTTACGAAAGGAGTATTGGTAGCCGGGCATGAAACGTGATGTTGTTAAGTATGTTGAACAACGCGTCACGTGTTTGCAAGTTAAGGCCGAACACCAAAAGCCGTATGGTATGTTACAACTGTTAGAAATCCCAAAATGGAAATGGGAGCACATTACCATGAATTTCATTACAAAGTTACCAAGGAGGGCGAGAACCCAATTGGATTCGATTTGGGTGATAGTTGATTGGTTGACGAAGAGTGCCTTGTTTCTTCCCATTCGGGAAGTGTGATGATCGCTCCAAATCCATATGGACAATACGTCATTCATTGATTTCATTGCGAGGTATTTGACCTCTATATGATACGTTTTGTAAACATTGCATTCTTTTGAAAAGGCACACCATAAATGAATATTTAAATCAAAGGTTTTTAACATCTGATGATTTCTACATATAGACAATCACTGTAAATAATAGTTTACAATAGTACTTCCGTTGACAGTACAGTCAAAATAAGATACATGGTGATGATTTGGTGAATGCAACGTTTCCTTGAAAAATATGCCATGTATGACTCCATGCACATAGCTTGTCTAACATATAAGCAAACAGCGGAAGACTTCTAGAAACCTGAGAATAAACATGCTTCAAGTGTCAACACAAAGGTTGGTGAGTTTATAGTTTTAATATTACACATAATTCGTATATCAATGTGGATTTACAAAAGTTCAGTTGTTTTATTCAAAACGTTTATCAATAGGTTTTACATAAAAGGTGGATCACAAGATTTCAGTTGTTTCATCCGAAACGTTTATCAATCGGTTCTACAAAATTGAGCACCCTGGTAACTAAACTTTAATGCTTATATAATTTGTACCCTTTGTATAATTATCTTAATAATACACGCAAACCAACGTGTACGCTTCTCAAATAGCATACGTCCGTTAAAAGGCTAGTGCTCTAGCTCGGACGGGGATATCAAGCCCTATGGATCCATATACTACTACTCGCGCCCACCAGTTCTTATAACCGGCATTTACTAGTTACCAAAGCTAAGGGATTTTCGGTTCAAACTCAGTGTAGAATTTAGTATGTACTTGTATCCATTGCTTTTAAATTAAAGTGCATGTATTCTCAGCCCAAAAATATATATTGCAAAAGCAATTAAAAAGGGAGCAAATGAAACTCACGCATATAAATCTAGTATTTTCAGTATTTATAAACAGTCGCATGTATTCTCAGCCCAAAAATATATTGAGTAAAAGGGATCATATGAAACTCACTGTTTAATATTGATATACAATATTGCAGGAAAGCACGTAGACGCATCGGAGATGATAAACACGAGGTTTGATTCACAAAAAAAATACCCCCGAACATTACCCATAACCTCCTTGGCAATAACCCATAATTTCCTTAGCTCTAGCTTGCTCGAAAACTCATTTTGAAAAATACTTGGACAGCACTCCGTCGTAATATTTTATGTACATTATTATTTTTGTATCGCAAAAATAATAACACTAATAATAAAAATAATAAGATTAATAATAATCTTATTAATAATAATAATAATAATAATAATAATAATAATAAAATAAATAAATACGGAGTAAAAATAATATATATGTGTGTGTGATTTATCTGGCCAAAACTCGAGAATTTATAGCACTTGGCCTGAAATCTGGAGTCATGCGACTCGCATGGAAATGGCCTTCTGGCCATGCGACTCGCATGAGGACCAGGGACAGCTCACATTGATTTGTAATTTAGCTCGTCGACATAATTAAATATTAATATAATATATATAATTTAAATAATTAATTATATATTATATTAAATTCACGTGCATAGTTGACTTGTAATTTTTGTTCCGATAAGTCGTACGTCATCACTCGACTTATGTCCCGGTTCTGGTTTTTCGAATGTCCTTTCGTACGCTGAGAAAACTTGCATTTTACGTTTCGTGACACGTACCTTTGTCAAAATATAGCCTTAAGTTATCCATAAACTATACCACTCATAGTATATCTTAAACTTTCGAGTATTTTGGTCATTTACTTCTATAAATCATCATCTCGTTATTTGCTAAAAATACATTTTAAAATAGTGTTTTACTGTAGCAAAGTTACTGTAGCAAAGTCAAATTTTACTGTAGCAATTCACTGTAGCAAAGTCAATTTCACTGTAGCAAATAGTGATTTTCGAAAACACTGTAGCATTTTAAGTAATGTGGCAATTTGAAAACACTGTAGCAAATTAGTGTTTAACTGGTTCATCTTAAACGCTTTAGTTAACTTATCTAAATATCAATTGAATCAATAAACGAATGTTACTATCGTTTATTATATATATGTATATATCTTTTTAATATACATAAATCAGTTTTTAAATACACATTGGACGTTATTTATAAATAAATTTTAATAATAAATATTTAAATTTATCATATACATTAAAATAGATATTTAAACCAATAAGTTTAATGTACGGTATCAAACAATTAATACATTGTTACCTTTTCATGTTATAGTATATATGTATCTTTTTACATATAATTGTTCGCGAATCGTCGAAAACAACCGAAGGTATTTAAATATATAAAAGTAATTCAAAAATTTTGAGATTCAGTTTTACAGACTTTGCTTATCGTGTCGGAATGTTAATCATACAAAGATTAAGTTTAAATTTAGTCGAAATTTCTGGGTCATCACAGGAAGCGATATCATCGGAGACTTTGGCTAAGTTGTTCATCAAGGAAGTGATATCAAGGCATGGGGTTCCTATATCTATTATTTCTGATCGAGATACCCGTTTCACATCTCGGTTTTGGAAAAAATTTCATGAAGATATGGGTACACAATTGAAATTGAGCACTGCGTATCATCCTCAAATGGACGGTCAAATCGAACGTACGAATCAAACATTGGAGGATATGTTACTGGTGTGTATTATCGATTTCGGTGGTAGTTAGGATGAGCACTTGCCTTTGGTGGAATTCTCGTACAATAATAGCTATCATGCAAGTATTGGAATGCCACCGTATGAGATGCTTTATGGGCGAAGGTGTCGAACTCCCATTTGTTGGGGTGAGGTGGGTCAAAGAGAAATCGGGAGTACCGATTTGGTTTTAGAGATGAATAGCAAGATCGATATGATTCAGGCTCATTTGAAAAAGGCTCAAGATAGACAAAAGTCGTATGCCGACAAATGAAGGCGACCGATCGAATTCGAAGAAGGCGACATGGTGATGCTTAAAGTTTCGCCATGGAAAGGTGTTATTGAAATGTCCCGTTCTTATTGATTAAAAACGTTCCATATTAATTGATTTCGTTGCGAGGTTTTGACCTCTATATGAGACGTTTTTCAAAGACTGCATTCATTTTAAAACAAACCATAACCTTTATTTCATCAATAAAGGTTTAAAAAGCTTTACGTAGATTATCAAATAATGATAATCTAAAATATCCTGTTTACACACGACCATTACATAATGGTTTACAATACAAATATGTTACAACAAAATAAGTTTCTTGAATGCAGTTTTTACACAATATCATACAAGCATGGACTCCAAATCTCGTCCTTATTTAAGTATGCGACAGCGGAAGCTCTTAATAATCACCTAAGAATAAACATGCTTAAAACGTCAACAAAAATGTTGGTGAGTTATAGGTTTAACCTATATATATCAAATTATAATAATAGACCACAAGATTTCATATTTCAATACACATCCCATACATAGAGATAAAAATCATTCATATGGTGAACACCTGGTAACCGACATTAACAAGATGCATATATTAGAATATCCCCATCATTCCGGGACACCCTTCGGATATGATATAAATTTCGAAGTACTAAAGCATCCGGTACTTTGGATGGGGTTTGTTAGGCCCAATAGATCTATCTTTAGGATTCGCGTCAATTAGGGTGTCTGTTCCCTAATTCTTAGATTACCAGACTTAATAAAAAGGGGCATATTCGATTTCGATAATTCAACCATAGAATGTAGTTTCACGTACTTGTGTCTATTTTGTAAATCATTTATAAAACCTGCATGTATTCTCATCCCAAAAATATTAGATTTTAAAAGTGGGACTATAACTCACTTTCACAGATTTTTACTTCGTCGGGAAGTAAGACTTGGCCACTGGTTGATTCACGAACCTATAACAATATATACATATATATCAAAGTATGTTCAAAATATATTTACAACACTTTTAATATATTTTGATGTTTTAAGTTTATTAAGTCAGCTGTCCTCATTAGTAACCTACAACTAGTTGTCCACAGATAGATGTACAGAAATAAATCGATAAATATTATCTTGAATCAATCCACAACCCAGTGTATACGTATCTCAGTATTGATCACAACTCAAACTATATATATTTTGGAATCAACCTCAACCCTGTATAGCTAACTCCAACATTCACATATAGAGTGTCTATGGTTGTTCCGAAATATATATAGATGTGTCGATATGATAGGTCGAAACATTGTATACGTGTCTATGGTATCTCAAGATTACATAATATACAATACAAGTTGATTAAGTTATGGTTGGAATAGATTTGTTACAAATTTTCACGTAGCTAAAATGAGAAAAATTATCCAATCTTGTTTTACCCATAACTTCTTCATTTTAAATCCGTTTTGAGTGAATCAAATTGCTATGGTTTCATATTGAACTCTATTTTATGAATCTAAACAGAAAAAGTATAGGTTTATAGTCGGAAAAATACGTTACAAGTCATTTTTGTAAAGGTAGTCATTTCAGTCGAAAGAACGACGTCTAGATGACCATTTTAGAAAACATACTTCCACTTTGAGTTTAACCATAATTTTTGGATATAGTTTCATGTTCATAATAAAAATCTTTTTCTCAGAATAACAACTTTTAAATCATAGTTTATCATAGTTTTTAATTAACTAACCCAAAACAGCCCGCGGTGTTACTACGACGGCGTAAATCCGGTTTTACGGTGTTTTTCGTGTTTCCAGGTTTTAAATCATTAAGTTAGCATATCATATAGATATAGAACATGTGTTTAGTTGATTTTAAAAGTCAAGTTAGAAGGATTAACTTTTGTTTGCGAACAAGTTTAGAATTAACTAAACTATGTTCTAGTGATTACAAGTTTAAACCTTCGAATAAGATAGCTTTATATGTATGAATTGAATGATGTTATGAACATCATTACTACCTTAAGTTCCTTGGATAAACCTACTGTAAAAGAGAAAAATAGATCTAGCTTCAACGGATCCTTGGATGGCTCGAAGTTCTTGAAGCAGAATCATGACACGAAAACAAGTTCAAGTAAGATCATCACTTGAAATAAGATTGTTATAGTTATAGAAATTGAACCAAAGTTTGAATATGATTATTACCTTGTATTATAATGATAACCTACTGTAAGAAACATAGATTTCTTGAGGTTGGATGATCACCTTACAAGATTGGAAGTGAGCTAGCAAACTTGAAAGTATTCTTGATTTTATGTAACTAGAACTTGTAGAATTTATGAAGAACACTTAGAACTTGAAGATAGAACTTGAGAGAGATCAATTAGATGAAGAAAATTGAAGAATGAAAGTGTTTGTAGGTGTTTTTGGTCGTTGGTGTATGGATTAGATATAAAGGATATGTAATTTTGTTTTCATGTAAATAAGTCATGAATGATTACTCATATTTTTGTAATTTTATGAGATATTTCATGCTAGTTGCCAAATGATGGTTCCCACATGTGTTAGGTGACTCACATGGGCTGCTAAGAGCTGATCATTGGAGTGTATATACCAATAGTACATACATCTAAAAGCTGTGTATTGTACGAGTACGAATACGGGTGCATACGAGTAGAATTGTTGATGAAACTGAATGAGGATGTAATTGTAAGCATTTTTGTTAAGTAGAAGTATTTTGATAAGTGTATTTAAGTCTTTCAAAAGTGTATAAATACATATTAAAACACTACATGTATATACATTTTAACTGAGTCGTTAAGTCATCGTTAGTCGTTACATGTAAGTGTTGTTTTGAAACCTTTAGGTTAACGATCTTGTTAAATGTTGTTAACCCAATGTTTATAATATCAAATGAGATTTTAAATTATTATATTATCATGATATTATCATGTATGAATATCTCTTAATATGATATATATATACATTAAATGTCTTTACAACGATAATCGTTACATATATGTCTCGTTTAAAAATCATTAAGTTAGTAGTCTTGTTTTTACATATGTAGTTCATTGTTAATATACTTAATGATATGTTTACTTATCATAGTATCATGTTAACTATATATATATATCCATATATATGTCATCATATAGTTTTTACAAGTTTTAACGTTCGTGAATCACCGGTCAACTTGGGTGGTCAATTGTCTATATGAAACAAATTTCAATTAATCAAGTCTTAACAAATTTGATTGCTTAACATGTTGGAAACATTTAATCATGTAAATATCAATCTCAATTAATATATATAAACATGGAAAAGTTCGGGTCACTACAGTACCTACCCGTTAAATAAATTTCGTCCCGAAATTTTAAGCTGTTGAAGGTGTTGACGAATCTTCTGGAAATAGATGCGGGTATTTCTTCTTCATCTGATCTTCACGCTCCCAGGTGAACTCGGGTCCTCTACGAGCATTCCATCGAACCTTAACAATTGGTATCTTGTTTTGCTTAAGTCTTTTAACCTCACGATCCATTATTTCGACGGGTTCTTCGATGAATTGAAGTTTTTCGTTGATTTGGATTTCATCTAATGGAATAGTGAGATCTTCTTTAGCAAAACATTTCTTCAAATTCGAGACGTGGAAAGTGTTATGTACAGCCGCGAGTTGTTGAGGTAACTCAAGTCGGTAAGCTACTGGTCCGACACGATCAATAATCTTGAATGGTCCAATATACCTTGGATTTAATTTCCCTCGTTTACCAAATCGAACAACGCCTTTCCAAGGTGCAACTTTAAGCATGACCATCTCTCCAATTTCAAATTCTATATCTTTTCTTTTAATGTCAGCGTAGCTCTTTTGTCGACTTTGGGCGGTTTTCAACCGTTGTTGAATTTGGATGATCTTCTCGGTAGTTTCTTGTATAATCTCCGGACCCGTAATCTGTCTATCCCCCACTTCACTCCAACAAATCGGAGACCTGCACTTTCTACCATAAAGTGCTTCAAACGGCGCCATCTCAATGCTTGAATGGTAGCTGTTGTTGTAGGAAAATTCTGCTAACGGTAGATGTCGATCCCAACTGTTTCCGAAATCAATAACACATGCTCGTAGCATGTCTGCAAGCGTTTGTATCGTCCTTTCGCTCTGCCCATCAGTTTTTGGATGATAGGCAGTACTCATGTCTAGACGAGTTCCTAATGCTTGCTGTAATGTCTGCCAGAATCTTGAAATAAATCTGCCATCCCTATCAGAGATAATAGAGATTGGTATTCCATGTCTGGAGAAGACTTCCTTTAAATACAGTCGTGCTAACTTCTCCATCTTGTCATCCTCTCTTATTGGCAGGAAGTGTGCGGATTTGGTGAGACGATCAACTATTACCCAAATAGTATCAAAACCACTTGCAGTCCTTGGCAATTTAGTGATGAAATCCATGGTAATGTTTTCCCATTTCCATTCCGGGATTTCGGGTTGTTGAAGTAGACCTGATGGTTTCTGATGCTCAGCTTTGACCTTAGAACACGTCAAACATTCTCCTACGTATTTAGCAACATCGGCTTTCATACCCGGCCACCAAAAATGTTTCTTGAGATCCTTGTACATCTTCCCCGTTCCAGGATGTATTGAGTATCTGGTTTTATGAGCTTCTCTAAGTACCATTTCTCTCATATCTCCAAATTTTGGTACCCAAATCCTTTCAGCCCTATACCGGGTTCCGTCTTCCCGAATATTAAGATGCTTCTCCGATCCTTTGGGTATTTCATCCTTTAAATTTCCCTCTTTTAAAACTCCTTGTTGCGCCTCCCTTATTTGAGTAGTAAGGTTATTATGAATCATTATATTCATAGATTTTACTCGAATGGGTTCTCTGTCCTTCCTGCTCAAAGCATCGGCTACCACATTTGCCTTCCCCGGGTGGTAACGAATCTCAAAGTCGTAATCATTCAATAATTCAATCCACCTACGCTGCCTCATATTCAGTTGTTTCTGATTAAATATGTGTTGAAGACTTTTGTGGTCGGTATATATAATACTTTTGACCCCATATAAGTAGTGCCTCCAAGTCTTTAATGCAAAAACAACCGCACCTAATTCCAAATCATGCGTCGTATAATTTTGTTCGTGAATCTTCAATTGTCTAGACGCATAAGCAATCACCTTCGTTCGTTGCATTAATACACAACCGAGACCTTGCTTTGATGCGTCACAATAAATCACAAAATCATCATTCCCTTCAGGCAATGACAATATAGGTGCCGTAGTTAGATTTTTCTTCAATAACTGAAACGCTTTCTCTTGTTCATCATTCCATTCAAATTTCTTCCCTTTATGCGTTAATGCAGTCAAGGGTTTTGCTATTCTGGAAAAGTCTTGGATGAACCTTCTGTAGTAACCAGCTAGTCCTAAAAACTGGCGTATGTGTTTCGGAGTTTTCGGGGTTTCCCACTTTTCAACAGTTTCTATCTTTGCCGGATCCACCTTAATACCTTCTTTGTTCACTATGTGACCGAGGAATTGAACTTCTTCCAACCAAAATGCACACTTTGAAAACTTAGCGTACAATTCTTCCTTCCTCAATACTTCTAACACCTTTCTCAAATGTTCACCGTGTTCTTGGTCATTCTTTGAGTAAATAAGTATGTCATCAATGAAAACAATGACAAACTTGTCAAGGTATGGTCCACACACTCGGTTCATAAGGTCCATGAACACAGCTGGTGCATTAGTTAAACCAAACGGCATGACCATAAACTCGTAATGACCGTAACGTGTTCTAAAAGCAGTCTTTGGAATATCATCTTCTTTCACCCGCATTTGATGATACCCGGAACGTAAGTCAATCTTTGAATAAACAGACGAGCCTTGTAGTTGATCAAATAAGTCGTTGATTCTCGGTAGTGGGTAGCAGTTCTTGATGGTAAGTTTGTTCAACTCTCGGTAGTCGATACACAACCTGAATGTACCATCTTTCTTCTTGACAAACAAAACAGGAGCTCCCCACGGTGTTGTGCTTGGTCGAATGAAACCACGCTCTAAAAGTTCTTGTAATTGGCTTTGTAGTTGTTTTATCTCGCTGGGTGCAAGTCTGTAAGGAGCACGAGCTATTGGTGCAGCTCCTGGTACAAGATCTATTTGAAATTCAACGGATCGATGTGGGGGTAATCCCGGTAATTCTTTCGGAAATACATCGGGAAATTCTTTTGCAATGGGAACATCATTGATGCCCTTTTCTTCAGTTTGTACTTTCTCGACGTGTGCTAGAACAGCATAGCAACCTTTTCTTATTAGTTTTTGTGCCTTCAAATTACTAATAAGATGTAGCTTCGTGTTGCCCTTTTCTCCGTACACCATTAAGGGTTTTCCTTTTTCTCGTATAATGCGAATTGCATTTTTGTAACAAACGATCTCTGCTTTCACTTCTTTCAACCAGTCCATACCGATTATCACATCAAAACTCCCTAACTCTACTGGTATCAAATCAATCTTAAATGTTTCGCTAACCAGTTTAATTTCTCGATTCCGACATATATTATCTGCTAAAATTAATTTACCATTTGCTAATTCGAGTAAAAATTTACTATCCAAAGGCGTCAATGGACAACTTAATTTAGCACAAAAATCTCTACTCATATAGCTTCTATCCGCACCCGAATCAAATAAAACGTAAGCAAATTTATTGTCAATAAGAAACGTACCCGTAACAAGCTCCGGGTCTTCTTGTGCCTCTGCCGCATTAATATTGAAAACTCTTCCGCGGCCTTGTCCATTCGTGTACTCCTGGTTCGGGCAATTTCTAATAATGTGGCCCGGTTTTCCACATTTATAACAAACTACATTGGCATAACTTGCTCCGACACTACTTGCTCCGCCATTGCTCGTTCCGACACCATTTGTTCCTTTCGTTCTATTAACCCCTGGTCCGTAGACCTCACACTTCGCCGCGCTATGACCATTTCTTTTACACTTGTTGCAAAATTTGGTGCAGAACCTCGAGTGATACTTTTCACACCTTTGGCATAGCTGCTTCTGATTGTTGTTGCGGTTATTATTGTTGTTGGGATGATTGTTGTAGTTGCTGTTGTTGTTGTTGTTGTTGTTGTTGTTGTTGTTGTTGGGCCGTTTATTGTAGTTGCGATTGATGTTGCGATTGTTGGGATAATTGTTGCGATTATTGTTGTAATTGCTGTTGTTGTTGTATTGGTGATTCTTATCACCGTTTTCCTCCCACTTTCTTTTGACTTGCTTCACATTGGCCTCTTCAGCAGTCTGTTCTTTAATTCTTTCTTCAATCCGGTTCACTAGTTTGTTAGCCATTCTACATGCCTGTTGTATGGAGGCGGGCTCGTGTGAACTTATATCTTCTTGGATTCTTTCCGGTAATCCTTTCACAAACGCGTCGATCTTCTCTTCCTCATCTTCGAATGCTCCCGGACACAATAGGCACAATTCTGTGAATCGTCTTTCGTACGTGGTAATATCAAATCCTTGGGTTCGTAACCCTCTAAGTTCTGTCTTGAGCTTATTGACCTCGGTTCTGGGACGGTACTTCTCATTCATCAAGTGCTTGAATGCTGACCACGGTAGTGCGTACGCATTGTCTTGTCCCACTTGCTCTAGATAGGTATTCCACCATGTTAACGCAGAACCTGTGAAGGTATGCGTAGCGTACTTTACTTTGTCCTCTTCAGTACACTTACTTATGGCAAACACCGATTCGACCTTCTCGGTCCACCGTTTCAATCCGATCGGTCCTTCGGTTCCATCAAATTCCAAAGGTTTGCAGGCAGTGAATTCTTTGTAGGTGCATCCTACACGATTTCCTGTACTGCTAGATCCAAGGTTATTGTTGGTATGTAGCGCAGCCTGTACTGCGGCTATGTTTGAAGCTAGAAAAGTACGGAATTCCTCTTCATTCATATTCACGGTGTGTCGAGTAGTCGGTGCCATTTCCTTCAAAATAGTCAAATGGAACAAGTTAATCATACAGAATATTAAGAGTAGTTAATAGTATTTCGTAGCATAATATGAACTCATTTATAAAAGCTTTTTCTTCATATTAGCGTTTTATAAATTTAAATTCGGGTAGTACCTACCCGTTAAGTTCATACTTAGTAGCTAATATACAATTCAACTACTACAATTCTATATGAAAAACTGATTATAATAATATTTCGCGTTCAAACTTTTACACAATATTTTACAAACTTACAATACCGCTTATTTTACATATAGCATGAAATATAGCACACAATCAATTTGATACAAGATGGTTTTGAAGATAATTCTAGATAGTACACAAGTCATTCAGCAAAGGCAATAAAGACACGTAATTCATACGTCCAGAAACAAGTCATGCATTCTGGTTTTACTAGGATTACTTCCCATCCTTGGTCTTGTGGAACATAACCGTTATGGCCGTTGATAAGACAGCGTGTTGTAACGTCGTCAAAGGGACGAGGGTTACATAATGTCCAACAGTCCTGTAACAATCTAAAAACCTCATTTCTTACCCCAATTACCGACTCCGTCACTTGTGGGAACGTTTTGTTTAATAGTTGTAGGCCGATGTTCTTGTTCTCACTTTGGTGAGAAGCGAACATTACTAATCCGTAAGCATAACATGCTTCTTTATGTTGCATGTTAGCCGCTTTTTCTAAATCACGAAGTCCAATATTCGGATATATTGAGTCAAAATAATTTCTTAACCCATTGCGTAAAATAGCATTTGGGTTCCCCGCAATATATGCGTCAAAGTAAACACATCGTAACTTATGGATTTCCCAATGTGATATCCCCCATCTTTCGAACGAAAGCCTTTTATAAACCAAGGCATTCTTGGAACGTTCTTCGAATGTCTTACAAACTGATCTCGCCTTAAATAGTTGTGCCGAAGAATTCTGACCGACTCTCGACAAGATTTCATCAATCATGTCTCCGGGTAGGTCTCTTAAAATATTGGGTTGTCTATCCATTTTGTGTTTTTATACTGTAAAATAGACAAGAGTTAGATTCATAAAAAAAAAATACTTATTAATACAAGCAATTTTTACATATATCATAAAGCATAAGCACACTATATTACATATATTACGCCACACGAATACAACTATCTTATTCCGACTCGCTTGTTTCTTCTTCTTCGGTTTTGGTTCATTTTGCCAAGTTTCTAGGGATATATGATGTTCCCCTAATACGAGCCGTCGTTATCCACATTGGTTTAGAAAAACCTGGTGGTTTAGAGGTTCCCGGGTCATTGTTACAACTTAAGGACTTCGGGAGTTGACGATACATATAAAGTTCATCGGGGTTGGAATTAGATTTCTCCATTTTTATGCCCTTTCCCTTATTATTTTCTTTTGCCTTTTTAAATTCAGTTGGGGTAATTTCTATAACATCATCGGAATTCTCGTCGGAATCCGATTCATCGGAGAATTGGTAATCCTCCCAATATTTTGCTTCCTTGGCGGAAACATCATTGACCATAATTAACCTTGGTCGGTTGGTTGAGAATTTTCTTTTACTTAACCGTTTTATTATTTCCTCCATCGGTTCTATTTCTTCACCCGGTTCCGATTCTTCTTCCGGTTCCGATTCTTCTTCCGGTTCCGACTCTTCTTCCGGTTCCTCTTCGGGAACTTGTGAATCAGTCCACGAATCATTCCAATTTACATTTGACTCTTCATTATTATTAGGTGAGTCAATGGAACTTGTTCTAGAGGTAGACATCTATCACATAATATCAAACGCGTTAAGAGATTAATATATCACATAATATTCACATGTTAAAAATATATAGTTTCCAACAAAATTTGTTAAGCAATCATTTTTCAAGTAAACACGGTCGAAGTCCAGACTCACTAATGCATCCTAACAAACTCGATAAGACACACTAATGCAAAATTCTGGTTCTCTAAGACCAACGCTCTGATACCAACTGAAATGTCCCGTTCTTATTGATTAAAAACGTTCCATATTAATTGATTTTGTTGCGAGGTTTTGACCTCTATATGAGACGTTTTTCAAAGACTGCATTCATTTTAAAACAAACCATAACCTTTATTTCATCAATAAAGGTTTAAAAAGCTTTACGTAGATTATCAAATAATGATAATCTAAAATATCCTGTTTACACACGACCATTACATAATGGTTTACAATACAAATATGTTACAACAAAATAAGTTTCTTGAATGCAGTTTTTACACAATATCATACAAGCATGGACTCCAAATCTCGTCCTTATTTAAGTATGCGACAGCGGAAGCTCTTAATAATCACCTGAGAATAAACATGCTTAAAACGTCAACAAAAATGTTGGTGAGTTATAGGTTTAACCTATATATATCAAATCATAATAATAGACCACAAGATTTCATATTTCAATACACATCCCATACATAGAGATAAAAATCATTCATATGGTGAACACCTGGTAACCGACATTAACAAGATGCATATATTAGAATATCCCCATCATTCCGGGACACCCTTCGGATATGATATAAATTTCGAAGTACTAAAGCATCCGGTACTTTGGATGGGGTTTGTTAGGCCCAATAGATCTATCTTTAGGATTCGCGTCAATTAGGGTGTCTGTTCCCTAATTCTTAGATTACCAGACTTAATAAAAAGGGGCATATTCGATTTTGATAATTCAATCATAGAATGTAGTTTCACGTACTTGTGTCTATTTTGTAAATCATTTATAAAACCTGCATGTATTCTCATCCCAAAAATATTAGATTTTAAAAGTGGGACTATAACTCACTTTCACAGATTTTTACTTCGTCGGGAAGTAAGACTTGGCCACTGGTTGATTCACGAACCTATAACAATATATACATATATATCAAAGTATGTTCAAAATATATTTACAACACTTTTAATATATTTTGATGTTTTAAGTTTATTAAGTCAGCTGTCCTCATTAGTAACCTACAACTAGTTGTCCACAGATAGATGTACAGAAATAAATCGATAAATATTATCTTGAATCAATCCACAACCCAGTGTATACGTATCTCAGTATTGATCACAACTCAAACTATATATATTTTGGAATCAACCTCAACCCTGTATAGCTAACTCCAACATTCACATATAGAGTGTCTATGGTTGTTCCGAAATATATATAGATGTGTCGATATGATAGGTCGAAACATTGTATACGTGTCTATGGTATCTCAAGATTACATAATATACAATACAAGTTGATTAAGTTATGGTTGGAATAGATTTGTTACAAATTTTCACGTAGCTAAAATGAGAAAAATTATCCAATCTTGTTTTACCCATAACTTCTTCATTTTAAATCCGTTTTGAGTGAATCAAATTGCTATGGTTTCATATTGAACTCTATTTTATGAATCTAAACAAAAAAAGTATAGGTTTATAGTCGGAAAAATACGTTACAAGTCGTTTTTGTAAAGGTAGTCATTTCAGTCGAAAGAACGACGTCTAGATGACCATTTTAGAAAACATACTTCCACTTTGAGTTTAACCATAATTTTTGGATATAGTTTCATGTTCATAATAAAAATCATTTTCTCAGAATAACAACTTTTAAATCATAGTTTATCATAGTTTTTAATTAACTAACCCAAAACAGCCCGCGGTGTTACTACGACGGCGTAAATCCGGTTTTACGGTGTTTTTCGTGTTTCCAGGTTTTAAATCATTAAGTTAGCATATCATATAGATATAGAACATGTGTTTAGTTGATTTTAAAAGTCAAGTTAGAAGGATTAACTTTTGTTTGCGAACAAGTTTAGAATTAACTAAACTATGTTCTAGTGATTACAAGTTTAAACCTTCGAATAAGATAGCTTTATATGTATGAATTGAATGATGTTATGAACATCATTACTACCTTAAGTTCCTTGGATAAACCTACTGGAAAAGAGAAAAATAGATCTAGCTTCAACGGATCCTTGGATGGCTCGAAGTTCTTGAAGCAGAATCATGACACGAAAACAAGTTCAAGTAAGATCATCACTTGAAATAAGATTGTTATAGTTATAGAAATTGAACCAAAGTTTGAATATGATTATTACCTTGTATTATAATGATAACCTACTGTAATAAACAAAGATTTCTTGAGGTTGGATGATCACCTTACAAGATTGGAAGTGAGCTAGCAAACTTGAAAGTATTCTTGATTTTATGTAACTAGAACTTGTAGAATTTATGAAGAACACTTAGAACTTGAAGATAGAACTTGAGAGAGATCAATTAGATGAAGAAAATTGAAGAATGAAAGTGTTTGTAGGTGTTTTTGGTCGTTGGTGTATGGATTAGATATAAAGGATATGTAATTTTGTTTTCATGTAAATAAGTCATGAATGATTACTCATATTTTTGTAATTTTATGAGATATTTCATGCTAGTTGCCAAATGATGGTTCCCACATGTGTTAGGTGACTCACATGGGCTGCTAAGAGCTGATCATTGGAGTGTATATACCAATAGTACATACATCTAAAAGCTGTGTATTGTACGAGTACGAATACGGGTGCATACGAGTAGAATTGTTGATGAAACTGAATGAGGATGTAATTGTAAGAATTTTTGTTAAGTAGAAGTATTTTGATAAGTGTATTTAAGTCTTTCAAAAGTGTATAAATACATATTAAAACACTACATGTATATACATTTTAACTGAGTCGTTAAGTCATCGTTAGTCGTTACATGTAAGTGTTGTTTTGAAACCTTTAGGTTAACGATCTTGTTAAATGTTATTAACCCAATGTTTATAATATCAAATGAGATTTTAAATTATTATATTATCATGATATTATCATGTATGAATATCTCTTAATATGATATATATATGTATACATTAAATGTCTTTACAACGATAATCGTTACATATATGTCTCGTTTAAAAATCATTAAGTTAGTAGTCTTGTTTTTACATATGTAGTTCATTGTTAATATACTTAATGATATGTTTACTTATCATAGTATCATGTTAACTATATATATATATCCATATATATGTCATCATATAGTTTTTACAAGTTTTAACTTTCGTGAATCACCGGTCAACTTGGGTGGTCAATTGTCTATATGAAACAAATTTCAATTAATCAAGTCTTAACAAATTTGATTGCTTAACATGTTGGAAACATTTAATCATGTAAATATCAATCTCAATTAATATATATAAACATGGAAAAGTTCGGGTCACTACAGTTATTCGGTTTCGAAAATGAGGAAAGTTAGCTCCTCGGTTTATTGGTCCGTTTAAGATTTTAGCTCGTATTGGTGAAGTGGCGTATCATTTGGAATTACCCGAAGAGCTTGCGGGGATCCATAATACATTTCATGTTTCCCATCTCCGTAAGTGTCTTGCGGATGATTCTTCATGGGTACCATTAGACGAGATTGAGCTAAACAACAAGTTAGAGTATGTCGAGAAGCCGATTGCTATACTCGATGAAAAGGTAAAGAGGTTGAGACATAAAGAGGTGAGAACTTTTAAAGTTCAATGGAGTCGTAGTAAAGGTTCCGAGTTAACATGGGAACCCGAAGAGTTTATATTGGTGTATCTTCCGACTTGTCATGCGGCTTGGATCGCGAGGGCGCGCTCCGTTTCAAGTGGGGGAGAGTTGTAACATCCCGTTTCTTCATACGTGTCTTAAGGTACTTATTTAATCGTTCGAACGTTTATATTTCGCTTGTTTATGTGATTAAACGATATAAAGTGTTAACTCGATGTATACGAGATATATTCATATGGATATGTTTGAGAATGTATGCATGTATAAGTATATGCATTGGTTTTGATAGTGTTAAGTCATGTGAGACTTAAAGATGAAGTTTAAACGTATGTAGGAAGCGTGAACGAGGTGTACAAGTCGAATAAATTAATAGTTGTATTAAGTTGTCAAAATGGCCAGTTACAGGCCATTGCCGCGCAGCGGAGATCTTGGGCTCACCGCGACAATTAAAGCAAATCAAAGTCAGGAGTGAATTAAGACAGCTCGAAAATCCAGTGTATTGCCGCGCCGCGACAATTGTGGTCGCGACGCGACAAAGCTGCAGATCTGACCCGTTTTCCCTATTTAAAAAGAGGTGGTCCAAGGGTATTTTCTTCTTTTTGCGTATGGATCTGATTGGAGCTTTAAACCTCAACCACTACTTATTCAATTTCTTTTCTCTTTTCTTCTTCTATTTACTCTCAAAACATAAAATCCCTTTAAATTAAAAGTAAGATTTGAGAGTGAAGAATTGTGAATCGATCTTTGGAGCAAGAAGTAAAGTTGTTCTCCTTATTCTTAGCTACGAACCAATAGTGTTGGTAAGTCTTAACTCCATGTTTTAAGTTTTAGTTAATTTGTGGCTAGGGTTTGGGCCATTAAAGACTTGTAAGACCCATTTGGGGGTTTAATGGGCGAATTTGGGTCATATTGATGTAAGGAAACCCTAATAACTATAATCTAGGGTTTGGCTATGTAAATCGAGATTTGTAAGTGTTAGATGGGGTTGTTAGTCACTAATACACTTATAAATGATGAAAGTATTGTTAATGGGTCATGTTTGACTAAAATTGCAAGTGTAAGTGTCAAAATGAGTCAAATGAGTAATAGTTGACCTAATTGGGTGAAATGGATATGAAATGCCCATAGTTCGAGTTAGTTGGTGTTAGTAGACTTACATCACTTGTTCCTAGAGATTTATGACAAGTCTTAGCCATTAATGGGCGGTTTTGGTGTAGTTGAGTTATTTAATGCAATTGGGTCATTAAATGCTTAAGTGTAAGTAATGTGGTTAGTTCCACAAGTTGTGTATTGAATGTGTACTTAATGTATTAGGTACCTTGCTCGAAGCATACGGAAGTGTTAAATCACCACCGACGTGTTAAGGTGAGTGGAATAACTATATATGTAGGTATATGATTTATTTGCTTGTGAGGTATGGGTTAAAGTTCGATGTTGACGATACCATATCCTAGAATATATTGTTTGTTCGTTTTGATGAGGGTTTAAGTTCGATGTTGACAATACCTCTTGTATGGATTTAAAGTTCGATGTTGACGAAGCCATACCACTATTGTAGTGACGTTAGTTGATGAGAGTTAAGTTCGATGTTGACGATACCTCATATGTGGGATTAAGTTCGATGTTGACAATACCACATTTATTGGGATGAATGGGGATTAAGTTTGATGTTGACGATACCATTCGTAGGGCTAACCTTGGAATTTGAGTACTAATGGATGTTGTGAACATCAATGTTTGTGTATTGTGTTATAGCATATTATATTGCGCGTGATTATATGATATTGCTATACTAGCGTGTGTTATCGGAGGTTTAGCGTTATACTTTATGATGGTATGCTAATTGTAATGCTAGTATGTATGTGGAATTGTGTAAGTGTTTGCAAGTGGATAAGTTATATATGTATATGTATAATTATTGCATTCACTAAGCCTTGCTTACCCCTCTCGTTGTTTACTTTTTAGGTTCGAACGCGGATAAAGGGAAAGGGGTTACCGGGAATTATATATTCCAATATTGATGCTTGTGGAAGCTTTTTGGAAGTCGACATAGTATTTTGGGTAGTTTAGCCCCAAACCATGCTCGAGTGTCGTTTGGTTTAAAACTATCAAATATGGGTCGAACTTGTATTACTTTTGATTAAGGGTCTTCGTGCCCGTGATGTAAATTTTAAACATGTTGTACGTTCAAGGGGTTTGTATGAAATGGTTTACGTTACGTAACCAATTATTTTGGGCGTAAATGGTTGATTAAGTTAAAAAAAAATTTTATCCGGTTGATTACGGGTTGGGTTGTTTCAAGTGGTATCAGAGCATGGTCTAAGGGATTTAGGCGACTTGAGATAGGTGCCTAGACTTAGACTTTATTGTGTGTGCGCGTTATGCGAGACTTGTAGGAGACGGGTTGGACCGGGGATTGGTTAGTGCCTAGTTTTAGGTGAACTAACTATGCGATTATTGTTTGTGTTGTGTTTTGCAATCATCAAGCGAGATAGACGTTGTACTAGCGAGTTAATGCGACGTGATCGTGTAACAATGATTAGCTATCATTGTTACGGGTTCAAATCATGTCGAACAAGCGATGTACGACGATTGTTGAGCAAGATGGGACGGTGTGGTGTTCATGTATATTGTGTCATGTCTTTTCGTTCGTTATTTAAATTACTTCGTTTTATAGAATGAAGATGAGAAATGGACATGATACCAATGAAGGAGGCATGAACGAGGACGTTGAACTCACGACCAAGGTTGAGGCCATCTTTAAAAGGCTAAAAACGGAATTTCTTGATGATGTCCGAAAGGTTTTCCAAGAATCGGTTGATGGGCAAGTAACCGAAATGATTAATGAGCGAATGAATGCCACGATCGAGGAGGCATTAGAAGGTAGAAACATTCATCCTCGCGGCGAAGGGGGTGATGGTAATGGTGGGAATGGAAGGCGGGACTTCCATTACAAAAATTTCAAGGATGCTCAACCCCCGATGTTTAATGGGGTACGAGATCCGTTAAAAAGTACATGTTGGATTTCCGATATCGAGGGAGCTTTCCGTACCGAGGAATGTCCTCCCGAGAAGAAGGCGAGGTATGGTTCTAGCATGTTACGGGAAGAGGCAAAGTTGTGGTGGGATGATAAAATCCAATTATATGGTGAAGAGCAATGCATGAGCTTGACGTGGGAGGAGTTTAAGAAAGAATTCTTCAAAGAATACCGAACTTCTTCTGACCTTGATAGAATCCAGGATGAGTTGCACAATTTGCAACAAGGTTCAATGGACTTGGTTACTCTCAAGTCTACCTTCTTGGCAAAGACTCGTTTTTGTCCGGAATATGTTGGTGACGATCACAAGTTGATAAAGGATTTCTACCGTACCATGAATGATGAGTTTAAGGGTAAGATTAGTCGAGGAGCGGCTAAGTCTTTTGAAGAGTTATTTGAATTGGCTTGGGGTTTTGAGCCGGAGGTTCCAAGAAAAAGCGATTTCACTTTTTCTAAAAGAAAGTTTGAAGGATCAAGTCATTCGAACTTTTCAAACAAGAAAAACAAGAAAGGTTCCGAAAGTGTAAATAGTGTGAAGAAAGGAGGTTTCGGGAACTTTATCCCTACTTGCTACAATTGTGGGGTACGAGGTCATTTGGCTCGGGATTGTATAAAGCCTCCTTCAACAAACAAGCTCACTTGTTTTAATTGCAACAAAGAAGGGCACCGAAAGTCGGAGTGTCTCGACTTGAACACCGATCATGTTAAACGATTGGAGAAAGCGGCGGGCATGGCTAGGGGTCGCAACTATTTGATGACGAATGAGGAGGCCAAGCAATCCAACGAAGTTGTTTCAGGTACTTTCATGGTTAACTCTAATCTGGCACGGATACTTTTTAATAGTGGTGCAAATTTGTCATTTGTGTCTCCAAGATTTGTGCCTAAGTTATATAAATCGCTAGTTAAGTTAAGTCGTTCGGTAGAAGTTGAAATAGCGGATGGCAAGACGGCGCTAGTGGTTGATGTGTGTAAAAATTGTAATGTTGTGTTTGGTGACGAAAGTTTTAAAATTGATCTCATTCTGATGACTTTGGGTGATTTTGATATCGTCGTTGGTATGGATTGGCTCGCTTGTTATAGAGCCAATATTGCATGCCATGATAAGTTTATTCGGGTAAAGTCCGCAAGTGGGGGAGAGATAATTATTCACGGTGATAAACGAAGAAGACTTGTGCCGATATGCACTTTTGCACGGGCACGTCGTTTCCTTGTTAGTGGTGGCATGGCTTTTCTTGCTCATATTGTTGATACTCAAGATGAGCCACCATCCATTCGTGAAATACCGGTGGTAAGTGAATTTGAAGACGTTTTTCCAGATGAGTTACCGGGTGTTCCGGCAGAAAGACAAGTTGAATTTCGCATTGAGTTAGTTCCGGGGGCTACCCCCATTGCTAAAACTCCTTATCGTTTAGCACCAACGGAAATGCAAGA
This sequence comes from Rutidosis leptorrhynchoides, assembly GCF_046630445.1. Taxonomy (NCBI): domain Eukaryota; kingdom Viridiplantae; phylum Streptophyta; class Magnoliopsida; order Asterales; family Asteraceae; genus Rutidosis; species Rutidosis leptorrhynchoides. The sequence continues at coordinate 630,377,454 of NC_092336.1, forward strand.
GTTGTTAAATCAAACCCAAGAGTTGCTTGAGAAGAGTTTTATTCGACTGAGTGCTTCGCCATGGGGCGCTCCGATTTTATTCGTAAAGAAGAAGGATGGTAGTATGCGGATGTGCATCGATTATTGGGAGTTAAATAAAGTGACGATCAAGAAATGATATCCATCGCCTCAGATTGACGATTTGTTTGACCAACTCCAAGGTGCAACGTATTTCTCTAAAATCGACCTACGGTCCGGCTATCACCAAATGCAGGTCCGCAAGGAAGATATTGAGAAAACGGCTTTTCGAATGCGTTATGGGCATTTTGAGTTTGTAGTTATGCCTTTTGGTCTTACGAATGCACCGGTGGCATTCATGGATCTTATGAACCGAGTGTGCCAACCTATATTGGACAAGTCGGTAATTGTGTTCATTGACGACATACTTGTCTATTCGAAGAGTATGAAGGAACATGAACATGATTTGCGGGGTGTGTTGAAGACGTTACGAAAGGAGAAGTTGTATGCTAAATTCTCTAAATGTGAATTTTGGCTAAGGGAAGTTCAATTCCTTGGCCACATTGTGAACAAGGATGGTATTCAAGTAGATTCGGGGAAGATAGAGACGGTGAAGAGTTGGGGACAACCGACTACGCCTACGGAAATCCGGAGTTTTCTCGTATTGGCCGGTTATTATCGTCGGTTTATCCAAGACTTTTCTAAGATTGCTTCTCCATTGACGAAATTGATGAGAAAGAACGCTAGATTTAATTGGGAGAACGAGCAAGAAATTGCTTTTCAATTGTTAAAAGAAAAGTTATGTCAAGCTCCGGTGTTAGTGTTGCCGGAAGGTGTAGAAGATATGACTGCTTATTGTGATGCGTCTTTAAATGGGATCGGGTGTGTTCTAATGCAAAGAGGTAAAGTCATTGCTTACGCCTCTCGACAATTAAAGGAACACGAAACGAGATATCCGGCTCATGATCTTGAGTTGGCGGTGGTTGTGCATGCGTTGAAAATTTGGCGCCATTACTTGTATGGTGTTAAGTGTACGATTTATTCGGATCATAAGAGTTTGAAGCATCTTTTTGATCAAAGAGATTTGAATTATCGTCAACGTAGATGGATGGACGTAGTAAAAGATTATGATTGTGAAATACTTTATCATCCGGGCAAGGCGAATATGTTCGCGGATGCGTTAAGTCGAAAGAGTCAACATCCGGCGATACGAGTAGGATCGTTACGCATGACTATTACTAAAGATTTTCTTGTAAAACTTGGTGAGATTCAAGTCGAAGCTTTTGTTAACAACAAACATGAGGAGCGAATCGTGGGCTAAACGGAGTTCATTACCTTAGGCCCGCATGGTTTGTTATCCTTTCAAGGACGAGTGTGGGTGCCTAAAATGGGTGATAATTGACGAGTGCTACTTGATGAAGCGCATAAGTCAAGGTATTCCATTCACCCGAGCGCAACGAAAATGTATCTTGATTTACGAAAGGAGTATTGGTGGTCGGGCATGAAACGTGATGTTGTTAAGTATGTTGAACAATGCGTCACGTGTTTGCAAGTTAAGGCCAAACACCAAAAGCCGTATGGTATGTTACAACCGTTAGAAATCCTAAAATGGAAATGGGAGCACATTACCATGAATTTCATTACAAAGTTACCAAGGATGGCGAGAACCCAATTGGATTCGATTTGGGTGATAGTTGATCGGTTGACGAAGAGTGCCTTAATTCTTCCCATTCGGGAAGCGATATCATCGGATACTTTGGCTAAGTTGTTCATCAAGGAAGTGATATCAAGGCATGGGGTTCCTATATCTATTATTTCTGATCGAGATACCCGTTTCACATCTCGGTTTTGGGAAAAGTTTCATGAAGATATGGGTACACAATTGAAATTGAGCACGGCGTATCATCCTCAAATGGACGGTCAAACCGAACGTACGAATCAAACATTGGAGGATATGTTACGAGTGTGTATTATTGATTTCGGTGGTAGTTGGGATGAGCACTTGCCTTTGGTGGAATTCTCGTACAATAATAGCTATCATGAAAGTATTGGAATGCCATCGTATGAGATGCTTTATGGGCGAAGGTGTCGAACTCCCATTTGTTGGGGTGAGGTGGGTCAAAGAGAAATCAGGAGTACCGATTTGGTTTTAGAGACGAATAGCAAGATCGATATGATTCGGGCTCATTTGAAAAAGGCTCAAGATAGACAAAAGTCGTATGCCGACAAATAAAGGCGACCGATTGAATTCCAAGAAGACGACATGGTGATGCTTAAAGTTTCGCCATGGAATGGTGTTATTCGGTTTCGAAAACGAGGAAAGTTAGCTCCTCAGTTTATTGGTCCGTTTAAGATTTTAGCTCATGTTGGTGAAGTGGCGTATCATTTGGAATTACCCGAAAAGCTTGCGGGGATCCATAATACATTTCATATTTCCCATCTCCGTAAGTGTCTTGCGGATGATTCTTCATGGGTACCATTAGACGAGATTGAGCTAAATAACAAGTTAGAGTTTGTCGAGAAGCCGATTGCTATACTCGATGAAAAGGTAAAGAGGTTGAGACATAAAGAGGTGAGAACTTTTAAAGTTTAATGGAGTCATAGTAATGGTTCTGAGTTTACATGGGAACCCGAAGAGTTTGTATTGGTGTATCTTCCAGCTTGTCATGCGACTTGGATCGCGAGGGCGCACTCCGATTCAAGTGGGGGAGAGTTGTAACATCCCGTTTTCTTCATACGTGTCTTAAGGTACTTATTTAATCGTTCGAACGTTTATATTTCGCTTGTTTATGTGATTAAACGACATAAAGTGTTAACTCGATGTATACGAGATATATTCATATGGATATGTTTGAGAATGTATGCATGTATAAGTATATGCATTGGTTTTGATAGTGTTAAGTCATGTGAGACTTAAAGATGAAGTTTAAACGTATGTAGGAAGCGTGAACGAGGTGTACAAGTCGAATAAATTAATAGTTGTATTAAGTTGTCAAAATGGCCAGTTACAGGCCATTGACGCGCCGCGGAGATGTTGGGCGCGCCACGACAATTAAAGCAAATCAAAGACAGGAGTGAATTAAAACAGCTCAAAAATCCAGTGTATTGCCGCGCCGCGACAATTGTGGTCGCGACGCGACAAAGCTGCAGATCTGACCCGTTTTCCCTATTTAAAAAGGGGTGGTCCAAGGGTATTTTCATCTTTTCGCGTATGGATCTGATTAGAGCTTTAAACCTCAACCACTTATCTCACTTATTCAATTTCTTTTCTCTTTTGTTCTTCTATTTACTCTGAAAACATAAAATCCCTTTAAATTAAAAGTAAGATTTGAGAGTGAAGAATTGTGAATCGATCTTTGGAGCAAGAAGTAAAGTTGTTCTCCTTGTTCTTAGCTATGACCCAATAGTGTTGGTAAGTCTTAACTCCATGTTTTAAGTTTTAGTTAATTTATGGCTAGGGTTTGGGCCATTAAAGACTTGTAAGACCTATTTGGGGGTTTAATGGGCGAATTTGGGTCATATTGATGTAAGGAAACCCTAATAACTATAATCTAGGGTTTGGCTATGTAAATCGAGATTTGTAAGTGTTAGATGGGGTTGTTAGTCACTAATACACTTATAAATGATGAAAGTATTGTTAATGGGTCATGTTTGACTAAATTTGCAAGTGTAAGTGTCAAAATAAGTCAAATGAGTAATAGTTGACCTAATTGGGTAAAATGGATATGAAATGCCCATAGTTCGGGTTAGTTGGTGTTAGTAGACTTACATCACTTGTTCCTAGAGATTTATGACAAGTCTTAGCCATTAATGGGCAGTTTTGGTATAGTTGAGTTATTTAATGCAATTGGGTCATTAAATGCTCAAGTGTAAGTAATGTGGTTAGTTCCACAATTTGTGTATTGAATGTGTACTTAATGTATTAGGTACCTTGCTCGAAGCATACGGAAGTGTTAAATCACCACCGACGTGTTAAGGTGAGTGGAATAATTATATATGTAGGTATATGATTTATTTGCTTGTGAGGTATGGGTTAAAGTTCGATGTTGACGATACCATATCCTAGAGTATATTGTTTGTTCGTTTTGATGAGGGTTTAAGTTCGATGTTGACGATACCTCTTGTATGGATTTAAAGTTCGATGTTGAAGAAGCCATACCACTATTGTAGTGACGTTAGTTGATGAGGGTTAAGTTCGATGTTGACGATACCTCATATGTGGGATTAAGTTTGATGTTGATGATACCACATTTATTGGGACGAATGGGGATTAAGTTCGATGTTGACGATACCATTCGTAGGGCTAGCCTTGGAATTTGAGTACTAATGGATGTTGTGGACATCAATGTTTGTGTATTGTGTTATAGCATATTATATTGCGCGTGATTATATGATATTGCTATACTAGCGTGTGTTATCGGAGGTTTAGCGTTATACTTTATGATGGTATGCTAATTGTAATGCTAGTATGTATGCAGAATTGTGTAAGTGTTTGCAAGTGGGTAAGTTATATATGTATATGTATAATTATTGCATTCACTAAGCCTTGCTTACCCCTCTCGTTGTTTACTTTTTAGGTTTAACGCGGATAAAGGGAAAGGGGTTGCCGGGAATTAGATATTCCAATATTGATGCTTGTGGAAGCTTTTTGGAAGTCGACCTAGCGTTTTGGGTAGTTTAGCCCCAAACCATGCTCGAGTGTCGTTTGGTTTAAAACTATCAAATATGGGTCGAACTTGTATTACTTTTGATTAAGGGTCTTCATGCCCGTGATGTAAACTTTAAACATGTTGTACGTTCAAGGGGTTTGTATGAAATGGTTTACGTTACGTAACCAATTATTTTGGGCGTAAATGGTTGATTAAGTTAAAAAAAAAAAAATCTATCCGGTTGATTACGGATTGGGTTGTTTCATGACTTCACAACAAGTCATAGCCATAGATCGATACTCTACCTCTGCAGAAGAGCGTGACACTTGAAATGTCCCGTTCTTATTGATTAAAAACGTTCCATATTAATTGATTTCGTTGCGAGGTTTTGACCTCTATATGAGACGTTTTTCAAAGACTGCATTCATTTTTAAAACAAACCATAACCTTTATTTCATAAATAAAGGTTTATAAAGCTTTACGTAGATTATCAAATAATGATAATCTAAAATATCCTGTTTACACACGACCATTACATAATGGTTTACAATACAAATATGTTACATCGAAATCAGTTTCTTGAATGCAGTTTTTTTACACAATATCATACAAACATGGACTCCAAATCTTGTCCTTATTTTATTATGCAACAGCGGAAGCTCTTAGTATTCACCTGAGAATAAACATGCTTTAAACGTCAACAAAAATGTTGGTGAGTTATAGGTTTAACCTATATATATATATATATATATATATATCAATTCGTAACAATAGACCACAAGATTTCATATTTCAATACACATCCCATACATAGAGATAAAAATCATTCATATGGTGAACACCTGGTAACCGACATTAACAAGATGCATATATAAGAATATCCCCATCATTCCGGGACACCCTTCGGATATGATATAAATTTTGAAGTACTAAAGCATCCGGTACTTTGGATGGGGTTTGTTAGGCCCAATAGATCTATCTTTAGGATTCGCGTCAATTAGGGTGTCTGTTCCCTAATTCTTAGATTACCAGACTTAATAAAAAGGGGCATATTCGATTTCGATAATTCAACCATAGAATGTAGTTTCACGTACTTGTGTCTATTTTGTAAATCATTTATAAAACCTGCATGTATTCTCATCCCAAAAATATTAGATTTTAAAAGTGGGACTATAACTCACTTTCACAGATTTTTACTTCGTCGGGAAGTAAGACTTGGCCACTGGTTGATTCACGAACCTTAAGTTCCTTGGATAAACCTACTGGAAAAGAGAAAAATAGATCTAGCTTCAACGGATCCTTGGATGGCTCGAAGTTCTTGTATTAGAAAGATAACCTACTGTAAGTAACAAAGGTTTCTTGATCTTGGATGATTACTTGGAATGGATTTAGAAAACTTGGAAGTAAACTTGCAATCTTGGAAGTATTCTTGATTTTATGAAACTAGAACTTTTGGAATTTATGAAGAACACTTAGAACTTGAAGATAGAACTTGAGAGAGATCAATTAGATGAAGAAAATTGAAGAATGAAATTGTTTGTAGGTGTTTTTGGTCGTTGGTGTATGGATTAGATATAAAGGATATGTTATTTTGTTTTCATGTAAATAAGTCATGAATGATTACTCATATTTTTGTAATTTTATGAGATATTTCATGCTAGTTGCCAAATTATGGTTCCCACATGTGTTAGGTGACTCACATGGGCTGCTAAGAGCTGATCATTGGAGTGTATATACCAATAGTACATACATCTAAAAGCTGTGTATTGTACGAGTATGAATACGGGTGCATACGAGTAGAATTGTTGATGAAACTGAACGAGGATGTAATTGTAAGCATTTTTGTTAAGTATAAGTATTTTGATAAGTGTATTGAAGTCTTTCAAAAGTGTATAAATACATATTAAAACACTACATGTATATACATTTTAACTGAGTCGTTAAGTCATCGTTAGTCGTTACATGTAAGTGTTGTTTTGAAACCTTTAGGTTAACGATCTTGTTAAATGTTGTTAATCCAATGTTTATAATATCAAATGAGATTTTAAATTATTATATTATCATGATATTATCATGTATGAATATCTCTTAATATGATATATATACATTAAATGTCTTTACAACGATAATCGTTACATATATGTCTCGTTTAAAAAATCATTAAGTTAGTAGTCTTGTTTTTACATATGTAGTTCATTGTTAATATACTTAATGATATGTTTACTTATCATAGTATCATGTTAACTATATATATATCCATATATATGTCATCATATAGTTTTTACAAGTTTTAACGTTCGTGAATCACCGGTCAACTTGGGTGGTCAATTGTCTATATGAAACATATTTCAATTAATCAAGTCTTAACAAGTTTGATCGCTTAACATGTTGGAAACATTTAATCATATAAATATCAATCTTAATTAATATATATAAACATGGAAAAGTTCGGGTCACTACAACACTACTCATTGTTTCTTTGATTTCCATGAAATTGGAGAATCACCTAACAAAATGAAATATCCAGTAGTTGATCTTCTACTCATAGGACATCTTGCCCAGTCAGAATCACAATAGGCATTTAGTTGTACAGCTAAATTATTTGCCAATAAAATGCTTATTTTAGGAGCAAGTAAAATGTATCTAAGAAGATGTTTAACAGCCTGGAAATGCACAGAGGTGGGATTTTTCATAAAATGGCTTAAAAGTTGAACACTTTAACAAATATCAGGTCTTGTTATAGTCAAGTAAATCAATTTTCCAATTGACCTTCTGTATTCATCTGGGTCAGATAAAGGAGTCCCAACATCTGCACTTAATTTGACATTTTTATCCATGGGAAGTTTATATGGTTTCAGATTCTGAACTCCAACCTCTTTAAGAAAATCAAGAGTTTATTTTCTTTGCGAAATGAAAATACCTTGTTCTGATTTAGATACCTCCAGTACCAAAAAATAACTCAAACTTCCCAAGTCTTTCATGTGAAATGTTGACTTGAGTTGACTTTTGAGTTCCTCAAACTGCCCAAGTCTTTCATGTGAAATGTTGACTTGAGTTGACTTTTGAGTTCCTCAAAGTGAGAAGAACTATTACCAGTAATGAGTAAATCATCAACATAGACTAATACTGTAGTAAACTGAGACTTATCTCTCTTTTGTAAAGAGGGAGTAATTAGCTTTGGATTGATCAAAAACAAAAGATATCAAAGCACTAGACAATTTAGCAAACCATTGTCTTGGTGCTTGTTTTAAGCCATAGAGAGATTTCTTGAGTTTGCGACTTGATTGGAATTGGGATGAGTAATATTTTGAATGTACTCCCCCTTACCAACATAACCCATAGGTAACTTCATATATACTTCTTCTAACAAATCTCCATGTAAAAAAGCTTTTGACACATCCATTTGACAAAATGACCAATTGTACATGGCTGCAACTGCAAGAAAAGACCTCACAGTTACCATTTTAGCAACAGAAGGAAAGGTCTCAACATAATCTACACCTTTCTTTTGCCTATTTCTGTAGCGACCCGTCTTTTTCGACTTATATTTTTGTGCTCTATACTTTCACGAAACTGCGCATTTGTGCGTACTGTGTTTGATTATATTCTGGGATCATCATTATTCATGTTAAATTATTTTCGTTAATATCTTACAATGTGCTATTAAGTGTTTAATCACTTAACTTGATCCTCGAATGCTTTTACGACCGTTAGTGTCACTTGACATTTAAAGCGAGCTACGTACTTGGTACACGTTTAACTTTTGTCATAATTGGAATATTATGACTACGTAAAACTAATTGTTATTTTCTAATAACAATTACTTGGCTTATTGGTTGCTTAATTATGCTTAGTAATTTACTAATGCACACTAGTTAGTCTTAATGGACTTTTAACCTTAATGGACTTAGGCCCACCCTACTCTAATTAATGGACCATTAAATTAGCCCAACTTTAATGGATTTATGACCCATTAAGATGTAGGACAAAAACCCATTAAGATGAGCCAACATACTAGCATTTTTGTTAACCATTACTACACATGTTGCATGGGATCCCAACAATAAGCACCACCTTTAGACCACCACCATGCAAAAAGAAAAAAGTTGTCCCCTTGTCCCCTCCCCATACCTACGGCCATACACCCCCACCACCACTATAAATATCAAGCCTCATTCACCCATTTCACACTTGATCTCATTCTCATTTTACACACACTTGCTCTCTAATTTTCTCTCTAGTCTTTCTCACACTAAAATTGTAAGTTTTTAAATTTTCTTCTTCTTCTTCTTCCCTTCTTAATCATGACATCATCATCTTCATAAGATCAAGCTTTTTAGCTTTTTGATCTTGTTAAATCTTGAAGATTCAAATTTTGATATGAATCCTTCAAGAACATGAAAGATTCAAGCTTTCTAGCTTTGAATCTTCATTATTTTGTTGGATCTAAGTTTTCTAGCTTATGATCTCTTTATTTTTGTTAAAAGATCAAAACTTGTGTTTATGATCTTCATGAAACTTGAAGATCTAACCTTTTGCTTTAAAGATCTTCAAGAACATAAAAAGATTCAAGCTTTCTAGCTTTGGATCTTCATTACTTTGATGAATCTAAGCTTTATAGCTTAAGATCACTTTGTTTTTGCTAAAAGATCAAAACTTGTGTTTATGATCTTCATGAAACTTGAAGATCTAGCTTGTTGCTTTAAAGATCTTCAAGGACATAAAAGATTCAAGCTTTCTAGCTTTGAAATCTCATAATTATTGTTAAGGGATCCAAGCTTTCTAGCTTAGAATTTTTTAACACTTGAGATCTAAGTTATTATTGTAGATCTCACTTACTTGGAACCTTTTTATGATTTTTATGTTGATAAAAATCAAGTCTTCATCATCTCATATGATGAAGATGCATAAACTTGTATCAAAAGGACAAAGGTTGAAGCTTTATTGTGATTATACAATAAAGAGACAACCTTGATGTTCAAAACTTGTAGAAAGTTAGCTTTTACTTTTAATTGTGTGTTGATGGTTAAAACTTGGTCATAATGATGCTAAAACATTAAAGAGTTTTACACTTGAGGCTTATACGCATCAAGGATGAGAACCGTGATAAGCATCAAGCACCAAGAAACCCACCGGAGCACTTGTTTCTGTTTTTTGGGGTCTGATCAGACTCCTGGGACTTCTGAAAAGTTGATTTCCAAATATTTCGGTTCGAGTAGATGACTTTTTATTTAAGACTCTAAATCCGATATACGGTTTAGGATTTATAGCCTTCCGAAAATCACTACGCCTTTGTAACGACGTGCTGAAATTTCTGACCTACTCGCGCTTGAACCGTCACCACGGTCAAACGACATCGAGTTAGGATCTGAAAATTTTACAGCAGTAAGAGGACTCAAATACGAAACCTTGGCCACTGGTCGCGCGTCTTTTCAGTTTGTATAGAGGTCGTAGCAGCTGTCCGAAGTCAGCCCTTTGTTTCGACCTCTATTCTTGTTGAAAACTTACTTTATCTTTTACGAATGATGATGATGATGATGATGATGGTGATGATGATACTTAAGACTTAACTTATTTACTTTTAAACTTTTGGGGACAATTTACTGACTTAGTAACCATTGACTTAGGTTGAGGACCTTTTGGATCGACAAACTTACTTGTTTAGACCGACTTACTACTTGCTTACATTTTCGTATCGATTCTACCGCACATTCACTGTGAGTTATAGCTCCCTTTTTACTTTAACTATTTTTGGGACTGTGAATACATGCGCTTTTTATGTTTTACATACTAGACACGAGTACTTAAACTTTATATATGTATGGGTGACATAACGGCACAAAGATTCCCCTTAGCTCGGTAACGTTTAACTATTGGTTTATGAACCGGTAGACGCGAATCTTAGATATGGATCCATAGGGTTTGACATCCCAACTCGGGCTAGTCGCGATAGCAGTCAATGGGTGTTTAATACTTCATAAATATACGCACTCGCCAAGTGTACTTTTAGGGGTTGATATATTACTTGTTAAGTTAGTTACCGGGTGCCCACAGATAAGCATATACTTTATCATATGGATTTGAGATACTGTTTTGAATACGAAATCTCGTGGTCTACATTACATTATTGTTTACAATTAAACTATAGCTCACCAACATTCGTGTTGACATTTTAAAGCATGTATTTCTCTGGTGCTTAGATGTTGTTGCTTCCGCTGTTAGACTTGCTGTTATAGTCTTGGTGTTATAGACTTGCTGTTACAGACTCGCTGTGTTAAACTTCCGCTGCATTGTTTAGAGATGTCTCAATCATGGAACTTTTACTTTGAATTCACAAATTATGCTACATTTGAACAATGGTTTTATAATGACCTTTGTGTCACGTACTTATGTTAATGCTTTCTGTTCGTAGAAGCACATTATCTTTGTAAAACATTTGACGTTGGTAAAGACGTTATCTTTTGTAAAACATTTGGCGTTGGTAAAAACGTTACCTTTTCATGAATGCAAAACTTGTTTTACAATAGCATATAGTGTTGTAACCGTGTAAAGATCCTGTTGTTGATGATCCGTACACATTGATTTTGTACGGGGCGTCACATTTGGTATCAGAGCATTGGTTGTAGGGAATTAGGTTGCATTAGTGAGTCTTGACCGAGTCGAGTAGGATTCACTAATAGGACTAATCTACAACTTGCTCGTTTACTTGTTTCTGCGGGACTACTGCATGCTATTGCTTACTTTTACTGCTATATGATCTTGTTGTATGCTACTACTTATTCTCGCTACTGCATGCTACTATCTGCTTTTTGCATGATACTTCTGTTTGATACTGTCATTATTGCCATGCTATGTACTGCTGTAGACGATCTAGGCTACTGTAGTTATTATGTCTGATTACGTTCTTGCTACATGTCTGCTATTCGCTGTACCGACTTGGAAAATTTATCTTTCATAGTTCAGATGTTTTTCTGAACCCTTTTCCCACTCGTCTAACCCTAAGAACTAGTAATGTAATCCACATGTTACTACCGTTCCACCATCCCAGAGATCGAAACATTACTTCACGCAATCTAGGAAGAGTACCCATCAGATTGCACGCCCACTAAAGTTGATCCTCGGAGGAGGAGATATGTGAGGACTTGTCGGAGTAACCGCACCTTGCCCCACCCCCCAAGCTCACCCTAATTAGCCACGTACAACGTATGAACATTAGAAGGTTGTTCAGTTTCCGCAAGTTGACCCGTATCCCGTACGCTTTCATGACCGTCACTTATCTTTTTCATCCTCCACCACTACTCGATGATCTAACAATACTTCTGGACTTAGGTCCCTAACACTCTTAGGCATTGGAGAAGTCGGGAAGGCATCTCCTTTCACAAGGTCATAGTGTCTTCTACTGATGCTCAGCCATACCCAAAGGCTTGGGAGTCGCCTCAAGACATATTGTATTACTACTTGCTGCACGTACAACTCGACACGAGACCCATATTGAATTTCTAGAAAGGAACCTAACGATATTACCTGAACCAGAACATTTTGAAGAAATTACAGGACATTTAGGCATTAATGCATGATCTACGGAACCTACACACCCACACCGAGAAACCGTGAGATTAATTATATAGATTTTGTTTTGAGATAGCATAGATAAAGCACCGTTAGACGAAATTGAGTAGAACTTGAAGTGATCACGTTACATTGACCATATGGAGTGATATTGGAATGAACGTACGATTTAGTACAATATAATGACGCCAGGCCAGCGTGATTATATTGAAGTAAATCATGCAGAAGTCCCAATGTTACTACATAAGGAATATGAAGTGATTCAAAGAAAATTTTGGTAGGAACCACTTGAGTATACGCATTATGGTCTGTTAGAGGTAGGGAAAGAATAACCACGTAGCCCAGATAATGTACAAGAAGGGCCTTGATTGCAGAATTGATAACCCGAAAATTTGTTATAGATATAGACACCCTGAACACTTAAGGAAAAAGTTCTCAAATAGGAAAAACATTGGACTTACTTGCGGTAGAGCAATCGTTATCTCAGCTATGGAGACTCGCATGGATCCTAATATTAGTTAGGGTACGTTTCGTCACAACGTTTTATTGTCTCGAATTTGTTTGATACTAGAGCGATAGAAACCTTATAACTAAGAACCTTAGTGTTGTGACTAATAAGCCATTAACAACCATGAGAGTTAAGTATTCTGTAGGACAAGCTAATGGTAAGCTGGCAGAGATAGAGGAATAATTTAAGGTAGTACCTTAAATTAACAGGAGGGTCATTTGGATATGACCTCATGTCAAAAAAACTTGAAAGTTTTAATGTAGTAGTTGGAAAGGATTAGTTACCTACGCACAAGCAGATGTTATTTGAGAAGATTGATAGAATTTTTCACGGTAGTATAATAAGATTTGGTTGGAATGAACCTTAAAATTAACCTAACACCCATAAATTTAGGAAGCTTGATGTAATAGTTAAAACGGACTTTAGGATTTACCTAATACTCATCAAGTTAGGAAGCTTTGATGAAATAGTTGGAACGGACTGGCTTTCAAGGATGAAAGCGAAAGTTATTTATAGTAGGAAGATTATTCGTATACCTCGCGAGAACGGTGAGCCAAAAGCCATATGGGTTACTTCAACAACCCGAAATCCCACAATGGAAATGGGAAGGAATAACAATGAATTTCATCACGAAGTTACCTAAAACGGTAGGCGGTTATGACACTATCTGGGTTATCGTTGACCGTCTTACCAAATCTGATCACTTTCTATCCATGAAAGAAACCGATGCAATGGGTAAACTTGCACAACGATACATAAAGGAAATTGTATCCCGTCACTTCAGCAATTCAAATTCTATATTAAAGACTACCCAAGAATCTTATTTGATACTCATTCTTACGCGACTCTAAATCCTAACTTATTCCGAGAGATTTCTTATTTGATGATAATCACACCTTCATCCTTCTCACTTCGATATTAGTCATACAAGTTCAAAATTTTTCCATAATTAATGGGTGGTTAACTCTCATCCTCATACTCTCCCATTTGTATCTCACTTATAAGCAATAGCTTCACACTTAAGCATTTTTGGTCAAAGAATTTATGCCCTACTAATAGTCATCAACCACATTTAAATTCAATTGTTTTCATTACCTCGTAACATTGTTGCTCAAATATCACCCAAAATTTTCAAAAATCTTTTACTCGATCCTCATCAATATTTTTCCAACTTGTAACCTCCGAAATATGAAAATTTTGTTTGCCAAAATTTTACACACACTATTTTACTACGCGATCCTCTCAAAGTTTTATAAAAATAAATTTATTTTATTTGCCATACGTGTAAATTTTTGAAATCGTATATGTTATATAAAATAAAGTAAATAATTACTTATTTTTTACTAGTACATAAGAAATTTTACTTTTACTTTTACAAATCAATTCTTTTATTCAAAAGATATTTTACTTAGAATAGTATATGTTGTACATAACTCTGGTTTACTAAGAACTTCGTTTCTTTTCTTACATTGTCACCTAAAATGATTTCTATAAAATTTTCGTTGCTTATTATATAAAATTTTTCGTTGCTTATTCGTATCCAAGTCATCATGAAGACTTTACAACCGTCAAAATCGAGAGATTCATGTGTGTGTGTGTGTGTGTGTGATAAAGGCACTTACTACCATGTCATGCAGAACCTTTGGGCATCCACTAACACTTAAACCATTCAAAATTATTGCGTTACCCCAAGGATCTTATTTGCCACACCTGTTGGAACGATGCTCTTTCTTACATAACTCTATGTCCTGACTTATTCCAGGGGGTTCTCATTTAGTGATATTAACACCATCAGTATTCCAACTTTAATATTTGTCATAACCTGTTTGGCATTTTGCAAAGTTAAGAAGCGATTACCTTCTCCTCCTCATGCTCTATCCTTCATACCTCACTTTTTAGCAACGGCTTTGCACGTGAACATTTTTGGCCCAAAGACTTATGTTCTGATAGTTATCAAAACTACATTTAATTCATTAGTTTTCATTACCTAGTGACATGTCACCCGATGATTCAAAGATTTTTCACTCGATCTTTTCAAATCGTAACCTCTGAAATACGAAAAACTATGTTTATCAAAATTTTTACACGTGTATTTGTGCGGTCCTCACGAGATTTATGGACAAATGAAAGTAATAAAATTTTTCTGTCACATATGCGATTTATAAAATCATATAGGTATGTATATAATTAAATTAATAAATTTACCCTTACTTATTTTGGTTAGTACATACTAAGTTATGCCTTCAAATTATTTAAAAATTGCTCCTTTATTGAGTTGTTTAACTTAAGTCAAATAGTTTTGTGTAAAATGGTACACGTTGTACATACTTCTAAATCTACTAAGAATTTCGTTCCATTTATGTTGTCACATCAAACGTTTAAAGGATTTTCAAAACTTCCTTGGTTGATTTTATTAAAGGTTTTTGTATTAAACTACATCATGCATGGATCACACTTCTTCTCGCTCTCCGTTAGGGATAAAGCTTGCCATGAAGATCTTTGTTAAAAACTCTTGAACCACTTTGGATGGCAGTTTTATAAAATTTGTTAGGAAGTCTTTGCGCTCATAAAATGTTCCTCTTAAGGTTAGACATGGCAAAAACGCTGGCCGATGAATCAGTTTTCTGAGGTACACTCAGTGGTCACCCCATTGTAGGAAAGGCACTAGGTGGGTTTCTACTCTCAATATTTCACGGCTAATTATCCAGTATGATCTAGTATGTTGAGGTACAAGAAATCATTTTTTGAGATTCTTTTCAGTTGAAGTAAACCATTCTTTATGACCAAGGGTTCACGTATCTTCTCATCCGCGCATCCCCTTAAGTAAAAGGATAAATTCAGATCAACTCGCTCGTGGTACGAAGAGTTCACTCTCGTTCAAAGATCACACCTTTCGTGCGATTTTCTTTCGAAAATGTAATGTAAATACTTTAAAAATCTATGAATCTTGTTATCCTCTTGGAATGGACTGCTTAAAACATCTATAACACTGATGTGGTTACGCTATATATTTCTTCCTTCATTGGTTGCAACTATATGTTGTTCTAGTCGATGTTAACCCTAACTTCAGCATGTAACTGAAAGCATATAGTTACATTATGGAACTGTGCTTTCATTCTATCCAAGGATAAGTTCACATGCAGTATGGTAAACTGGGTGATATCTTTCATTGATCGTTCAGACCGTCTTGAAGACACTATAAATAATTATGGCTTGCATTGCATGTAAGTCTGATTAGTCACTTCCAGCTAAAATTTCAATTCATTTATTCAAATGAAACGTTTCTTAAATATCGAGTTCTTTATGCCTATGGTCTCCTTCCAAAATTTAGGGATTAGTAAAATTCGTGGCTAACACTATCCAGACGTCAAATTGCATGGTTGTGAACACCATGTTTTCCATTCTATCTGTCAGTATTGTATTGCGACATAAGCGCTCAATGTTTTAGATGAGTTGGTAACATTCATGATGCATTTCATGCATCCAGCTTACTGAAGATGCCTGTAAGGCTAAACACATTATCTTTCCTTTTGTGGGTATATATTCAGATGACATATTCATGTTAACAAGAAAAGAAATCAATTTGTTGATCTTAAGGTCAAGAGACTTAATTAATGGCATATACCTATTCTTATTTTTATACGCCCAAGTACCTTTCAAGGTAAATAGCTCACTTCTGAGCCCACGAGTCCCTCGGAATTTTGATACGCTTCTTCTTTTTCAAATTCGGTACCACTGTTGGTCCATTCTCAAAATTTCGGGACGAAATTTTCTTTAACAGGTGGGTAATGTAACGACTCGACTTTTTCGACTTATATTTTCGTGCTCTATACTTTCACGAAACTGCGTATTTGTGCGTACTGTGTTTGATTATATTCTGGGATCATCATTATTCATGTTAAATTACTTTCATTAATATCTTACAACGTGCTATTAAGTGTTTAATCACTTAACTTAATCCTTGAATTCTTTTATGACCGTTAGTGTCACTTGACGTTTAAAGCGAGCTACGTACTTGGTACACGTTTAACTTTTGTCATAATTGGAATATTATGACTACGTAAAACTAATTGTTATTTTCTAATGACAAATACTTGGCTTATTGGTTACTTAATTACGCTTAGTAATTTACTAATGCACACTAGTTAGTCTTAATGGACTTTTAACCTTAATGGACTTAGGCCCACCCTACTCTAATTAATGGACCATTAAATTAGCCCAACTTTAATGGATTTATGACCCATTAAGATGTAGGACAAAAACCCATTAAGATGAGCCAACATACTAGCATTTTTGTTAACCATTACTACACATGTTGCATGAGATCCCAACAATAAGCACCACCTTTAGACCACCACCATGCAAAAAGCAAAAAGTTGTCCCCTTGTCCCCTCCCCATACCTACGGCCATACACCCCCACCACCACTAAAAATATCAAGCCTCATTCACCCATTTCACACTTGATCTCATTCTCATTTTACACACACTTGCTCTCTAATTTTCTCTCTAGTCTTTCTCACAGTAAAATTGTAAGTTTTTAAATTTTCTTCTTCTTCTTCTTCCCTTCTTAATCACGACATCATCATCATCATCATAAAATCAAGCTTTTTAGCTTTTTGATCTTGTTAAATCTTGAAGATTCAAACTTTGATTTGAATCCTTCAAGAACATGAAAGATTCAAGCTTTCTAGATTTGAATCTTCATTACTTTGTTGGATCTAAGTTTTCTAGCTTATGATCTCTTTATTTTTGTTAAAAGATCAAAACTTGTGTTTATGATCTTCATGAAACTTGAAGATCTAACCTTTTGCTTTAAAGATCTTCAAGAACATAAAAAGATTCAAGCTTTCTAGCTTTGGATCTTCATTACTTTGATGGATCTAAGCTTTATAGCTTAAGATCACTTTGTTTTTGCTAAAAGATCAAAACTTGTGTTTATGATCTTCATGAAACTTGAAGATCTAGCTTGTTGCTTTAAAGATCTTTAAGGACATAAAAGATTCAAGCTTTCTAGCTTTGAAATCTCATAATTATTGTTAAGGGATCCAAGCTTTCTAGCTTAGGGTTTCTGAACACTTGAGATCTAAGTTATTATTGTAGATCTCACTTACTTGGAACCTTTTTATGATTTTTATGGTGATAAAAATCAAGTCTTCATCATCTCATATGATGAAGATGCATAAACTTGTATCAAAAGGACAAAGGTTGAAGCTTTATTGTGATTATACAATAAAGAGATAACCTTGATGTTCAAAACTTGTAGAAAGTTAGCTTTTACTTTTAGTTGTGTCTTGATGGTTAAAACTTGGTCATAATGATGCTAAAACATCAAAGAGTTTTACACTTGAGGCTTATACGCATCAAGGATGAGAACCGTGATAAGCATCAAGCACCAAGAAACCCACCGGAGTACTTGTTTCTGTTTTTTTGGGTCTGATCAGACTCATGGGGCTTCTGGAAAGTTGATTTCCAGATAGTTCGGTTCGAGTAGATGACTTTTCGTTTAAGACTCGCCTAAATCCGATATACGGTTTAGGATTTATAGTCTTCCGAAAATCACTACGCCTTTGTAACGACGTGCTGAAATTTCTGACGTACTCGCGCTTGAACCGTCGCCACGGTCAAACGACATCGAGTTAGGATTTGAAAATTTGAAAGCAGTAAGAGGACTCACATACGGAGCCTTGGTCACTGGCCGCGCATCTTTTCAGTTTGTAGCTGCTGTCCGAAGTCAGCCCTTTGTTTTGACCTCTATTGTTGTTGAAAACTTACTTTATCTTTTACGAATGATGATGATGATGATGATGATACTTAAGACTTAACTTATTTACTATTAAACTTTTGGTGACAATTTACTGACTTAGTAACCATTGACTTAGGTTGAGGACATTTTGGATCGACCAACTTACTTGTTTGGACCGACTTACTACTTGCTTACATTTTCGTATCGATTTTACCGCACATTCACTGTGAGTTATAGCTCCCTTTTTACTTTAACTATTTTTGGGACTGAGAATACATGCGCTTTTTATGTTTTACATACTAGACATGAGTACTTAAACTTTATATATGTGTGGGTGACATAACGGCACAAAGATTCCCCTTAGCTCGGTAACGTTTAACTATTGGTTTATGAACCGGTAGACGCGAATCTTAGATATGGATCCATAGGGTTTGACATCCCCACTCGGGCTAGTCGCGCTAGCAGTCAACGGGTGTTTAATACTTCGTAAACATATGCACTCACCAAGTGTACTTTTAGGGGGTGATATATTACTTGTTAAGTTAGTTACCGGGTGCCCACGGATAAGCATATACTTTATTATACGGATTTGAGATACTGTTTTGAATATGAAATCTTGTGGTCTACATTACATTGTTGTTTACAATCAAACTATAGGTCCCCAGCATTCGTGTTGACATTTTAAAGCATGTATTTCTCAGGTGCTTAGACGTTGTTGCTTCCGCTGTTAGACTTGTTGTTATAGTCTTGGTGTTATAGACTTGCTGTTACAGACTCGCTGTGTTAGACTTCCGCTGCATTGTTTAGAGATGTCTCAATCATGGAACTTTTACTTTGCATTCACAACTTATGTTACATTTGAACAATGGTTTTATAATGACCTTTGTGTCACGTACTTATGTTAATGCTTTCTATTCCTAGAAGCACGTTATCTTTGTAAAACATTTGACATTGGTAAAGACGTCATCTTTTGTAAAACATTTGACATTGGTAAAGATGTCATCTTTTGTAAAACATTTCACGTTGGTAAAAACGTTACCTTTTCATGAATGCAAAACTTGTTTTAAAACAGCATATAGTGTTGTAACCGTGTAAAGATCATGTTGTTGATGATCCGTACACATTGATTTTGTACGGGGCGTCACAATTTCCATCCACAACAAGTCTTGCCTTTTTTCTGTCTATAGAACCATCTGCTTTTAGCTTAGTTTTATAAATCCAGTGACAAGAAATAGCCTTTTTGCCTTAAGGTAAAGAATTTATATCCCAAGTATCATTTTCTTCTAGGGCGGATAACTCAGCATCCATAGCATCACACCATCCAGGATCATTAATGGCTTGATGAAAGAAAGTTGGATTTGAAGTAGCAGTTAGAGCTGCCATATATGAAGCAAAAATAGGACCTAGACTTAGTGAAGACACCTGATTAGCAACAGGAACATGTGACATCGCATATTCTTTATGCCAAACTGGAGTACTACTAGCTCTAGTGGATCTTCTAACCTCAACAGGTATTTGGCCTGTATTGGGTTGTGAGTTGGTATTGAAAGTATTTGAGGGGATTTGGTCACTTGTTGTGTCATAAACACATGGATGTGTTTGATTTTGACTTGGTGTACATGTATGAGGATTAGTCAAGTCAAAATCTGGAATGGAGGTGATATAGTGATTATAACTTTGAGCATTAAAAGGAAGAATATGCTCAAAGAAAATGATATCTCTGGACATAAAGGTAGAATAAGACTTGAGATTGTACAATTTATACCCTTTTTGATTTGCAGGATACCCTAGAAACACACAAGCAACCACTCTTTCTTTAAATTTATCTGCAATACGTGTTGGATTACCGGCCATAACTAAACATCCAAATACCATTAGATGATCATAAGTAGGCTTTTGTTGTAGAAGAACTTCATAAGGAGCTTTATTTTTTAACACAGGTGTGGGAAATCTATTTATGAGATAAGTTGCAGTAACAACACAATCTTCCCAAAACCTTAAAGGCAAATTAACATACATTATCAAAGCTCTTGCAGTGTCAAGAATATGTCTATGTTTCCTTTCAACTCTCCCATTTTGTTGTGGTCTATCTGGACATGAAGTTTGATGAATAACACCCTTTTTTGCCAAGTATTCACCCAATCCACCATGCACAAACTCAAGAGCATTGTCAGATCTTACATTTTTGATCTTTTCTTAAACCGTGTTTTAACTAACCTCATAAAAGCTCTAAACACATTAAAGAAATCACTTTTATGTACCATAAGATATATCCAGGTTGTTCTACTACAATCATCAACAATGGTAAGGAAGTATCTATATTTACCTTCAGTTAACACCTTGTAAGGACCCCAAATGTCAAGATGCATCAAACCAAATATTTCTGAATAGTGTGAAGTACTTAGTTGATAAGGCAATTTCACAGATTTGCCAAAGGACATGTTGAACAAACATTTGATTTGTTTTGAACAAGATCACCAGAAATACAAGGAATATACTTGTGACGACCCGGAAATTTTTGACCAAATTTAAACTTAATCTTTAAATGATTTTGACACGATAAGCAAAGTCTGTAATGTTGAGTCTCAAAAGTTTTGGAACTATATTCATGTAATCAATTATTCTTTAACTGTGCTCGACGATTTACGAACAAATTATATGTAAATAGATATGTGTATATGTATATATATATATATATATATATATATATATATATATATATATATATATATATATATATATATATATATATATATATATATTTTACAAAGTGATAAAATATAATATAAATTTAGGTTTAAAACGATTTGTTATAAAGACTTAATATATTATTAAATGTATTTTAATAAATAACGAGAAGGTAATTTAAAGAAGCAAATGACCAAAACACTCGAACGTACAAGATACATTTCGGGTAATATGGTTATTGGTAATGTAAGTCTATATTTTGACAATGGTACGAGTCACGAAACGTAAAGTACAAGTTTTCTAAGTGTAAGAAAGGACTTTCGAAAAACTGGAACCGGGATATAAACCGGGCATCAACGTACAAGACAACGGAGCTATTGTTACAAGTCAACTATGCACGAGAATATAGTATAATATATAATTAATTAAAATAAATTATATATATTATATATAAATATAAAATTATGTCGACAAGCTAGTGAACAAAAATGTGTGAGCTGGAAATGCGCACCTTCACGATCGCGGAGCTGTAAGGCACAAAAACTCCACGATCGCGGAGCCGTAAAAATCAGAAAAAGCCTATAAAAGGCACGAGCCTTCTGCTCCCGATTCATTCTTCAATCTATCTATCCATTCTTACTATGTATTATAATTATATTTATATTATTATTATTATTATTATTATTATTATTATTATTATTATTATTATTATTATTATTATTATTATTATTATTATTAATCTTAGTGTTAGGAGTATTATTATACATAAAATATTACGACGAGGTTATGCCCAAACGATTTCGAAACAAGCTTTTCAAGCGGGATAGAACTAAGGAAAATATGGGTTATAGCTATGAAGGTTATGGGTAATGTTCGTGGGTATTGTTCGCAAGTCAAACCTAGTGTTTATCATCTCCGTTGCGTCTACGTACTTTCTTGCAATATTGAATCACAAAATTGATACGTGAGCATTCATATCTTATCTTTTATATATTAATAGTGTATCCATGTCTAGTGCTCGAGTATATATGTTTATGCATGCTTGTATGCTTTAATTTTGTCGTTAGACAGTTTATGATGAATCACGAATTTGATACATATGCTACTGATATAAAGTATATGATATGCATGTCGTTGGAAAGCTATCGAAAAATTAATAACTTTTCATTTAGAAATCTCATGATTTCGATGAACGGATTAAAATATATGGTAAACTGAATTATGTTTGACGTTAATTGAAATTGTGTTTGAAACTGTAAATTAATATTTAAACAACTTGTCTATGAGATTGATAAATTGGATTTTTAGATATTACTAATCGAGTAAATGAATTCTTATATAAGACACGTCTCGTTTTGTTGAACAATTGTCAAAGTTGACTGTCTTATCATATTTTAAAGCTTTATAAACACTATAATCTGATTTTACAAGTATTGAAAAACTATGTGAAATAATAAAACATTTTCGATTGCCATGATAATTCAAATATAATATAGCTCCTGAAATAAATAATATTTTGAGTTTGATAAACTATAAATTCGTTCAATTATCAAGACTTATACTATGTTAATATAATAAAGATGTATAGATTTAAAGATCATATTGGGTCAGATGACTTTTGTTAACTTTTGCATGTCGGTCTCGAGCATTAGGATTGTGATACACTATGACCCGACCTAGCTTGTTAGACATGTATTGACCAACATATGTTCTCTAGGTTGAGATCTACGGTTATTTTGCATTCCGAGTTTCGGTCACATTTTGATGAATGACCTTATGTACTGCTAAGGTGAGTTTCATTTGCTCCCTTTTTAATTGCTTTTGCAATCTATATTTTTGGGCTGAGAATACATGCACTTTATTTTAAACACAATGGATACAAGTACATACTAAATTCTACACCGAGTTTGAACCGAAAATCCCTTAGCTTTGGTAACTAGTAACTGCCGGTTATAAGAACTGGTGGGCGCGAATAGTTGTATATAGATCCATAGGGCTTGACATCCCCGTCTGTTCCAAGTATAGAAACCCTAGCCTGAACTATAAAACAGACGTATGCTATTTAAGTTTAGTACACGTTGGATTGCGTGTATTGTACATGTTGGTTGCATGTATGTTAAAACAGGGGTACTTATTATAACGTTAAAGTTTAGTTACCAGGGTGCTCAACTTTGTAGAATATTTTGATAAACGTTTCTGGATGAAACAACTAAAATCTTGTGATCCACCTTTATATACAGATTATGCGCAACATTAAAACTATGAACTCATCAACCTTTGTGTTGACACTTTTAAGCATGTTTATTCTCAGGTTCCTAGAAGTCTTTCGCTGTTTGCTTATACGTTATACAAGCTATGTGCATGGAGTCATACATGCTTTATTCGAGAAAACTTTGCATTCACAAAATCATCACCATGTATCTTATTTGACTGTATTGTCAACGAATGTATTGTTAAAAACTATTATATACGGTGATTGTCTATACGTAGAAATCATCAAATGTCGAAAACCTTGGATTTATATATTCATTTATGGTGTGCCTTTTCAAAAGAATGCAATGTTTACAAAACATATCATATAGAGGTCAAAACCTCACTATGAAATCAATGAATGATGTATTCGTCCAAATGGATTTGGACGGGTTATCACAGTTGGCATCAGAGCTTGAGGTCATAGGGAACTAGAATTTGCATTAGTGCATGTAACTGGTAATTTTTAGGATGCATTAGTGAGTCTGGACTATGACCGTATCTGTTTTTACCGAGTTTTACTTATCATTTCTTGTCGGAAATTATATGCTTATCATTCTTAAGTCTAGACACATTTCCTGCATTTATTACATACATAGTGTACAGATGAATTCATATCTTCGCATATCTATTACTGTAAACTTTGCTTGACATCTTCCGAAAATTCCTCCGTGATTTATGGAATTTTGGTATTATATATACATATGTAAATTATGTATTGAAGAGTACCAATCTAAATTCTATAATATATTTCATATCAAAAATCATCTCTCTAATTATACAAGATGGATCCCGTATCTAATTCAAATTCCTTAAACTCCAACAGCTATTCCGATATGGATATTCACCTGAACTCCGAAGACAGTGTAACCAGAATTGATCAACCAATCAGCCATCACCTATTCTGGATGAATTGGGGATGGGTTCGTAGCCTACTTAGTCATTGGAGACAAGAAGAAGGTGATCCCTTCCATCCACCACATTCCCCTCTTGGCGAAGAACCTGAAGCACTTACCGGCGAACCTGTTCGTAATACCATTTTCTCTATCATCTCCAGAGTATCTCGTCATGATTATATACTATCTCAAATTTTTGTCTTATTCATCCGCTCGTCCGAACCGCCAATCATCCCGATGTAGTAGAAGAAGTCAACGAGCTTCGCGCTCGGGTAGTGGCTTTGGAGAATATGGTGCAAAGATTACAAGCACCAGCAGCATCACCGGCATCAACAGTACCACCATCATCAACACCAACAGTATCATTACCACCACCAACAACAACATCCACATCCCACACCTCAACATCACAATCTGTACCTCGAACATCAACGTCATACGCACCATAGATACCAAGGAATACCAACAACAACAAACGATGAAGTATTGATTCATAACTTCATCGAAGAAATATTCTGCAGAGAATATGTAGTTTCTAAAAGTTTTAGAGATTACTTATTCTAGCTCTAATTGTAAACCAGATGAGTGAGCGAATAGAAATGATAAAATAAAACCCTGATCGAAATGGTGCACGATTTCCAAGCTAGATCTGTTTTACCAGCAGCATCAACAGTACCGTCAGCATCACTAGTGCCGTCCGTACCGTCAGCATCGTCAGCATCAGCAGCATCTACAACATCACAAGCTCTGCCAGATCCATAATCACCGCGGACATCATCACTAATCAACAACGCGTATATCGTATCAACGAGTTATGAAGTATTAACTCATTCCCTCTGAAGAAATAAATTGTATATTTTATATATATATGAATTTTGAGATCAAAATAAATCTTTTCGTACTAAGCTATTACGTGTGAATCTTAACTACTCGGTTAGTTCATATTATTAATATGTTATGATGTACATCCTTCGTTATTGACTTAACAATCGTTAACTATAATCTCTGCTTCGACTTAATAGATTCCATTTCATAATAAATCAAGTGTATTATTCAAATACATGTTTGATTTTACACTTTAATTTTCGATGTACTTGAAACTTTCCAGAAAACATCATTCGTACCTTGAGAAGTTAGCAAGAGTTCCATAAGCACCAACATGATTCACTGAGGAAATATCAATAAAACTGAATAACGAAGTATTGATTACATTAGTGAAATACTCCGCAAAGATTATGAAATCTTTTAATGTTTTAGAGATTATTCATTTCTAATCCAGCCGAAAATCAAATGAGCTTAATATGATATTAACTCATTAAATCTGTATTACATCTGAAGAAAATATACATACATATATTTTCATAAAGACTGTAATAATATTCTCTGGTACAAAATATTAATTGTGAAACTTTTAACGGGTAGGTAATACCCGAAAGATATATAAATTCACAATTAATATGTTACATTCTTCGATTCTGATTCAAGAAATCATCAAATATACTCACTACTTTCACAACGATATACATTCTTTACTAGAAATCAAAACAACCATTCGCATCCAAATTTGATTACATATTCTGATTTTAGAAAATCAGAATTCAAGCCAAGATTTAATAGAAAACATCACTCTTAGATTCTTACATCTTTTAAATGGCATACTTTGAATTCAAAACTGTACTAGAACAACATATGTATACATATAACATTCATCTCTTAGAATTATGAGCTTTCATTCTGAAAATCTGAAAAGCAACCAGTCTACGAATCAATACTCTGAATGTTGAAAAAGCTGATGAAGCAGCAAAAACTGTAAACGACCTTAACAGTCAAAAGTTTGACAATAAAGAATAGCGTGTTGGCAAAGCTCAGAAAAAGTGAAAATTTGGTACTGAAAAACGAATTGAGCAAACCATGAAGGTGTAGTGACTCGAACTTTTCCATATTTATATATATATTAAATGAAATTGTTATGTACATGATTAAGTGTTTCCAACATATTAAGCAATCAAACTTGTTAAGACTTGATTAATTGAAATAGGTTTCATATAGACAATTGACCACCCAAGTTGACCGGTGATTCACGAATGTTAAAACTTGTAAAAACTATATGATGACATATATATGGTTATATATATAGTTAACATGATATTATGATAAGTAAACATATCATTAAGTATATTAATAATGAACTACATATGTAAAAACAAGACTACTAACTTAATGATTTTGAAACGAGACATATATGTAACGATTATCGTTGTAACGACATTTAATGTATATATATCATATTAATAGATATTCGTACATCATAATATCATGATAATATAATAATTTAAAATCTCATTTGATATTATAAACATTGGGTTAACAACATTTAACAATATCGTTAACCTAAAGGTTTCAAAACAACACTTACATGTAACGACTAACGATGACTTAACGACTCAGTTAAAATGTATATACATGTAGTGTTTTAATATGTATTCATACACTTTTGAAAGACTTCAATACACTTATCAAAATACTTCTACTTAACAAAAATGCTAACAATTACATCCTCGTTCAGTTTCATCAACAATTCTACTCGTATGCACCCGTATTCATACTCGTACAATACACAGCTTTTAGATGTATGTACTATTGGTATATACACTCCAATGATCAGCTCTTAGCAGCCCATGTGAGTCACCTAACACATTTAGGAACCATCATTTGGCAACTAGCATGAAATATCTCATAAAATTACAAAAATATGAGTAATCATTCATGACTTATTTACATGAAAACAAAATTACATATCCTTTATATCTAATCCATACACCAACGACCAAAAACACCTAAAAACACTTTCATTCTTCAATTTTATTCATCTAATTGATCTCTCTCAAGTTCTATCTTCAAGTTCTAAGTGTTCTTCACAAATTCTACAAGTTCTAGTTTCATAAAATCAAGAATACTTCCAAGTTTGCTAGCTTACTTCCAATCTTGTAGAGTGATTATCCAACCTCAAGAAATCTTTCTTATTTACAGTAAGATATCTTTCTAATACAAGGTAATACTCATATTCAAACTTTGATTCAATTTCTATAACTATAACAATCTTATTTCGAGTGAAAATCTTACTTGAACTGTTTTCGTGT
This sequence comes from Rutidosis leptorrhynchoides, assembly GCF_046630445.1. NCBI lineage: Eukaryota > Viridiplantae > Streptophyta > Magnoliopsida > Asterales > Asteraceae > Rutidosis > Rutidosis leptorrhynchoides. The sequence continues at coordinate 630,404,895 of NC_092336.1, forward strand.
CATGATTCTGCTTCAAGAACTTTCAAGCCATCCATGGATCCTTTGAAGCTAGATTCATTTTTCTCATTTCCAGTAGATTTATCCAGAAAACTTGAGGTAGTAATGATGTTCATAACATCATTCGATTCATACATATAAAGCTATCTTATTCGAAGGTTTAAACTTGTAATCACTAGAACATAGTTTAGTTAATTCTAAACTTGTTCGCAAACAAAAGTTAATCCTTCTAACTTGTAGCGACCCCGGAAAATCGTCAAGTGACGGCGTCGACTACGTAGGTCCCATTACATGATCATAAGTCTTTAAGACAACGTTTGACCAAAATATGTCGCATTCATTTCAATGTAAAAGGGTGTTTCAAGTTTACAAAAAGAAGTTCGACGGCTAGTTACATTACAATGTTAAACGTACAATTGAAACCTATGCGACACAATTTAAAAGTAGCTAAAAAGATGCTCCAAATATGCATGTATACTCGACATCCAAGCAAGTATCAAAAGAGTGCGGAAGCATGTATCACTTAAGCATTCAAAACCTGAGAAAAACATAGAAGAATCTGTCAACGAAAATGTTGGTGAAATCATAGGTTTAATAAATGAGTATGTAAGTAAAATAAGTTGAACCACAAGTTATAGTATAAGTCGATTTTCCGAATCATTTGAATTCCATAAGTATTGTTGTTTACCGAGCACCCAATTATCAAAGCTTAACCGTATCATTTACCTCAGCATAAAAGTGTTAGAACATACACCGTACCAGAATATATTTCATTCGCTTAACGGTAGCGAACCGTCCGAATGAGGGTTAGTCAAACCCGTATGGATCCACACAACATAGTCTCGCTTACACCATCTGATGTAACTAATGATAATTGAATTGAGGATTTTCGTCCAAACTCGTCCGTATCTTTGTATTCACAATTGTGTTCAATGTATAAAAGTATGAAAAATATATATACGTGTGAAATGTATATAAGTACGTAATGTATATGTTTCTCAGCCCACGATTTAAAGTATAAAAGTTGTTGAAAAGTGGGACTATGATCTCACCTCGAGTGCACGAGTATAAAAGTACTTCACAAAGTAAACGTGTGCATGAAAGTTGCTTAGCCTTGACCTAAACAAGTAAGTTGTATCAATTTACCGGTTACGACACAAGGTCGGGTGAAATGTGCTCAATTAGTCCTATGGCTCGTTACGACTCAAAAAGTATAGCATGTGAATCACGTTGTCAAGTTTCATGCAAGAATCAAGTATAAAATAAAGACTAGAACGATTGCATAAGTGTTTAGTTAAGTTTGACTAAAAGTCAAACTTGGTCAAAGTCAAAGTCAACGGGGTCGGGTCGGGTATCCGACAATTTTTCTAAGTTATATAATCATATATGAGCATGTTGGCCAAGTTTCATGTTAATCGGAGGTCCGTAGCATATCAAACATTTTACGTCAAATGACCAAGCAAAACAGCCCATTTTAGTGTATCAGGACGGTGTCCCAAAATCAGGACGGTGTCCCAATATGAAGAGTGGGATGGCGTCCCAAAATCAGGACGGCGTCTGATGTCGTACGAGGTGTATATAAAATAGTTTATATTTTACTAGGAAAAACTATTAAATACGATACAATTTTACACAAGATATTTATTTATTTATAGAATGGATATACTTAAACCTTGCTACAACACTTATAGGCAGTGTACCTAATCGTACAGTAGTGTAGTTTTTAGTAAGTCCGGTTCGTTCCACAGGGAAATCTTTAAACAAAGCTCAACGCTATATTAGTTTACTTTTATAAAAATACAAATATGTATATAAGTAATATTATTATTATAAAGGGGGGTTTTTACCGTTTAATGACCGGTTTGTCGATTTTAAAACTTTAGTCGCAGTTAAAACCTAATGTAAAATATAAAATAAATACAAGACTTAAATTAAAGCGTAAAGTAAATAACAAAAATAAAATTGCGATAATTAAAAAGTACGATAATTAAAAGTGCGATTAAATAACAATAAATAAAAGTGCGATAATTAGAAGTGCAATTAAATATAAAATAAAGGAAATTAAATATGAAATAAAAGAATTATGCTTATTTAAACTTCCGTAATCATGATGTTTGACGTGTTGATTTTAGTTTTATGCCCATGGGTTAATTGTCCTTTGTCCTGGATTATTTAATATGTCCGTCTGGTTTTTGTCCATAACAGTCCATCAGTCATAATTATAAAGTGCGAGTGTCCTCATCAAATTATTCTTATACCCGAAGTTAAATATTCCAACTAATTGGGGATTCGAATTGTAACAAGGTTTTAATACTTTGTTTAATGAATACACCAGGTTATCGACTGCGTGTAAACCAAGGTTTTACTACTTTGTTAACAATTACACCAATTACCCTTGAATGTAATTTCACCCCTTTTTTAATTATTCTAGTAGCTATTAATCCATTCCCGTGTCCGGTTAAATGAACGATTATTCGTACATATAAATACCCCGCCCATCGTGTCCGATCGAGTGTATATGGTAATTTATAGGGACGCCCAATTGTAAATCTTTATATTAACATTGACAAACTTTCATTTAGTTAAACAAATATAAAGCCCATTAATAGCCCATAGTCTAATTTCCACAAGTGTCGTTCTTTTATCCAAACCCCAATTATGGTACAAAGCCCAATTACCCAATTTTAGTAATTAGCCCAACATCATGATTACTTCGTTTTAAATAAGCATAATAATAACTTAGCTACGAGACATTAATATAAAAAGGTTGAACATAACTTACAATGATTAAAAATAGCGTAGCGTTACACGGACAGAATTTCGACTTATACCCTTACAACATTCGCTAACATACCCTTATTATTAGAATTAAAATTAAAATTAAAATTAAAATATAAATTATATATATATATATATCGTATATATGAGAGAGAGATATATTTTCTGTGTTTAAAACTCGGCAGAAAACTGGCTTTATATAGGACCTGACCAGCATTTTCACTCCATGCGACTCGTATGGATTTTGTGCCTCTGGCCATGCGAGTCGCATGGCCACCCTGGATCCAGCCAAATTGGTTTGTTTTCTTCTTGCCGACGTAATATAATAATAATATATAATATAATATATAATTATATATAATTATATATATATTATATTATATTCTTGTGCATAGTAGACTAGATATTTTTGGTCCGTTGCGTCGGGCGTTTCTTCTTGGCTCAGGTCCCGGTTCCGGATTTTCGGACGTCTTCGCGTATTATTTTATATCGTGTACTTTGCGTCTTGTAACTTGTACTCTTGTCATTTTGAGACGTTCCTCATCAATATTTTGAACCTTTTTAGTTGTATCTTGTACTTTTTAGCTCTTTGGACCTTTTTGTCTTCAATTTGTCGAATCTGCCTTTTGTCTTCACTTTTTTAATATTTAAACGAATATTGCTTGTAAATCGAACAATACCAACTAAAATCTTGTCTTTCTTGGGGAATAATGCTATAAAATATATGTTCCTTTTTAGCCTTATCAATATCCCCACACTTGAGCGTTGCTTGTCCTCAAGCAATACAGTCTTGAAATAAAAACATACAAATCACTTCTTTATTCTTCACACTTTATACATCAGTGATTTTGATATGGCGGTATAAACAATGATAGTAACGATGTGGTTAAGGTGGGTGTGTCTTTTATAGTTGCCTCGGGTTTAGGTCCACGACACTGGCAATCAAATAGCCGATTTACTTTCGGTTTCCAAAGCAAAGTGCACATTTGAAAGGCGGTTTACAGTCCCACATGACTATAAAAATTTAGATCCATTAAGGAAATTGGATCTTTATGAAAACATTTGATCTTTTGAAAATTCAAGCTAGATTTTACCCTAGACAAGTTTTCTGATTTGATCCATCATCGGTGTTGCAAAATATGTTTGTGGATCAATATTTTGGCTAAAACTTTTTAGGTTCGTATAATCCACTGCTATCCCGGTATCGGAAAGCACACATCCAGTTTACTTGTTCCGTATATTACCTTTCGGTAAACTACCGTTCGGTTGTAAAGGAAAGCGATGAACAAGAAACTGTTAAGGCAATGTCTTGTGACATGCAGATGATTATGGTCTTTTTAAACGTGTCGGATGCTAGAACTATCCTTGGTAGGAGCGATAGTAAAGATCATCCTATGATTTTTCGGTCTGGCACAAGGTCCTGTCTCCGACCATGCTATGCAACCACCGTTCTTACGGTTGACACCCAATTTAGTTCAGGTGACCTAATGAATTCCAGGTGAATTCCTAGGATTTTACGTTCAATGGTAATGAACGCATTGAAAATGGGTTTTCAGAAAACAAATCGGTTTGTATTTTTGATCAAAATATTTTCTCGTTCAAGCTCGAGTTTAGATATCATTGAATTCCATGAGTTTGAATTCTCAATCTTTAAGGTCAATCTCAAGGATTGAGTAATATCAGGCTTAAAAGCTGATTTTTAATCTTTAAGGAGATTATCCTTTCTGGGGATCTGATTCATTAGTCTTATCCAGCTAATTTGCACGGTGCCTCCCCATTGTACGAGATAAATCCTTCTCATGGTTAGGATAAATCTGACCACTTGGCGACCCTGTTTGATGCTGAGGTCCGTGGATTTCCTGCTGATTTTAGTGATGACTTTTATAGATTTTTCGTCAACCTACAGCTGGTCTGGACGACAACTTCATGACCTAAATCAAGAAGCGCGTGTATTTTTCGGAAGACTTTACTTCCTTTTAAATGATGGAATTGATTCATCGTGTAGATCCATCTCTTCTTTTCTTTTATCGGGTAGAACAGTTTAGTTTAGTCCAAAGCAAAAGTATTTTCAGTTATTTGTTACAGATATATGTGACATATGTTTAAAATAACTTGGTAAATTTTCCCACACTTAGCTTTTATTTTCCTTTTTATCGTCCTCTATTCCATTTTAAATGAATTTTAACATTTTAGTTTGTTTCTCAATTTATGTCCTTTCCGAGGTAACAATAATTTCGGTGTTAAAACCTAGTTTTATCGTTCATAAATATGTATAAACATGATTTGAATTCATTTAATTGAAAATTTTTAAAATTTTTTTACTAGAATTGGGTAGTTAGTATATAAGACTAGGGCTGTTCCTTGTTATCGGAGAGCACTAGATTCTAACACAACTACTGCGTTACTAGCATTTTTAATGATAACCAAGTGTTTAAATCAAAATCTGAAAGAATTTAACCCCTTCCCACACTTAAGATCTTGCAATGCCCTCATTTGCAAGAAATCAGAAACAATTTAAATTATTGAGGGTTATTAGCGTAGAAAAATGATTAAATTTTACCAAAGTTTCAAACATATTGTCGTTTGATTGTTGAATGATAAATGGTGCACGTCATTTGTTCATTCCGTCTTGTTGTTATTTCACATATATTTTGCATCATTGTCGTAAAAAATTACTTGCTTTTGCTGAACTTAATGCCAGTCTTTGAAAACGCGTTGTTTTACCCTGTTTTGTGCATAAAATAGAATACATACAATACAAATATAATCATACATGTAATTTGAAATGGAACTTTGGCATCCCACTTTCAAACTATAAGAAAAATATTAGTACACAATAATAATAGAAATATCAAACATTACATAAATGTAATTAAAATGTTAAGTGTTTAAAATAATAAAAATATAAATTACCAACTTATCTCTACTGATCAGGAGGTGGGTTAGGAGGATAATTAGGATAGGGATCCCAATTCATGTTCGGATCAGGGTTCCATGGCTGTTGATAGGTGAACTGGTATGCTGCGTCATAATCATATAAATCATAGGGTGGTCTCATTTCTGGCTGATGTGCAGGATAGTATGCGGGTCGGGTCGGATAATACATCTCGCCAGGCTGCAACTGGCTTATAATTTGGCGCTGATGATAATCCCATCGGCCATGCTCTCGTTGCCGGGAATGCTCGTAGTCATTCCGACGTTGCCATGCCTCGTACTGCATATGCCTATCATAGTTCGTCATGTATTCATCCTCCATACGAACGCCTAAATCAAGAGCAGTCTCCCGAACAACTCCTATAATGTTGTTCGCCTCTTCCATTTCGTCATCCGAACCTCTTTCTACCTGTCGCTGAGGTCCCTCGTATCGATATACCCGACCACGTCTCATCAATAATACCCTTGCACCGTGATAAAGGTTTGAACTTATAGTTTCACCTTCGTCCTCTATTTCGTTCATTGGACCCCCTTGGTGCTTATCCACACCTAAATACTCTCCAATGAGAGTAATGAAAATACCACCACCTATAATACTCCCCGATTTCATCCCCGAAACTACATTAGCGAGATAATAACCAACACAATAGGGAATGTTAACGAAACTCCTCGGGTCTCTAATACACTTGAGGTAGAACAAATCGTTTACGGTCAATTTCTCTTTATTCTTACCCCTTTGTGTAATTGTGTTTGCTAAGAATCTATGAATCACCCGGAGTTCAGCTCTATCTATATCTAAGTATGTATGATTTCCACTGGCGTGAAATTCATTAAAGTGGGACATACGCCTCCAGACGGCGTTAATATCAAATTCCCTATCTATCCTTTCTCCTTGGGCAATCAGGCTATTACAGTCGGGGCTCAAAAGTTCAGCAGGGGTGTAAATCTGTAAGGCCCTGGCTAAATCTATCATGGACATTCTGTACATGCGTCCACCTAACAGAAATCTAATAAAGCTTCTATCATCTATCCTCCTAACATCACTGTTTAACTTAATAGTACTAAGTAATTCTATACACCATTCCCTATATATGGTTCTACGAATGGAAAATAGGCGCATCCAATCGTTAAACTGAGAATTACCATACCTTTGCACCAATAATTTCCGAATCGGTTCGGCAAGGTCAACTGTTTCCAAAGGTACCCAGTCAATTGCCCTTGGCATTTCAACAACCTTAAAGTAGAGAATGTGCATGTTCTTTTGATAATCTGGATACTCTATTCAACATCGATCAAATCTCAGATTTGGGTGTAACTGATCTTCATTAATGTCTAAGCTCAGAATCATTTGATGTGGAGCGAATTGACGAAACTGATTCATGAATAATTGATCTTGATCGTGATATGGAATATGTTGATCCTCATGTTGTTCTTCTTCTTGTTGCATATGTTGTTCTTGTTCATAAAACATTTCTGGTTCGGGCTCTGGTTGTCTGGACGATGATGCACCGTCCGTATCTGTATTTCTCTGCAAAACACATTAAACACAAAATTTGTGCATCCAAATATGCATTAGTGTTAGCAAAATAATAACTTGAAACAATTATGATGACATGTTCAATTCATAACACATTTTATACACATTTTCTTAACAATAACAATTCTACACTTTTACATACGAAAATGTGTACAATGTTTTATCACATTTAAACTCTTAAACATGTCAACAATAATTATTATAACAATTAAACACTTGTTACATGGCATTCAAATCAAACTAGTGCTCATTTTCATATTTTTGTCAAGTCTACACTTTGTCAAATAAGCATATACGAAAAATGTACATCAAGTTCATAAGCATTTATCTCAAATAACATGCCAAAATAATCACTACTAGCAATTAAACAAGTTTAAAATGGCCTTTACATTAAATTATCCAAGTTCATGAATTTTTTAGACTTAAAAAGTCTACTTTAATTCTCAAAAATATGTTTAGGCTCAAAGTTTGGATCAATTAACTACCTAAACATGTTACACTACTTAATTTAGCAACAATTCATGACAAAAATCGGCCATAATCTGTTTATATCAAAAAGCCCCAAATTGCTCAAGAACACAAACCCTAGATTCTTAAAATTTTGAAGTTTTTAGCTTCAATTCATGTTAAATAGCTTCTATCTAGGATATACATGCATAATATAACAACAATTTAGCTCTAATTACACCTAAATTTAACAAAATCAAAATATAAAATTTCTAGCTCAAGAACACAAAAATTCGAATTTAAAGAGATTAGGGGTGAAATCTTTACCGTTCTCCTGAAGGGGTTGAGACTACTGAATCTAGGCATGATTGTTGTGAAGTCTTGCAAGAAATTTGGTGAAAAATGGCGGATTTTTGAGAGTATTTGGGTGCAAGTTCGTGTATATGTGTGTGTATTGTGAGAAAGAAACAGCTCGACTGAATAAATTGATCCTGGCCAGTTTTTTGTAGCCATGCGAGTCGCATGGTTTTGTGCATACCCCCATGCGAGTCGCATGGGGTGTAATTTCTGGTATATTTTTTTTTTTTTTTTTTTTTTATAATAAACCTTATACTTTTAAAACATAGAATTAAATAAAATTTTAAAAATTTTGTTTCTTTTTAGGACGAGGTCGTTTCGGGAAGATGCCCTAGTCCGTCCCTCGACAAAATTTTAAAATTTTGTCATTTTCAAGCGATTGTTTTAAAAGCTTAGATTTTTGGATTTTTTAATTTTTTTTTTTTTTTTTTTTTTGGCATACTTTAAATCAATAAGATTAAAAATAATGATAATAAAAGTTCTCGTCCCTCCCTCGGGTAAAGCAATTTCGGTTCAAAGACCTAGTCTTCAACTTACGACGAATTTTAAAAAATCATATTTTTAACTTAATGAGATAAAGTAAATTTTTGTTTTTAAATTCACACAACTTAAATATAAAATTCAAAATTTATATTAAAAATTTACACCAAACTTAAAATTTGAAATGCATAAAATTAAAAATTCATATTTTAAAAATTCACACCAGACTTAATTTAAAAATTCATATTATAAATTCACACCAAACTTATATTAATTTTTCAAATATTTACAATTTTAAATATATTGTTTTTACAAAGTTTACAATATTAATTTAAGATTTATATTAATTTTAAAAACATGGTAAAAATAAAATTAAAAAATCTTTTTGGCTTTTTATCCCACTTTAATCAATCAAATATTATCAAAAATATGCGCCCCTCTTTTCGGTAAAGTAATTTCGGTTCCAAGACCTAATTTGACTCATGACGAATTTTTGAAATATTTTGGGTTGATTGATTAAAGATATTTATACCTTAAGAATAAACGTTAAATTTCGCAGTGATGTAATAAATTTTTGAATGATATCAATAATTTCGGTCGCCAAACCTAATTTTATTCAATACCAATTTAATACTTTTTAGCGAACAAATTAGCGTTTATTATCAAAAGGTTAAAAATAAAAATAAAAATAAAAACTGTACAGACATACCTGTGAAATAGATTTCTTAGTTATATGATCTATTCCATTCATAAGATAGTCGGTTTAATTGGTTTTCCATTGCTACATAAGCGTAACCTCGAGCATTCAGTGTCTTTTCTTCTAAACATATGAACGGTCCGTCTCTGCATAAAGTAACAAATTCGGTATTTGAATAGGTTTGATTATTTGAACATTTACCTCCATGTGACCATTTTCCGCATTTGTGACATCGTTCTAGGTGTCGTGCTCTTCTTTTCGCTGCAGATTTTGATTTTCCTTTACCAAATTGTAACTTATTATCTTCGCATCTGGATTCTTTTCTAACTCCGTCCATTCTTCTCTGATTACTGATACTAATTCGCTCGGTAGTATGTCATTATTACGTTTAGTGATCAAAGCGTGTAGCATTAGACCATGGTTTAGTTCACAGGCAGTCTTCATTTTGTAAAAACCTAAAAAAAATAAAAATTCAGAATGGGGGGAGAAGACTAGTTCTTTAGGGTCTGCTAGGGAAAGACCATTCGGGTTCCATTTTCGAGAACTACACGAAAACAGACAATCTAACTCTAACAGAAATACATATTATCCTTTAAAGACTTGATTCTCCCCACACTTAGTTAGCTGTGGTGTCGAAATTGTGATTAACTTCGTTGTCGACTTCCATCGGACCATGTATGTAATGTTTAACTCTGTGACCATTAACTTTAAATTCAATCCCATTTGAATTTATTAATTCTATCGTTCCGTATGGGAAAACTCTTTTGACTATGAATGGTCCAGACCATCTTGATTTCAATTTTCCAGGAAATAGCTTGAATCGTGAATTGAAAAGAAGAACTCTGTCTCCTTCTTTAAATTCTTTTGAACTTCTGATTCTTTTATCATGCCATTTCTTCGTTCTTTCTTTATAGATTAACGAATTTTCGTATGCTTCATGTCTTAATTCTTCTAATTCGTTTAGTTGACTTAATCGTAGACGTCCGGCTTCATGTAAATCAAGATTACATGTCTTCAAAGCCCAAAATGCTTTGTGTTCAATTTCTACTGGAAGATGACATGCTTTTCTATAAACAAGTCTAAAAGGTGTGGTTCCAATTGGAGTTTTGTAGGCTGTTCTAAAAGCCCAGAGTGCATCCTCCAATTTAATGGACCATTCCTTTGGATTTGATCCTACGGTTTTCTCTAGAATACGTTTTAAAGCTCGGTTGGTATTTTCAACTTGTCCACTTGTTTGTGGATGATATGCGGTGGAGATTTTATGAGTTACTCCATATCTTTTAAGAACTTTCTCAAGTTGATTATTACAAAAATGAGTACCCCGATCACTTATTAAAGCTTTCGGTGTTCCAAACCTTGCAAAAAGACGTTTTAAAAAGTTGACTACAACTCGTGCATCGTTAGTTGGGAGAGCTTGTGCTTCCGCCCATTTAGATACATAATCAATGGCTACGAGTATATATAAATTATTATGAGATTTTGGAAATGGACCCATAAAGTCAATACCCCAAATGTCAAATACTTCACATACTTGGATGACATTTTGTGGCATTTCATCACGTTGACTTATTTTTCCGGCCCTTTGACATGCATCACAGGATTTGCAAAGAAGGTGTGCGTCTTTGTAAATTGTAGGCCAATAGAATCCAGCTTCATAAACTTTTCTTGCTGTTAGTTGAGGCCCATAATGCCCTCCTGTTGGTCCTGTGTGACACTGGTTTAAAATTTTACTAGCTTCATCTCCAAATACACATCGGCGTATTATTCCATCGGGACAACTTTTAAACAGATGTGGATCTTCCCAGAAATAGTGTTTTATATCACTGAAGAATTTCTTTCGTCTTTGGTACGATAATCCTTTTTCAAGGAATCCACAAACTAAGTAGTTTGCATAGTCTGCAAACCATGGGATTTCTTTATAATCTATCTTCAATAGATATTCATCAGGAAAGTTGTCTTGTATGGCCGATTCATTTAGAACTTCTAATTCGGGATTTTCAAGACGAGAAAGATGATCAGCGGCGAGATTTTCTGCTCCTCTTTTATCTCGGATTTCAATATCAAACTCTTGTAAGAGTAAGATCCAACGGATTAATCTTGGTTTAGCATCTTGTTTTGAAAATAGGTATCTAAGAGCAGAATGGTCGGTATAGACCACCGTTTTTGCTAGAACGAGATATGATTGAAATTTATCAAAAGCAAAGACAATAGCAAGGAGTTCTTTTTCAGTAGTTGTATAGTTCGTTTGTGCTCCTTGTAATGTCTTACTAGCATAATATATAGGTTGAAATCGTTTTTCAATCCTTTGTCCTAAAACGGCTCCCATTGCAAAATCACTTGCATCGCACATTAGTTCAAATGGTAGATTCCAATTTGGTGTTATCATGATCGGCGCATTAGTGAGTTTTTCTTTAAGAATATTAAAAGATTTGATACATTCATCTGAAAAGATGAATGGCGCATCCTTTTCTAGGAGTTTATTCATAGGAGTGGCAATTTTAGAAAAATCTTTTATGAAACGTCGGTAAAAACCGGCATGCCCTAGAAAACTCCTAACTCCTCTAACATTTGTGGGATGTGGAAGTTTAGCAATTACATCTACTTTAGCTCTATCCACTTCAATTCCTTCTTTTGAAATTTTATGTCCAAGAACGATGCCTTCTTTAACCATGAAATGGCATTTCTCCCAATTAAGTACTAGATTTGATTTTTCGCATCTAATTAGCATTCGTTCCAGATTAACTAGACATGATTTAAATGTATCACCGAAGACTGAAAAGTCATCCATGAATACTTCCATGCATTCTTCTATCATGTCGTGAAAAATCGCCATCATACACCTTTGAAAGGTTGCAGGGGCGTTGCAAAGTCCAAATGGCATTCTTTTGTAAGCAAAAGTACCATAAGGGCACGTGAATGTGGTTTTCTCTTGATCTTCGGGTGCTATTGGAATTTGAAAATATCCGGAAAATCCATCTAGAAAACAATAGTAACTATTTCCAGCTAATCTTTCCAACATTTGATCTATGAAAGGTAAGGGAAAGTGATCTTTTCTGGTGGCGTCATTTAATTTTCTATAATCAATACATACACGCCATCCTGTTACAGTCCTAGTAGGAATAAGCTCATTTTTCTCATTTGTAATGACAGTCATACCACCCTTCTTAGGTACGCATTGAACTGGGCTTACCCATGGACTATCAGAGATTGGATAAATTAAACCTGCATCTAGCAGTTTAATAATCTCTTTCTTAACTACATCTTGCATATTAGGATTTAGTCTTCGTTGACGTTGCACATACGTTTTATGACCTTCTTCCATAAGGATTTTATGTGTGCAATACGAAGGACTTATTCCTTTAATATCATGAATCTTCCATGCAATGGCTGGTTTATGAGCTTTCAACACAGAAATGAGTTGTGATTTTTCATTTTCAGTAAGAGAAGACGATATTATTACAGGTAATTCAGATTCACCATGTAAATAAGCGTATTCCAAATGGTTTGGAAGTGGCTTTAACTCTAATTTCGGAGGTTCTTCTATCGATGATTTATATCGATATCTGTCTTCTTCTTTTAGCATTTGAATTTCTTCTGTTGTTGGTTCATATCCATTAGCTATAAGTGTAGCTAACATTTCAGCTTCATCAATTGGTTCATTACCTTCTCCTAAAGAACATTCTCCTGTTCCTTGTAATTCTGGAAATTCTTCTAATAATTCTGCATGTGCATCTATAGTTTGAATATAATAACATGTATCATCTGCAGATTGTGGTTGTTGCATTGCTCTATCAACTGAAAAGGTAACACTCTCATCCTCTATACTTAGGGTCAGTTTCTTACCGAACACGTCTATCATTGCTTTAGCCGTGTTTAAGAATGGTCTTCCTAATATGAGAGGAACTTGAGAATCTTCTTCCATGTCCAAAACAACAAAATCTACTGGAAATACTAAAGTACCAACTTTAACTAGCATGTTCTCCATTATCCCTCTAGGATATTTTATTGATCTATCGGCTAGTTGTATGCTTATTCTGGTTGGTTTCAATTCTCCAAGGTCTAGTTTAGCGTATAGTGAATACGGCATTAGATTTATACTAGCACCTAAGTCTGCCAATGCTTCTATTGAACTAAGACTACCCAGAAAACATGGAATTGTGAAACTTCCTGGATCAGATAGTTTTTCTGGTATCTTATTCAACAGCACTGCTGAACAATTAGCATTCATAGTAACTGATAATGCTAAAAACGAACATATATTTCATAGCATTATTCCTCAAGAAAGACAAGCTTTTAGTTGCAATTGTTCTATTTACAAGTGATATTCGTTTAAATAATAAAAGGTGAAGACAAAAGACAGATTCGACGAATTGAAGACGCAAACGACCAAAAAGCTCAAAAGAACAAAAGACAATCAAAAAGGTTCCAATTATTGATAAGAAACGTCTCGAAATCACAAGAGTACAAGATTCAAAACGCAAAGTACAAGATATTAAATTGTACGCGAGGACGTTCGAAAATCCGGAACCGGGACCAGAGTCAATTCTTAACGCTCGACGCAACGGACTAAAAATTACAAGTTAACTATATATATAAATATAATATAATATATAATTAATTATATTAATTATATATATATTATATATATATATTTAAAACCGTCGGCAGCAGGAAACTCCAAGGGTGTAAAATGTAAATACCTCTCCGCGACTCGCGGAGTTTTAAGGGTATTTGGCCGCGAGTCGCGGAGCCCCAAAAATCAAGTCTGGCTATAAATCAACCCGAATTCTGATCAAAATTATCATCATTTTTTCTTCTCATTCATACGAAGTAATATATATTTATATTTATAATTTATATTTTAATTTTAATTCTAATAATAAGGGTATGTTAGCGAATGTTGTAAGGGTGTAACTCGAAATTCTGTCCGTGTAACGCTACGCTATTTTTAATCATTGTAAGTTATGTTCAACCTTTTTATATTAATGTCTCGTAGCTAAGTTATTATTATGCTTGTTTAAAACGAAGTAATCATGATGTTAGGCTAATTATTAAAATTGGATAATTGGGCTTTGTACCATAATTGGGGTTTGAACAAAAGAACGACACTTGTGGAAACTAGACTATGGGCTATTAATGGGCTTTATATTTGTTTAACTAAATGAAAGTTTGTTAATGTTAATATAAAGATTTACAATTGGGCGTCCCTATAAACTACCATATACACTCAATCGGATACGATGGGCGGGGTATTTATATGTACGAATAATCGTTCATTTAACCGGACACGGGAATGGATTAATAGCCACTAGAATAATTAAAACAGGGGTGAAATTACATTCAAGGGTAATTGGTGTAATTGTTAACAAAGTAGTAAAACCTTGGTTTACACGCAGTCGATAACCTGGTGTATTCATTAAACAAAGTATTAAAACCTTGTTACAATTCGAATCCCCAATTAGTTGGAATATTTATCTTCGGGTATAATAATAATTTGACAAGGACACTTGCAATTTATATTTATGACTGATGGACTGTTATGGACAAAAACCAGACGGACATATTGAATAATCCAGGACAAAGGACAATTAACCCATGGGCATAAAACTAAAATCAACACGTCAAACATCATGATTACGGAAGTTTAAATAAGCATAATTCTTTTATTTCATATTTAATTTCCTTTATTTTATATTTAATTGCACTTCTAATTATCGCACTTTTATTTATTGTTATTTTATCGCACTTTTATTTATCGTACTTTTTAATTATCGCAATTTAATTTTATCGCACTTTTATTATTCGCAATTTCATTATCGTTATTTACTTTACGCTTTAATTTAAGTCTTGTATTTTATATTTTACATTAGGTTTTAACTGCGACTAAAGTTTTAAAATCGACAAACCGGTCATTAAACGGTAAAAACCCCCTTTATAATAATAATATTACTTATATATATATATTTGTATTTTTATAAAAGTAAACTAATATAGCGTTGAGCTTTGTTTAAAGATTTCCCTGTGGAACGAACCGGACTTACTAAAAACTACACTACTGTACGATTAGGTACACTGCCTATAAGTGTTGTAGCAAGGTTTAAGTATATCCATTCTATAAATAAATAAATATCTTGTGTAAAATTGTATCGTATTTAATAGTATTTCCTGCTAAAATTATAAACTATTTTATATACACCTCGTTCGACATCAAGTATTTTTGGCGCCGCTGCCGGGGAACATCTTAAAAGCCGGAAGCGCAACGCTAATTAAAAAAAAAAAAAAAAAAAAACAAGATTTTTTATCTACTTTTATTAAAAGTCATTTTTGTAAAATTACGTTTTAAAAAATTCGAAAAATATAAAAAGAAAAACAAAAATATTAGTATTTTTAGGATTTTGTTAAATATTTAAGTTTTATAAGTTTCTTTATTTTTATTTTAGTTTATAAAAATATAAGTTTTAATTTTAATATCTTTTAATTATTTAAAAAACAGAAAACAAAATAAAAAAAAAAAATAATAAGAAAAACGCGTAAAAAGACAAAGCTGTCAACTGAATTCCTGAACCCCGCGACTTGCGGGGTTTTCCTCTTTATTTGCCGCGACTCGCGGAGACCCTCTGACACACGGACAAAAAACCCTAATCACGGGTTATTTTTAATTATTATTATTATTAAAACCTAATTTGTATTATTATTATTATTAGTTTTAATTTTAATTTTACTTTTTATTTAATTTAATGTATTTAGTATAAATAAGTTTATTAAAATTGTAAAATTTGTAGTTTTATTAAATAAATAATATAAAAATAATATTTTTATAAAAATTGTACTTTTTACAACTTTTTGTATATTTTTATATTTTGTCCCTTTTTAATCGTTGTAGCATAATATTTGTATTTTTTAGCTCATATTTAATTTTAAACTTAGTTTTTGCTATAGTTATTTTTACTCCTAGATTTTTAGGCTTTGCCGTAGAATTCATTAAGTGCTTTTTCTTTAGACTAAGATTTAGGTGCTTTAGAATTTTGCGACGCCTTTTTAAGTTTTAGTTTCTTTTTAAGTTATTTCCATTTGGGATTTAGTTTTTCCTGTAAGCTTTAATATTTTTAGACACCTTTTACTATGTATCAATTATCATTCCAATTAGTAATTTCAATTTGCGATTATAATTTTAAGTTAGTTGTAGTAATAAGGTTAAATTAGTTAAGTATTTTTAAGTTTTTATAAGTTTCTTTTATTTTTCCGTCACCTTTTATTTTTCAACCATTTTTTTTTTTTTTTTCTTTTTCGACCTTTTTCGACGAACTCTCTTTTTCTCTCTTATTTCTCGCTATTCTAGTTTTTAGGACTTAGAATTTTATTCTACTTCTTATCTAAATTTATTAAAATTACGAAAATTTATTTTAAGTGGTTAAATTAATAGACATCAAAATTTTCTGGTTCGTAGTAATAGTTGGATTTGTACGTGGACCGGGTTATTGGAGCCAAACAGTCCTCAATTATATTGAGACCAAACGAATCCTGCCCCTCTGCTGCATCTTTTGGCTATTCGAAACGTGGGCAAAATCAGAAAAGTCTATTGATTGGATAACTTATTATAATTTTTCTTTCCTTTTAAAAACTAATAGGATATTCAGTGAATGCACCGAGCAAGACGTTCATCACCTTTTGTACGTTCACCACCTGTAACTCGATCAAGACATCGTTTAACAAATATAACCGCCGTTGATTTTTCTTTAGAATCGTCATCCAGTCGACCAAGTACTTCAGTTCAAATTTCCGATAATCCATTTTTTGAACCCAACCTCACAATTGAGAATCCAGAAAATATTCAGGAACGGTTCATAGATCCTGAACCATTAAACTTTCTTCCGGAACCACCAATCATTCAAACAGAGATTGTTGAGGAACGAACTATTAAATCAGAATCATCTAGTGATACCGATTCAACAAATTCAATTATGGAGAATCTGGAACCTTTAAGTATGGAAGACCGAATGAGAGCTAAACGCACTGGCCAAGGTCACGCAATTACTCATCCAGACATTAATGCGCCAGATTATGAAATCAAAGGACAAATTCTACACATGGTGACTAATCAATGCCAATTTAGTGGTGCGCCGAAGGAAGATCCAAATGAACATCTACGTACCTTTAATAGGATCTGCACACTATTTAAAATCCGAGAAGTGGAGGATGAACAAATATATCTCATGTTATTTCCCTGGACTTTAAAGGGAGAAGCCAAAGATTGGTTGGAATCGTTACCTGAAGGAGCGATCGATACATGGGATGTTTTAATTGACAAATTTCTTAAACAATTCTTTCCTGCATCTAAAGCAGTAAGACTTCAAGCAGAAATTGTTACGTTCACACAGAAGCCAAATGAAACTCTATATGAGGCGTGGACAAGATATGGAAAGTTGTTAAGAGGATGTCCGCAACATGGTTTAGACACCTGTCAAATAGTACAAATATTCTACCAAGGATGCGACATCACTACAAGAAAAGACATAGATATAGCAGCTGGTGGTTCGATTATGAAAAAAATCGAAACTGATGCTTACAAAATTATTGATAATACTGCTTCCCACTCACATGAGTGGCACCAAGAAAAAGATATCATTAGATCATCTAAAGCAGCTAGAGCCGATTCTAGCCATGACTTAGATTCCATTTCCGCAAAGATAGATGCTGTGGAGAGACGAATGGAAAAGATGACTAAGGATATTCACTCAATACGAATTAGTTGTGAGCAGTGTGGAGGACCACATTTGACAAAAGATTGTCTCAGTATTGAATTAACAATGGAACAAAGAGAGAATATTTCATACATAAACCAAAGGCCTGGAAATAATTATCAGAATAATTATCAACCGCCAAGACCGATTTACAATCAAAACCAGAATTATAACCGAAATATTCCATACAACAACCAACAAGGTCCTAGCAATCAACAAGTATCCAATAATACTTACAATCAGCAAAGACCGAATTTTCAAAACAAACCACCACAACAAACCGATGATAAAAAGCCAAATTTAGAAGATATGATGACGAAGCTAGTTGAAACTCAAACGCAGTTTTTCACATCTCAAAAACAAACCAATGAACAAAATGCTCAAGCATTTAGAAATCAACAAGCTTCTATTCAAAATCTGGAACAAGAAGTGAGTAACCTAGCAAGGTTAATAGGTGAAAGAAAACCGGGAAGTTTACCTAGTGATACAAATGCTAACCCCCGGAATGAAACAGCTAAAGCTATTACCACAAGAAGTGGTACAACACTTAAACCACCTGAAATACCTGTAACTTCTGATGAAACTATTCCTACTACACAAGAACCACAACCTGATCAAGATAAGGAAAAAGAACCGGTAGTTGAAAAGGTTAATGAAGATAACACAGTTAAGGATAAACCTTATGTTAAACCATACCAACCACCACTTCCTTATCCGAGTAAAATGAAGAAGGAAAAACTTGAAGCCGAGCAATCCAAATTCTTGGATATGTTTAAACAGATAAATGTAAATCTTCCTTTCATTGACGTAATTTCAGGAATGCCAAGGTATGCTAAATTCTTGAAAGATCTAATCACGAATAGAAAGAAAATGGAAGAACTCTCGGCTGTAACTATGAATGCTAATTGTTCAGCAGTGCTATTGAATAAGATACCAGAAAAACTATCTGATCCAGGAAGTTTCACAATTCCATGTTTTCTGGGTAGTCTTAGTTCAATAGAAGCATTGGCAGACTTAGGTGCTAGTATAAATCTAATGCCGTATTCACTATACGCTAAACTAGACCTTGGAGAATTGAAACCAACCAGAATAAGCATACAACTAGCCGATAGATCAATAAAATATCCTAGAGGGATAATGGAGAACATGCTAGTTAAAGTTGGTACTTTAGTATTTCCAGTAGATTTTGTTGTTTTAGACATGGAAGAAGATTCTCAAGTTCCTCTCATATTAGGAAGACCATTCTTAAACACGGCTAAAGCAATGATAGACGTGTTCGGTAAGAAACTGACCCTAAGTATAGAGGATGAGAGTGTTACCTTTTCAGTTGATAGAGCAATGCAACAACCACAATCTGCAGATGATACATGTTATTATATTCAAACTATAGATGCACATGCAGAATTATTAGAAGAATTTCCAGAATTACAAGGAACAGGAGAATGTTCTTTAGGAGAAGGAAATGAACCAATTGATGAAGCTGAAATGTTAGCTACACTTATAGCTAATGGATATGAACCAACAACAGAAGAAATTCAAATGCTAAAAGAAGAAGACAGATATCGATATAAATCATCGATAGAAGAACCTCCGAAATTAGAGTTAAAGCCACTTCCAAACCATTTGGAATACGCTTATTTACATGGTGAATCTGAATTACCTGTAATAATATCGTCTTCTCTTACTGAAAATGAAAAATCACAACTCATTTCTGTGTTGAAAGCTCATAAACCAGCCATTGCATGGAAGATTCATGATATTAAAGGAATAAGTCCTTCGTATTGCACACATAAAATCCTTATGGAAGAAGGTCATAAAACGTATGTGCAACGCCAACGAAGACTAAATCCTAATATGCAAGATGTAGTTAAGAAAGAAATTATTAAACTGCTAGATGCAGGTTTGATATATCCAATTTCTGATAGCCCATGGGTAAGCCCAGTTCAATGCGTGCCGAAGAAGGGTGGCATGACTGTTATTACAAATGAGAAAAATGAGCTTATTCCTACTAGGACTGTAACAGGATGGCGTGTATGTATTGATTATAGAAAATTAAATGACGCCACCAGAAAAGATCACTTTCCCTTACCTTTCATAGATCAAATGTTGGAAAGATTAGCCGGAAATAGTTACTATTGTTTTCTAGATGGATTTTCCGGATATTTTCAAATTCCAATAGCACCCGAGGACCAAGAGAAAACCACATTCACGTGCCCTTATGGTACTTTTGCTTACAAAAGAATGCCATTTGGACTTTGTAACGCCCCTGCAACCTTTCAAAGGTGTATGATGGCGATTTTTCATGACATGATAGAAGAATGCATGGAAGTATTCATGGATGACTTTTCAGTCTTCGGTGATACATTTAAATCATGTCTAGTTAATCTGGAACGAATGCTAATTAGATGCGAAAAATCAAATCTAGTACTTAATTGGGAGAAATGCCATTTCATGGTTAAAGAAGGCATCGTTCTTGGACATAAAATTTCAAAAGAAGGAATTGAAGTGGATAGAGCTAAAGTAGATGTAATTGCTAAACTTCCACATCCCACCAATGTTAGAGGAGTTAGGAGTTTTCTAGGGCATGCCGGTTTTTACCGACGTTTCATAAAAGATTTTTCTAAAATTGCCACTCCTATGAATAAACTCCTAGAAAAGGATGCGCCATTCATCTTTTCAGATGAATGTATCAAATCTTTTAATATTCTTAAAGAAAAACTCACTAATGCACCAATCATGATAACACCAAATTGGAATCTACCATTTGAACTAATGTGCGATGCAAGTGATTTTGCAATGGGAGCCGTTTTAGGACAAAGGATTGAAAAACGATTTCAACCTATATATTATGCTAGTAAGACATTACAAGGAGCACAAACGAACTATACAACTACTGAAAAAGAACTCCTTGCTATTGTCTTTGCTTTTGACAAATTTCGATCATATCTCGTTCTAGCAAAAACGGTGGTCTATACCGACCATTCTGCTCTTAGATACCTATTTTCAAAACAAGATGCTAAACCAAGATTAATCCGATGGATCTTACTCTTACAAGAGTTTGATATTGAAATCCGAGATAAAAGAGGAGCAGAAAATCTCGCCGCTGATCATCTTTCTCGTCTTGAAAATCCCGAATTAGAAGTTCTGAATGAATCGGCCATACAAGACAACTTTCCTGATGAATATCTATTGAAGATAGATTATAAAGAAATCCCATGGTTTGCAGACTATGCAAACTACTTAGTTTGTGGATTCCTTGAAAAAGGATTATCGTACCAAAGACGAAAGAAATTCTTCAGTGATATAAAACACTATTTCTGGGAAGATCCACATCTGTTTAAAAGTTGTCCCGATGGAATAATACGCCGATGTGTATTTGGAAATGAAGCTAGTAAAATTTTAAACCATTGTCACACAGGACCAACAGGAGGGCATTATGGGCCTCAACTAACAGCAAGAAAAGTTTTTGAAGCTGGATTCTATTGGCCTACAATTTACAAAGACGCACACCTTCTTTGCAAATCCTGTGATGCATGTCAAAGGGCCGGAAAAATAAGTCAACGTGATGAAATGCCACAAAATGTCATCCAAGTATGTGAAGTATTTGACATTTGGGGTATTGACTTTATGGGTCCATTTCCAAAATCTCATAATAATCTATATATACTCGTAGCCATTGATTATGTATCTAAATGGGCGGAAGCACAAGCTCTCCCAACTAACGATGCACGAGTTGTAGTCAACTTTTTAAAACGTCTTTTTGCAAGGTTTGGAACACCGAAAGCTTTAATAAGTGATCGGGGTACTCATTTCTGTAATAATCAACTTGAGAAAGTTCTTAAAAGATATGGAGTAACTCATAAAATCTCCACCGCATATCATCCACAAACAAGTGGACAAGTTAAAAATACCAACCGAGCTTTAAAACGTATTCTAGAGAAAACCGTAGGATCAAATCCGAAGGAATGGTCCATTAAATTGGAGGATGCACTCTGGGCTTTTAGAACAGCCTACAAAACTCCAATTGGAACCACACCTTTTAGACTTGTTTATGGAAAAGCGTGTCATCTTCCAGTAGAAATTGAACACAAAGCATTTTGGGCTTTGAAGACATGTAATCTTGATTTACATGAAGCCGGACGTCTACGATTAAGTCAACTAAACGAATTAGAAGAATTAAGACATGAAGCATACGAAAATTCGTTAATCTATAAAGAAAGAACGAAGAAATGGCATGATAAAAGAATCAGAAGATCAAAAGAATTTAAAGAAGGAGACAGAGTTCTTCTTTTCAATTCACGATTCAAGCTATTTCCTGGAAAATTGAAATCAAGATGGTCTGGACCATTCATAGTAAAAAGAGTTTTCCCATACGGAACGATAGAATTGATAAATTCAAATGGGATTGAATTTAAAGTTAATGGTCACAGAGTTAAACATTACATACATGGTCCGATGGAAGTCGACAACGAAGTTAATCACAATTTCGACACCACAGCTAACTAAGTGTGGGGAGAATCAAGTCTGTAAAGGATAATATGTATTTCTGTTAGAGTTAGATTGTCTGTTTTCGTGTAGTTCTCGAAAATGGAACACGTATGGTCTTTCCCTAGCAGACCCTAAAGAACTAGTCTTCTTCCCCCATTCTGAATTTTTATTTTTTTTTAGGTTTTTACAAAATGAAGACTGCCTGTGAACTAAACCATGGTCTAATGCTACACGCTTTGATCACTAAAAGAAATAATGACATACTACCGAGTGAAATAGTATCAGTAATCAGAGAAAGAATGGACGGAGTTAGAAAAGGATCCAGATGCGAAGATAATAAGTTACAATTTGGTAAAGGAAAATCAAAATCCGCAGCGAAAAGAAGAGCACGACACCTAGAAAAATGTCACAAATGCGGAAAATGGTCACATGGAGGTAAATGTTCAAATAATCAAACCTATTCAAATACCGAATTTGTTACTTTATGCAGAGACGGACCGTTCATATGTTTAGAAGAAAAGACAATGAATGCTCGAGGTTACGCCTATGCAGCCATGGAAAACCAATTAAACCGACTATCTTATGAATATAATAGATCATATAACTAAGAAATCTATTTCACAGGTATGTCTGTACAGTTTTTATTTTTATTTTTATTTTTAACCTTTTGATAATAAACGCTAATTTGTTCGCTAAAAAGTATTAAATTGGTATTAAATAAAATTAGGTTTGGCGACCGAAATTATTGATATCGTTCAAAAATTTATTACATCACTGCGAAATTTAACGTTTATTCTTAAGGTATAAATATCTTTAATCAATCAACCCAAAATATTTCAAAAATTCGTCATGAGTTAAATTAGGTCTTGGAACCGAAATTACTTTACCGAAAAGAGGGGCGCATATTTTTGATAATATTTGATTGATTAAAGTGGGATAAAAAGACAAAAAGATTTTTAATTTTATTTTTACCATGTTTTTAAAATTAATATTTAAATCTTAAATTAATATTGTAAACTTTGTAAAAACAATATATTTAAAATTGTAAATATTTGAAAAATTAATATAAGTTTGGTATGAATTTATGAATTTTTAAATTAAGTTTGGTGTGAATTTTTAATTTTTAAAATATGAAATTTTAATTTTATGCATTTCAAATTTTAAGTTTGGTGTGAATTTTTAATTTTTTAATTTTTAATTTTGAATTTTATATTTAAGTTGTGTGAATTTAAAAACGAAAATTTACTTTATCTCATTAAGTTAAGAATATGATTTTTAAAATTCGTCGTAAGTTGAAGACTAGGTCTTTGAACCGAAATTGCTTTACCCGAGGGAGGGACGAGAACTTTTATTATCATTATTTTTAATCTTATTGATTTAAAGTATGCCAAAAACATTAAAAAACCCAAAAATCTTAGCTTTTAAAACAATCGCTACAAAAAGACAAATTTTAAAATTTTGTCGAGGGACGGACTAGAACATCGATCCGAAACGACCTCGTCCTAAATAACAAGGGAAACAAAATTTTAAAATTAATTTCTTAATTGTTTTATAAGTTTAGTTTTTTTAAAAAAAAAAAAAAAAAAAAAAAAAAAAAAAAGTAACTCCGCGACTCGCGGAGTTTGCAGTGCAAACCTCCGCGACTCGCGGAGGGTCCAAAACCCAGAAAAAAAATAAAAGAGCTGCTCGATCAGTACACTCAACCCACACAAAAACACACATACAGCTCGAAAAAGAGCTCGAAAAAACCCGAAAATCACCCCCAAAAATCTCAATTTTTAACCGTTAATCACCAAATTTTTTGCTAAAATCATGTTGAGAAGGATGATATCTAAGAACTACTCAAGAAAAACGGTAAATTTCTACACCTAAACACCATTTAATTCGAATTTTAGTGTTCTTGAGCTATTTTTCCCCAATTTGATTTTGATGCTTTTTAGTGTAATTAGACTTAAATTGTTTATGTATTATGCTTGTATAACCTAGATTGATGCTGATTAACATGATTAGAAGCCTTAAACTTCAAATTTTGAATAATCTAGGGTTTGTGTTCTTGAGCAATTTGGGGCTTTTTGATATAAACAGGTTATGGCCGATTTTTGTCATGAATTGTTGCTAAATTGAGTAGTGTAACATGTCTAGGTAGTTAAATGATCCAAACTTTGAGCCTAAACATGATTTTGAGAATTAAAGTGGACTTTTTCAAGTCCAAAATTCATGAACTTGATTTTTGAAAGATAATGCCATTTGAGACTTGTTTATTTGCTAGTAATGATTATTTTGACATGTTATTTGAGTTGAATGCTTATGAACTTGGCGAAAATTTTCGTATATGCTTATTTGAAAAAGTGTAGATTTGATAAAAATGTGAAAATAAGCTTAAGTTTGATATAAATTGATAATGTCATTGTAATTATTTTGATTGATGATTTTGCTGACACTAATGCATATTTGGATGCACAAAATTTGTGTTTGATGTGTTTTGCAGAATGAAAGGGGTGAATCTTCATCCCAAGCCCGTCATGCTCCTGCTGAGAACTTGGAACAACAGGAGGTAGATAACTACTACAAGCAGGATGTACCTCATCCAGTCATGACCTTTTCAGATATGCACTTGGAACAGTTGCACCCGAACCTGAGATTTGACAGACTTTGGATAGATTATCCAAAATATCAACGGGGTTTGCATACTCTTCATTCCAAGGTTGTTGAGGTACCAAGGGTCATAGAATGGGGACCCTTGGAAGCTGTAGAATTGGCCGGGCCAATTAGGGAATTACTGGTACAGAGGTATGGTAATTCTTATTTTAATGACTGGATATGTTTATTCACCATACGCAGACCTGTATATAAAGTATGGTGTGAAGAGTTGTTATGTAGTATAGAGTTGAATGATCGGGTAGCTAGTTTAACCGATCGTTCTTTTATTAGATTTTTGTTAGGCGGTTCGATGCGCCACATGTCTTTACTGGACATGGCTCAGGCTTTACGTATATATACGCCTGAGGAATTAGCGTCTGCCGATTGTAGAGGATTGATACTAAACGGTAGGAAAATAGATGAGAATTTTGATACACACGGTGTGTGGAGTCAAATGACAAGCCACCACCGTTTCAAAGGGGGAAACTACTCTTATTTGGATATAGATAGATCCGAATTAAGAGTAATACATAGGTTTTTAGCTAATTCGATTACACAAAGGGGTAAAAACAAAGAAAAGGTAAATGAACAAGATTTGTTTTACCATATGTGTATTCGAGACCCACACAGCGCTGTAAGTATACCATA
The DNA here is from genome assembly GCF_046630445.1 of Rutidosis leptorrhynchoides. Classification (NCBI taxonomy): domain Eukaryota; kingdom Viridiplantae; phylum Streptophyta; class Magnoliopsida; order Asterales; family Asteraceae; genus Rutidosis; species Rutidosis leptorrhynchoides. The sequence goes on from NC_092336.1 coordinate 630,430,639, forward strand.
TTGTGTGGGTTATTATTTATCAGCTATGGTTCGAGGGATGCGTCCACATAGCATAATAGGAGGTGGTATTTTTATTACTTTGATTGGTGAATATCTCGGTGTGGATATAAGTCGGGGGGGATTATTAGAAGAAGAGCCGGAACCCCGCGACACTATAGGTTTAAATGTATACCATGGTGCGAAAGTTTTGAAGCGGCGAAATAACGCCGCAGTACGATACAATGGTAGACATCCACAGGTAGAGAGAAACCAGGAACAAGGTAATGTAGGAGGGGGGAACCAGATGCAAGAAATGCATAGGTTTATAGCTTCTCAGGAATACGAAAATGCTAGACAGAGAGCATTTGAAGATTGGCAAGTTCATCAGAACCAGATCATAGCGCATTGCCAACATATAGGTAGAAACTATATTCCTACTCCGAAACCCGTCTTCCCTCCTTGGTCGATAGAGATGCAGCCACCATATCCTACGTATGACCCTGCCGAAGCATTCTATAGCACTTATGGTTATGCGTGGAACCCCTATTGGTACCAATATCATCCTTAGTTTACTTATTTTGTTTTATTATTTTGTAATTTGTAATTATTGATATATTTAATATTTTTGTTAATATTGTAATCATTTTTATAATTATCTAACTTTTATTCTTAGATTTTAATAATTTTTGAATGTGGGGTAATAAACCAAACTTCAAAAATATGTATATATGTTTGCAGTTTATCTTATGTACACAACAGGGTAAAACAACGCATTTTCAAAGACTGGCATTAAGTTCAGCAAAAGCAACTAATTTTGACGACAATGATGCAAAATATACGTGAAATAACAACAAGACGGAATGAACAAATGATGTGCACCATTTATCATTCAGCAAACAAACGCCAATATATTTGGAAACTTTGGTAAAAATTTAATCATTTTCACACAAATCACCCTCAATAATTTAAATTGTTACTGATTTCTTGCAAATGAGGGCATTGCAAGATCTTAAGTGTGGGAAGGGATTAAATTCTTTCGGATTTTAAAATTTTTATATTAAACACTTGGTTACCATTAAAATACTAGTAAAGCAGTAGTTGTATTAGAATCTAGTGCTCTCTGATAAAAAAGAACAGCACTAGTCTTATATACTGACTACCCAATTCTAGTAAAATTTTTCAATTAAATGAATTCAAATCATGTTTATACATATTTATGAACGATAAAACTAGGTTTTAACACCGAAATTATTGTTACCTCGGAAAGGACATAAATTGAGAAACAAACTAAAATGTTAAAATTCATTTAAATTGGAATAGAGGACGATAAAAAGAAAAATAAAAAGCCAAGTGTGGGAAAATTTACCAAGTTATTTTAAACATATGTCACATATATTTGTAACAAATAACTGAAAATACTTTTGCTTTGAACTAAACTAAACTGTTTTACCCGATGAAAGAAAAGAAGAGATGGATCTACACGATGAATCAATTCCATCATTAAAAGGAAGTAAAGTCTTCCGAAAAAGACACGCGCTTCTTGATTCAGGTCATGAAGTTGTCGTTCAGACCAGCTGTAGGTTGACGAAAAATCTAGAAAAGTCATCACTAAAATCAGCAGGAAATCCACGGACCTCAGCATTAAACAGGGTCGCCAAGTGGTCAGATTTATCCTAACCATGAGAAGGATTTATCTCGTACAATGGGGAGGCACCGTGCAAATTAGCTGGATAAGACTAATGAATCAGATCCCCAGAAAGGATAATCTCCTTAAAGATTAAAAATCATCTTTTAAGACTGATATTACTCAATCCTAGAGATTGACCTTAAAGATTGAGAATTACAAACTCATGGAATTCAATGATATCTAAACTCGAGCTTGAACGAGAAAATATTTTGATCAAAATTATAAACCGATTTGTTTTCTGAAAACCCTATTTTCAATGCGTTCATTACCATTGAACGTAAAATCCTAGGAATTCACCTGGAATTCATTAGGTCACCTGAACTAAATCGGGTGTCAACCGTAAGAACGGTGGTTGCATAGCATGGTCAAAGACAGGACCTTGTGCCAGACCGACAAATTATAAGGGTGAGCTTTACTATTGCTCCTACCAAGGATAGTAATTGCGTCCGACACGTTATAGACCATAATCAAAAGCATGTCACGGGACATTGCCTTAAACAGTTGCTTGTTCAACGCTTTCCTTTACAACCGGACGGTAGTTTGCCGAAAGGTAATATACGGAACAAGTAAACTGGACGTGTTGCTTTCCAAATACAAGGTTAGCAAGTGGGTGACACAAAACCGCAAGTTTTGAGCTAAAATTTTCAAATCTGAAACCCACCAAACCCACAAAAATATTTTGCAAACACCGGTAAAGGGTTATTCCGGAAAACTTATCTAGGGTAAAAACTAGATTTCAAAAGATCAAATGTTTTCATAAAGATCCAATTTCCTTAATGGATCTAAATTTTTATAGTCATGTGGGACTGTAAACCATATCGTTACTACCATTGTTTATACCGCCATATAGAAATCACTGATGTACAAAGTGTGAAGAATAAAGAAGTGATTCTAGTATTTCAAGACAATATTGCTTGAGGACAAGCAACGCTCAAGTGTGGGAATATTTGATAATGCTAAAAACGAACATATATTTCATAGCATTATTCCTCAAGAAAGACAAGCTTTTAGTTGCAATTGTTCTATTTACAAGTGATATTCGTTTAAATAATAAAAGGTGAAGACAAAAGACAGATTCGACGAATTGAAGACGCAAACGACCAAAAAGCTCAAAAGAACAAAAGACAATCAAAAAGGTTCCAATTATTGATAAGAAACGTCTCGAAATCACAAGAGTACAAGATTCAAAACGCAAAGTACAAGATATTAAATTGTACGCGAGGACGTTCGAAAATCCGGAACCGGGACCAGAGTCAATTCTTAACGCTCGACGCAACGGACTAAAAATTACAAGTTAACTATATATATAAATATAATATAATATATAATTAATTATATTAATTATATATATATTATATATATATATTTAAAACCGTCGGCAGCAGGAAACTCCAAGGGTGTAAAATGTAAATACCTCTCCGCGACTCGCGGAGTTTTAAGGGTATTTGGCCGCGAGTCGCGGAGCCCCAAAAATCAAGTCTGGCTATAAATCAACCCGAATTCTGATCAAAATTATCATCATTTTTTCTTCTCATTCATACGAAGTAATATATATTTATATTTATAATTTATATTTTAATTTTAATTCTAATAATAAGGGTATGTTAGCGAATGTTGTAAGGGTGTAAGTCGAAATTCTGTCCGTGTAACGCTACGCTATTTTTAATCATTGTAAGTTATGTTCAACCTTTTTATATTAATGTCTCGTAGCTAAGTTATTATTATGCTTGTTTAAAACGAAGTAATCATGATGTTAGGCTAATTATTAAAATTGGGTAATTGGGCTTTGTACCATAATTGGGGTTTGAACAAAAGAACGACACTTGTGGAAACTAGACTATGGGCTATTAATGGGCTTTATATTTGTTTAACTAAATGAAAGTTTGTTAATGTTAATATAAAGATTTACAATTGGGCGTCCCTATAAACTACCATATACACTCAATCGGATACGATGGGCGGGGTATTTATATGTACGAATAATCGTTCATTTAACCGGACACGGGAATGGATTAATAGCCACTAGAATAATTAAAACAGGGGTGAAATTACATTCAAGGGTAATTGGTGTAATTGTTAACAAAGTAGTAAAACCTTGGTTTACACGCAGTCGATAACCTGGTGTATTCATTAAACAAAGTATTAAAACCTTGTTACAATTCGAATCCCCAATTAGTTGGAATATTTATCTTCGGGTATAATAATAATTTGACAAGGACACTTGCAATTTATATTTATGACTGATGGACTGTTATGGACAAAAACCAGACGGACATATTGAATAATCCAGGACAAAGGACAATTAACCCATGGGCATAAAACTAAAATCAACACGTCAAACATCATGATTACGGAAGTTTAAATAAGCATAATTCTTTTATTTCATATTTAATTTCCTTTATTTTATATTTAATTGCACTTCTAATTATCGCGCTTTTATTTATTGTTATTTTATCGCACTTTTATTTATCGTACTTTTTAATTATCGCAATTTAATTTTATCGCACTTTTATTATTCGCAATTTCATTATCGTTATTTACTTTACGCTTTAATTTAAGTCTTGTATTTTATATTTTACATTAGGTTTTAACTGCGACTAAAGTTTTAAAATCGACAAACCGGTCATTAAACGGTAAAAACCCCCTTTATAATAATAATATTACTTATATATATATATATTTGTATTTTTATAAAAGTAAACTAATATAGCGTTGAGCTTTGTTTAAAGATTTCCCTGTGGAACGAACCGGACTTACTAAAAACTACACTACTGTACGATTAGGTACACTGCCTATAAGTGTTGTAGCAAGGTTTAAGTATATCCATTCTATAAATAAATAAATATCTTGTGTAAAATTGTATCGTATTTAATAGTATTTCCTGCTAAAATTATAAACTATTTTATATACACCTCGTTCGACATCAGTAACAGCCGAGAGTTCTTCCATTTTCTTTCTATTTGAGATTAGATCTTTCAAGAATTTAGCATATCTTGGCATTCCTGAAATCACATCAATGAAAGGAAGATTTACATTTATCTGTTTAAACATATCCAAGAATTTGGATTGCTCGGCTTCAAGTTTCTCTTTCTTCATTTTACTCGGGTAAGGAAGTGGTGGTTGGTATGGTTTAACATAAGGTTTATCCTTAACTGTGTTATTTTCATTAACCTTTTCAACTACCGGTTCTTTTTCCTTATCTTGATCAGGTTGTGGTTCTTGTGGAGTAGGAATAGTTTCATCAGAAGTTACAGGTATTTCAGGTGGTTTAAGTGTTGTACCACTTCTTGTGGTAATGGCTTTAGCTGTTTCATTCCGGGGGTTAGCATTTGTATCACTAGGTAGACTTCCCGGTTTTCTTTCACCTATTAACCTTGCTAGGTTACTCACTTCTTGTTCCAGATTTTGAATAGAAGCTTGTTGATTTCTAAATGCTTGAGCATTTTATTCATTAGTTTGTTTTTGAGATGTGAAAAACTGCGTTTGAGTTTCAACTAGCTTCGTCATCATATCTTCTAAATTCGGCTTTTTATCATCGGTTTGTTGTGGTGGTTTGTTTTGAAAATTCGGTCTTTGCTGATTATAAGTATTATTGGATACTTGTTGATTGCTAGGACCTTGTTGGTTGTTGTATGAAATATTTCGGTTATAATTCTGGTTTTGATTGTAAATTGGTCTTGGCGGTTGATAATTATTCTGATAATTATTTCCAGGCCTTTGGTTTATGTATGAAATATTCTCTCTTTGTTCCATTGTTAATTCAATACTGAGACAATCTTTTGTCAAATGTGGTCCTCCACACTGCTCACAACTAATTCGTATTGAGTGAATATCCTTAGTCATCTTTTCCATTCGTCTCTCGAAAGCATCTATCTTTGCCGAAATGGAATCTAAGTCATGGCTAGAATCGGCTCTAGCTGCTTTAGATGATCTAATGATATCTTTTTCTTGGTGCCACTCATGTGAGTGGGAAGCAGTGTTATCAATAATTTTGTAAGCATCAGTTTCGGTTTTCTTCATAATAGAACCACCAGCTGCTATATCTATGTCTTTTCTTGTAGTGATGTCGCATCCTCGGTAGAATATTTGTACTATTTGACAGGTGTCTAAACCATGTTGCGGACATCCTCTTAATAACTTTCCATATCTTGTCCACGCCTCATATAGAGTTTCATTTGGCTTCTGTGTGAACGTAACAATTTCTGCTTGAAGTCTTACTGCTTTAGATGCAGGAAAGAATTGTTTAAGAAATTTGTCAATTAAAACATCCCATGTATCAATCGCCCCTTCAGGTAACGATTTCAACCAATCTTTGGCTTCTCCCTTTAAAGTCCAGGGAAATAACATGAGATATATCTGTTCATCCTCCACTTCTCGTATTTTAAATAGTGTGCAGATTCTATTAAAGGTACGTAGATGTTCATTTGGATCTTCCTTCGGCGCACCACTAAATTGGCATTGATTAGTCACCATGTGTAGAATTTGTCCTTTGATTTCATAATCTGGCGCATTAATGTCTGGATGAGTAATTGCGTGACCTTGGCCAGTGCGTTTAGCTCTCATTCGGTCTTCCATACTTAAAGGTTCCAGATTCTCCATAATTGAATTTGTTGAATCGGTATCACTAGATGATTCTGTTTTAATAGTTCGTTCCTCAACAATCTCTATTTGAATAATTGGTGGCTCCGGAGGAAAGTTTAGTGGTTCAGGATCTACGAACCGTTCCTGAATATTCTCCGGATTCTCAATTGTGAGGTCGGGTTCAAAAAATGGATTATCGGAAATTTGAACTGAAGTACTTGGTCTACTGGATGACGATTCTAAAGAAAAATCAACGGCGGTTATATTTGCTAAATGTCTTGATCTAGTTACAGGTGGTGAACGTACAAAAGGTGGTGAACGTCTTGCTCGGTGCATTCACTGAATATCCTATTAGTTTTTAAAAGGAAAGAAAAATTACAATAAGTTATCCAATCAATAGACTTTTCTGATTTTGCCCACGTTTCGAATAGCCAAAAGATGCAGCAGAGGGGCAGGATTCGTTTGGTCTCAATATAATTGAGGACTGTTTGGCTCCAATAACCCGGTCCACGTACAAATCCAACTATTACTACGAACCAGAAAATTTTGATGTCTATTAATTTAACCACTTAAAATAAATTTTCGTTATTTTAAGAAATTTAGATAAGAAGTAGAAAAAATTCTAAGTCCTAAAAACTAGAATGGCGAGAAATAAGAAAGAAAAAGAGTTCGTCGCAAAAGGTCGAAAAAAGAAAAAAAAATGGTTGAAAAATAAAAAGTGACGGAAAAATAAAAGAAACTTATAAAAACTTAAAAATACTTGACTAACCTAACCTTATTACTACAACTAACTTAAAATTATAATCGCAAATTGAAATTACTAATTGGAATGATAATTGGTACATAGTAAAAGGTCTAAAAATATTAAAGCTTACAAGGAAAAACTAAATCCCAAATGGAAATAACTTAAAAAAAAAACTAAAACTTAAAAAGGCGTCGCAAAATTCTAAAGCACCTAATACTTAATCTAAGGAATAAGCACTTAAGAGAGTTCTACGGCAAAGCCTAAAAATCTAGGAGTAAAAATGACTATAGCAAAAACTAAGTTTAAAATTAAATATGAGCGAAAAATATAAATATTACGCTACAACGATTAAAAAGGGACAAAATATTAAAAGAAATAAAAAGTGATAAAAAAAAATACAATTTTTATTAAAATATTATTTTTATATTAATTATATTAAAGTATTAAGTTTTAAATATAATAAAACTAATTAAAAGTAGTTAAAAATAATTAAACTAAAAACTTAATTAATAATAATAAAATCAAACTAGGTTTTATAATAATAATAATATATTATACTCCGCATTAAATGCAGAATTAGGGCAAATTGGTGGCCTGGTCAAACTCCTTATGCGAGTCGCATGAAATAAGCCGGTGGGTCATGCGAGTCGCATGACTGAACTGGACTGGTTCAATTGACAGGTTCAACTTGACAGGTCATGTGATTTTTAAAATTTATTTTATATTTTCAGTTTTATAATATAAGATATAAATATATAATTTAACTAAAAACTTAATAAAATACTAAAATAAAATACAAATACTTTAATATTTTGTAAATAATAAAGAAAAACTTAAAATACACTTTAAAATATATTTTTTTTTTCGATTTTAAAAGTTTTTTTTTTTTTATATTTTTAATTTTTAAACAAAAATATAAATTTTACAAAAACTAATTATAACTTAAAAATTAAAAATATGGCGTTTCGCTTCGGCGAATTCCCCGGCAGCGGCGCCAAAAATACTTGATGTCGTACGAGGTGTATATAAAATAGTTTATATTTTACTAGGAAAAACTATTAAATACGATACAATTTTACACAAGATATTTATTTATTTATAGAATGGATATACTTAAACCTTGCTACAACACTTATAGGCAGTGTACCTAATCGTACAGTAATGTAGTTTTTAGTAAGTCCGGTTCGTTTCACAGGGAAATCTTTAAACAAAGCTCAACGCTATATTAGTTTACTTTTATAAAAATACAAATATGTATATAAGTAATATTATTATTATAAAGGGGGGTTTTTACCGTTTAATGACCGGTTTGTCGATTTTAAAACTTTAGTCGCAGTTAAAACCTAATGTAAAATATAAAATAAATACAAGACTTAAATTAAAGCGTAAAGTAAATAACAAAAATAAAATTGCGATAATTAAAAAGTACGATAATTAAAAGTGCGATTAAATAACAATAAATAAAAGTGCGATAATTAGAAGTGCAATTAAATATAAAATAAAGGAAATTAAATATGAAATAAAAGAATTATGCTTATTTAAACTTCCGTAATCATGATGTTTGACGTGTTGATTTTAGTTTTATGCCCATGGGTTAATTGTCCTTTGTCCTGGATTATTTAATATGTCCGTCTGGTTTTTGTCCATAACAGTCCATCAGTCATAATTATAAAGTGCGAGTGTCCTCATCAAATTATTCTTATACCCGAAGTTAAATATTCCAACTAATTGGGGATTCGAATTGTAACAAGGTTTTAATACTTTGTTTAATGAATACACCAGGTTATCGACTGCGTGTAAACCAAGGTTTTACTACTTTGTTAACAATTACACCAATTACCCTTGAATGTAATTTCACCCCTGTTTTAATTATTCTAGTAGCTATTAATCCATTCCCGTGTCCGGTTAAATGAACGATTATTCGTACATATAAATACCCCGCCCATCGTGTCCGATCGAGTGTATATGGTAATTTATAGGGACGCCCAATTGTAAATCTTTATATTAACATTGACAAACTTTCATTTAGTTAAACAAATATAAAGCCCATTAATAGCCCATAGTCTAATTTCCACAAGTGTCGTTCTTTTATCCAAACCCCAATTATGGTACAAAGCCCAATTACCCAATTTTAGTAATTAGCCCAACATCATGATTACTTCGTTTTAAATAAGCATAATAATAACTTAGCTACGAGACATTAATATAAAAAGGTTGAACATAACTTACAATGATTAAAAATAGCGTAGCGTTACACGGACAGAATTTTGACTTATACCCTTACAACATTCGCTAACATACCCTTATTATTAGAATTAAAATTAAAATTAAAATTAAAATATAAATTATATATATATATATATATCGTATATATGAGAGAGAGATATATTTTCTGTGTTTAAAACTCGGCAGAAAACTGGCTTTATATAGGACCTGACCAGCATTTTCACTCCATGCGACTCGCATGGATTTTGTGCCTCTGGCCATGCGAGTCGCATGGCCACCCTGGATCCAGCCAAATTGGTTTGTTTTCTTCTTGCCGACGTAATATAATAATAATATATAATATAATATATAATTATATATAATTATATATATATTATATTATATTCTTGTGCATAGTAGACTAGATATTTTTGGTCCGTTGCGTCGGGCGTTTCTTCTTGGCTCAGGTCCCGGTTCCGGATTTTCGGACGTCTTCGCGTATTATTTTATATCGTGTACTTTGCGTCTTGTAACTTGTACTCTTGTCATTTTGAGACGTTCCTCATCAATATTTTGAACCTTTTTAGTTGTATCTTGTACTTTTTAGCTCTTTGGACCTTTTTGTCTTCAATTTGTCGAATCTGCCTTTTGTCTTCACTTTTTTAATATTTAAACGAATATTGCTTGTAAATCAAACAATACCAACTAAAATCTTGTCTTTCTTGGGGAATAATGCTATAAAATATATGTTCCTTTTTAGCCTTATCAGCGTCCCAAATTGAAGAGTGGGACGGCGTCCCAATGGGCATTCAGGTCCTGTTTGCAGAAAAACACAAGTGCACGACCCAAATTTCAAACAATCACAATTTATGATCCGCAAACAATTAGAACATGTATTTTATATCACCGGAAAGCTCTTTCGACAAGGAACGCAACTAAGCACTTTTCATCAAGCAAAAACATCATATACAATAACCTAAATCCCGTCAAGTGATCAATAGAGGTTTATTTTCAAGTTTCAAGTTCATCAATTGCAATTTAAGTTTCGGGAATCCAATTTATACATATGATATGCCGTTTTGAAGGTAATGAAACATGTAATACAACTAAACACTTATCAATAACATTAACAAGCATTCAACGCATCAAAAGTTCGTTTTAAGAGTTGTCAAACCCTAACCAAAACCTCAAAATCACTAATCATGTTAATGTAAGGTTTTCATGTCAATCAACACACCAAAACGAAGCTATTGAAGTAACTAACACTTTGAACACACAAACATTAACATCTAAACACATTTCATCATCCAAAATCAAAGATTAAGCATACACTTTTCATTTTCAAGCTAGTTACACCAAAACATCAAGATCGAGCATACAAATCATATATTCATGTTATACACGAGCCATAGACACTAACTAACAACATATCAAGTCAAAAACATGAATTTAAGAAATCTAGAGTTTTAGAAATGTTACCCAAAATCGGTGTAGTTAGTATCAAATCGTAGAGGATGACGAGAGGATTAAGAATATGTAGTCGGATTTGTTGTGAGCTTCCAAGATCAAAATTAGATGATGAATTTTGTGTTTGTGTTCTTGAGAGAAAAGGAAGAAAGAAAAAGAGGAAGAAGATGGTGAAATGAAGTGTGTGGTGGTGAGGAGTCACTAGTTAGCCAAGTTTACCCGAGTGGCGAGATTAGTCCCTCAAGTTTGTTGTCGGGTGCGGGAAATAACCAAACGAATATTTTTAAAACGCAAGTTAACGAGAGATGTTATAATCGAGTAACGGGATTATCATGAACACTAGTTAACGAAGTGCACGAGTATAGGTGACGAGGGATGTTATTTAAAAAAAAAAGACGGTGTTAAAATAATTTAACGGAAAAACGCGGGATGTTACATTATCCACACCTTAAAAGAAATTTCGTCCCGAAATTTAGTTGGAAGTAATAGTCGATGTCTCTTCCTTGAGACCTTGCATTGTCAATGCTATGAATAAGTGAAGATACGTCCTTGGGCATTCCCACGAATTTGGACAGTCGGGGTTTTATGTTGTATTAAGGCTTGGTTTTACGATCCACAGTTTCAACCGGTCTTTCTACGAAGAGGAGTTGTCATCAATAGTAAGTTTATCTAGAAGGATAGCACGTTCCTGTTCCGCAGGACACGTATCTAAGTTTGTTATATGGAACGTAAGGTAAACGGAAACTTAATTGAGTCGGAGGTTCTAAACGGTAGGAAGCGGTTCCAAGACGCCCCAAGATTTCAAAAGGATCAATATTGTGGATATAAATTTCCTCGATTTCCCGAAACGGATTACACCTTTCCAAGGTGTGGTTTTCAATATTACACGGTTACTGACTTTAAATTTGAGAGATTTTCATCTAACATTGGTATAACTCCTTTGGCGACCACGGGCCGTCTTGAGCCCTTCTCGGACTTGAACTATCTCAAAGGTTGTTTCTTGAATGATTTCGGATCTGATGATTTGCTTGTCACCTACTTCGGTCCAACGAATAGGAGAACAACATTTGTGGTTATATAAAGTTTCGAAAAGTGTGCGTTAACACGCGAGCGGTAACTACTGTTGTAAGAGGGATCAACTAAAGGCGACAATACAAGTTTGTAACATGTCTTTCCAAGATGTAAATTGTTCGTTTGCTTAGCTCGTCTGTTTGTGGAAGATACGCAGTACTCACGTCTAAACGTGTTCCGAAGGCTTCTTGTAACAAGATGTGTAACGAGTATTTTCGATCCGGGATAATTGACAATGATACACCGTGTTGGAATATAATTTCTTAAGATATGCTTGGACAAGTTAGTTAGGGTTCGAAAGCGTTTGTTGGAACAGGTTTCTTGTCGGCTACTGAAAAATGTTCGTAAGGGCTAGTCACCCTCGTGGCGAATACTAGTAACACGTGAAGAGTCTCTCTCTCCATTGAGAAATTATATAAAAAGGTTTCCGTATACGGAAGTACGAGCGAAAAGATAGGAGTGAAATGAGAACTTAGAATAGGATGAGTTCACATTTTGAGGTAGCCATATCGCGCATCTAGTGGCCAAATGTTGAGACTTGGTGGGAAACGAGATAGTACACGTAGTTGTATAGCTCGGGGTTGAGTAGTAGTTGGCCGTATAACAGAAACACAAGGACGTTAAGTCAAAGAAGAAAGGGGTATCCTTGGATTGTGTGTTATCTTTGGTCTCAGTAATATCAGACGGTAATAGTGAAATAGCAGAGCTATGTATCGTGGTACGCGATGACGAGAAGATTGATCGGATCCATAAATAAGTATTCAAATTCTCCGTGTAAAATAACGAATTTCAGCTTCCTTGATTTCGAGTCGAGAGGGGTTGCCTTTCAGGCGTTCACGTAGAAGTATTTCTATATTTGAGTTCCATTTTGTGTCACACGAATTTATCTAGTAAGGTTGGTGTGAAAAATCACGTTCAAAGTCCGGACACGGAAAATGTTTAATTTTTTTTTTTCCTTAGTACGTTAACGAGGTTAGAGGACGAGCGATACGGGAAAAATCGGAAATTAATCTTTGGTAATAATCGCGAGATCCAAAATTTTACGAATACAAGTCGGAGTCGTGAGGGTTTCTCCAAAATTAATTAATTAATTCAATTTTTTTTTTTTTTTTTGCGAGATCTACTGTAATACCTTGACCACTAACAATATGGTTTAGAATTTGGACTTCGTTTAACCAAAATTCTCACTTGGAGAATTCAGCATAGAGTTGCTCTTTTCTCAAGAGTTCGAGCATAAGACGGAGACGTTGTTCGTTTTTCCTTTCCGCTTGAATAGCTTATAATTATAAGTACGGTAACGGATTTGTCTAGATAAGTTTGCATACGCGGTTCCGGAGGTCTATGAATACGGGCAGAGCCTTAGATAAACTGAACGGCACTAAAAGAAATTTATAACTATCGTAGCGAGTTCGGAAAGCGGTTTAGGAGACATCTTCTCCCTTAACCCTCAATTGATGATAACCAGAATGAAGGTCGATTTTAGAATATACGCGAGATTCGTGTAACGGTTCAAGAGGTTGTTGATACGGGGAAGAGGATATCGGTTCTTAAACGGAAATTATTTAGTTCACGATAATCTATACACATGTAAGGGATCATTCTCTTCTTAACGAATAGGTTTTGAGTCCCCTAGTTCTATAGGTGTCAAGTCAAAATTCAAATTCTCCACCCAAAAAGTTTAACGTAATAGTTTTCCGTCGGTCACCTGCATGGCATAGGTAGTGTCTAGGGGATATGGTGGTGTGCAAAGAGTACGAGTCAAGGCCTTGGTTATAAAATGTCTAACGGTACCCTAATTGAATAAACATGAAATATAAGGTTGTTGAGAAGAAACGTACCCGTGACTAGTTGTCATCTCGGGCTCCCTCGGTGTTAATGTTGAAATTTTGGCCGCGTGCATTGGGGTTGGTCTCCTTCTCTGGGCACACATTCTTAAAATGACCCGGTTGGCCACATTCGAAACAAACGCCCGACCGGTGTGCATTGGGCGCCTTTTGGGCGACGGGGGCGACGCTCCTACAATCGTTGGCCGTATGACCACTTCCTTGGCACCGGTGGCAAGTTAACTTACCACATTCACCATAATGACGGTTGCGGCATTTGTTGCAAAATGGTTTGCTACATTCGCCATAATGATGTTTGTGGCACTTGTTGCAAGATGGTAGACTTCCGGCATAGCCTTTCTTGTCGTTGGAGGTGAAAGGCTTCTTGGCGGGGTTGTTGTTGTAGTTGCTCAATTCGGGGGCTTCCCATTTTCTTTTGTTGCCACCCGACTTATCCTCGGCTTTATATGCCGACACCTCAATTTCGTCCACCGTTTCGATCAATTGGCGGGCCATATTCAAAGCCTCTTGGTGATTAGCGGGTTTGGATGACATTACTCCTTGTTTGATGCTCTTAGGAAGACCATCCATGTACAGCTCAACCCTTAGAGACTCGGTACTCACGAGATTTGGGCACATCAAGGCTAGCTCAGAAAATCGTTGATTATAGGCCTTTAGGTCATTCCCGACCGCTTTTAAAGTTCTTAGCTCGTGTTCAAGCTTGCGGGTCTCTTCGCGCGGGAAGTATTCGGTGATCATCTTTCCTCTTAAGTCGACCCAAGAGAGAGCGTGGGCTTCGTGGATACCCACCGATTGTACATACGTATTCCACCATGTGAGAACGATACCGGTGAAGGTGTGAGTGGAAAATCTGACCTTGTCTTGGTCCCGACAACCGCTTATGCTAAAGACGGCTTCTGTTTGCTCAAACCATCGGGTGAGCACGACCGGTTCCCCGGTTCCATCAAAAGTGTGAGGTTTGCACCCCATGAAGTTCTTATAGGAGCACCCTTCGTTTGAATTACCGGCTCCATTGTTGTTGTTGTTGTGATTGTTGTTATTGTTATTGTTGTTGGAAGAGTGACCGGCCATGGCCACATCCACGGCGGTGGCTATCATTCGTTGTATAGCTTGTTCGGGAGTTTCGGGAGGAGCGCGTCAACGAGCCATTGTTCCTTCAAAACACAAGAATATCGTTAGTATTCTCAATAATACTAACCGTGATATGGAATAAGGATAGAGAGACAATTTTTCAATTTTTTTTTTTTTTTGCTTGACTCGCCTTAAATTCTTTATGTCATAACGTCAGAACGTCCATGTGAATCACCGTAATATAATCCCGGAAATTATATTACCCTGATTTACATGTGCATTTAACATTACATCATAAAGTCAAGGTGGCGCGTCAACAAAATTTATCAACGTAAGATCAAGATCGAATACGAGTTAGATATGATGGAAGAGTTCGAGTATAATGCACAAATAGTCAAGTAATTCCTACTCCAGTCTATATGCCGGTTGTAGTCTAGATTCACCTATGTACCCTATGACTCGGGGTGGACACAAATGAACTCTAAATCCCTACAACCAATGCTCTGATACCACTTGTAGCGACCCCGGAAAATCGTCAAGTGACGGCGTCGACTACGTAGGTCCCATTACATGATCATAAGTCTTTAAGACAACGTTTGACCAAAATATGTCGCATTCATTTCAATGTAAAAGGGTGTTTCAAGTTTACAAAAAGAAGTTCGACGGCTAGTTACATTACAATGTTAAACGTACAATTGAAACCTATGCGACACAATTTAAAAGTAGCCAAAAAGATGCTCTAAATATGTATGTATACTCGACATCCAAGCAAGTATCAAAAGAGTGCGGAAGCATGTATCACTTAAGCATTCAAAACCTGAGAAAAACATAGAAGAATCTGTCAACGAAAACGTTGGTGAAATCATAGGTTTAATAAATGAGTATGTAAGTAAAATAAGTTGAACCACAAGTTATAGTATAAGTCGATTTTCCGAATCGTTTGAATTCCATAAGTATTGTTGTTTACCGAGCACCCAATTATCAAAGCTTAACCGTATCATTTACCTCAGCATAAAAGTGTTAGAACATACACCGTACCAGAATATATTTCATTCGCTTAACGGTAGCGAACCGTCCGAATGAGGGTTAGTCAAACCCGTATGGATCCACACAACATAGTCTCGCTTACACCATCTGATGTAACTAATGATAATTGAATTGAGGATTTTCGTTCAAACTCGTCTGTATCTTTGTATTCACAATTGTGTTCAATGTATAAAAGTATGAAAAATATATATACGTGTGAAATGTATATAAGTACGTAATGTATATGTTTCTCAGCCCACGATTTAAAGTATAAAAGTTGTTGAAAAGTGGGACTATGATCTCACCTCGAGTGCACGAGTATAAAAGTACTTCACAAAGTAAACGTGTGCATGAAATTTGCTTAGCCTTGACCTAAACAAGTAAGTTGTATCAATTTACCGGTTACGACACAAGGTCGGGTGAAATGTGCTCAATTAGTCCTATGGCTCGTTACGACTCGAAAAGTATAGCATGTGAATCACGTTGTCAAGTTTCATGCAAGAATCAAGTATAAAATAAAGACTAGAACGATTGCATAAGTGTTTAGTTAAGTTTGACTAAAAGTCAAACTTGGTCAAAGTCAAAGTCAACGGGGTCGGGTCGGGTATCCGACAATTTTTCTAAGTTATATAATCATATATGAGCATGTTGGCCAAGTTTCATGTTAATCGGAGGTCCGTAGCATATCAAACATTTTACGTCAAATGACCAAGCAAAACAGCCCATTTTAGTGTATCAGGACGGTGTCCCAAAATCAGGACGGTGTCCCAATATGAAGAGTGGGACGGCGTCCCAAAATCAGGACGGCGTCCCAAATTGAAGAGTGGGACGGCGTCCCAAAAATCAGGACGGCGTCCCAATGGGCATTCAGGTCCTGTTTGCAGAAAAACACAAGTGCACGACCCAAACTTCAAACAATCACAATTTATGATCCGCAAACAATTAGAACATGTATTTTATATCACCGGAAAGCTCTTTCGACAAGGAATGCAACTAAGCACTTTTCATCAAGCAAAAACATCATATACAATAACCGAAATCCTGTCAAGTGATCAATAGAGGTTTATTTTCAAGTTTCAAGTTCATCAATTGCAATTTAAGTTTTGGGAATCCAATTTATACATATGATATGCCGTTTTGAAGGTAATGAAACATGTAATACAACTAAACACTTATCAATAACATTAGCAAGCATTCAACGCATCAAAAGTTCGTTTTAAGAGTTGTCAAACCCTAACCAAAACCTCAAAATCACTAATCATGTTAATGTAAGGTTTTCATGTCAATCAACACACCAAAACGAAGCTATTGAAGTAACTAACACTTTGAACACACAAACATTAACATCTAAACACATTTCATCATCCAAAATCAAAGATTAAGCATACACTTTTCATTTTCAAGCTAGTTACACCAAAACATCAAGATCGAGCATACAAATCATATATTCATGTTATACACGAGCCATAGACACTAACTAACAACATATCAAGTCAAAAACATGAATTTGAGAAATCTAGAGTTTTAGAAATGTTACCCAAAATCGGTGTAGTTAGTATCAAATCGTAGAGGATGACGAGAGGATTAAGAATATGTAGTCGGATTTGTTGTGAGCTTCCAAGATCAAAATTAGATGATGAATTTTGTGTTTGTGTTCTTGAGAGAAAAGGAAGAAAGAAAAAGAGGAAGAAGATGGTGAAATGAAGTGTGTGGTGGTGAGGAGTCACTAGTTAGCCAAGTTTACCCGAGTGGCGAGATTAGTCCCTCAAGTTTGTTGTCGGGTGCGGGAAATAACCAAACAAATATTTTTAAAACGCAAGTTAACGAGAGATGTTATAATCGAGTAACGGGATTATCATGAACACTAGTTAACGAAGTGCACGAGTATAGGTGACGAGGGATGTTATTTAAAAAAAAAAAAAAGACGGTGTTAAAATAATTTAACGGAAAAACGCGGGATGTTACATAACTTGACTTTTAAAATCAACTAAACATATTTTCTATATCTATATGATATGCTAACTTAATGATTTAAAACCTGGAAACACGAAAAACACCGTAAAACCGGATTTACGCCGTCGTAGTAACACCGCGGGCTGTTTTGGGTTAGTTAATTAAAAACTATGATAAACTTTGATTTAAAAGTTGTTCTTCTGGGAAAATGATTTTTATTATGAACATGAAACTATATCCAAAAATCATGGTTAAACTCAAAGTGGAAGTATGTTTTCTAAAATGGTCATCTAGACGTCGTTCTTTCGACTAAAATGACTACCTTTACAAAAACGACTTGTAACTTATATGTCCGACTATAAACCTATACTTTTTCTGTTTAGATTCATAAAATAGAGTTCAATATGAAACCATAGCAATTTGATTCACTCAAAACGGATTTAAAATGAAGAAGTTATGGGTAAAACAAGATTGGATAATTTTTCTTATTGTAGCAACGTGAAAATTGGTAACAAATCTATATTAATCATATCCTAGCTAACTTATATTTTATTATACATGTATTCTAATATATTATGTAATCTTGGGATACCATAGACACGTATGCAAATATTTTGACATATCATATCGACCCATGTGTATATATTATTTGGAACAACCATAGACACTCTATATGCAGTAATGTGGGAGTTAGCTATACAGGGTTGATGTTGATTCCAAAAATATATATACTTTGAGTTGTGATCTAGCCTGAGACGTGTATACACTGGGTCGTGGATTGATTCAAGATAATATATATCAATTTTTTTCTGTACATCTAACGTTGGACAACTAGTTGTAGGTTACTAACGAGGACAGCTGACTTAATAAACTTAAAACATCAAAATGTATTAAAAGTGTTGTAAATATATTTTGAATATACTTTGATATATATGTACAAATTTGTTATAGGTTCGTGAATCGACCAGTGGCCAAGTCTTACTTCCCGACGAAGTAAAAATCTGTGAAAGTGAGTTATAGTCCCACTTTTAAAATCTAATATTTTTGGGATGAGAATACATGCAGGTTTTATAAATGATTTACAAAATAGACACAAGTACGTGAAACTACATTCTATGGTTGAATTATCGAAATCGAATATGCCCCTTTTTATTAAGTCCGGTAATCTAAGAATTAGGGAACATACACCCTAATTGACGCGAATCCTAAAGATAGATCTATTGGGCCTAACAAACCCCATCCAAAGTACCGAATGCTTTAGTACTTCGAAATTTATATCATATCCGAAGGGTGTCCCGGAATGATGGGGATATTCTTATATATGCATCTTTTTAATGTCGGTTACCAGGTGTTCACCATATGAATGATTTTTATCTCTATGTATGGGATGTATATTGAAATATGAAATCTTGTGGTCTATTGTTACGATTTGATATATATAGGTTAAACCTATAACTCACCAACATTTTTGTTGACGTTTAAAGCATGTTTATTCTCAGGTGAATATTAAGAGCTTCCGCTGTTGCATACTAAAATAAGGACAAGATTCGGAGTCCATGTTTGTATGATATTATGTAAAAACTGCATTCAAGAAACATATGTCGATGTAATATATTTCTATTGTAAACCATTATGTAATGATCGTGTGTAAACAGTATATTTTAGATTATCATTATTTGATAATCTACGTAATGCTTTTGAAACCTTTATTGATAAAATAAAGGTTATGGTTGTTTTAAAAATGAATGCAGTCTTTGAAAAACGTCTCATATAGAGGTCAAAACCTCGCAACGAAATCAATTAATATGGAACGTTTATAATCAATATGAACGGGAAATTTCAGAAGGAGGCTGTGGATAAATCACAAAGACTAAACCTGCCTTCAAAGAATCCAAATGATTCAGTGTCTGCTGAAGCCATTAACAAATACCTTGCTCCTGACTCGAAACCTTTACAGACAAATCTTCTTCATTATCCTTTGATATTAGAAATCCTAAGATATCATCGTATCTTTCATTATAAATATCCCCGATATTTCTGAAGATATTTTCATAACTATTCTTATCTGAAATCATTTATCTTCTCGCGTTATCTGTATTACATCAGAAGGGAAACTGTTTTAGTTTTTACATTCTGAAAATTTTAAATTTAAAATTTGAGTGTTTTTGAAGTAGTGTTGGGAATTGAAGCATGAGTTAGTATAATATAATGACACTTGATCAACGCGATTATATTATAGTAAGTCATGCTGAGTTTCTAATGGAACGTGATAAAGGTTCACAGATCATACCCTCATCATGAACCATGTTATATAACTCTTTCATTCTATTTAACCTCTAAACATATTAAGAAAATATTTTTCTTGATGATTCGGTCTTTTTCGGATATTCTGGTAATTTGATAAATCAAATCGTGCTATTACCTTTCCCTTCTGCTTTATATATTATGATCATTCAAAACTCCATACCTACGAATTCTGGACCATTATTCGCTTGACTTGAAGTCGGGAAGAAGAAACAAAAGCATGGAACTCCGAAATATAAAGGAAAATATAAAGTCCGACAACAACACCTAAATTACAAACCGTGTATATCAATACGTATTGCAATGTAAAGACACGGAAGAATTAATAACATTATAACCCCAAGGTAATAGTAGAAGAAAATAACTTCCTCTGGTGGCAGATGAAAAAGAAGAATGAAGGATACGATAGCCAGGAAAATATCAAGAATCATGACTGGATTTAACATTTTCACAATCTATTGGAAAGTATGAAATGAGGAAGAAGATTATAGGAGTGGTGAGAATAATGAAACGAAAGAGGTTAATTTATAGCGAATTATCAGACATAGCAAGCAAGACAGCTTACGCATTTAATCAGAGAAAATCCTAATCTCCTTAATTACCGAAAAATCAAATCTTATTTAGATTTAGAAGATTTTCTTTAATTTCCTTGAAATTCGGAAATCCACCGTGACTACGTCAAAAGTTAAATCTCTATCTCAATCTTTTGAGATAGCTTCACTCGTACTCTTCACATAAATGAATTGTTTTATTCATATTACTCAATGATGATAAAACTCTAATTTTCAACTCATATGAGTCATGAAAACATACTTATTGTCAGCCATGACGATCCCAATCAAATTTGGGACGAAATTTCTTTAACGGGTAGGTACTGTGACGACCCGAAAATTTTTGACCAAATTTAAACTTAATCTTTAAATTATTTCGACACGATAAGCAAAGTCTGTAATGTTGAGTCTCAAAAGTTTTGGAACTATATTCATGTAATCAATTATTCTTTGACTGTGCTCGACGATTCACGAACAAATTCTATGTAAATAGATATGTGTGTGTGTATATATATATATATATATATATATATATATATATATATATATATATATATATATATATATATATATATATATATATATTTTACAAAGTGATAAAATATAATATAAATTTAGATTTAAAACGATTTATTAAAAAGACTTAATATATTATTAAATGTATTTTAATAAATAACGAGAAGGTAATTTAAAGAAGCAAATGACCAAAACACTCGAATGTACAAGATACATTTCGGGTAATATGGTTATTGGTAATGTAAGTCTATATTTTGACAAAGGTACGAGTCACGAAACGTAAAGTACAAGTTTTATAAGCGTACGAAAGGACGTTTGAAAAACCAGAACCGGGATATAAACTGGGCATCAATGTACAAGACAACGGAGCTATTGTTACAAGTCAACTATGCACGAGAATATAATATAATATATAATTAATTAAAATAAATTATATATATTATATATAAATATAAAATTATGTCGACAAGCTAATGAACAAAAATGTGTGAGCTGGAAATGCGCACCTTCGCGATCGCGGAGCTGTAAGGCACAAAAACTCCACGATCGCGGAGCTGTAAAAATCAGAAAAAGCCTATAAAAGGACGAGCCTTCTGCTCTCGATTCATTCTTCAATCTATCTATCCATTCTTACTATGTATTATAATTATATTTATATTATTATTATTATTATTATTATTATTATTATTATTATTATTATTATTATTATTATTATTAAGATTAATATTATTATTATTATTAATCTTATAGTTAGGAGTATTATTATACATAAAATATTACGACGAGGTTGTGCCCAAACGATTTCGAAACAAGCTTTTCAAGCGGGATAGAACTAAGGAAAATATGGGTTATAGCTATGGAGGTTATGGGTAATGTTCGTGGGTATTGTTCGCAAGTCAAACCTAGTGTTAATCATCTCTGTTGCGTCTACGTACTTTCCTACAATATTGAATCACAATATTGATACGTGAGCATTCATATCTTATCTTTTATATATTAATAGTGTATCCATGTGTGACGATCACTCTAAATCCATATGGACGAACACGTCATTCATCGATTTCATTGTGAGGTATTTGACGTCTATATGATATGTTTTGTAAACATTGCATTCTTTTGAAAAGGCACACCATAAATGAAATGTCCCGTTCTTATTGATTAAAAACGTTCCATATTAATTGATTTCGTTGCGAGGTTTTGACCTCTATATGAGACGTTTTTCAAAGACTGCATTCATTTTAAAACAAACCATAACCTTTATTTCATCAATAAAGGTTTAAAAAGCTTTACGTAGATTATCAAATAATGATAATCTAAAATATCCTGTTTACACACGACCATTACATAATGGTTTACAATACAAATATGTTACAACAAAATAAGTTTCTTGAATGCAGTTTTTACACAATATCATACAAGCATGGACTCCAAATCTCGTCCTTATTTAAGTATGCGACAGCGGAAGCTCTTAATAATCACCTGAGAATAAACATGCTTAAAACGTCAACAAAAATGTTGGTGAGTTATAGGTTTAACCTATATATATCAAATCATAATAATAGACCACAAGATTTCATATTTCAATACACATCCCATACATAGAGATAAAAATCATTCATATGGTGAACACCTGGTAACCGACATTAACAAGATGCATATATAAGAATATCCCCATCATTCCGGGACACCCTTCGGATATGATATAAATTTCGAAGTACTAAAGCATCCGGTACTTTGGATGGGGTTTGTTAGGCCCAATAGATCTATCTTTAGGATTCGCGTCAATTAGGGTGTCTGTTCCCTAATTCTTAGATTACCAGACTTAATAAAAAGGGGCATATTCGATTTTGATAATTCAACCATAGAATGTAGTTTCACGTACTTGTGTCTATTTTGTAAATCATTTATAAAACCTGCATGTATTCTCATCCCAAAAATATTAGATTTTAAAAGTGGGACTATAACTCACTTTCACAGATTTTTACTTCGTCGGGAAGTAAGACTTGACCACTGGTTGATTCACGAACCTATAACAATATATACATATATATCAAAGTATGTTCAAAATATATTTACAACACTTTTAATATATTTTGATGTTTTAAGTTTATTAAGTCAGCTGTCCTCGTTAGTAACCTACAACTAGTTGTCCACAGTTAGATGTACAGAAATAAATCGATAAATATTATCTTGAATCAATCCACGACCCAGTGTATACGTATCTCAGTATTGATCACAACTCAAATTATATATATTTTGGAATCAACCTCAACCCTGTATAGCTAACTCCAACATTCACATATAGAGTGTCTATGGTTGTTCCGAAATATATATAGATGTGTCGACATGATAGGTCGAAACATTGTATACGTGTCTATGGTATCTCAATATTACATAATATACAATACAAGTTGATTAAGTTATGGTTGGAATAGATTTGTTACCAATTTTCACGTAGCTAAAATGAGAAAAATTATCCAATTTTGTTTTACCCATAACTTCTTCATTTTAAATCCGTTTTGAGTGAATCAAATTGCTATGGTTTCATATTGAACTATATTTTATGAATCTAAACAGAAAAAGTATAGGTTTATAGTCGGAAAAATAAGTTACAAGTCGTTTTTGTAAAGGTAGTCATTTCAGTCGAAAGAACGACGTCTAGATGACCATTTTAGAAAACATACTTCCACTTTGAGTTTAACCATAATTTTTGGATATAGTTTCATGTTCATAATAAAAATCATTTTCTCAGAATAACAACTTTTAAATCAAAGTTTATCATAGTTTTTAATTAACTAACCCAAAACAGCCCGCGGTGTTACTACGACGGCGTAAATCCGGTTTTACGGTGTTTTTCGTGTTTTCAGGTTTTAAATCATTAAGTTAGCATATCATATAGATATAGAACATGTGTTTAGTTGATTTTAAAAGTCAAGTTAGAAGGATTAACTTTTGTTTGCGAACAAGTTTAGAATTAACTAAACTATGTTCTAGTGATTACAAGTTTAAACCTTCGAATAAGATAGCTTTATATGTATGAATCGAATGATATTATGAACATCATTACTACCTTAATTTCCTTGGATAAACCTACTGGAAAATAGAAAAATGGATCTAGCTTCAATGGATCCTTGGATGGCTCGAAGTTCTTGAAGCAGAATCATGACACGAAAACAAGTTCAAGTAAGATCATCACTTGAAATAAGATTGTTATAGTTATAGAAATTGAACCAAAGTTTGAATATGATTATTACCTTGTATTAGAATGATAACCTACTGTAAGAAACAAAGATTTCTTGAGGTTGGATGATCACCTTACAAGATTGGAAGTGAGCTAGCAAACTTGAAAGTATTCTTGATTTTATGAAACTAGAACTTTTGGAATTTATGAAGAACACTTAGAACTTGAAGATAGAACTTGAGAGAGATCAATTAGATGAAGAAAATTGAAGAATGAAAGTGTTTTTAGGTGTTTTTGGTCGTTGGTGTATGGATTAGATATAAAGGATATGTAATTTTGTTTTCATGTAAATAAGTCATGAATGATTACTCATATTTTTGTAATTTTATGAGATATTTCATGCTAGTTGCCAAATGATGGTTCCCACATGTGTTAGGTGACTCACATGGGCTGCTAAGAGCTGATCATTGGAGTGTATATACCAATAGTACATACATCTAAAAGCTGTGTATTGTACGAGTACGAATACGGGTGCATACGAGTAGAATTGTTGATGAAACTGAACGAGGATGTAATTGTAAGCATTTTTGTTAAGTAGAAGTATTTTGATAAGTGTATTGAAGTCTTTCAAAAGTGTATAAATACATATTAAAACACTACATGTATATACATTTTAACTGAGTCGTTAAGTCATCGTTAGTCGTTACATGTAAGTGTTGTTTTGAAACCTTTAGGTTAACGATCTTGTTAAATGTTGTTAACCCAATGTTTATAATATCAAATGAGATTTTAAATTATTATATTATCATGATATTATCATGTATGAATATCTCTTAATATGATATATATACATTAAATGTCTTTACAACGATAATCGTTACATATATGTCTCGTTTAAAAATCATTAAGTTAGTAGTCTTGTTTTTACATATGTAGTTCATTGTTAATATACTTAATGATATGTTTACTTATCATAGTATCATGTTAACTATATATATATCCATATATATGTCATCATATAGTTTTTACAAGTTTTAACGTTCGTGAATCACCGGTCAACTTGGGTGGTCAATTATTTATATGAAACATATTTCAATTAATCAAGTCTTAACAAGTTTGATTGCTTAACATGTTGGAAACATTTAATCATGTAAATATCAATCTCAATTAATATATATAAACATGGAAAAGTTCGGGTCACTACAGTACCTACCCGTTAAATAAATTTCGTCCCGAAATTTTAAGCTGTTGAAGGTGTTGACGAATCTTCTGGAAATAGATGAGGGTATTTCTTCTTCATCTGATCTTCACGCTCCCAGGTGAACTAGGGTCCTCTACGAGCATTCCATCGAACCTTAACAATTGGTATCTTGTTTTGCTTAAGTCTTTTAACCTCACGATCCATTATTTCGACGGGTTCTTCGATGAATTGAAGTTTTTCGTTTATTTGGATTTCATCTAACGGAATAGTGAGATCTTCTTTAGCAAAATATTTCTTCAAATTCGAGACGTGGAAAGTGTTATGTACAGCCGCGAGTTGTTGAGGTAACTCAAGTCGGTAAGCTACTGGTCCGACACGATCAATAATCTTGAATGGTCCAATATACCTTGGATTTAATTTCCCTCGTTTACCAAATCGAACAACGCCTTTTCAAGGTGCAACTTTAAGCATGACCATCTCTCCAATTTCAAATTCTATATCTTTTCTTTTAATGTCAGCGTAGCTCTTTTGACGACTTTGGGCGGTTTTCAACCGTTATTGAATTTGGATGATCTTCTCGGTAGTTTCTTGTATAATCTCCGGACCCGTAATCTGTCTATCCCCCACTTCACTCCAACAAATCGGAGACCTGCACTTTCTACCATAAAGTGCTTCAAACGGCGCCATCTCAATGCTTGAATGGTAGCTGTTATTGTAGGAAAATTCTGCTAATGGTAGATGTCGATCCCAACTGTTTCCGAAATCAATAACACATGCTCGTAGCATGTCTTCAAGCGTTTGTATCGTCCTTTCGCTCTGCCCATCAGTTTGTGGATGATAGGCAGTACTCATGTCTAGACGAGTTCCTAATGCTTGCTGTAATGTCTGCCAGAATCTTGAAATAAATCTGCCATCCCTATCAGAGATAATAGAGATTGGTATTCCATGTCTGGAGACGACTTCCTTCAAATACAGTCGTGCTAATTTCTCCATCTTGTCATCTTCTCTTATTGGCAGGAAGTGTGCTGATTTGGTGAGACGATCAACTATTACCCAAATAGTATCAATACCACTTGCAGTCCTTGGCAATTTAGTGATGAAATCCATGGTAATGTTTTCCCATTTCCATTCCGGGATTTCGGGTTGTTGAAGTAGACCTGATGGTTTCTGATGCTCAGCTTTGACCTTAGAACACGTCAAACATTCTCCTACGTATTTAGCAACATCGGCTTTCATACCCGGCCACCAAAAATGTTTCTTGAGATCCTTGTACATCTTCCCCGTTCCAGGATGTATTGAGTATCTGGTTTTATGAGCTTCTCTAAGTACCATTTCTCTCATATCTCCAAATTTTGGTACCCAAATCCTTTCAGCCCTATACCGAGTTCCGTCTTCCCGAATATTAAGATGCTTCTCTGATCCTTTGGGTATTTCATCCTTTAAATTTCCCTCTTTTAAAACTCCTTGTTGCGCCTCCTTTATTTGAGTAGTAAGGTTATTATGAATCATTATATTCATAGATTTTACTCGAATGGGTTCTCTGTCCTTCCTGCTCAAGGCATCGGCTACCACATTTGCCTTCCCCGGGTGGTAACGAATCTCAAAGTCGTAATCATTCAATAATTCAATCCACCTACGCTGCCTCATATTCAGTTGTTTCTGATTAAATATGTGTTGAAGACTTTTGTGGTCGGTATATATAATACTTTTGACCCCATATAAGTAGTGCCTCTAAGTCTTTAATGCAAAAACAACCGCGCCTAATTCCAAATCATGCGTCGTATAATTTTGTTCGTGAATCTTCAATTGTCTAGACGCATAAGCAATCACCTTCGTTCGTTGCATTAATACACAACCGAGACCTTGCTTTGATGCATCACAATAAATCACAAAATCATCATTCCCTTCAGGCAATGACAATATAGGTGCCGTAGTTAGCTTTTTCTTCAATAACTGAAACGCTTTCTCTTGTTCATCATTCCATTCAAATTTCTTCCCTTTATGCGTTAATGCAGTCAAGGGTTTTGCTATTCTGGAAAAGTCTTGGATGAACCTTGTAGTGACCCGAACTTTTCCATGTTTATATATATTAATTGAGATTGATGTTTACATGATTAAATGTTTCCAACATGTTAAGCAATCAAACTTGTTAAGACTTGATTAATTGAAATAGGTTTCATATAGACAATTGACCACCCAAGTTGACCGGTGATTCACGAACGTTAAAACTTGTAAAAAAAAAAAACTATATGATGACATATATATGGTTATATATATAGTTAATATGATATTATGATAAGTAAACATATCATTAATTATATTAACAATGAACTACATATGTAAAAACAAGACTACTAACTTAATGATTTTGAAACGAGACATATATGTAACGTTTATCGTTGTAACGACATTTAATGTATATATATCATATTAAGAGATATTCGTACATCATAATATCATGATAATATAATAATTTAAAATCTCTTTTGATATTATAAACATTGGGTTAACAACATTTAACAAGATCGTTAACCTAAAGGTTTCAAAACAACACTTACATGTAACGACTAACGATGACTTAACGACTCAGTTAAAATGTATATACATGTAGTGTTTTAATATGTATTTATACACTTTTGAAAGACTTCAATACACTTATCAAAATACTTCTACTTAACAAAAATGCTTACAATTACATTCTCGTTCAGTTTCATCAACAATTCTACTCGTATGCACCCGTATTCGTACTCGTACAATACACAGCTTTTAGATGTATGTACTATTGGTATATACACTCCAATGATCAGCTCTTAGCAGCCCATGTGAGTCACCTAACACATGTGGGAACCATCATTTGGCAACTAGCATGAAATATCTCATAAGATTACAAAAATATGAGTAATCATTCATGACTTATTTACATGAAAACAAAATTACATATCCTTTATATCTAATCCATACACCAACGACCAAAAACACCTACAAACACTTTCATTCTTCAATTTTCTTCATCTAATTGAACTCTCTCAAGTTCTATCTTCAAGTTCTAAGTGTTCTTCATAAATTCCAAAAGTTCTAGTTTCATAAAATCAAGAATACTTTCAAGTTTGCTAGCTCACTTCCAATCTTGTAAGGTGATCATCCAACCTCAAGAAATCTTTGTTTCTTACAGTAGGTTATCATTCTAATACAAGGTAATAATCATATTCAAACTTTGGTTCAATTTCTATAACTATAACAATCTTATTTCAAGTGATGATCTTACTTGAACTTGTTTTCGTGTCATGATTTTGCTTCAAGAACTTTGAGCCATCCAAGGATCCATTGAAGCTAGATCCATTTTTCTATTTTCCAGTAGGTTCATCCAAGGAACTTAAGGTAGTAATGATGTTTATAACATCATTCGATTCATACATATAAAGCTATCTTATTCGAAGGTTTAAACTTGTAATCACTAGAACATAGTTTAGTTAATTCTAAACTTGTTCGCAAACAAAAGTTAATCCTTCTAACTTGACTTTTAAAATCAACTAAACACATGTTCTATATCTATATGATATGCTAACTTAATGATTTAAAACCTGGAAACACGAAAAACACCGTAAAACCGGATTTACGCCGTCGTAGTAACACCGCGGGCTGTTTTGGGTTAGTTAATTAAAAACTATGATAAACTTTGATTTAAAAGTTGTTATTCTGAAAAAATGATTTTTATTATGAACATGAAACTATATCCAAAAATTATGGTTAAACTCAAAGTGGAAGTATGTTTTCTAAAATGGTCATCTAGACGTCGTTCTTTCGACTGAAATGACTACCTTTACAAAAACGACTTGTAACTTATTTTTCCGACTAGAAACATATACTTTTTTTGTTTAGATTCATAAAATAGAGTTCAATATGAAACCATAGCAATTTGATTCACTCAAAACGGATTTAAAATGAAGAAGTTATGGGTAAAA
The DNA here is from genome assembly GCF_046630445.1 of Rutidosis leptorrhynchoides. NCBI lineage: Eukaryota > Viridiplantae > Streptophyta > Magnoliopsida > Asterales > Asteraceae > Rutidosis > Rutidosis leptorrhynchoides. The sequence continues at coordinate 630,459,983 of NC_092336.1, forward strand.
CAAGATTGGATAATTTTTCTCATTTTAGCTACGTGAAAATTGGTAACAAATCTATTCCAACCATAACTTAATCAACTTGTATTATATATTATGTAATCTTGAGATACCATAGACACGTATACAATGTTTCGACCTATCATGTCGACACATCTATATATATTTCGGAACAACCATAGACACTCTATATGTGAATGTTGGAGTTAGCTATACAGGGTTGAGGTTGATTCCAAAATATATATAGTTTGAGTTGTGATCAATACTGAGATACGTATACACTGGGTCGTGGATTGATTCAAGATAATATTTATCGATTTATTTCTGTACATCTAACTGTGGACAACTAGTTGTAGGTTACTAACGAGGACAGCTGACTTAATAAACTTAAAACATCAAAATATATTAAAAGTGTTGTAAATATATTTTGAACATACTTTGATATATATGTATATATTGTTATAGGTTCGTGAATCAACCAGTGGCCAAGTCTTACTTCCCGACGAAGTAAAAATCTGTGAAAGTGAGTTATAGTCCCACTTTTAAAATCTAATATTTTTGGGATGAGAATACATGCAGGTTTTATAAATGATTTACAAAATAGACACAAGTACGTGAAACTACATTCTATGGTTGAATTATCGAAATCGAATATGCCCCTTTTTATTAAGTCTGGTAATCTAAGAATTAGGGAACAGACACCCTAATTGACGCGAATCCTAAAGATAGATCTATTGGGCCTAACAAACCCCATCCAAAGTACCGGATGCTTTAGTACTTCGAAATTTATATCATATCCGAAGGGTGTCCCGGAATGATGGGGATATTCTTATATATGCATCTTGTTATTGTCGGTTACCAGGTGTTCACCATATGAATGATTTTTATCTCTATGTATGGGATGTGTATTGAAATATGAAATCTTGTGGTCTATTGTTACGATTTGATATATATAGGTTAAACCTATAACTCACCAACATTTTTGTTGACGTTTTAAGCATGTTTATTCTCAGGTGATTATTAAGAGCTTCCGCTGTCGCATACTTAAATAAGGACAAGATTTGGAGTCCATGCTTGTATGATATTGTGTAAAAACTGCATTCAAGAAACTTATTTTGTTGTAACATATTTGTATTGTAAACCATTATGTAATGGTCGTGTGTAAACAGGATATTTTAGATTATCATTATTTGATAATCTACGTAAAGCTTTTTAAACCTTTATTGATGAAATAAAGGTTATGGTTTGTTTAAAAATGAATGCAGTCTTTGAAAAACGTCTCATATAGAGGTCAAAACCTCGCAACGAAATCAATTAATATGGAACGTTTTTAATCAATAAGAACGGGACATTTCAGTTGGTATCCGAGCGTTGGTCTTAGAGAACCAGAAAATTTGCATTAGTGTGTCTTATCGAGTTTGTTAGGATGCATTAGTGAGTCTGGACTTCGACCGTGTTTTCTTTAAAAATGATTGCTTAACATTTTTGTTGGAAACTATATATTTTTAACATATGAATATTATGTGATATATTAATCTCTTAACGTGTTTGATATTATGTGATAGATGTCTACCTCTAGAACAAGTCCCATTGACTCACCTAATAATAATGAAGAGTCAAATGTAAATTGGAATGATTTGTGGACTGATTCACAAGTTCCCGAAGAGGAACCGGAAGAAGAGTCGGAACCAGAAGAAGAATCGGAACCGGAAGAAGAATCGGAACCGGATGAAGAAATAGAACCGGTGGGGGAAATAATAAAACGGTTAAGTAAAAGAAAATCCTCAACCAACCGACCAAAGTTAATTATGGTCAATGGTGTTTCCGCCAAGGAAGCAAAATATTGGGAGGATTACCAATTCTCCGATGAATCGGATTCCGACGAGAATTCCGATGATGTTATAGAAATTACCCCAACTGAATTTAAAAAGGCAAAAGAAAATAATAAGGGAAAGGGCATAAAAATAGAGAAATCTAATTCCAACCCCGATGAACTTTATATGTATCGTCAACCCCCGAAGTCCTTAAGTTGTAACAATGACCCGGGAACCTCTAAACCACCAGGTTTTTCTAAACCAATGTGGACAACGACGTCTCGTATTAGGGGAACATCATATATCCCTAGAAACTTGGCAAAACGAACCAAAATCGAAGAAGAAGAAACGAGCGAGTCGGAATAAGATAGTTGTATTCGTGTGGTGTAATATATGGAATATAGTGTTCTTATGCTTTATGATATATGTAAAAATTGCTTGTATTAATAAGTATTTTTTTATGAATCTAACTCTTGTCTATTTTACAGTTTAAAAACACAAAATGGATAGACAACCCAATATTTTAAGAGACCTACCCGGAGACATGATTGATGAAATCTTGTCTAGAGTCGGCCAGAATTCTTCGGCACAACTATTTAAGGCGAGATCAGTTTGTAAGACATTCGAAGAACGTTCCAAGAATGTCTTGGTTTATAAGAGACTTTCGTTTGAAAGATGGGGGATATCACATTGGGAAACCCATAAGTTACGATGTGTTTACTTTGACGCATATATTGCGGGGAACCCAAATGCTATTTTACGCAACGGGTTAAGAAATTATTTTGACTCAATATATCCGAATATTGGACTTCGTGATTTAGAAAAAGCGGCTAACATGCAACATAAAGAAGCATGTTATGCTTACGGATTAGTAATGTTCGCTTCTCACCAAAGTGAGAACAAGAACATCGGGCTACAACTATTAAACAAAACGTTTCCACAAGTGACGGAGTCGGTAATTGGGGTAAGAAATGAGGTTTTTAGATTATTACGGGACTGTTGGACATTACGTAACCCTCGTCCCTTTGATGATGTTACAACACGATGTCTTATCAACGGCCATAACGGTTATGTTGCACAAGACCAAGGATGGGAAGTAGTCCTAGTAAAACCAGAATGCATGACTTGTTTCTGGACGTATGAATTACGTGTCTTTATTGCCTTTGCTGAACGACTTGTGTACTAGCTAGAATTGTCTTCACAACTATCTTGTATCAAAGTTATTGTGTGCTATATTTCATGCTTTATGTAAAATAAGCGATATTGTAAGTTTGTAAAATATTGTATAAAAGTTTGAACGCGAAATATTATTATAATCAGTTTTTCATATAGAATTGTAGTAGTTGAATTGTATATTAGCTACTAAGTATGAACTTAACGGGTAGGTACTACCCGAATTTAAACTTATAAAACGCTAATATGAAGAAAAAGCTTTTATAAATGAGTTCATATTATGCTACGAAATACTATTAACTACTCTTAATATTCTGTATGATTAACTTGTTCCATTTAACTATTTTGAAGGAAATGGCACCGACTACTCGACACACCGTGAATATGAATGAAGAGGAATTCCGTACTTTTCTAGCTTCAAACATAGCCGCAGTACAGGCTGCGCTACATACCAACAATAACCTTGGATCTAGCAGTACAGGAAATCGTGTAGGATGCACCTACAAAGAATTCACTGCCTGCAAACCTTTGGAATTTGATGGAACCGAAGGACCGATCGGATTGAAACGGTGGACCGAGAAGGTTGAATCGGTGTTTGCCATAAGTAAGTGTACTGAAGAGGACAAAGTGAAGTACGCTACGCATACCTTCACAGGTTCTGCGTTAACATGGTGGAATACCTATCTAGAGCAAGTGGGACAAGATGATGCGTACGCACTACCGTGGTCAGCATTCAAGCACTTGATGAACGAGAAGTACCGTCCCAGAACCGAGGTCAATAAGCTCAAGACAGAACTTAGAGGGTTACGAACCCAAGGATTTGATATTACCACGTACGAAAGACGATTCACAGAATTGTGCCTATTGTGTCCGGGAGCATTCGAAGATGAGGAAGAGAAGATCGACGCGTTTGTGAAAGGATTACCGGAAAGAATCCAAGAAGATATAAGTTCACACGAGCCCGCCTCCATACAACAGGCATGTAGAATGGCTCACAAACTAGTGAACCAGATTGAAGAAAGAATTAAAGAACAGACTGCTGAAGAGGCCAATGTGAAGCAAGTCAAAAGAAAGTGGGAGGAAAACGGTGATAAGAATCACCAATACAACAACAACAGCAATTACAACAATAATCGCAACAATTATCCCAACAATCGCAACATCAATCGCAACTACAACAAACGGCCCAACAACAACAACAACAACAACAACAACAACAGCAACTACAACAATCATCCCAACAACAATAATAACCGCAACAACAACAACAATCAGAAGCAACTATGCCAAAGGTGTGAAAAGAATCACTCGGGGTTCTGCACCAAATTTTGCAACAAGTGTAAAAGAAATGGTCATAGCGCGGTGAAGTGTGAGGTCTACGGACCAGGGGTTAATAGAACGAAAGGAACAAATGGTGTCGGAACGAGTAATGGCGGAGCAAGTAGTGTCGGAGCAAGTTATGCCAATGTAGTTTGTTATAAATGTGGAAAACCAGGCCACATTATTAGAAATTGCCCGAACCAGGAGAACACGAATGGACAAGGCCGTGGAAGAGTTTTCAATATTAATGCGGTAGAGGCACAGGAAGACCCGGAGCTTGTTACGGGTACGTTTCTTATTGACAATAAATCTACTTACGTTTTATTTGATTCGGGTGCGGATAGAAGCTATATGAGTAGAGATTTTTGTGCTAAATTAAGTTGTCCATTGACGCCTTTGGATAGTAAATTTTTACTCGAATTAGCAAATGGTAAATTAATTTCAGCAGATAATATATGTCGGAATCGAGAAATTAAACTGGTTAGCGAAACATTTAAGATTGATTTGATACCAGTAGAGTTAGGGAGTTTTGATGTGATAATCGGTATGGACTGGTTGAAAGAAGTGAAAGCGGAGATCGTTTGTTACAAAAATGCAATTCACATTATACGAGAAAAAGGAAAACCCTTAATGGTGTACGGAGAAAAGGGCAACACGAAGCTACATCTTATTAGTAATTTGAAGGCACAAAAACTAATAAGAAAAGGTTGCTATGCTGTTCTAGCACACGTCGAGAAAGTACAAACTGAAGAAAAGAGCATCAATGATGTTCCCATTGCAAAAGAATTTCCCGATGTATTTCCGAAAGAATTACCGGGATTACCCCCACATCGATCCGTTGAATTTCAAATAGATCTTGTACCAGGAGCTGCACCAATAGCTCGTGCTCCTTACAGACTCGCACCCAGCGAGATGAAAGAACTACAAAGCCAATTACAAGAACTTTTAGAGCGTGGTTTCATTCGACCAAGCACATCACCGTGGGGAGCTCCTGTTTTGTTTGTCAAGAAGAAAGATGGTACATTCAGGTTGTGTATCGACTACCGAGAGTTGAACAAACTTACCATCAAGAACCGCTACCCACTACCGAGAATCGACGACTTATTTGATCAACTACAAGGCTCGTCTGTTTATTCAAAGATTGACTTACGTTCCGGGTATCATCAAATGCGGGTGAAAGAAGATGATATTCCAAAGACTGCTTTCAGAACACGTTACGGTCATTACGAGTTTATGGTCATGCCGTTTGGTTTAACTAATGCACCAGCTGTGTTCATGGACCTTATGAACCGAGTGTGTGGACCATACCTTGACAAGTTTGTCATTGTTTTCATTGATGACATACTTATTTACTCAAAGAATGACCAAGAACACGGTGAACATTTGAGAAAGGTGTTAGAAGTATTGAGGAAGGAAGAATTGTACGCTAAGTTTTCAAAGTGTGCATTTTGGTTGGAAGAAGTTCAATTCCTCGGTCACATAGTGAACAAAGAAGGTATTAAGGTGGATCCGGCAAAGATAGAAACTGTTGAAAAGTGGGAAACCCCGAAAACTCCGAAACACATACGCCAGTTTTTAGGACTAGCTGGTTACTACAGAAGGTTCATCCAAGACTTTTCCAGAATAGCAAAACCCTTGACTGCATTAACGCATAAAGGGAAGAAATTTGAATGGAATGATGAACAAGAGAAAGCGTTTCAGTTATTGAAGAAAAAGCTAACTACGGCACCTATATTGTCATTACCTGAAGGGAATGATGATTTTGTGATTTATTGTGACGCATCAAAGCAAGGTCTCGGTTGTGTATTAATGCAACGAACGAAGGTGATTGCTTATGCGTCTAGACAATTGAAGATTCACGAACAAAATTATACGACGCATGATTTGGAATTAGGCGCGGTTGTTTTTGCATTAAAGACTTGGAGGCACTACTTATATGGGGTCAAAAGTATTATATATACCGACCACAAAAGTCTTCAACACATATTTAATCAGAAACAACTGAATATGAGGCAGCGTAGGTGGATTGAATTATTGAATGATTACGATTTTGAGATTCGTTACCACCCGGGGAAGGCAAATGTGGTAGCCGATGCCTTGAGCAGGAAGGATAGAGAACCCATTCGAGTAAAATCTATGAATATAATGATTCATAATAACATTACTACTCAAATAAAGGAGGCGCAACAAGGAGTTTTAAAAGAGGGAAATTTAAAGGATGAAATACCCAAAGGATCGGAGAAGCATCTTAATATTCGGGAAGACGGAACCCGGTATAGGGCTGAAAGGATTTGGGTACCAAAATTTGGAGATATGAGAGAAAGGGTACTTAGAGAAGCTCATAAAACCAGATACTCAATACATCCTGGAACGGGGAAGATGTACAAGGATCTCAAGAAACATTTTTGGTGGCCGGGTATGAAAGCCGATGTTGCTAAATACGTAGGAGAATGTTTGACGTGTTCTAAGGTCAAAGCTGAGCATCAGAAACCATCAGGTCTACTTCAACAACCCGAAATCCCGGAATGGAAATGGGAAAACATTACCATGGATTTCATCACTAAATTGCCAAGGACTGCAAGTGGTTTTGATACTATTTGGGTAATAGTTGATCGTCTCACCAAATCAGCACACTTCCTACCAATAAGAGAAGATGACAAGATGGAGAAGTTAGCACGACTGTATTTGAAGGAAGTCGTCTCCAGACATGGAATACCAATCTCTATTATCTCTGATAGGGATGGCAGATTTATTTCAAGATTCTGGCAGACATTACAGCAAGCATTAGGAACTCGTCTAGACATGAGTACTGCCTATCATCCACAAACTGATGGGCAGAGCGAAAGGACGATACAAACGCTTGAAGACATGCTACGAGCATGTGTTATTGATTTCGGAAACAGTTGGGATCGACATCTACCGTTAGCAGAATTTTCCTACAACAACAGCTACCATTCAAGCATTGAGATGGCACCGTTTGAAGCACTTTATGGTAGAAAGTGTAGGTCTCCGATTTGTTGGAGTGAGGTGGGGGATAGACAGATTACGGGTCCGGAGATTATACAAGAAACTACCGAGAAGATCATCCAAATTCAACAACGGTTGAAAACCGCCCAAAGTCGACAAAAGTGCTACGCTGACATTAAAAGAAAAGATATAGAATTTGAAATTGGAGAGATGGTCATGCTTAAAGTTTCACCTTGGAAAGGCGTTGTTCGATTTGGTAAACGAGGGAAATTAAATCCAAGGTATATTGGACCATTCAAGATTATTGATCGTGTCGGACCAGTAGCTTACCGACTTGAGTTACCTCAACAACTCGCGGCTGTACATAACACTTTCCACGTCTCGAATTTGAAGAAATGTTTTGCTAAAGAAGATCTCACTATTCCGTTAGATGAAATCCAAATCAACGAAAAACTCCAATTCATCGAAGAACCCGTCGAAATAATGGATCGTGAGGTTAAAAGACTTAAGCAAAACAAGATACCAATTGTTAAGGTTCGATGGAATGCTCGTAGAGGACCCGAGTTCACCTGGGAGCGTGAAGATCAGATGAAGAAGAAATACCCGCATCTATTTCCAGAAGATTCGTCAACACCTTCAACAGCTTAAAATTTCGGGACGAAATTTATTTAACGGGTAGGTACTGTAGTGACCCGAACTTTTCCATGTTTATATATATTAATTGAGATTGATGTTTACATGATTAAATGTTTCCAACATGTTAAGCAATCAAACTTGTTAAGACTTGATTAATTGAAATAGGTTTCATATAGACAATTGACCACCCAAGTTGACCGGTGATTCACGAACGTTAAAACTTGTAAAAAAAAAAAACTATATGATGACATATATATGGTTATATATATAGTTAATATGATATTATGATAAGTAAACATATCATTAATTATATTAACAATGAACTACATATGTAAAAACAAGACTACTAACTTAATGATTTTGAAACGAGACATATATGTAACGTTTATCGTTGTAACGACATTTAATGTATATATATCATATTAAGAGATATTCGTACATCATAATATCATGATAATATAATAATTTAAAATCTCTTTTGATATTATAAACATTGGGTTAACAACATTTAACAAGATCGTTAACCTAAAGGTTTCAAAACAACACTTACATGTAACGACTAACGATGACTTAACGACTCAGTTAAAATGTATATACATGTAGTGTTTTAATATGTATTTATACACTTTTGAAAGACTTCAATACACTTATCAAAATACTTCTACTTAACAAAAATGCTTACAATTACATTCTCGTTCAGTTTCATCAACAATTCTACTCGTATGCACCCGTATTCGTACTCGTACAATACACAGCTTTTAGATGTATGTACTATTGGTATATACACTCCAATGATCAGCTCTTAGCAACCCATGTGAGTCACCTAACACATGTGGGAACCATCATTTGGCAACTAGCATGAAATATCTCATAAGATTACAAAAATATGAGTAATCATTCATGACTTATTTACATGAAAACAAAATTACATATCCTTTATATCTAATCCATACACCAACGACCAAAAACACCTACAAACACTTTCATTCTTCAATTTTCTTCATCTAATTGAACTCTCTCAAGTTCTATCTTCAAGTTCTAAGTGTTCTTCATAAATTCCAAAAGTTCTAGTTTCATAAAATCAAGAATACTTTCAAGTTTGCTAGCTCACTTCCAATCTTGTAAGGTGATCATCCAACCTCAAGAAATCTTTGTTTCTTACAGTAGGTTATCATTCTAATACAAGGTAATAATCATATTCAAACTTTGGTTCAATTTCTATAACTATAACAATCTTATTTCAAGTGATGATCTTACTTGAACTTGTTTTCGTGTCATGATTTTGCTTCAAGAACTTTGAGCCATCCAAGGATCCATTGAAGCTAGATCCATTTTTCTCTTTTCCAGTAGGTTCATCCAAGGAACTTAAGGTAGTAATGATGTTTATAACATCATTCGATTCATACATATAAAGCTATCTTATTCGAAGGTTTAAACTTGTAATCACTAGAACATAGTTTAGTTAATTCTAAACTTGTTCGCAAACAAAAGTTAATCCTTCTAACTTGACTTTTAAAATCAACTAAACACATGTTCTATATCTATATGATATGCTAACTTAATGATTTAAAACCTGGAAACACGAAAAACACCGTAAAACCGGATTTACGCCGTCGTAGTAACACCGCGGGCTGTTTTGGGTTAGTTAATTAAAAACTATGATAAACTTTGATTTAAAAGTTGTTATTCTGAAAAAATGATTTTTATTATGAACATGAAACTATATCCAAAAATTATGGTTAAACTCAAAGTGAAAGTATGTTTTCTAAAATGGTCATCTAGACGTCGTTCTTTCGACTGAAATGACTACCTTTACAAAAATGACTTGTAACTTATTTTTCCGACTAGAAACATATACTTTTTTTGTTTAGATTCATAAAATAGAGTTCAATATGAAACCATAGCAATTTGATTCACTCAAAACGGATTTAAAATGAAGAAGTTATGGGTAAAACAAGATTGGATAATTTTTCTCATTTTAGCTACGTGAAAATTGGTAACAAATCTATTCCAACCATAACTTAATCAACTTGTATTATATATTATGTAATCTTGAGATACCATAGACACGTATACAATGTTTCGACCTATCATGTCGACACATCTATATATATTTCGGAACAACCATAGACACTCTATATGTGAATGTTGGAGTTAGCTATACAGGGTTGAGGTTGATTCCAAAATATATATAGTTTGAGTTGTGATCAATACTGAGATACGTATACACTGGGTCGTGGATTGATTCAAGATAATATTTATCGATTTATTTCTGTACATCTAACTGTGGACAACTAGTTGTAGGTTACTAACGAGGACAGCTGACTTAATAAACTTAAAACATCAAAATATATTAAAAGTGTTGTAAATATATTTTGAACATACTTTGATATATATGTATATATTGTTATAGGTTCGTGAATCAACCAGTGGCCAAGTCTTACTTCCCGACGAAGTAAAAATCTGTGAAAGTGAGTTATAGTCCCACTTTTAAAATCTAATATTTTTGGGATGAGAATACATGCAGGTTTTATAAATGATTTACAAAATAGACACAAGTACGTGAAACTACATTCTATGGTTGAATTATCGAAATCGAATATGCCCCTTTTTATTAAGTCTGGTAATCTAAGAATTAGGGAACAGACACCCTAATTGACGCGAATCCTAAAGATAGATCTATTGGGCCTAACAAACCCCATCCAAAGTACCGGATGCTTTAGTACTTCGAAATTTATATCATATCCGAAGGGTGTCCCGGAATGATGGGGATATTCTTATATATGCATCTTGTTATTGTCGGTTACCAGGTGTTCACCATATGAATGATTTTTATCTCTATGTATGGGATGTGTATTGAAATATGAAATCTTGTGGTCTATTGTTACGATTTGATATATATAGGTTAAACCTATAACTCACCAACATTTTTGTTGACGTTTTAAGCATGTTTATTCTCAGGTGATTATTAAGAGCTTCCGCTGTCGCATACTTAAATAAGGACAAGATTTGGAGTCCATGCTTGTATGATATTGTGTAAAAACTGCATTCAAGAAACTTATTTTGTTGTAACATATTTGTATTGTAAACCATTATGTAATGGTCGTGTGTAAACAGGATATTTTAGATTATCATTATTTGATAATCTACGTAAAGCTTTTTAAACCTTTATTGATGAAATAAAGGTTATGGTTTGTTTAAAAATGAATGCAGTCTTTGAAAAACGTCTCATATAGAGGTCAAAACCTCGCAACGAAATCAATTAATATGGAACGTTTTTAATCAATAAGAACGGGACATTTCAAACCTTCTGTAGTAACCAGCTAGTCCTAAAAACTGGCGTATGTGTTTCGGAATTTTCGGGGTTTCCCACTTTTCAACAGTTTCTATCTTTGCCGGATCCACCTTAATACCTTCTTTGTTCACTATGTGACCGAGGAATTGAACTTCTTCCAACCAAAATGCACACTTTGAAAACTTAGCGTACAATTCTTCCTTCCTCAATACTTCTAACACCTTTCTCAAATGTTCACCGTGTTCTTGGTCATTCTTTGAGTAAATAAGTATGTCATCAATGAAAACAATGACAAACTTGTCAAGGTATGGTCCACACACTCGGTTCATAAGGTCCATGAACACAGCTGGTGCATTAGTTAAACCAAACGGCATGACCATAAACTCGTAATGACCGTAACGTGTTCTGAAAGCAGTCTTTGGAATATCATCTTCTTTCACCCGCATTTGATGATACCCGGAACGTAAGTCAATCTTTGAATAAACAGACGAGCCTTGTAGTTGATCAAATAAGTCGTCGATTCTCGGTAGTGGGTAGCGGTTCTTGATGGTAAGTTTGTTCAACTCTCGGTAGTCGATACACAACCTGAATGTACCATCTTTCTTCTTGACAAACAAAACAGGAGCTCCCCACGGTGATGTGCTTGGTCGAATGAAACCACGCTCTAAAAGTTCTTGTAATTGGCTTTGCAGTTCTTTCATCTTGCTGGGTGCGAGTCTGTAAGGAGCACGAGCTATTGGTGCAGCTCCTGGTACAAGATCTATTTGAAATTCAACGGATCGATGTGGGGGTAATCCCGGTAATTCTTTCAGAAATACATCGGGAAATTCTTTTGCAATGGGAACATCATTGATGCTCTTTTCTTCAGTTTGTACTTTCTCGACGTGTGCTAGAACAGCATAGCAACCTTTTCTTATTAGTTTTTGTGCCTTCACATTACTAATAAGATGTAGCTTCGTGTTGCCCTTTTCTCCGTACACCATTAAGGGTTTTCCTTTTTCTCGTATAATGCGAATTGCATTTTTGTAACAAACGATCTCTGCTTTCACTTCTTTCAACCAGTCCATACCGATTATCACATCAAAACTCCCTAACTCTACTGGTATCAAATCAATCTTAAATGTTTCGCTAACCAGTTTAATTTCTCGATTCCGACATATATTATCTGCTGAAATTAATTTACCATTTGCTAATTCGAGTAAAAATTTACTATCCAAAGGCGTCAATGGACAACTTAATTTAGCACAAAAATCTCTACTCATATAGCTTCTATCCGCACCCGAATCAAATAAAACGTAAGCAGATTTATTGTCAATAAGAAACGTACCCGTAACAAGCTCCGGGTCTTCCTGTGCCTCTGCTGCATTAATATTGAAAACTCTTCCACGGCCTTGTCCATTCGTGTTCTCCTGGTTCGGGCAATTTCTAATAATGTGGCCCGGTTTTCCACATTTATAACAAACTACATTGGCATAACTTGCTCCGACACTACTTGCTCCGCCATTACTCGTTCCGACACCATTTGTTCCTTTCGTTCTATTAACCCCTGGTCCGTAGACCTCACACTTCGCCGCGCTATGACCATTTCTTTTACACTTGTTGCAAAATTTGGTGCAGAACCCCGAGTGATTCTTTTCACACCTTTGGCATAGCTGCTTCTGATTGTTGTTGTTGTTGCGGTTATTATTGTTGTTGGGATGATTGTTGTAGTTGCTGTTGTTGTTGTTGTTGTTGTTGTTGGGCCGTTTGTTGTAGTTGCGATTGATGTTGCGATTGTTGGGATAATTGTTGCGATTATTGTTGTAATTGCTGTTGTTGTTGTATTGGTGATTCTTATCACCGTTTTCCTCCCACTTTCTTTTGACTTGCTTCACATTGGCCTCTTCAGCAGTCTGTTCTTTAATTCTTTCTTCAATCTGGTTCACTAGTTTGTGAGCCATTCTACATGCCTGTTGTATGGAGGCGGGCTCGTGTGAACTTATATCTTCTTGGATTCTTTCCGGTAATCCTTTCACAAACGCGTCGATCTTCTCTTCCTCATCTTCGAATGCTCCCGGACACAATAGGCACAATTCTGTGAATCGTCTTTCGTATGTGGTAATATCAAATCCTTGGGTTCGTAACCCTCTAAGTTCTGTCTTGAGCTTATTGACCTCGGTTCTGGGACGGTACTTCTCGTTCATCAAGTGCTTGAATGCTAACCACGGTAGTGCGTACGCATCGTCTTGTCCCACTTGCTCTAGATAGGTATTCCACCATGTTAACGCAGAACCTGTGAAGGTATGCGTAGCGTACTTCACTTTGTCCTCTTCAGTACACTTACTTATGGCAAACACCGATTCGACCTTCTCGGTCCACCGTTTCAATCCGATCGGTCCTTCGGTTCCATCAAATTCCAAAGGTTTGCAGGCAGTGAATTCTTTGTAGGTGCATCCTACACGATTTCCTGTACTGCTAGATCCAAGGTTATTGTTGGTATGTAGCGCAGCCTGTACTGCGGCTATGTTTGAAGCTAGAAAAGTACGAAATTCCTCTTCATTCATATTCACGGTGTGTCGAGTAGTCGGTGCCATTTCCTTCAAAATAGTCAAATGGAACAAGTTAATCATACAGAATATTAAGAGTAGTTAATAGTATTTTGTAGCATAATATGAACTCATTTATAAAAGCTTTTTCTTCATATTAGCGTTTTATAAGTTTAAATTCGGGTAGTACCTACCCGTTAAGTTCATACTTAGTAGCTAATATACAATTCAACTACTACAATTCTATATGAAAAACTGATTATAATAATATTTCGCGTTCAAACTTTTATACAATATTTTACAAACTTACAATACCGCTTATTTTACATAAAGCATGAAATATAGCACACAATAACTTTGATACAAGATAGTTGTGAAGATAATTCTAGCTAGTACACAAGTCGTTCAGCAAAGGCAATAAAGACACGTAATTCATACGTCCAGAAACAAGTCATGCATTCTGGTTTTACTAGGACTACTTCCCATCCTTGGTCTTGTGCAACATAACCGTTATGGCCGTTGATAAGATAGCGTGTTGTAACGTCGTCAAAGGGACGAGGGTTACGTAATGTCCAACAGTCCCGTAATAATCTAAAAACCTCATTTCTTACCCCAATTACCGACTCCGTCACTTGTGGAAACGTTTTGTTTAATAGTTGTAGCCCGATGTTCTTGTTCTCACTTTGGTGAGAAGCGAACATTACTAATCCGTAAGCATAACATGCTTCTTTATGTTGCATGTTAGCCGCTTTTTCTAAATCACGAAGTCCAATATTCGGATATATTGAGTCAAAATAATTTCTTAACCCGTTGCGTAAAATAGCATTTGGGTTCCCCGCAATATATGCGTCAAAGTAAACACATCGTAACTTATGGGTTTCCCAATGTGATATCCCCCATCTTTCAAACGAAAGTCTCTTATAAACCAAGACATTCTTGGAACATTCTTCGAATGTCTTACAAACTGATCTCGCCTTAAATAGTTGTGCCGAAGAATTCTGGCCGACTCTAGACAAGATTTCATCAATCATGTCTCCGGGTAGGTCTCTTAAAATATTGGGTTGTCTATCCATTTTGTGTTTTTAAACTGTAAAATAGACAAGAGTTAGATTCATAAAAAAAATACTTATTAATACAAGCAATTTTTACATACATCATAAAGCATAAGCACACTATATTACATATATTACACCACACGAATATAACTATCTTATTCCGACTCGCTCATTTCTTCTTGTTCGGTTTTGGTTCGTTTTGCCAAGTTTCTAGGGATATATGATGTTCCCCTAATACGAGCCGCAGTTATCCACATTGGTTTAGAAAAACCTGGTGGTTTAGAGGTTCCCGGGTCATTGTTACAAATTAAGGACTTCGGGGGTTGACGATACATATAAAGTTCATCGGGGTTGGAATTAGATTTCTCTATTTTTATGCCCTTTCCCTTATTATTTTCTTTTGCCTTTTTAAATTCAGTTGGGGTAATTTCTATAACATCATCGGAATTCTCGTCGGAATCCGATTCATCGGAGAATTGGTAATCCTCCCAATATTTTGCTTCCTTGGCGGAAACACCATTGACCATAATTAACCTTGGTCGGTTGGTTGAGGATTCTCTTTTACTTAACCGTTTTATTATTTCCCCCACCGGTTCTATTTCTTCTTCCGGTTCCGATTCTTCTTTCGGTTCCGATTCTTCTTCCGGTTCCGACTCTTCTTCCGGTTCCTCTTCGGGAACTTGTGAATCAGTCCACGAATCATTCCAATTTACATTTGACTCTTCATTATTATTAGGTGAGTCAATGGGACTTGTTCTAGAGGTAGACATCTATCACATAATATCAAACACGATAAGAGATTAATATATCACATAATATTCATATGTTAAAAATATATAGTTTCCAACAAAAATGTTAAGCAATCATTTTTAAAGAAAACACGGTCGAAGTCCAGACTCACTAATGCATCCTAACAAACTCGATAAGACACACTAATGCAAATTTTCTGGTTCTCTAAGACCAACGCTCGGATACCAACTGAAATGTCCCGTTCTTATTGATTAAAAACGTTCCATATTAATTGATTTCGTTGCGAGGTTTTGACCTCTATATGAGACGTTTTTCAAAGACTGCATTCATTTTAAAACAAACCATAACCTTTATTTCATCAATAAAGGTTTAAAAAGCTTTACGTAGATTATCAAATAATGATAATCTAAAATATCCTGTTTACACACGACCATTACATAATGGTTTACGATACAAATATGTTACAACAAAATAAGTTTCTTGAATGCAGTTTTTACACAATATCATACAAGCATGGACTCCAAATCTCGTCCTTATTTAAGTATGCGACAGCGGAAGCTCTTAATTATCACCTGAGAATAAACATGCTTAAAACGTCAACAAAAATGTTGGTGAGTTATAGGTTTAACCTATATATATCAAATCATAATAATAGACCACAAGATTTCATATTTCAATACACATCCCATACATAGAGATAAAAATCATTCATATGGTGAACACCTGGTAACCGACATTAACAAGATGCATATATAAGAATATCCCCATCATTCCGGGACACCCTTCGGATATGATATAAATTTCGAAGTACTAAAGCATCCGGTACTTTGGATGGGGTTTGTTAGGCCCAATAGATCTATCTTTAGGATTCGCGTCAATTAGGGTGTCTGTTCCCTAATTCTTAGATTACCAGACTTAATAAAAAGGGGCATATTCGATTTTGATAATTCAACCATAGAATGTAGTTTCACGTACTTGTGTCTATTTTGTAAATCATTTATAAAACCTGCATGTATTCTCATCCCAAAAATATTAGATTTTAAAAGTGGGACTATAACTCACTTTCACAGATTTTTACTTCGTCGGGAAGTAAGACTTGGCCACTGGTTGATTCACGAACCTATAACAATATATACATATATATCAAAGTATGTTCAAAATATATTTACAACACTTTTAATATATTTTTATGTTTTAAGTTTATTAAGTCAGCTGTCCTCGTTAGTAACCTACAACTAGTTGTCCACAGTTAGATGTACAGAAATAAATCGATAAATATTATCTTGAATCAATCCACGACCCAGTGTATACGTATCTCAATATTGATCACAACTCAAATTATATATATTTTGGAATCAACCTCAACCCTGTATAGCTAACTCCAACATTCACATATAGAGTGTCTATGGTTGTTCCGAAATATATATAGATGTGTCGACATGATAGGTCGAAACATTGTATACGTGTCTATGGTATCTCAATATTACATAATATACAATACAAGTTGATTAAGTTATGGTTGGAATAGATTTGTTACCAATTTTCACGTAGCTAAAATGAGAAAAATTATCCAATTTTGTTTTACCCATAACTTCTTCCTTTTAAATCCGTTTTGAGTGAATCAAATTGCTATGGTTTCATATTGAACTATATTTTATGAATCTAAACAGAAAAAGTATAGGTTTATAGTCGGAAAAATAAGTTACAAGTCGTTTTTGTAAAGGTAGTCATTTCAGTCGAAAGAACGACGTCTAGATGACCATTTTAGAAAACATACTTCCACTTTGAGTTTAACCATAATTTTTGGATATAGTTTCATGTTCATAATAAAAATCATTTTCTCAGAATAACAACTTTTAAATCAAAGTTTATCATAGTTTTTAATTAACTAACCCAAAACAGCCCGCGGTGTTACTACGACGGCGTAAATCCGGTTTTACGGTGTTTTTCGTGTTTTCAGGTTTTAAATCATTAAGTTAGCATATCATATAGATATAGAACATGTGTTTAGTTGATTTTAAAAGTCAAGTTAGAAGGATTAACTTTTGTTTGCGAACAAGTTTAGAATTAACTAAACTATGTTCTAGTGATTACAAGTTTAAACCTTCGAATAAGATAGCTTTATATGTATGAATCGAATGATATTATGAACATCATTACTACCTTAATTTCCTTGGATAAACCTACTGGAAAGGAGAAAAATGGATCTAGCTTCAATGGATCCTTGGATGGCTCGAAGTTCTTGAAGCAGAATCATGACACGAAAACAAGTTCAAGTAAGATCATCACTTGAAATAAGATTGTTATAGTTATAGAAATTGAACCAAAGTTTGAATATGATTATTACCTTGTATTAGAATGATAACCTACTATAAGAAACAAAGATTTCTTGAGGTTGGATGATCACCTTACAAGATTGGAAGTGAGCTAGCAAACTTGAAAGTATTCTTGATTTTATGAAACTAGAACTTTTGGAATTTATGAAGAACACTTAGAACTTGAAGATAGAACTTGAGAGAGATCAATTAGATGAAGAAAATTGAAGAATGAAAGTGTTTTTAGGTGTTTTTGGTCGTTGGTGTATGGATTAGATATAAAGGATATGTAATTTTGTTTTCATGTAAATAAGTCATGAATGATTACTCATATTTTTGTAATTTTATGAGATATTTCATGCTAGTTTCCAAATGATGGTTCCCACATGTGTTAGGTGACTCACATGGGCTGCTAAGAGCTGATCATTGGAGTGTATATACCAATAGTACATACATCTAAAAGCTGTGTATTGTACGAGTACGAATACGGGTGCATACGAGTAGAATTGTTGATGAAACTGAACGAGGATGTAATTGTAAGCATTTTTGTTAAGTAGAAGTATTTTGATAAGTGTATTGAAGTCTTTCAAAAGTGTATAAATACATATTAAAACACTACATGTATATACATTTTAACTGAGTCGTTAAGTCATCGTTAGTCGTTACATGTAAGTGTTGTTTTGAAACCTTTAGGTTAACGATCTTGTTAAATGTTGTTAACCCAATGTTTATAATATCAAATGAGATTTTAAATTATTATATTATCATGATATTATCATGTATGAATATCTCTTAATATGATATATATACATTAAATGTCTTTACAACGATAATCGTTACATATATGTCTCGTTTAAAAATCATTAAGTTAGTAGTCTTGTTTTTACATATGTAGTTCATTGTTAATATACTTAATGATATGTTTACTTATCATAGTATCATGTTAACTATATATATATCCATATATATGTCATCATATAGTTTTTACAAGTTTTAACGTTCGTGAATCACCGGTCAACTTGGGTGGTCAATTATTTATATGAAACATATTTCAATTAATCAAGTCTTAACAAGTTTGATTGCTTAACATGTTGGAAACATTTAATCATGTAAATATCAATCTCAATTAATATATATAAACATGGAAAAGTTCGGGTCACTACAATAAATGAATATTTAAATCAAAGGTTTTCGACATCTGATGATTTCTACATATAGACAATCACCGTAATATAATAGTTTACAATGATACTTCCGTTGACAATGCTGTCAAAATAAGATACATGGTGATGATTTGGTGATTGCAATGTTTCCTTGATAAATATGTCATGTAAGACTCCATGCACGTAGCTTGTCTAACATATAAGCAAACAGCGGAAGACTTCTAGAAACCTGGGAATAAACATGCTAACAAGTGTCAACACAAAGGTTGGTGAGTTCATATGTGATGACCCGAAATTTTTTGACTTATTTAAACCAATTCTCTATACGATTTATTATTTTAACACGTTAAACAAAGTCTGTTAGATTGAGTCTCAAAATTTTAGAACTGTTTCATATATACAATTACCTTTGACTACTCTCGACGATTCATGAACAATTATATGTATGTATATATATATGTACAAGTAAAAACGACTTTCCTACAGTAAAACACTATTTGCTACAGTAAAACACTATTTGCTACAGTGAAACCGTATTTGCTACAGTGAAACCGTATTTTGCTACAGTGCTGCAGTGAAACGACTTTGCTACAGTGATTTGCTACAGTGAAACGCTATTTGCTACAGTAAACACTATTGCTACAGTAAATACTATTTGCTACAGTAAAACACTATTTGCTACAGTGCACTATTTGATGTCGACGAACTAGCAAACAAAAACAGAAAAGGCGGCCATGCGATCGCATGGCAAAAACACTGAAAACTCATGCGATCGCATGAGCTACCGTAAACGGAAAAGTAATATAAATACGCCTGTTTTGCTCGACGAATTATCACATATTTTTTCTTCAGTAATAAAAATTTATATTTAAATTATAATTATAATTTTAAATTTAAGTTTAATAATAATAAGGTATATTCGAGGGTGTTTTAATTCGGGTTTTAAACCACTTTAAGCTAAGGAAATATTGGGTATTGTTCGGGGTATTGTTCTTGAATCCAAGGCCAACCATACAGTCGTCTACCATCATTACGTCTACGCAATTTGCCTACAATATTGAGTCTCAATATTGAACTGTGAGTTTATAGTCTCCCTTTTTAAATACTTTAAATATTTTTGGGCTGAGAATACATGCAATTTATTTTAAACGCGATAAGACACAAGTACATACTAAATTCTACACTGAGTTAAACCGAAAATCCCTTAGCTTTGGTAACTAGTAGCTACCAGTACATAGGATATGGACTGGTGGGCGCGAATAATTGTATATGGATCCATAGGGCTTGACATCCCCGTCCGAGCTATAGCACTAGCCTTTTAACGGACGTATGTTATTTGAGTTTAAGACACGTTGGTTTGCGTGTATTAAAACGAATGGGGTAATTATCACTATAGCGTTAAGTTTAGTTACCAGGGTGCTCTGTTAGTAGAATCTATTGATAAACTTTTGATGAAATCTTGTGGTCTATCTTTATATATGTTTATGACTCGAGCAATTAAACCTATAACTCACCAACATTCGTGTTGACTTTTTAGCATGTTTTATTCTCAGGTCCTTAGAATGCTTCCGCTGTGATGTGCTTGTTGCCTGCATGGAGTCTCTCATGCTTTGTACAAAGTTTATTGCATTCAAAATAAAACTGCGTTGTGTAATAAATAATTGGACTGTGATGTCAACCTGTAAATTAAAGACTTATGTATTTCGAGGTTTTGCTTATACCTAAGCACTCGCCCACATGTTTATAACTTTCTATGTTTAGAAAGTCACTTATTTTAATGAATGCAATATTTTATCAAAACGTATCATATAGAGGTCAAAACCTCACTGTGGAATCAATGATTAACGTGCCGCGTCAATAGCGATTTTGACGGGTCGTTACAGTTGGTATCAGAGCTTGAGGTCATAGGGAACCAGAAATTACATTAGTGTGTTTAACTGGTAATTGTTAGGATGCATTAGTGAGTCTGGACTATGACCATATTTGTTTTTACAGATTTTTGCTTATCATTTGGTCAAAAACATTATATGTAATATATTTATATGCTAACATAATTGTTGTTTCAATTATGTGATAGATGACTTCCTCTAATCCTATCATTTTGTACGACTCGGAATCGGACACTGAATCTATTCTATCCACAACTGAAAAGGGCGTTCCAATACCTATTAAAGAAGAAATTGTGTTAGCCGGGGAATCTCAACTCCCGGTAAACCCAGAGGAGGTTCCAGCTCCACCCAGCTTTAGTTTTCCGGAGCCACAGTATCGTTGGCATGGACCCATGATCCCTGGAGTAAACGAGGATCGTCCATTTCTAAACAAATATGGACATTGGTCCAGATATACCGCCGACGGGCGGGTTGTGCCGATTACGCCTGGCAGATTTCGGTTCATGACCACCGGTACATATTCTTGCAGTTCGTCATCATATTCTCCTACACATGACTCAGACAGTTCATCATCAGACGAGATCAGTAAGGAGGAGGATTTCGCTAATGAAATAAAAGAGATCACTAAGGAGAAATTCCAACTTGCTATAGATAATAAAAACAACCACAATAATAAAATGTCCTTAGTTAATAAAAAAGAACAGGACCATTCGATCCATAACCACCCTTATTGTATTAAACCCACTGAGGCAACGGGTACCTCAAAACCCTAACTAAAAATAAAATACACTGCCAGAATGTCTGTCGGACCATGTGCACACAAATAATTGGCAGAGAGAACCAAATGGGAAGAAGTTTCTGATAGTTCTGAATGAACGACCTCGCAACCATAAATCTTCCATGCGCTATTTTATTGCTTATGTGTGCTACTCTATCTTGTTATGTAAAATAAGCATATGTAAAATATCAGTATTGTATGGTATTGTATTATTTTGGTTTATTAATAATAAATGCATGGAATGATTATTTGTATTATTACTACTTCTTATTATTATTATTACATAATAATGTAGTAACTCGCTATAATTTTTCATAGTGGAATATTATTAGGATTTTAGTAGTTAATTCCTTGTACTAGCTATTATGTATAAACTTAACGGGTAGGTAATACCCTAGAAATAATTATAAAATGCTAATAAGAAGAAAAGGCTTTTATAATAATCGGTTCATATTATTAATATGCTACGATTAACTATTGACAACTCATTTTACCTATAATATTCTATATGATTAAATTATATCTGTTGTGTTTATTGAAGAAACATGTCTCAAATGTCGGATGCTGAGTTTGAGCAACTAGTCGAGAAACGTGTGAATGAAAGAATTGCTACAGCCGAGGCAGCAAAAGCAACAGCCGAAGCAGCAGCCAAAGCAGCAGCCGTAAACACAAACTCACGAAACGGATGCTCATACAAAACTTTTCAAGGATGCAAACCACAGACGTTTAGTGGAACCGAGGGACCAGTCGGTTTAACCCGATGGTTTGAAAAGATGGAGTCCGTTTTCAAAATCAGTAATTGTGCGAACGGAGACAAGTCAAAGTATGCTTCGTGTACGTTGCAAGACGGTGCACTTACTTGGTGGAACAATTATGCTAAAGCAGAAGGAATAGATATTGCATATGATATCTCTTGGGAAGAACTGAAAAAGATGCTAATCGAGGAGTACTGTCCTCGAAACAAGATCAGAAAAATGGAATCTGAGTTACGTAATCTGAAGGTTATCGGCGCGAATCTCAATAACTATGAAAAGCGTTTCATGGAACTAGCCTTGTTGTGTCCCGAATTGGTGCCAAACGAGAAATGAAAGATAGAAATGTATATTGACGGTTTATCGATCAATATCAAAGGAAATGTTACATCGTCCAAACCAAATACGATGCAGGAAGCCATGACAATGGCACACCAACTCATGGACCAGATCACAGAGAGTTCGATTAAGGCACCAATTACCGAAGTCAAGACAACTGAAGGAAAGAGGAAATGGGAAGACTATAAGGGAAAAAGTACTCACCTGAAGAAACAAGAAACTTTTAAAGGTAAACAAGATGGGGCAACTGCAAGTCCAAACTATAAGGGACCTCATCCGTTCTGCAAAAGGTGTTACACACATCATGCAGGCTATTGCCAAGTGGTCTGTGATAAGTGCAACAAGAAAGGACATGTGGCGAAAGATTGTTATGCCACCGTTTCTGAAGTAAAGACAAAATTGACCGATGTCAAGAAATGTTATGGATGCGGGAAGTCTGGTCACTTTATAAATCAATGCCCTGATAAGGAGAAGAACAAAGAACCCGCACGTGGGAGGGCATTTAATGTTAGTGCTAGTAAAGCACGTGAGGATCCTAATCTTGTCACGGGTACGTTTACCGTTAATAATCAACTAGCTTCTATTATGTTTGATACGGGTGCTGATAGAAGTTATATGTGTAAAGACTTTAGTTTTAAACTAAAATGTGCATCATTACCTCTAGACGATAAATATACTATTGAATTAGCTAATGGTAAACTGATAAAAGCCGATAAAATTTGCCATGGTTGCGAAATGAATCTCGCTGGTGAAACCTTCAAAATCGATTTGATACCCGTAGAACTAGGAAGTTTTGACGTAATCGTTGGCATGGACTGGATGTCCAAAACAAGAGCGAAAGTTGTTTGCGCTGAGAAAGCAATCCGCATCCCTCGTAAGGATGAAACGTCATTAATGATTTATGGGGAGAAGAGCAACTCAAAGCTGAACTTTATCAGCTGTATGAAGGCCCAGAAACTTATAAGAAAAGGTTGTTATGCTATTCTGGCACACGTAAAGAAGATCGATACTGAAGAAAGAAGCATTAATGACATGCCGGTTGTAAGAGAATATCCCGGAGTATTTCCAGAAGAATTACCGGGGCTACCTCCACACAGATGTGTAGAATTCCAGATTGATCTCATACCAGGAGTTGCACCTGTAGCCCGATCTCCATATAGACTTGCACCTTCAGAAATGCAAGAATTACAAGACCAGTTGCAAGAATTATCGGACCGTGGATTTATTCGTCCTAGTTTTTCACCTTGGGGTGCTCCTATTCTGTTCGTCAAGAAGAAGGATGGATCTATGAGAATGTGCATAGATTACCGAGAATTAAATAAATTAACGATCAAGAATCGGTACCCATTACCGAGGATTGATGATTTGTTTGATCAATTGCAAGGATCAAGTGTTTATTCTAAGATTGATCTACGCTCCGGATATCATCAGCTGAGAGTGAAGGAAGAAGATGTTCCTAAAACAGCGTTCAGAACCCGTTACGGTCACTATGAATTTTTAGTCATGCCTTTTGGATTGACTAATGCTCCAGCAGTATTCATGGATCTAATGAATCGCATCTGTAGACCGTATTTAGACAAATTTGTCATTGTTTTTATCGACGACATATTGATTTACTCGAAGAACAAGGAAGAACATGAGCAACACTTAAGACTGGTACTAGAGATACTCAAGAAAGAAGAATTGTACGCAAAATTTTCGAAGTGTGATTTCTGGTTACAAGAAGTACAATTTTTGGGCCATGTTGTCAGTAAACATGGAATTAAAGTTGACCCCGCCAAGATCGAAGCCATTAGTAAATGGGAAACACCGAAGACTCCAACACAAATCCGCCAATTCTTAGGTCTTGCTGGTTACTACCGAAGATTCATTCGAGATTTCTCTAGAATCGCCAAACCCTTAACTTCATTGACTCAAAAGGGAAAGAAGTATGATTGGTCCACGGAACAGGAATCCTCATTCCAGTTATTAAAGAAGAAGTTAAAGTCTGCACCCATTTTGTCATTACCAGAAGGAAATGATGATTTCGTGATCTATTGTGATGCTTCGCGCCAAGGTTTAGGATGTGTATTAATGCAACGCACAAAAGTTATCGCATATGCCTCACGACAACTAAAAATTCATGAAAAGAACTATACGACGCACGATTTGGAACTTGGAGCAGTAGTTTTTGCACTCAAAATATGGAGACACTATCTATATGGCACCAAGTGTACAGTGTACACCGACCATAAGAGTCTTCAGCATATTTTTGATCAAAAACAACTCAATATGAGGCAACATCGCTGGGTAGAGTTGTTAAACGATTACGATTGTGAAATTCGTTACCACCCCGGAAAAGCTAATGTTGTAGCTGATGCCCTAAGTCGAAAAGAAAGAGTAAAACCTCTTAGGGTCCGAGCTTTGAATATTACAATTCGTACTGATCTCACAAAGCAAATTCAAGCAGCACAGTTAGAAACTTTAAAAGAAGAAAATGAAAAAGGTGAAATGAGCAAAGGGTTAGAAAAACAACTTGAAGTAAAAGCCGATGGAACCCTGTATTTTACTGGTAGGATATGGGTACCAAGACATGGTAACCTAAGGCAACTAGTACTAGATGAAGCACACAAAACGAGGTACTCAATTCACCCAGGAAATGGGAAAATGTACCACGATCTCAAGAAGTTCTATTGGTGGCCTAATATGAAGACAGAAATTGCTACTTATGTAAGCAAATGTTTGACGTATGCAAAGGTTAAAGCTGAGCACCAAAAGCCGTCAGGATTACTGCAACAACCAGAAATTCCGCAGTGGAAATGGGAAAGAATAACCATGGATTTCATTACGAAATTGCCAAGGACTGCAAGTAGTCATGATACTATTTGGGTGATAGTTGATCGTCTAACTAAATCAGCTCACTTCCTACCAATAAAGGAGACAGACAGTATGGAGAAATTAGCACGCCTATATTTGAAGGAAGTAGTTTCCAGGCATGGTGTACCTATCTCCATCATATCTGATCACGACACTCGATTCACATCACGTTTTTGGCAGTCATTACAAAAAGCATTGGGAACTCGATTAGATATGAGCACCGCTTATCACCCACAGACAGATGGTCAAAGTGAAAGAACAATTCAAACATTGGAAGACATGTTACGGGCATGCGTGATTGACTTTGGAACCAGTTGGGATCGACACTTACCGTTGGCAGAATTTTCATACAATAACAGCTATCATACGAGCATCAACGCAGCGCCATTTGAAGCACTTTACGGTAGAAAGTGCAGATCTCCTATATGTTGGAGTGAAGTAGGAGAAAGACAACTTACTGGACCAGAAATTATTCACGAAACCATCGAAAAGATCATTCAAATACAACAGCGATTGAAAACGGCCATGAGTCGCCGAAAGAGTTATGCTGATGTAAGAAGAAAACCGCTAGAATTTCAAGTGGGCGACAAAGTCATGTTGAAAGTGTCACCCTGGAAAGGCGTTGTACGATTTGATAAACGAGAAAAGTTAAGTCCTAGGTACGTAGGACCCTTTGAAATCACCGAAAGAATTGGAGCAGTTGCTTATCGATTAAAGCTACCGCAAGAACTTAGTAGTGTTCACGACACATTTCACGTGTCAAATTTGAAGAAATGTTTAGCTGAAGAGGATGTTGTAATTCCTCTTGACGAAATATGAATTAATGATAAACTCCATTTTGTCGAAGAACCCTTTGAAATCATGGACCGTGAGGTCAAACAATTAAAACAAAGCAAAATACCGATAGTTAGGGTTCGTTGGAATGCAAGACGAGGACCCGAGTTTACTTGGGAACGTGAAGATCAAATGAAGCAAAAGTATCCACATTTGTTCATTGATATCGCTCATGAAACAGGTACTACACAAAATTTCGGGACGAAATTTTCTTTAACGGGGAGGTACTGTGATGACCCGAAATTTTTTGACTTATTTAAACCAATTCTCTATACGATTTATTATTTTAACACGTTAAACAAAGTCTGTTAGATTGAGTCTCAAAATTTTAGAACTGTTTCATATATACAATTACCTTTGACTACTCTCGACGATTCATGAACAATTATATGTATGTATATATATATGTACAAGTAAAAACACTATTTGCTACAGTAAAACACTATTTGCTACAGTGAAACCGTATTTGCTACAGTGAAACCGTATTTTGCTACAGTGCTACAGTGAAACTACTTTGCTACAGTGATTTGCTACAGTAAAACACTATTTACTACAGTAAACACTATTGCTACAGTAAATACTATTTGCTACAGTAAAACACTATTTGCTACAGTGCACTATTTGATGTCGACGAACTAGCAAACAAAAACAGAAAAGGCGGCCATGCGATCGCATGGCAAAAACACTGAAAACTCATGCGATCGCATGAGCTACAGTAAACGGAAAAGTAATATAAATACGCCTGTTTTGCTCGACGAATTATCACATATTTTTTCTTCAGTAATAAAAATTTATATTTAAATTATAATTATAATTTTAAATTTAAGTTTAATAATAATAAGGTATATTCGAGGGTGTTTTAATTCGGGTTTTAAACCACTTTAAGCTAAGGAAATATTGGGTATTGTTCGGGGTATTGTTCTTGAATCCAAGGCCAACCATACAGTCGTCTACCATCATTACGTCTACGCAATTTACCTACAATATTGAGTCTCAATATTGAACTGTGAGTTTATAGTCTCCCTTTTTAAATACTTTAAATATTTTTGGGCTGAGAATACATGCAATTTATTTTAAACGCGATAAGACACAAGTACATACTAAATTCTACACTGAGTTAAACCGAAAATCCCTTAGCTTTGGTAACTAGTAGCTGCCAGTACATAGGATATGGACTGGTGGGCGCGAATAATTGTATATGGATCCATAGGGCTTGACATCCCCGTCCGAGCTATAGCACTAGCCTTTTAACGGACGTATGTTATTTGAGTTTAAGACACGTTGGTTTGCGTGTATTAAAACGAATGGGGTAATTATCACTATAGCGTTAAGTTTAGTTACCAGGGTGCTCTGTTACGTAGAATCTATTGATAAACTTTTGATGAAATCTTGTGGTCTATCTTTATATATGTTTATGACTCGAGCAATTAAACCTATAACTCACCAACATTCGTGTTGACTTTTTAGCATGTTTTATTCTCAGGTCCTTAGAATGCTTCCGCTGTGATGTGCTTGTTGCCTGCATGGAGTCTCTCATGCTTTGTACAAAGTTTATTGCATTCAAAATAAAACTGCGTTGTGTAATAAATAATTGGACTGTGATGTCAACCTGTAAATTAAAGACTTATGTATTTCGGGGTTTTGCTTATACCTAAGCACTCGCCCACATGTTTATAACTTTCTATGTTTAGAAAGTCACTTATTTTAATGAATGCAATATTTTATCAAAACGTATCATATAGAGGTCAAAACCTCACTGTGGAATCAATGATTAAAGTGCCACGTCAATAGCGATTTTGACGGGTCGTTACATCATAGTTTTAGTGTTTCGCATAATCTGTATATAAAGGTGGACCACGAGATTTCAGTTGTTTCATCCAGAAACGTTTATCAAATTATTCTACAAGATTGAGCACCCTGGTAACTAAGCTTAAACGTTATAATAAGTACCCATGTTTTAACGTACATGTAACCAACATGTACAATACACGCAATCCAACGTATATTAAACTTAAATAGCATACGTCTGTTTTATAGTTCAGGCTAGGGTTTCTATACCTGGAACAGACGGGGATGTCAAGCCCTATGGATCCATATACCTCTATTCGCTCCCATCGATTCTTATAACCGACAGTTACTAGTTACCAAAGCTAAGGGATTTTTGGTTCAAACTCGGTGTACCATACAAATAATGTCTCTAAAGCTTCAAAGCAAACACAACTGCAGTTAACTCTAAATCGTGATTGGGGTAGTTTTGTTCAAGATTCTTCAACTGTCGTGAAGCATACGCTATAACTTTATTTCTCTGCATCAAAACGCAACCCAGACCTGCATATGACGCATCGCAGTAGACCACAAAATCTTCTGTTCCCTCTGGTAAAGCTAAAACTGGCGCTTGACATAGCAACTATTTGAGAGTCTGAAAAGCCTCTTCTTGTTCATCAGTCCATCGAAAGGCTACATCTTTTCTAGTTAACTTATTCAACGGACCTGCTATTTTAGAGAAGTCTTTGATAAATCGGCGGTAATAACCTGCTAAACCCAGAAAACTCTTAATTTCTGTCGGCATTTTCGGTGAGTTCCAATTCATTACGGCCTCTATCTTAGACTGATCTACTTTAATACCCTGTTCACAAATCACATGACCCAGAAACTGTACTTCCCGCAACCAAAATTCACATTTGGAGAACTTAGCATACAATTGTTCCTGTTTCAGAAGTTCTAACACTAACCTCAAATGTGTAGCATGATCCTTCTCGGTTTTCGAATATATCAAGATATCATCTATGAAGACAATCACAAACTTGTCAAGATACTGACGACACACCCTGTTCATTAAATCCATAAACACCGCTGGCGCGTTTGTTAACCCGAATGGCATAACTAAAAATTCATAATGACCATATCTAGTTCTGAACGCTGTTTTCGGTATATCACTCTCTGCAACACGTACCTGATGATACCCTGAACGTAAATCAATCTTTGAAAAGTAGGAAGCACCCTGTAACTGATCAAATAAGTCATCTATTCTTGGTAACGGGTACTTATTCTTGATTGTTCTCTTATTTAAGTCGCGGTAATCTATACACATACGAAGAGACCCATCTTTCTTTTTCACAAATAAAACAGGAGCACCCCACGGTGAAGAACTTGGTTGGATAAACCCCTTATCTAACAGTTCCTGAATCTGAGGCATCATTTCTCGGATTTCTGACGGAGCTAATCTATAAGGAGCTTTTGCAACTGGCGTAGCACCGGGAACCAAATCAATTTTATACTCTACTTCACGTACTGGAGGTAACCCTGGTAAATCATCTGGAAATACTTCTGGAAATTCTGACACAACGGGAATATCGGTTACCTGCTTCTTCTCTTTCTTAACAACAATCACGTTGGCTAAGAATGAACCACACCCTTTCGTTATTGCCTTCTGAGCTTTCATTAAGGAAACCATAGGGAAGTTAAGTCCACTGCGCTCTCCCCTAGCTATCACTCGGATCCATCGGCCAAACAGAAAGAAATCATCTTCTTATCACACTTAATATTAGCCCTATTAGCTCTTAACCAATTCATGCCTATGACTACATCAAAGCTAGGTATAGGCATCAACAAACAGGTTAAAGGGAAAGAATGACCGTCAATTTCGATGGTAATTCCAGACACAGATGATGTGCATGGAACCATTTTACCATCAGCTACTTCTATTCCCAAAGACTCATCTAACATCCTAACAGGCCACTTCAACTTATCACAGAAGCCTAAGGACATAAAAGAATGATTTGCTCCAGAATCAAATAACACACGAGCTGGCAAGGAATTAACCAAGAACATACCGGTAATGATGTCATCGGTAGCGGTTGCAGCATCTACCATCATCTGAAACGCCCTTGCCTCTGCTGTTGGAGGATTCTTTCTCTTCTGCCCGGTAGTAGAAGCAGAAGATCCCCCGGAAGTAACTGACCTCGCCCCTGACCCTGCCCCAGAACCAGATCTTGATGCCGATGGACAATTAGCAGATCTATGCCCCTCTTGATGGCAGCTCCAACAAATATTAGACTTAAATGAACAAGTTGTTGATTCATGACCTAACACTCTACATTTCAAACACCTTCTGGTCATTGGAGAACACGGACCAACATGGGTTGACTTACAAACATTACACCACCCAGACTGAGTTGAACCCGACCCACTCATACCAGACTTACTTTTCTGTTTAAACCCACCTGACTTCTTACCACGAAATCCTGATTGCTTACTTGATTGCTGAACAGATTGACCACCCGATTGACTTTCTGATTTTCCTCCAAAGGATCCACTTTTTGAACTTTCTCTTTTCGCTGCCATGATATCACCTTCAGTAATCTTCGCCATCTCATGAGCCTGTGCCAATGTGGTTGCAAATCTCGCAACTGTTCTATATTCTGGCTTAATCACCAACATAAAATGCTGAATCTTATCTTTCTCAGTTGGTACCCACTGTTGAACGAACCTTAGCTTAGATGTGAAATCTCTGAAAACTTTATCAATCGTCATACTTTCTGTCATCTTCATACTCAGAAACTCAGTTTTCAATCTTTCCATTTCATACTCAGAACAATACTGCTCACGAAGTTTAGCAGCAAATTGTTCCCAGGTAATTTGGCTGATCTGTTCTTTAGGTAGATATGCAGTGATAGAGTCCCACCATTCCATTGCTTCACCTTTGAGAAGCCTACTAGCAAATAACACCATGGATTCTGGCTCACAAAAACATGCTTCTAACGCCCTCTCCACTTCTCTTAGCCAATTGAGGGTCATCGTAGGGTTTGTGTGTCCGCTGTACTCAGAAGGTTTGCAGTCCATAAACTGTTTATAGGTACACTTCCTTCTTGTCTCAGGGACTTGAAATGGGTACATCATTTGATTAGGAAAAGTCTGGTTAAACGGAAATGGCATTTGATAGTTTTGATAGGTATTTTGTGGAAACTGTGATTGGGAACTGCCACCGGCTTGATTATAAAGGTTAGGAGGAAAGGTTGTTTTTAACGCAGTGGTATTAGGGTTCCATTGTGCCCGTTCTTGTTCCAATTCCTTAATTTTCTCCTGAGCTTCTAGTAACCGACTTTGAAGTTCTATTACTTCTTGAGAAGTTTCTTCTTCTGAAGACACATGTCCATCTTCGTCACGGGCTCTAAAAGTACCAGTTCCAGGGACAGTAGGGCCAGTAGCGGTTGCTTGATTATCTGCCATTACTGCACTACCACAATACTCACACTAAAGCTTAGTATAAATTCTGTTAGTACTAACAACTAACACATATCCTGTCCTAATACTCACTTAACCCATCCCCAGCATGTTATGTTTGACATGACTCTTCTAAGTTTGGGAACATGACATGTAGATCACAATGCACATGCTGCCAAACTCAGCTCTGATACCAACTTGTGACACCGCTAAAATTTTTTTTTTTATATATATGTACGTGGCGGAAGCATAATATTAATTAAATACGATATCAACATCTGTACAAACCGATGTCACATGTCATTAAAACAAATTACATATTAACAGGAAAAGAAGTAAATACATTCTGTTTTCAAAAGTACACGGTTCATATTCTAAAAGACCACATCAGAGTTAACCCTGTCAAACATAACATCGCCATGCCCGTCTTCTCCCCAAAATGCGACATCTACAAAAGCTAGTAACCTTCAGGGAGGAGATGGAGGGGAATTAGCACGAAGCTAAGTGAGTACGACTAACTACAGGCCATAGCATACATAAGTGTTATACTAATCATGTCACAATAGTCTAACACACAAACATCACCCAAGTGCCGTCTACAGAGACTCTGGCGGCTCGGCCAAACCATTAACCACCAGCTGATCGGACTGGGGCTTACCAGAAGCTCCTCCACCACCGTATGTATATACATAATCCACACGCGACGGACGCGTCATTCACATATATATACACCACGGATGTCTAGGCTACCACAGAGGAACCCAACCCGCAGGTTGATCTCTCCTACCGAGGCTACCACACAATAGGGACGCACTGGGCTCTAGCAGACAAGCATCAACTACATGCAGTCATCACAAGGAACTAACTAACCACAACAATAAGTATATCTAACAAGCATGGCAATCATAATATAACATGCTTCTATATACTATATTCTCCAGTTAGTCCCACTCACCGATTACCAGCAAACGAGAAGGTATTCAGCTATCTAATCACTGAACCTTCTCTTTCTCCTTTTCTCCTGAGAAAGACATATACACAAGTTAGTTTTTGTCCATTAACATCAAATAACGCAATACAGAAATTTTTGTCAGAAAAATATCCGCTAAAATTTTTTGCTTAACACTTGTGCACTTTCAAAATTTACATCATAAACACCAAAATACAAACGGGCAGCATAACTGCTAGAAATCGACACTTAGTAAAATTTTCACTGTCTAAGACCATCGGTCGATGGTCCCATCCATCGGCCGATCGTCAACACACCATCGGTCGATGGTCTCCCCCAATCGGTCGATTGTCAAAATTACATCCGTTGGTCAGAAGTCATATACCATCGGTCGATGGTCTCATCCACCGGCCTATCGTCCCTCACCATCGGTCGATGGTCAACGACCATCGGCCGAAGGTAGTTCATCAGCTGCAACAGCAGCAAAGTGACGGGTTTCACCCAAAATCGACCAATTCTTGCTCTAAAGCTCGATTATGACCTCAAAACTGACCAAATCAAAGACACTATACATTAAGAAACATCAACCCATAAGATTTGGACTCAAACAACACCAAATCTAACCACTTTGACCCAAAATACACACTTTATAAAAACTAACACAAAAACCCCATTTTCTTGAAGATTAAAGCATGAAAACTTGTGATTCTTACCTTGAAAGAATCAGTGAGTCACAAGGAACACAAAGATGTAAATGATTCGAACTCTAAAACAAGGATTAGAAATTAGGGTTTGATGTAGGTGAGAAGATGAAGAACGGGTTGTTTTTGGGAAAAGTCTAGAAAATGCAAGAAGGGGATAGACATCAGTCTATTATTTGGGATTAAATCCCATACTGTGTAATTCACGGGTATTTATCAGTTATCTGATATCTTTCGTACATCATTTGGCAACCCAAACGAAGTCCAAATTAAATAAACAAACCTGTTCTGTGACCCTTGTCACAAACTGGTCCTAACCACATTCTTATTTAATAGTAAATATTAAATAAAAATAAAAGCATATAGTAACACAATACTAACTTAAGGGCAATATAGTAATCTTACATCTAGGCCCGATTGAGGATGTTACATTCAGGCTAGGGTTTCTATACCTAGAACAGACGGGGATGTCAAGCCCTATGGATCCATATACCTCTATTCACGCCCATCAGTTCTTATAACCGACAGTTACTAGTTACCAAAGCTAAGGGATTTTCGGTTCAAACTCGGTGTAGAATTTAGTATGTACTTGTGTCTATTGCGTTTAAAATAAATTGCATGTATTCTCAGCCCAAAAATATATTGCAAAAGCAATTAAAAGGGGATCAATGAAACTCACCTTAGCCTCACATAAAGTTGTTCATCGTAATGTGACCGAAACTCGGATTACCAAATAATCGTAGATCTCAACCTAGAGAACATATGTTGGTCAATAAATGTCTATCAAGCTAGGTCAGGTCATAGTGTATTACAATCCTAATGCTCGAGATCGACATACAATAGTTATCCACAGTCATTTCAAAAAGTCAATTTTGACAGTTGCTTAACAAAATGAGACGTGTTTTATATAAGGATTCATTTATTCGACTGGTAATATTCAAAAATCCAATTTATTAATCTTACAAACAAGTTGTTTAAATATCAATTGCAGATTCAAGAGCAATTCCAATTAATGTCAATCATAATTCAGTTGATCATATCTTTTAATCCGTTCATCGAAACTATTCGATATCTAAATGAAAAGCTATTGATTTTTCACCAGCTTTCCAAAAACATGTATATCACATATCTTTTACCAGTAATATATGTATTTAATTCATGATTCATAATAAACTGTTTAACGACAAAATTAAGCATACAAGCATGCATAAACATTTATACTTGAGCACTAGACATGGATACGCTATTAATATATAAAAGATAAGATATGAATGCTTACGTATCAATATTGAGATTCAATATTACAGGAAAGTACGTAGACGCAACAGAGATGATAAATACTAGGTTTGACTTGCGAACAAAACCCTCGAACAATACCCATAACCTCCTTAGTAATAACCCATATTTTCCTTAGCTCTATCCCGCTCGAAAACTCATTTTGAAATTGTTTGGCCATAACCTCGTCGTAATATTTTATGTAAAATACTAATAATTAATACTAATAATAATAAGATTAATATTATTAATCTTAATAATAATAATAATAATAATAATAATAATAATAATAATAATATAAATAATAATAATAATAATAATAATAATAATAATAATAATAATAATAATAATAATAATAATAATAATAATAATAATAATAATAATAATAATAATAATAATAATACAGAGATAGATAGAAAAGGAAATGAAAAACTGAAACGAACTCGTGCGAATTTATAGATGTGGCCAGATTTCAGACCCCATGCGATCACATGGTTTCTGTGTGTAATGGCCATACGATTGCATGGCCTAGGATTCCAGCTCACATTTTCTTAACTTTTTGTGTGTAATTGTCCAATGTCATTAGTCCACAGTCGATAGTCCACAGTTAACAGTCCAATAATTCATATATAATTTAATATATAATATTCGAATTAATTAATACGTATCGTGACCCGTGTACATGTCTCAGACTCGATCACAACTCAAAGTAAATATATTATTATAGAATCAACCTCAACCCTGTATAGAGAACTCGATCATTACTGCATATAGAGTGTCTATGGTGATTCCAAATAATATATATAGATGCGTCGATATGATATGTCAAAACCTTGTATACGTGTCCCGATATTTAAAGTGCGTAAAATACATAACAGAAAATAAATGACGATAAATAAAGTGCGTAAAGTAAATAACAGAAATTAAATGACGTTAAATAAAATTGCGAGAATTAAAATTGCGATAAAATAAATTGCAATAAATAAAATGTAATATGGAATTAACAGCTAGCTAGGAACGGTTAGCTAGGATTTCGTTAGCGTGGTTTTTTAACAAAATTTCATATTGTCAATTAGTCTGTTTCTAATCAATTTTTATTGTGTCCATTATTTCTTCATTATGCCAATTGTTGGATTCTGATAGGTCAAAATTCAAATATAAAATTGAATGAAAATGATTATTTTGTGGTGAACGGATTCGTATAGCTGTGGTGGTAAGTAGGATAGTAAATAACAGTAGAATCAGATTCGTAGAATGTAAAGTGTAACTTATTAATGTGAAATCTAAATATTCCTCGGGTATTACCTACCCGTTAAAATATTTTCACCATTAACAGTTTGTACAATAAAAATTTTAATTACAATCTTTATGAAAACATATATACATATATATTTTCTCCAGACGTAATCATGGATTTAATGAGTCAATGTGATATTAAACTCATCAGATTTATGGCTAGAACTAGAGTACATAATCTCTAAAACATTAGAGATTACATAATCATCACGAAGGATGAAAATAGTTTATGTAGAACGATTCGTAGAACGATGATTATGCTTGAGGTATAGATTGCGAGGTTGAGACGTGTGATGATGTTGTTGTTGTTGGTACTGGTTATGCTGTTGGTGCTGCTGATGGTGGTACTGTTACTGTCGGTGCTACAAGTGTTTTTGGTGCTGAGGTTGGTGATGACGTTGGTGTAGTAAGTATAGCTTGTAGATCACGCACCATTCTTGTCAGATTTTCTATCCTTCCCTCTATCATTTCTATCCATCCACTCATCTGATTCGATAGATCTTGATTATCAATTCGAAGTTCCCTAACTTCTTCTAATATTCCCCTTCGATTGGTATTCGGAAGTAGAGATTGAATATTTTCTGAGATTGCAGTAATGCGACCATCGAGGCGGAATATTTTAGCAAGAAGGGTGAATACAGTGTTGCGCATAGGTTCACCGGTGAGTACATCGTTTTCTCCGATGTTAGGAGGTAAGTTTGGTTCGCGGTAGGGCTCACCTTCTTCATTTTTCCATCGAGTGAGTAAGTCTCGGACCCACCCCCATCTCCTCTAGAAAGAAAAATAACTAAATGGTTGAGGCACTTCTGGTTCATTAACTTCGGAGTCTGCTTCAATATACATCTCGAAATCACTTCCGGAACTAATGGAATCCAAACTAGGTGTAGGATCCATCGCTCACGATTAGTTAAAGGGTTTTGATATGAATTGATTTTCGAATATCGAATGATATTCTAGTTATATATAGAATATCTATACATACTTCCAAAGATCCCGTGAATTACGGAGAAAATTAAGGAAACGTGTCAGATAAAGTCTACAGTGACAGATACGCTAAGATATGAATTTATCTATACACTATTTTATGCAGTCAATGCAGTAAAATGTGTCTAGCCTAAGAATGATAAACAGGTAATTTCCTAAGGATGATAAACAGATGATTTTTGACAAAAATGATAAGCAAAACTTTTGACATGCAGACACGGTTGAAGTCCAGACTTACTAATGCATCCTAACGACTATCAGTTAGACACATTAATGCAAGACCTAGTTCACTAAGACCACCGCTTTGATACCAACTATAGAGACCCATCCTAATCCATCCGGACTAAGTCCACATCGATTATAAACGATTCACAACAGTTGATTACATCGCGAGGTATTTGACCTCTATATGATACATTTTACAAACATTGCATTCATTTTTAAAAGATAACTTTCATTTCATCGTAAGTTGACAGACATGTATACCATTTCATAATATATCTAAACTATAAATAACTTGATAATATTCTTGATGAACTCAATGACTCGAATGCAACGTCTTTTGAAATATGTCATGAATGACTCCAAGTAATATCTCTAAAATGAGCAAATGCACAGCGGAAGATTTCTTTCGTACCTGAGAATAAACATGCTTTAAAGTATCAACCAAAAGGTTGGTGAGTTCATTAGTTTATCATAACAATCATTTTCATTATTTTAATAGACCACAAGATTTCATATTTCCATTTCTCATAAACATACGTCTCATGCATAGAGACAAAAATATCATTCATATGGATTGAACACCTGATAACCGACATTCACAATTTGTATATAAGAATATCCCCATCATTTCGGGATCCTCCATCGGACATGATATAAATTTCGAAGTACTAAAGCATCCGGTACTTTGGATGGGGCTTGTTGGGCCCGATAGATCTATCTTTAGGATTCGCTTCAATTAGGGTGTCTGTTCCCTAATTCTTAGATTACCAGACTAAATAAAAAGGGGCATATTCGACTTCGATAATTCAACCATAGAATGTAGTTTCGATTACTTGTATCTATATCGTAAAACATTTATAAAAGCAGCGCATGAAATGTCCCGTTCTTATTGATTAAAAACGTTCCATATTAATTGATTTCGTTGCGAGGTTTTGACCTCTATATGAGAAGTTTTTCAAAGACTGCATTCATTTTTAAAACAAACCATAACCTTTATTTCATAAATAAAGGTTTAAAAAGCTTTACGTATATTATCAAATAATGATAATCTAAAATATCCTGTTTACACACGACCATTATATAATGGTTTACAATACAAATATGTTACATCGAAATCAGTTTCTTGAATGCAGTTTTTACACAATATCATACAAACATGGACTCCAAATCATGTCCTTATTTTAGTATGCAACAGCGGAAGCTCTTAGTATTCACCTGAGAATAAACATGCTTTAAACGTCAACAAAAATGTTGGTGAGTTATAGGTTTAACCTATATATATCAAATCGTAACAATAGACCACAAGATTTCATATTTCAATACACATCCCATACATAGAGATAAAAATCATTCATATGGTGAACACCTGGTAACCGACATTAACAAGATGCATATATAAGAATATCCCCATCATTCCGGGACACCCTTCGGATATGATATAAATTTT
The DNA here is from genome assembly GCF_046630445.1 of Rutidosis leptorrhynchoides. Taxonomy (NCBI): domain Eukaryota; kingdom Viridiplantae; phylum Streptophyta; class Magnoliopsida; order Asterales; family Asteraceae; genus Rutidosis; species Rutidosis leptorrhynchoides. The sequence continues at coordinate 630,498,538 of NC_092336.1, forward strand.
GAAGTACTAAAGCATCCGGTACTTTGGATGGGGTTTGTTAGGCCCAATAGATCTATCTTTAGGATTCGCGTCAATTAGGGTGTCTGTTCCCTAATTCTTAGATTACCAGACTTAATAAAAAGGGGCATATTCGATTTTGATAATTCAACCATAGAATGTAGTTTTCACGTACTTGTGTCTATTTTGTAAATCATTTATAAAACCTGCATGTATTCTCATCCCAAAAATATTAGATTTTAAAAGTGGGACTATAACTCACTTTCACAGATTTTTACTTCGTCGGGAAGTAAGACTTGGCCACTGGTTGATTCACGAACCTATAACAATATATACATATATATCAAAGTATGTTCAAAATATATTTACAACACTTTTAATATATTTTGATGTTTTAAGTTTATTAAGTCAGCTATTCTCGTTAGTAACCTACAACTAGTTGTCCACAGTTAGATGTACAGAAATAAATCGATAAATATTATCTTGAATCAATCCACGACCCCGTGTATACGTATCTCAGTATTGATCACAACTCAAACTATATATATTTTGGAATCAACCTCAACCCTGTATAGCTAACTCCAACATTCACATATAGAGTGTCTATGGTTGTTCCGAAATATATATAGATGTGTCGACATGATAGGTCGAAACATTGTATACGTGTCTATGGTATCTCAAGATTACATAATATACAATACAAGTTGATTAAGTTATGGTTGGAATAGATTTGTTACCAATTTTCACGTAGCTAAAATGAGAAAAATTATCCAATCTTGTTTTACCCATAACTTCTTCATTTTAAATCCGTTTTGAGTGAATCAAATTGCTATGGTTTCATATTGAACTCTATTTTATGAATCTAAACAGAAAAAGTATAGGTTTATAGTCGAAAAAATAAGTTACAAGTCGTTTTTGCAAAGGTAGTCATTTCAGTTGAAAGAACGACGTCTAGATGACCATTTTAGAAAACATACTTCCACTTTGAATTTAACCATAATTTTTGGATATAGTTTCATGTTCATAATAACAATCATTTTCTCAGAATAAAAACTTTTAAATCAAAGTTTATCATAGTTTTTAATTAACTAACCCAAAACAGCCCGCGGTGTTACTACGACGGCGTAAATCCGGTTTTACGGTATTTTTCGTGTTTTCAGGTTTTAAATCATTAAGTTAGGATATCATATAGATATAGAACATTTGTTTAGTTGATTTTAAAAGTCAAGTTAGAAGGATTAACTTTTGTTTGCGAACAAGTTTAGAATTAACTAAACTATGTTCTAGTGATTACAAGTTTAAACCTTCGAATAAGATAGCTTTATATGTATGAATCGAATGATGTTATGAACATCATTACTACCTTAAGTTCCTTGGATAAGCCTACTTTAAAAGAGAAAAATGGATCTAGCTTCAACGGATCCTTGGATGGCTCGAAGTTCTTGAAGCAGAATCATGACACGAAAACAAGTTCAAGTAAGATCATCACTTGAAATAAGATTGTTATAGTTATAGAAATTGAACCAAAGTTTGAATATGATTATTACCTTGTATTAGAATGATAACCTACTGTAAGAAACAAAGATTTCTTGAGGTTGGATGATCACCTTACAAGATTGGAAGTGAGCTAGCAAACTTGAAAGTATTCTTGATTTTATGTAACTAGAACTTGTAGAATATATGAAGAACACTTAGAACTTGAAGATAGAACTTGAGAGAGATCAATTAGATGAAGAAAATTGAAGAATGAAAGTGTTTGTAAGTGTTTTTGGTCATTGGTGTATGAATTAGATATAAAGGATATGTAATTTTGTTTTCATGTAAATAAGTCATGAATGATTACTCATATTTTTGTAATTTTATGAGATATTTCATGCTAGTTGCCAAATGATGGTTCCCACATGTGTTAGGTGACTCACATGGGCTGCTAAGAGCTGATCATTGGAGTGTATATACCAATAGTACATACATCTAAAAGCTGTGTATTGTACGAGTACGAATACGGGTGCATACGAGTAGAATTGTTGATGAAACTGAACGAGGATGTAATTGTAAGAATTTTTGTTAAGTAGAAGTATTTTGATAAGTGTATTGAAGTCTTTCAAAAGTGTATAAATACATATTAAAACACTACATGTATATACATTTTAACTGAGTCGTTAAGTCATCGTTAGTCGTTACATGTAAGTGTTGTTTTGAAACCTTTAGGTTAACGATCTTGTTAAATGTTGTTAACCCAATGTTTATAATATCAAATGAGATTTTAAATTATTATATTATCATGATATTATCATGTATGAATATCTCTTAATATGATGTGATGACCCGGAAATTTCGACTAAATTTAAACTTAATCTTTGTATGATTAACATTTCCGACACAATAAGCAAAGTCTGTAAAACTGAATCTCAAAATTTTTGAAATACCTTCGGTTGTTTTCGACGATTCGCGAACAATTATATGTAAACAGATACATATATACTATAACATGAAAAGGTAACAATGTATTAATTGTTTGATACCGTACATTAAACTTATTGGTTTAAATATCTATTTAAATATATATGATAAGTTGAGATATTTATTATTAAAATTTATTTATAAATAACTTCCAATGTGTATTTAAAAATTGATTTATGTATATTAAAAAGATATATACATATATATAATAAACGATAGTAACATTCGTTTATTGATTCGATTGATATTTAGATAAGTTAACTAAAGCGTTTAAGATGAACCAGTAAAACACTAATTTGCTACAGTGTTTTCCAATTTGCCACATTACTCAAAATGCTACAGTGTTTTCGAAAATCACTATTTGCTACAGTGAAATTGACTTTGCTACAGTGAATTGCTACAGTAAAAATTGACTTTGCTACAGTGGTATATTTTATGGATGATTTAAGACTATATTTTGACAAAGGTACGATTCACGAAACGTAAAGTACAAGTTTTCTCAGCGTACGAAAGGGCGTTCGAAAAACCGGAACCGGGACATAAGTCGAGTGACAACGTACGAATTATCGGAACAAAAATTACAAGTCAACTATGCACGTGAATTTAATATAATATATAATTAATTAATTTAAATTATATATATTATATTTATATTTATTTTATATTATGTCGACAAGCTAGGAGCCAAAACAATGTGAGCTGTCCCTGGTCCTCATGCGAGTCGCATGGCCAGAAGGCCATTTCCATGCGAGTCGCATGACTCCAGATTCCAGGCCAGGTACTATAAATTCAGGTGTTTTGCTCGAATGAAAAATAAAACACACATACATAAATATATATTACTCCGTATAATATTTATTATTATTATTATTATTATTATTATTATTATTATTATTATTATTATTATTAAGATTATTATTAATCTTATTAATCTTATTATTAGTATTATTATTTTTGCGATACAAAAATAATAATGTACATAAAATATTACGACGGAGTACTGTCCAAGTAATTTTCAAAACGAGTTTCCGAGCGAGCTAGAGCTAAGGAAAATATGGGTTATTGCCAAGGAGGTTATGGGTAATGTTCGGGGGTATTTTTGTGAATCAAACCTCGTGTTTATTATCTCCGATGCGTCTACGTGCTTTCCTGCAATATTGTATATCAATATTAAACAGTGAGTTCATTGATCCCTTTTTATACATATTTTTGGGCAGAGAATACATGCGCTGTTTTATAAAATGAATACAAAAACTAAAACTGATTTTGTGTGAGTTTCATAAGATCCCTTTTACTCTCTACATTTTTGGGCTGAGAATACATGCAAATGCTTTATTAACCGATATACAATATTTATATGTGTGAGTTTCATTGCTCCCTTTTTAATTGCTTTTGCAATATATATTTTTGGGCTGAGAATACATGCAATTTATTTTAAACGCAATGGATACAAGTACATACTTAATTCTACACCGAGTTTGAACCGAAAATCCCTTAGCTTTGGTAACTAGTAACTGCCGGTTATAAGAACTGGTGGGCGCGAGTAGTAGTATATGGATCCATAGGGCTTGATATCCCCGTCCGAGCTAGAGCACTAGCCTTTTAACGGACGTATGCTATTTGAGAAGCGTACACGTTGGTTTGCGTGTATTATTAAGATGATTATACAAAGGGTACAAATTATATAAACGTTAAAGTTTAGTTACCAGGGTGCTCAATTTTGTAGAACCGATTGATAAACGTTTCGGATGAAACAACTGAAATCTTGTGATCCACCTTTTATGTAAAACCTATTGATAAACGTTTTGAATAAAACAACTGAACTTTTGTAATCCACATTGATATACGGATTATGTGTAATATTAAAACTATGAACTCACCAACCTTTGTGTTGACACTTGAAGCATGTTTATTCTCAGGTTTCTAGAAGTCTTCCGCTGTTTGCTTAGATGTTAGACAAGCTATGTGCATGGAGTCTTGCATGACATATTTTTCAAGGAAACGTTGCATTCACCAAATCATCACCATGTATCTTATTTTGACTGCATTGTCAATGGAAGTACTGTTGTAAACTATTATTTATGGTGATTGTCTATATGTAGAAATCATTAGATGTCGAAAACCTTTGATTTAAATATTCATTTATGGTGTGCCTTTTCAAAAGAATGCAATGTTTACAAAATGTATCATAGAGGTCAAATACCTCGCAATGAAATCAATGAATGACGTGTTCGTCCATATGGATTTGGACCGATCGTCACAGTTGGTATCAGAGCGTTGGTCTTAGTGAACCAGAATTTGCATTAGTGTGTCTAACCGGTTATTGTTAGGATACATTAGTGAGTCTGGACTTCGACCATGTCTGCATGATAAAAGTTGTTGCTTATAATTTTTTTTGTTAGAAATTACCTGCTTATCATTCCTTGTGTGGAAAATTACCTGCTTATCATTTGTAGTCTAGACACACCTTATTGCATGGATTGCATGACTAGTGTATAGACAAAATGAATATCTTAGCGTATCTGTTACTGTTACCTTTACTTGACAGTTTCCGAAAGTTTCTCCGTAATTTGCGGATCCTTTGTACTATATAAAGGTATTCTATGTAATTAGAATATCATCCGATATCCGAAAATCATTTCACATCGAAAATTATTTATCTAACCGTGTAAGATGAATTCTGAAAGTAATTCGAGTTCTTCGGATTCCGATATGAATTTCCACCTGAGTTCCGAAAGCAGTGTAACCGGAATGAATCAACCAATCAGTCATCACCAATTCTGGATGAATTGGGGATGGGTTCGTAATCAACTTAATCAATGGAGACAAGAGGAAGGCAATCCTTTCCACCAACCGAATTCACCTCTTAGTGAGGAACCTGAGGCACTTACCGGCGAACCCGTTCGAAACACTATCTTTACCCTCATTTCCAGGATATTTCGCAACGATTATATGATAACTAGAATTTTAAACTTTATTCATCCTCTCGTACCAACCGCCAATCATCCCAGAATAATAGAAGAAGTTAACGAGCTTCGCGCTCGAGTTGTGGCTTTGGAGAATATGATGCACAATTTGCAGGCATCACAGGCAGCACCGGTAGCACCACCAGAACCAGCAGCACAACCAACAACGGTACCAGTACCGACAACAACAACATCCGCAACATAAACCTTAACCTCACAATCTGTCCCACAAGTATCAACCTCATACGCACCGTAGACACCGAAGAATACTAATAACCATAAACGATGAAGTATTAATGTAGTGACCCGAACTTTTCCATGTTTATATATATTAATTGAGATTGATGTTTACATGATTAAATGTTTCCAACATGTTAAGCAATCAAACTTGTTAAGACTTGATTAATTGAAATAGGTTTCATATAGACAATTGACCACCCAAGTTGACCGGTGATTCACGAACGTTAAAACTTGTAAAAAAAAAAACTATATGATGACATATATATGGTTATATATATAGTTAATATGATATTATGATAAGTAAACATATCATTAATTATATTAACAATGAACTACATATGTAAAAACAAGACTACTAACTTAATGATTTTGAAACGAGACATATATGTAACGTTTATCGTTGTAACGACATTTAATGTATATATATCATATTAAGAGATATTCGTACATCATAATATCATGATAATATAATAATTTAAAATCTCTTTTGATATTATAAACATTGGGTTAACAACATTTAACAAGATCGTTAACCTAAAGGTTTCAAAACAACACTTACATGTAACGACTAACGATGACTTAACGACTCAGTTAAAATGTATATACATGTAGTGTTTTAATATGTATTTATACACTTTTGAAAGACTTCAATACACTTATCAAAATACTTCTACTTAACAAAAATGCTTACAATTACATTCTCGTTCAGTTTCATCAACAATTCTACTCGTATGCACCCGTATTCGTACTCGTACAATACACAGCTTTTAGATGTATGTACTATTGGTATATACACTCCAATGATCAGCTCTTAGCAGCCCATGTGAGTCACCTAACACATGTGGGAACCATCATTTGGCAACTAGCATGAAATATCTCATAAGATTACAAAAATATGAGTAATCATTCATGACTTATTTACATGAAAACAAAATTACATATCCTTTATATCTAATCCATACACCAACGACCAAAAACACCTACAAACACTTTCATTCTTCAATTTTCTTCATCTAATTGAACTCTCTCAAGTTCTATCTTCAAGTTCTAAGTGTTCTTCATAAATTCCAAAAGTTCTAGTTTCATAAAATCAAGAATACTTTCAAGTTTGCTAGCTCACTTCCAATCTTGTAAGGTGATCATCCAACCTCAAGAAATCTTTGTTTCTTACAGTAGGTTATCATTCTAATACAAGGTAATAATCATATTCAAACTTTGGTTCAATTTCTATAACTATAACAATCTTATTTCAAGTGATGATCTTACTTGAACTTGTTTTCGTGTCATGATTTTGCTTCAAGAACTTTGAGCCATCCAAGGATCCATTGAAGCTAGATCCATTTTTCTCTTTTCCAGTAGGTTCATCCAAGGAACTTAAGGTAGTAATGATGTTTATAACATCATTCGATTCATACATATAAAGCTATCTTATTCGAAGGTTTAAACTTGTAATCACTAGAACATAGTTTAGTTAATTCTAAACTTGTTCGCAAACAAAAGTTAATCCTTCTAACTTGACTTTTAAAATCAACTAAACACATGTTCTATATCTATATGATATGCTAACTTAATGATTTAAAACCTGGAAACACGAAAAACACCGTAAAACCGGATTTACGCCGTCGTAGTAACACCGCGGGCTGTTTTGGGTTAGTTAATTAAAAACTATGATAAACTTTGATTTAAAAGTTGTTATTCTGAAAAAATGATTTTTATTATGAACATGAAACTATATCCAAAAATTATGGTTAAACTCAAAGTGGAAGTATGTTTTCTAAAATGGTCATCTAGACGTCGTTCTTTCGACTGAAATGACTACCTTTACAAAAACGACTTGTAACTTATTTTTCCGACTAGAAACATATACTTTTTTTTGTTTAGATTCATAAAATAGAGTTCAATATGAAACCATAGCAATTTGATTCACTCAAAACGGATTTAAAATGAAGAAGTTATGGGTAAAACAAGATTGGATAATTTTTCTCATTTTAGCTACGTGAAAATTGGTAACAAATCTATTCCAACCATAACTTAATCAACTTGTATTATATATTATGTAATCTTGAGATACCATAGACACGTATACAATGTTTCGACCTATCATGTCGACACATCTATATATATTTCGGAACAACCATAGACACTCTATATGTGAATGTTGGAGTTAGCTATACAGGGTTGAGGTTGATTCCAAAATATATATAGTTTGAGTTGTGATCAATACTGAGATACGTATACACTGGGTCGTGGATTGATTCAAGATAATATTTATCGATTTATTTCTGTACATCTAACTGTGGACAACTAGTTGTAGGTTACTAACGAGGACAGCTGACTTAATAAACTTAAAACATCAAAATATATTAAAAGTGTTGTAAATATATTTTGAACATACTTTGATATATATGTATATATTGTTATAGGTTCGTGAATCAACCAGTGGCCAAGTCTTACTTCCCGACGAAGTAAAAATCTGTGAAAGTGAGTTATAGTCCCACTTTTAAAATCTAATATTTTTGGGATGAGAATACATGCAGGTTTTATAAATGATTTACAAAATAGACACAAGTACGTGAAACTACATTCTATGGTTGAATTATCGAAATCGAATATGCCCCTTTTTATTAAGTCTGGTAATCTAAGAATTAGGGAACAGACACCCTAATTGACGCGAATCCTAAAGATAGATCTATTGGGCCTAACAAACCCCATCCAAAGTACCGGATGCTTTAGTACTTCGAAATTTATATCATATCCGAAGGGTGTCCCGGAATGATGGGGATATTCTTATATATGCATCTTGTTATTGTCGGTTACCAGGTGTTCACCATATGAATGATTTTTATCTCTATGTATGGGATGTGTATTGAAATATGAAATCTTGTGGTCTATTGTTACGATTTGATATATATAGGTTAAACCTATAACTCACCAACATTTTTGTTGACGTTTTAAGCATGTTTATTCTCAGGTGATTATTAAGAGCTTCCGCTGTCGCATACTTAAATAAGGACAAGATTTGGAGTCCATGCTTGTATGATATTGTGTAAAAACTGCATTCAAGAAACTTATTTTGTTGTAACATATTTGTATTGTAAACCATTATGTAATGGTCGTGTGTAAACAGGATATTTTAGATTATCATTATTTGATAATCTACGTAAAGCTTTTTAAACCTTTATTGATGAAATAAAGGTTATGGTTTGTTTAAAAATGAATGCAGTCTTTGAAAAACGTCTCATATAGAGGTCAAAACCTCGCAACGAAATCAATTAATATGGAACGTTTTTAATCAATAAGAACGGGACATTTCAGTTGGTATCCGAGCGTTGGTCTTAGAGAACCAGAAAATTTGCATTAGTGTGTCTTATCGAGTTTGTTAGGATGCATTAGTGAGTCTGGACTTCGACCGTGTTTTCTTTAAAAATGATTGCTTAACATTTTTGTTGGAAACTATATATTTTTAACATATGAATATTATGTGATATATTAATCTCTTAACGTGTTTGATATTATGTGATAGATGTCTACCTCTAGAACAAGTCCCATTGACTCACCTAATAATAATGAAGAGTCAAATGTAAATTGGAATGATTTGTGGACTGATTCACAAGTTCCCGAAGAGGAACCGGAAGAAGAGTCGGAACCAGAAGAAGAATCGGAACCGGAAGAAGAATCGGAACCGGATGAAGAAATAGAACCGGTGGGGGAAATAATAAAACGGTTAAGTAAAAGAAAATCCTCAACCAACCGACCAAAGTTAATTATGGTCAATGGTGTTTCCGCCAAGGAAGCAAAATATTGGGAGGATTACCAATTCTCCGATGAATCGGATTCCGACGAGAATTCCGATGATGTTATAGAAATTACCCCAACTGAATTTAAAAAGGCAAAAGAAAATAATAAGGGAAAGGGCATAAAAATAGAGAAATCTAATTCCAACCCCGATGAACTTTATATGTATCGTCAACCCCCGAAGTCCTTAAGTTGTAACAATGACCCGGGAACCTCTAAACCACCAGGTTTTTCTAAACCAATGTGGACAACGACGTCTCGTATTAGGGGAACATCATATATCCCTAGAAACTTGGCAAAACGAACCAAAATCGAAGAAGAAGAAACGAGCGAGTCGGAATAAGATAGTTGTATTCGTGTGGTGTAATATATGGAATATAGTGTTCTTATGCTTTATGATATATGTAAAAATTGCTTGTATTAATAAGTATTTTTTTATGAATCTAACTCTTGTCTATTTTACAGTTTAAAAACACAAAATGGATAGACAACCCAATATTTTAAGAGACCTACCCGGAGACATGATTGATGAAATCTTGTCTAGAGTCGGCCAGAATTCTTCGGCACAACTATTTAAGGCGAGATCAGTTTGTAAGACATTCGAAGAACGTTCCAAGAATGTCTTGGTTTATAAGAGACTTTTGTTTGAAAGATGGGGGATATCACATTGGGAAACCCATAAGTTACGATGTGTTTACTTTGACGCATATATTGCGGGGAACCCAAATGCTATTTTACGCAACGGGTTAAGAAATTATTTTGACTCAATATATCCGAATATTGGACTTCGTGATTTAGAAAAAGCGGCTAACATGCAACATAAAGAAGCATGTTATGCTTACGGATTAGTAATGTTCGCTTCTCACCAAAGTGAGAACAAGAACATCGGGCTACAACTATTAAACAAAACGTTTCCACAAGTGACGGAGTCGGTAATTGGGGTAAGAAATGAGGTTTTTAGATTATTACGGGACTGTTGGACATTACGTAACCCTCGTCCCTTTGATGACGTTACAACACGATGTCTTATCAACGGCCATAACGGTTATGTTGCACAAGACCAAGGATGGGAAGTAGTCCTAGTAAAACCAGAATGCATGACTTGTTTCTGGACGTATGAATTACGTGTCTTTATTGCCTTTGCTGAACGACTTGTGTACTAGCTAGAATTGTCTTCACAACTATCTTGTATCAAAGTTATTGTGTGCTATATTTCATGCTTTATGTAAAATAAGCGATATTGTAAGTTTGTAAAATATTGTATAAAAGTTTGAACGCGAAATATTATTATAATCAGTTTTTCATATAGAATTGTAGTAGTTGAATTGTATATTAGCTACTAAGTATGAACTTAACGGGTAGGTACTACCCGAATTTAAACTTATAAAACGCTAATATGAAGAAAAAGCTTTTATAAATGAGTTCATATTATGCTACGAAATACTATTAACTACTCTTAATATTCTGTATGATTAACTTGTTCCATTTAACTATTTTGAAGGAAATGGCACCGACTACTCGACACACCGTGAATATGAATGAAGAGGAATTCCGTACTTTTCTAGCTTCAAACATAGCCGCAGTACAGGCTGCGCTACATACCAACAATAACCTTGGATCTAGCAGTACAGGAAATCGTGTAGGATGCACCTACAAAGAATTCACTGCCTGCAAACCTTTGGAATTTGATGGAACCGAAGGACCGATCGGATTGAAACGGTGGACCGAGAAGGTTGAATCGGTGTTTGCCATAAGTAAGTGTACTGAAGAGGACAAAGTGAAGTACGCTACGCATACCTTCACAGGTTCTGCGTTAACATGGTGGAATACCTATCTAGAGCAAGTGGGACAAGATGATGCGTACGCACTACCGTGGTCAGCATTCAAGCACTTGATGAACGAGAAGTACCGTCCCAGAACCGAGGTCAATAAGCTCAAGACAGAACTTAGAGGGTTACGAACCCAAGGATTTGATATTACCACGTACGAAAGACGATTCACAGAATTGTGCCTATTGTGTCCGGGAGCATTCGAAGATGAGGAAGAGAAGATCGACGCGTTTGTGAAAGGATTACCGGAAAGAATCCAAGAAGATATAAGTTCACACGAGCCCGCCTCCATACAACAGGCATGTAGAATGGCTCACAAACTAGTGAACCAGATTGAAGAAAGAATTAAAGAACAGACTGCTGAAGAGGCCAATGTGAAGCAAGTCAAAAGAAAGTGGGAGGAAAACGGTGATAAGAATCACCAATACAACAACAACAGCAATTACAACAATAATCGCAACAATTATCCCAACAATCGCAACATCAATCGCAACTACAACAAACGGCCCAACAACAACAACAACAACAACAACAACAACAACAACAACAACAACAGCAACTACAACAATCATCCCAACAACAATAATAACCGCAACAACAACAACAATCAGAAGCAACTATGCCAAAGGTGTGAAAAGAATCACTCGGGGTTCTGCACCAAATTTTGCAACAAGTGTAAAAGAAATGGTCATAGCGCGGTGAAGTGTGAGGTCTACGGACCAGGGGTTAATAGAACGAAAGGAACAAATGGTGTCGGAACGAGTAATGGCGGAGCAAGTAGTGTCGGAGCAAGTTATGCCAATGTAGTTTGTTATAAATGTGGAAAACCAGGCCACATTATTAGAAATTGCCCGAACCAGGAGAACACGAATGGACAAGGCCGTGGAAGAGTTTTCAATATTAATGCGGTAGAGGCACAGGAAGACCCGGAGCTTGTTACGGGTACGTTTCTTATTGACAATAAATCTACTTACGTTTTATTTGATTCGGGTGCGGATAGAAGCTATATGAGTAGAGATTTTTGTGCTAAATTAAGTTGTCCATTGACGCCTTTGGATAGTAAATTTTTACTCGAATTAGCAAATGGTAAATTAATTTCAGCAGATAATATATGTCGGAATCGAGAAATTAAACTGGTTAGCGAAACATTTAAGATTGATTTGATACCAGTAGAGTTAGGGAGTTTTGATGTGATAATCGGTATGGACTGGTTGAAAGAAGTGAAAGCGGAGATCGTTTGTTACAAAAATGCAATTCGCATTATACGAGAAAAAGGAAAACCCTTAATGGTGTACGGAGAAAAGGGCAACACGAAGCTACATCTTATTAGTAATTTGAAGGCACAAAAACTAATAAGAAAAGGTTGCTATGCTGTTCTAGCACACGTCGAGAAAGTACAAACTGAAGAAAAGAGCATCAATGATGTTCCCATTGCAAAAGAATTTCCCGATGTATTTCCGAAAGAATTACCGGGATTACCCCCACATCGATCCGTTGAATTTCAAATAGATCTTGTACCAGGAGCTGCACCAATAGCTCGTGCTCCTTACAGACTCGCACCCAGCGAGATGAAAGAACTACAAAGCCAATTACAAGAACTTTTAGAGCGTGGTTTCATTCGACCAAGCACATCACCGTGGGGAGCTCCTGTTTTGTTTGTCAAGAAGAAAGATGGTACATTCAGGTTGTGTATCGACTACCGAGAGTTGAACAAACTTACCATCAAGAACCGCTACCCACTACCGAGAATCGACGACTTATTTGATCAACTACAAGGCTCGTCTGTTTATTCAAAGATTGACTTACGTTCCGGGTATCATCAAATGCGGGTGAAAGAAGATGATATTCCAAAGACTGCTTTCAGAACACGTTACGGTCATTACGAGTTTATGGTCATGCCGTTTGGTTTAACTAATGCACCAGCTGTGTTCATGGACCTTATGAACCGAGTGTGTGGACCATACCTTGACAAGTTTGTCATTGTTTTCATTGATGACATACTTATTTACTCAAAGAATGACCAAGAACACGGTGAACATTTGAGAAAGGTGTTAGAAGTATTGAGGAAGGAAGAATTGTACGCTAAGTTTTCAAAGTGTGCATTTTGGTTGGAAGAAGTTCAATTCCTCGGTCACATAGTGAACAAAGAAGGTATTAAGGTGGATCCGGCAAAGATAGAAACTGTTGAAAAGTGGGAAACCCCGAAAACTCCGAAACACATACGCCAGTTTTTAGGACTAGCTGGTTACTACAGAAGGTTCATCCAAGACTTTTCCAGAATAGCAAAACCCTTGACTGCATTAACGCATAAAGGGAAGAAATTTGAATGGAATGATGAACAAGAGAAAGCGTTTCAGTTATTGAAGAAAAAGCTAACTACGGCACCTATATTGTCATTACCTGAAGGGAATGATGATTTTGTGATTTATTGTGACGCATCAAAGCAAGGTCTCGGTTGTGTATTAATGCAACGAACGAAGGTGATTGCTTATGCGTCTAGACAATTGAAGATTCACGAACAAAATTATACGACGCATGATTTGGAATTAGGCGCGGTTGTTTTTGCATTAAAGACTTGGAGGCACTACTTATATGGGGTCAAAAGTATTATATATACCGACCACAAAAGTCTTCAACACATATTTAATCAGAAACAACTGAATATGAGGCAGCGTAGGTGGATTGAATTATTGAATGATTACGATTTTGAGATTCGTTACCACCCGGGGAAGGCAAATGTGGTAGCCGATGCCTTGAGCAGGAAGGATAGAGAACCCATTCGAGTAAAATCTATGAATATAATGATTCATAATAACATTACTACTCAAATAAAGGAGGCGCAACAAGGAGTTTTAAAAGAGGGAAATTTAAAGGATGAAATACCCAAAGGATCGGAGAAGCATCTTAATATTCGGGAAGACGGAACCCGGTATAGGGCTGAAAGGATTTGGGTACCAAAATTTGGAGATATGAGAGAAAGGGTACTTAGAGAAGCTCATAAAACCAGATACTCAATACATCCTGGAACGGGGAAGATGTACAAGGATCTCAAGAAACATTTTTGGTGGCCGGGTATGAAAGCCGATGTTGCTAAATACGTAGGAGAATGTTTGACGTGTTCTAAGGTCAAAGCTGAGCATCAGAAACCATCAGGTCTACTTCAACAACCCGAAATCCCGGAATGGAAATGGGAAAACATTACCATGGATTTCATCACTAAATTGCCAAGGACTGCAAGTGGTTTTGATACTATTTGGGTAATAGTTGATCGTCTCACCAAATCAGCACACTTCCTACCAATAAGAGAAGATGACAAGATGGAGAAGTTAGCACGACTGTATTTGAAGGAAGTCGTCTCCAGACATGGAATACCAATCTCTATTATCTCTGATAGGGATGGCAGATTTATTTCAAGATTCTGGCAGACATTACAGCAAGCATTAGGAACTCGTCTAGACATGAGTACTGCCTATCATCCACAAACTGATGGGCAGAGCGAAAGGACGATACAAACGCTTGAAGACATGCTACGAGCATGTGTTATTGATTTCGGAAACAGTTGGGATCGACATCTACCGTTAGCAGAATTTTCCTACAACAACAGCTACCATTCAAGCATTGAGATGGCACCGTTTGAAGCACTTTATGGTAGAAAGTGCAGGTCTCCGATTTGTTGGAGTGAGGTGGGGGATAGACAGATTACGGGTCCGGAGATTATACAAGAAACTACCGAGAAGATCATCCAAATTCAACAACGGTTGAAAACCGCCCAAAGTCGACAAAAGTGCTACGCTGACATTAAAAGAAAAGATATAGAATTTGAAATTGGAGAGATGGTCATGCTTAAAGTTTCACCTTGGAAAGGCGTTGTTCGATTTGGTAAACGAGGGAAATTAAATCCAAGGTATATTGGACCATTCAAGATTATTGATCGTGTCGGACCAGTAGCTTACCGACTTGAGTTACCTCAACAACTCGCGGCTGTACATAACACTTTCCACGTCTCGAATTTGAAGAAATGTTTTGCTAAAGAAGATCTCACTATTCCGTTAGATGAAATCCAAATCAACGAAAAACTCCAATTCATCGAAGAACCCGTCGAAATAATGGATCGTGAGGTTAAAAGACTTAAGCAAAACAAGATACCAATTGTTAAGGTTCGATGGAATGCTCGTAGAGGACCCGAGTTCACCTGGGAGCGTGAAGATCAGATGAAGAAGAAATACCCGCATCTATTTCCAGAAGATTCGTCAACACCTTCAACAGCTTAAAATTTCGGGACGAAATTTATTTAACGGGTAGGTACTGTAGTGACCCGAACTTTTCCATGTTTATATATATTAATTGAGATTGATGTTTACATGATTAAATGTTTCCAACATGTTAAGCAATCAAACTTGTTAAGACTTGATTAATTGAAATAGGTTTCATATAGACAATTGACCACCCAAGTTGACCGGTGATTCACGAACGTTAAAACTTGTAAAAAAAAAAACTATATGATGACATATATATGGTTATATATAGTTAATATGATATTATGATAAGTAAACATATCATTAATTATATTAACAATGAACTACATATGTAAAAACAAGACTACTAACTTAATGATTTTGAAACGAGACATATATGTAACGTTTATCGTTGTAACGACATTTAATGTATATATATCATATTAAGAGATATTCGTACATCATAATATCATGATAATATAATAATTTAAAATCTCTTTTGATATTATAAACATTGGGTTAACAACATTTAACAAGATCGTTAACCTAAAGGTTTCAAAACAACACTTACATGTAACGACTAACGATGACTTAACGACTCAGTTAAAATGTATATACATGTAGTGTTTTAATATGTATTTATACACTTTTGAAAGACTTCAATACACTTATCAAAATACTTCTACTTAACAAAAATGCTTACAATTACATTCTCGTTCAGTTTCATCAACAATTCTACTCGTATGCACCCGTATTCGTACTCGTACAATACACAGCTTTTAGATGTATGTACTATTGGTATATACACTCCAATGATCAGCTCTTAGCAGCCCATGTGAGTCACCTAACACATGTGTGAACCATCATTTGGCAACTAGCATGAAATATCTCATAAGATTACAAAAATATGAGTAATCATTCATGACTTATTTACATGAAAACAAAATTACATATCCTTTATATCTAATCCATACACCAACGACCAAAAACACCTACAAACACTTTCATTCTTCAATTTTCTTCATCTAATTGAACTCTCTCAAGTTCTATCTTCAAGTTCTAAGTGTTCTTCATAAATTCCAAAAGTTCTAGTTTCATAAAATCAAGAATACTTTCAAGTTTGCTAGCTCACTTCCAATCTTGTAAGGTGATCATCCAACCTCAAGAAATCTTTGTTTCTTACAGTAGGTTATCATTCTAATACAAGGTAATAATCATATTCAAACTTTGGTTCAATTTCTATAACTATAACAATCTTATTTCAAGTGATGATCTTACTTGAACTTGTTTTCGTGTCATGATTTTGCTTCAAGAACTTTGAGCCATCCAAGGATCCATTGAAGCTAGATCCATTTTTCTCTTTTCCAGTAGGTTCATCCAAGGAACTTAAGGTAGTAATGATGTTTATAACATCATTCGATTCATACATATAAAGCTATCTTATTCGAAGGTTTAAACTTGTAATCACTAGAACATAGTTTAGTTAATTCTAAACTTGTTCGCAAACAAAAGTTAATCCTTCTAACTTGACTTTTAAAATCAACTAAACACATGTTCTATATCTATATGATATGCTAACTTAATGATTTAAAACCTGGAAACACGAAAAACACCGTAAAACCGGATTTACGCCGTCGTAGTAACACCGCGGGCTGTTTTGGGTTAGTTAATTAAAAACTATGATAAACTTTGATTTAAAAGTTGTTATTCTGAAAAAATGATTTTTATTATGAACATGAAACTATATCCAAAAATTATGGTTAAACTCAAAGTGGAAGTATGTTTTCTAAAATGGTCATCTAGACGTCGTTCTTTCGACTGAAATGACTACCTTTACAAAAACGACTTGTAACTTATTTTTCCGACTAGAAACATATACTTTTTTTTGTTTAGATTCATAAAATAGAGTTCAATATGAAACCATAGCAATTTGATTCACTCAAAACGGATTTAAAATGAAGAAGTTATGGGTAAAACAAGATTGGATAATTTTTCTCATTTTAGCTACGTGAAAATTGGTAACAAATCTATTCCAACCATAACTTAATCAACTTGTATTATATATTATGTAATCTTGAGATACCATAGACACGTATACAATGTTTCGACCTATCATGTCGACACATCTATATATATTTCGGAACAACCATAGACACTCTATATGTGAATGTTGGAGTTAGCTATACAGGGTTGAGGTTGATTCCAAAATATATATAGTTTGAGTTGTGATCAATACTGAGATACGTATACACTGGGTCGTGGATTGATTCAAGATAATATTTATCGATTTATTTCTGTACATCTAACTGTGGACAACTAGTTGTAGGTTACTAACGAGGACAGCTGACTTAATAAACTTAAAACATCAAAATATATTAAAAGTGTTGTAAATATATTTTGAACATACTTTGATATATATGTATATATTGTTATAGGTTCGTGAATCAACCAGTGGCCAAGTCTTACTTCCCGACGAAGTAAAAATCTGTGAAAGTGAGTTATAGTCCCACTTTTAAAATCTAATATTTTTGGGATGAGAATACATGCAGGTTTTATAAATGATTTACAAAATAGACACAAGTACGTGAAACTACATTCTATGGTTGAATTATCGAAATCGAATATGCCCCTTTTTATTAAGTCTGGTAATCTAAGAATTAGGGAACAGACACCCTAATTGACGCGAATCCTAAAGATAGATCTATTGGGCCTAACAAACCCCATCCAAAGTACCGGATGCTTTAGTACTTCGAAATTTATATCATATCCGAAGGGTGTCCCGGAATGATGGGGATATTCTTATATATGCATCTTGTTATTGTCGGTTACCAGGTGTTCACCATATGAATGATTTTTATCTCTATGTATGGGATGTGTATTGAAATATGAAATCTTGTGGTCTATTGTTACGATTTGATATATATAGGTTAAACCTATAACTCACCAACATTTTTGTTGACGTTTTAAGCATGTTTATTCTCAGGTGATTATTAAGAGCTTCCGCTGTCGCATACTTAAATAAGGACAAGATTTGGAGTCCATGCTTGTATGATATTGTGTAAAAACTGCATTCAAGAAACTTATTTTGTTGTAACATATTTGTATTGTAAACCATTATGTAATGGTCGTGTGTAAACAGGATATTTTAGATTATCATTATTTGATAATCTACGTAAAGCTTTTTAAACCTTTATTGATGAAATAAAGGTTATGGTTTGTTTAAAAATGAATGCAGTCTTTGAAAAACGTCTCATATAGAGGTCAAAACCTCGCAACGAAATCAATTAATATGGAACGTTTTTAATCAATAAGAACGGGACATTTCAATTAATTCATAACTTCATTGGAGAAATATCCTGCGACGATTATGTAATCTTTAATATAGAAGAGATTATTCGTTTCTAGTTCCAACCGAAAATCAAATGAGTTTAATAACTCATTAAATCTATATTACATCTGAAGGAAATATACATACATATATTTTCATAAAGATTGTAATTGAAAATCCTTTTGTACAAACTGTTAATGATGAGAATATTTTAACGGGTAGGTAATACCCTAGAAATATATAAATTCCACATTAATATGTTACACTATACATTCTTCAATTCTGATTCAGCAATCATTAACTATACTGCTCAAACCTATAGATATACGTATCTGTTCATCGCAGAATAACCATTTTCATTCAATTTCATATTCTGATTTCGATAGATCAGAATCCAAGTCAAGATTAAACGAAAAACATCACTCTTAGATTCCTACATCTTTCAAAACCATGCTTCGAAACCCATGCTTTGAATTCAGAACAGTACTAGAACATCATATGATTATATTTTGCGTTCAAACCCATCGAAATTCTTGGAAACACATCAACTAATGAACAAACGAGAAGACAAACCAACTACACGATATCTACGAGAAGAAAGATTTGTACTTATAATCATATATCTGGAAAGCTCTCGAAACCTAAGTAAAACTTTAACACGTATCTGTGATAAATCCTTCGGCATTATTATTACTGAAAGTAACCTTGCAATTCCTTTTTAAAAGTATCCAGTATTATCACCCATTCAACTAGTCAACGACGACCTTTCAGACTTATAACTTTGGCATATACGTTTTTGTTACTGGGGAACCTTTTATGTTCCACCATATTAGCAGTAAATGTACCAGTGACTCCGTCACTCTGCTATTTGAAACTCTCCGGAAATCACTATATATACATTGAAACCCTATCATGTACTCATCCACATCTTGTAACAATAGTTGCCATTCCAACTATCAGGAATTTGCAATCAGTATTTTGAAATCTTGCAGCACGTCTACGCCAACAGTTATATGTGTACATATAACGTCTACCTCCTCGAATTACATACTTCGAATGTGAAGTTTTTGAAAAACACCCCAAACTATGAAACTAGTTCTCTGAAATTGGAACAATGCTGATGAAGCAGCAAAAACTGTAAACGACCTTAACAGTCAAAAGTTTGATGATAAAGAATAATATGGTGGTAAAGCTGAGAAAAAGAGAAGGTTTGAAACTGGAAAACGGATTGAGCAAAGTATGAAGGAGGGTTGTGGATAAATCACAAAGACTAAACCTGCCTTCAAAGAATACAAATGATTCAGTATCTGCTGAAGTCATTAACGAATACCTTGCTCCTGATACTAAACCCCTACGGACAATATTCTTCATCATCCTCTGATATTAGAAATTCTAAAATATCATCGTATCTTTCATTATAAATATCCTCCATATTTCTGGAGATAATTTCATAATCATTCGTATCGAAAATATCCCAAGGTAGCCCAAGTGGTTGGGGCCCTGAGATCCTTGCAAGAGGTCTCAGGTTCAATTCTTGGGGTGGCTAGGGAAGGGTTGGAAACAGCCAGGGAGTATTCCTGATGGGCTGCGTACACTAGAGTATGGGGTCGGATTACTTGCCCTTCCCGGGTAACCCGAACAGGGAAAACCTTACAACTTTGAAATTCGTATCGAAAATCAATTTTCTCCTTGCGATATCTGTGTTACATCATAAAAGAAACTATTTTAGTTTCTAAATTCTGAAACTTTCAAGTTTAAAATATGAATATTTTGGAAGTGGTGTTGGGAGCTGAAGCATGAGTTAGTATAATATAATGACACTTGATCAACGTGATTATATTACAGTAAGTCATGCTGAGTTTCTAATGGAACGTGATAAAGGTTCACAGATCCCACCATCATCATGAACCATGTTACATAACTCTTTCATTCTATTTAACCTCTAAACATATCAAGAAAATATTTTTCTTGATGATTCAGCCTTTTTCGAGGTATTCTGGTAATTTGACAAGTCAGATTGTGCCATTACCATTTATTTCTTAGAACATTAATTATGTTCATTTCAAAATCCATACCTACGAATTCTGGACCATTGTTCGCTTGACTTAAAGTCGGGAAGAGAAAACGAAAGCTTGAAGCTCCGAAATATAATGGAGAATATAAAGCCCGATAACAACCCCGAAATTACAAACCGTGTATATCAATGCGTATAGCAACATAAAGACACGGGAGAATGAAAAACACTATAACCCCAAGGTAATAGTAGAAGAAAATAACTTCCTCTGGTGGTAGATGAAAAAGAAGAATGAAGGATACGATAGCCAGGAAAATATCAAGAATCAGAACTGGATTAAGCATTTTCACAATCTGTTGGGATGTATGAAATAATAAAGAAGAAAGTAGGAGTGGTGAAAATAAATGAAACGGAAGAGGTCAATTTATAGCGAAATATCAGACATAGCAATCAAGGCAGATTACACATTTAATCAAAGAAAATCCTAATTTCCGCAAATTCCGAAGAATCAAATCTTATTTAGATTATGAAGATTTTCTATTGCTTAAATTCCGGAAATCAATCGTTACTACGTCAAGAGTTAAAACGTATCTCTATTCTCCATTTCACTCTATTACGATAACTTCTCTCATACGCTTCGAGTAATTGGATTGTTTTATCCATATTATTCAACGGTGATAAAAATTCTATTTATCAACACATTTTCGTCATGAAAACATTTTTATTGTTAGCCATGACGACCTCACTCAAATTTCGGGACGAAATTTCTTTAACGGGTAGGTACTGTGATGACCCGGAAATTTTGACTAAATTTAAACTTAATCTTTGTATGATTAACATTTCCGACACAATAAGCAAAGTCTGTAAAACTGAATCTCAAAATTTTTGAAATACCTTCGGTTGTTTTCGACGATTCGCGAACAATTATATGTAAACAGATACATATATACTATAACATGAAAAGGTAACAATGTATTAATTGTTTGATACCGTACATTAAACTTATTGGTTTAAATATCTATTTAAATATATATGATAAGTTGAGATATTTATTATTAAAATTTATTTATAAATAACTTCCAATGTGTATTTAAAAATTGATTTATGTATATTAAAAAGATATATACATATATATAATAAACGATAGTAACATTCGTTTATTGATTCGATTGATATTTAGATAAGTTAACTAAAGCGTTTAAGATGAACCAGTAAAACACTAATTTGCTACAGTGTTTTCCAATTTGCCACATTACTCAAAATGCTACAGTGTTTTCGAAAATCACTATTTGCTACAGTGAAATTGACTTTGCTACAGTGAATTGCTACAGTAAAAATTGACTTTGCTACAGTGGTATATTTTATGGATGATTTAAGACTATATTTTGACAAAGGTACGATTCACGAAACGTAAAGTACAAGTTTTCTCAGCGTACGAAAGGGCGTTCGAAAAACCGGAACCGGGACATAAGTCGAGTGACAACGTACGAATTATCGGAACAAAAATTACAAGTCAACTATGCACGTGAATTTAATATAATATATAATTAATTAATTTAAATTATATATATTATATTTATATTTATTTTATATTATGTCGACAAGCTAGGAGCCAAAACAATGTGAGCTGTCCCTGGTCCTCATGCGAGTCGCATGGCCAGAAGGCCATTTCCATGCGAGTCGCATGACTCCAGATTCCAGGCCAGGTACTATAAATTCAGGTGTTTTGCTCGAATGAAAAATAAAACACACATACACAAATATATATTACTCCGTATAATATTTATTATTATTATTATTATTATTATTATTATTAAGATTATTATTAATCTTATTAATCTTATTATTAGTATTATTATTTTTGCGATACAAAAATAATAATGTACATAAAATATTACGACGGAGTACTGTCCAAGTAATTTTCAAAACGAGTTTCCGAGCGAGCTAGAGCTAAGGAAAATATGGGTTATTGCCAAGGAGGTTATGGGTAATGTTCGGGGGTATTTTTGTGAATCAAACCTCGTGTTTATTATCTCCGATGCGTCTACGTGCTTTCCTGCAATATTGTATATCAATATTAAACAGTGAGTTCATTGATCCCTTTTTATACATATTTTTGGGCAGAGAATACATGCGCTGTTTTATAAAATGAATACAAAAACTAAAACTGATTTTGTGTGAGTTTCATAAGATCCCTTTTACTCTCTACATTTTTGGGCTGAGAATACATGCAAATGCTTTATTAACCGATATACAATATTTATATGTGTGAGTTTCATTGCTCCCTTTTTAATTGCTTTTGCAATATATATTTTTGGGCTGAGAATACATGCAATTTATTTTAAACGCAATGGATACAAGTACATACTTAATTCTACACCGAGTTTGAACCGAAAATCCCTTAGCTTTGGTAACTAGTAACTGCCGGTTATAAGAACTGGTGGGCGCGAGTAGTAGTATATGGATCCATAGGGCTTGATATCCCCGTCCGAGCTAGAGCACTAGCCTTTTAACGGACGTATGCTATTTGAGAAGCGTACACGTTGGTTTGCGTGTATTATTAAGATGATTATACAAAGGGTACAAATTATATAAACGTTAAAGTTTAGTTACCAGGGTGCTCAATTTTGTAGAACCGATTGATAAACGTTTCGGATGAAACAACTGAAATCTTGTGATCCACCTTTTATGTAAAACCTATTGATAAACGTTTTGAATAAAACAACTGAACTTTTGTAATCCACATTGATATACGGATTATGTGTAATATTAAAACTATGAACTCACCAACCTTTGTGTTGACACTTGAAGCATGTTTATTCTCAGGTTTCTAGAAGTCTTCCGCTGTTTGCTTAGATGTTAGACAAGCTATGTGCATGGAGTCTTGCATGACATATTTTTCAAGGAAACGTTGCATTCACCAAATCATCACCATGTATCTTATTTTGACTGCATTGTCAATGGAAGTACTGTTGTAAACTATTATTTATGGTGATTGTCTATATGTAGAAATCATTAGATGTCGAAAACCTTTGATTTAAATATTCATTTATGGTGTGCCTTTTCAAAAGAATGCAATGTTTACAAAATGTATCATAGAGGTCAAATACCTCGCAATGAAATCAATGAATGACGTGTTCGTCCATATGGATTTGGACCGATCGTCACATATGATATATATACATTAAATGTCTTTACAACGATAATCGTTACATATATGTCTCGTTTAAAAATCATTAAGTTAGTAGTCTTCTTTTTACATATGTAGTTCATTGTTAATATACTTAATGATATGTTTACTTATCATAGTATCATGTTAACTATATATATATCCATATATATGTCATCATATAGTTTTTACAAGTTTTAACGTTCGTGAATCACCGGTCAACTTGGGTGGTCAATTGTCTATATGAAACATATTTCAATTAATCAAGTCTTAACAAGTTTGATTTCTTAACATGTTGGAAACATTTAATCATGTAAATATCAATCTCAATTAATATATATAAACATGGAAAAGTTCGGGTCACTACAGTACCTACCCGTTAAATAAATTTCGTCCCGAAATTTTAAGCTGTTGAAGGTGTTGACGAATCTTCTGGAAATAGATGCGGGTATTTCTTCTTCATCTGATCTTCATGCTCCCAGGTGAACTCGGGTCCTCTACGAGCATTCCATCGAACCTTAACAATTGGTATCTTGTTTTGCTTAAGTCTTTTAACCTCACGATCCATTATTTCGACGGGTTCTTCGATGAATTGAAGTTTTTCGTTGATTTGGATTTCATCTAACGGAATAGTGAGATCTTCTTTAGCAAAACATTTCTTCAAATTCGAGACGTGGAATGTGTTATGTACAGCCACGAGTTGTTGAGGTAACTCAAGTAGGTAAGCTACTAATCCGACACAATCAATAATCTTGAATGGTCCAATATACCTTGGATTTACTTTCCCTCGTTTACCAAATCGAACAACGCCTTTCCAAGGTGCAACTTTAAGCATGACCATCTCTCCAATTTCAAATTCTATATCTTTTCTTTAATGTCAGCGTAGCTCTTTTGTCGACTTTGGGCGGTTTTCAACCGTTGTTGAATTTGGATGATCTTCTCGGTAGTTTCTTGTATAATCTCCGGACCCGTAATCTGTCTATCCCCCACTTCACTCCAACAAATCGGAGACCTACACTTTCTACCATAAAGTACTTCAAACGGCGCCATCTCAATGCTGGAATGGTAGCTGTTGTTGTAGGAAAATTCTGCTAACGGTAGATGTCGATCCCAACTGTTTCCGAAATCAATAACACATGCTCGTAGCATGTCTTCAAGCGTTTGTATTGTCCTTTCGCTCTGCCCATCAGTTTGTGGATGATAGGCAGTACTCATGTCTAGACGAGTTCCTAATGCTTGCTGTAATGTCTGCCAGAATCTTGAAATAAATCTGCCATCCCTATCAGAGATAATAGAGATTGGTATTCCATGTCTGGAGACGACTTCCTTCAAATACAGTCGTGCTAACTTCTCCATCTTGTCATCTTCTCCTATTGGCAGGAAGTGTGCTGATTTGGTGAGACGATCAACTATTACCCAAATAGTATCAAAACCACTTGCAATCCGTGGCAATTTAGTGATGAAATCCATGGTAATGTTTTCCCATTTCCATTCCGGAATTTCGGGTTGTTGCAGTAGACCTGATGGTTTCTGATGCTCAGCTTTGACCTTAGAACATGTCAAACATTCTCCTACGTATTTAGCAACATCGGCTTTCATACCCGGCCACCAAAAATGTTTCTTGAGATCCTTGTACATCTTCCACGTTCCAGGATGTATTGAGTATCTGGTTTTATGAGCTTCTCTAAGTACCATTTCTCTCATATCTCCAAATTTTGGTACCCAAATCCTTTCAGCCCTATACCGGGTTCCGTCTTCCCGAATATTAAGATGCTTCTCCGATCCTTTGGGTATTTCATCCTTTAAATTTCCCTCTTTTAAAACTCCTTGTTGCGCCTCCTTTATTTGAGTAGTAAGGTTATTGTGAATCATTATATTCATAGATTTTACTCGAATGGGTTCTCTATCCTTCCTGCTCAAGGCGTCGGCTACCACATTTGCCTTCCCCGGGTGGTAACGAATCTTAAAGTCGTAATCATTCAACAATTCAATCCACCTACGCTGCCTCATATTCAGTTGTTTCTGATTAAATATGTGTTGAAGACTTTTGTGGTCGGTATATATAATACTTTTGACCCCATATAAGTAGTGCCTCCAAGTCTTTAATGCAAAAACAACCACGCCTAATTCCAAATCATGCGTCGTATAATTTTGCTCGTGAATCTTCAATTGTCTAGACGCATAAGCAATCACCTTCGTTCGTTGCATTAATACACAACCGAGACCTTGCTTTGATGTGTCACAATAAATCACAAAATCATCATTCCCTTCAGGCAATGACAATATAGGTGCCGTAGTTAGCTTTTTCTTCAATAACTGAAACGCTTTCTCTTGTTCATCCTTCCATTCAAATTTCTTCCCTTTATGCGTTAATGCAGTAAAGGGTTTTGCTATTATGGAAAAGTCTTGGATGAACCTTCTGTAGTAACCAGCTAGTCCTAAAAACTGGCGTATGTGTTTCGGAGTTTTCGGGGTTTCCCACTTTTCAACAGTTTCTATCTTTGCCGGATCCACCTTAATACCTTTTTTGTTCACTATGTGACCGAGGAATTGAACTTCTTCCAACCAAAATGCACACTTTGAAAACTTAGCGTACAATTCTTCCTTCCTCAATACTTCTAACACCTTTCTCAAATGTTCACCGTGTTCTTGGTCATTCTTTGAGTAAATAAGTATGTCATCAATGAAAACAATGACAAACTTGTCAAGGTATGGTCCACACACTCGGTTCATAAGGTCCATGAACACAGCTGGTGCATTAGTTAAACCAAATGGCATGACCATAAACTCGTAATGACCGTAACGTGTTCTGAAAGCAGTCTTTGGAATATCATCTTCTTTCACCCGCATTTGATGATACCCGGAACGTAAGTCAATCTTTGAATAAACAGACGAGCCTTGTAGTTGATCAAATAAGTCGTCGATTCTCGGTAGTGGGTAGCGGTTCTTGATGGTAAGTTTGTTCAACTCTCGGTAGTCGATACACAACCTGAATGTACCATCTTTCTTCTTGACAAACAAAACAGGAGCTCCCCACGGTGATGTGCTTGGTCGAATGAAACCACGCTCTAAAAGTTCTTGTAATTGGCTTTGCAGTTCTTTCTTCTCGCTGGGTGCGAGTCTGTAAGGAGCACGAGCTATTGGTGCAGCTCCTGGTACAAGATCTATTTGAAATTCAACGGATCGATGTGGGGGTAATCCCGGTAATTCTTTCGGAAATACATCGGGAAATTCTTTTGCAATGGGAACATCATTGATGCTCTTTTCTTCAGTTTGTACTTTCTCGACGTGTGCTAGAACAGCATAGCAACCTTTTCTTATTAGTTTTTGTGCCTTCAAATTACTAATAAGATGTTGCTTCGTGTTGCCCTTTTCTCCGTACACCATTAAGGGTTTTCCTTTTTCTCGTATAATGCGAATTGCATTTTTGTAACAAACGATCTCTGCTTTCACTTCTTTCAACCAGTCCATACTGATTATCACATCAAAACTCCCTAACTCTACTGGTATCAAATCAATCTTAAATGTTTCGCTAACCAGTTTAATTTCTCGATTCCGACATATATTATCTGCTGAAATTAATTTACCATTTGCTAATTCGAGGAAAAATTTAATATCCAAAGGCGTCAATGGACAACTTAATTTAGCACAAAAATCTCTACTCATATAGCTTCTATCCGCACCCGAATCAAATAAAACATAAGCAGATTTATTGTCAATAAGAAACGTACCCGTAACAAGCTCCGGGTCTTCCTGTGCCTCTGCCGCATTAATATTGAAAACTTTTCCGCGGCCTTGTCCATTCGTGTTCTCCTGGTTCGGGCAATTTCTAATAATGTGGCCCGGTTTTCCACATTTATAACAAACTACATTGGCATAACTTGCTCCGACACTACTTGCTCCGCCATTACTCGTTCCGACACCATTTGTTCCTTTCGTTCTATTAACCCCTGGTCCGTAGACCTCACACTTCGCCGCGCTATGACCATTTCTTTTACACTTGTTGCAAAATTTGGTGCAGAACCCCGAGTGATACTTTTCACACCTTTGGCATAGCTGCTTCTGATTGTTGTTGTTGTTGTAGTTATTATTGTTGTTGGGATGATTGTTGTAGTTGCTGTTGTTGTTGTTGTTGTTGTTGGGCAGTTTGTTGTAGTTGCGATTGATGTTGCGATTGTTGGAATAATTGTTACGATTATTGTTGTAATTGCTGTTGTTGTTTTATTGGTGATTCTTATCACCGTTTTCCTCCCACTTTCTTTTGACTTGCTTCACATTGGCCTCTTCAGCAGTCTGTTCTTTAATTCTTTCTTCAATCTGGTTCACTAGTTTATGAGCCATTCTACATGCCTGTTGTATGGAGGCTGGCTCGTGTGAACTTATATCTTCTTGGATTCTTTCCGGTAATCCTTTCACAAATGCGTCGATCTTCTCTTCCTCATCTTCGAATGCTCCCGGACACAATAGGCACAATTCTGTGAATCGTCTTTCGTACGTGGTAATATCAAATCCTTGGGTTCGTAACCCTCTAAGTTCTGTCTTGAGCTTATTGACCTCGGTTCTGGGACGGTACTTCTCGTTCATCAAGTGCTTGAATGCTGACCACGGTAGTGCGTACGCATCGTCTTGTCCCACTTGCTCTAGATAGGTATTCCACCATGTTAACGCAGAACCTGTGAAGGTATGCGTAGCGTACTTCACTTTGTCCTCTTCAGTACACTTACTTATGGCAAACACCGATTCGACCTTCTCGGTCCACCGTGTCAATCTGATCGGTCCTTCGGTTCCATCAAAATCCAAAGGTTTGCAGGCAGTGAATTCTTTGTAGGTGCATCCTACACGATTTCCTGTACTGCTAGATCCAAGGTTATTGTTGGTATGTAGCGCAGCCTGTACTGCGGCTATGTTTGAAGCTAGAAAAGTACGGAATTCCTCTTCATTCATATTCACGGTGTGTCGAGTAGTCGGTGCCATTTCCTTCAAAATAGTCAAATGGAACAAGTTAATCATACAGAATATTAAGAGTAGTTAATAGTATTTCGTAGCATAATATGAACTCATTTATAAAAGCTTTTTCTTCATATTAGCGTTTTATAAGTTTAAATTCGGGTAGTACCTACCCATTAAGATTACTTCCCATCCTTGGTCTTGTGGAACATAACCGTTATGGCCGTTGATAAGATAGCGTGTTGTAACGTCGTCAAAGGGACGAGGGTTACGTAATGTCCAACAGTCCCGTAACAATCTAAAAACCTCATTTCTTACCCCAATTACCGACTCCGTCACTTGTGGGAACGTTTTGTTTAATAGTTGTAGCCCGATGTTCTTGTTCTCACTTTGGTGAGAAGCGAACATTACTAATCCGTAAGCATAACATGCTTCTTTATGTTGCATGTTAGCCGCTTTTTTCTAAATCACGAAGTCCAATATTCGGATATATTGAGTCAAAATAATTTCTTAACCCATTGCGTAAAATAGCATTTGGGTTCCCCGCAATATATGCGTCAAAGTAGACACATCGTAACTTATGGATTTCCCAATGTGATATCCCCCATCTTTCGAACGAAAGCCTTTTATAAACCAAGGCATTCTTGGAACGTTCTTCGAATGTCTTACAAACTGATCTCGCCTTAAATAGTTGTGCCGAAGAATTCTGACCGACTCTAGACAAGATTTCATCAATCATGTCTCCGGGTAGGTCTCTTAAAATATTGGGTTGTCTATCCATTTTGTGTTTTTATACTGTAAAATAGACAAGAGTTAGATTCATAAAAAAAATACTTATTAATACAAGCAATTTTTACATATATCATAAAGCATAAGCACACTATATTACATATATTACACCACACGAATACAACTATCTTATTCCGACTCGCTTGTTTCTTCTTCTTCGGTTTTGGTTCGTTTTGCCAAGTTTCTAGGGATATATGATGTTCCCCTAATACGAGCCGTCGTTTTCCATATTGGTTTAGAAAAACCTGGTGGTTTAGAGGTTCCCGGGTCATTGTTACAACTTAAGGACTTCGGGGGTTGACGATACATATAAAGTTCATCGGGGTTGGAATTAGATTTCTCTATTTTTATGCCCTTTCCCTTATTATTTTCTTTTGCCTTTTTAAATTCAGTTGGGGTAATTTCTATAACATCATCGGAATTCTCGTCGGAATCCGATTCATCGGAGAATTGGTAATCCTCCCAATATTTTGCTTCCTTGGCAGAAACACCATTGACCATAATTAACCTTTGTCGGTTGGTTGAGGATTTTCTTTTACTTAACCGTTTTATTATTTCCTCCACCGGTTCTATTTCTTCATCCAGTTCCGATTCTTCTTCCGGTTCCGACTCTTCTTCTGGTTCCTCTTCGGGAACTTGTGAATCAGTCCACGAATCATTCCAATTTACATTTGACTTTTCATTATTATTAGGTGAGTCAATGGGAAAGTCAAATAATAATGAAAAGTGTTATGTACAGCTGCGAGTTGTTGAGGTAACTCAAGTCGGTAAGCTACTGGTCCGACACGATCAGTAATCTTGAATGGTCCAATATACCTTGGATTTAATTTCCCTCGTTTACCAAATCGAACAACGCCTTTCCAAGGTGCAACTTTAAGCATGACCATCTCTCCAATTTCAAATTCTATATCTTTTCTTTAATGTCAGCGTAGCTCTTTTGTCGACTTTGGGCGGTTTTCAACCGTTGTTGAATTTGGATGATCTTCTCGGTAGTTTCTTGTATAATCTCCGGACCCGTAATCTGTCTATCCCCCACTTCACTCCAACAAATCAGAGACCTGCACTTTCTACCATAAAGTGCTTCAAACGGTGCCATCTCAATGCTTGAATGGTAGCTGTTGTTGTAGGAAAATTCTGCTAACGGTAGATGTCGATCCCAACTATTTCCGAAATCAATAACACATGCTCGTAGCATGTCTTCAAGCATTTGTATCGTCCTTTCGATCTGCCCATCAGTTTGTGGATGATAGGCAGTACTCATGTCTAGACGAGTTCCTAATGCTTGCTGTAATGTCTGCCAGAATCTTGAAATAAATCTGCCATCCCTATCAGAGATAATAGAGATTGGTATTCCATGTCTGGAGACGACTTCCTTCAAATACAGTCGTGCTAACTTCTCCATCTTGTCATCTTCTCCTATTGGCAGGAAGTGTGCTGATTTGGTGAGACGATCAACTATTACCCAAATAGTATCAAAACCACTTGCAGTCCTTGGCAATTTAGTGATGAAATACATGGTAATGTTTTCCCATTTCCATTCCGGAATTTCGGGTTGTTGAAGTAGACCTGATGGTTTCTGATGCTCAGCTTTGACCTTAGAACACGTCAAACATTCTCCTACGTATTTAGCAACATCGGCTTTCATACCCGGCCACCAAAAATGTTTCTTGAGATCCTTGTACATCTTCCCCGTTCCAGGATGTATTGAGTATCTGGTTTTATGAGCTTCTCTAAGTACCATTTCTCTCATATCTCCAAATTTTGGTACCCAAATCCTTTCAGCCCTATACCGGGTTCCGTCTTCCCGAATATTAAGATGCTTTTCCGATCCTTTGGGTATTTCATCCTTTAAATTTCCCTCTTTTAAAACTCCTTGTTGCGCCTCCTTTATTTGAGTAGTAAGGTTATTGTGAATCATTATATTCATAGATTTTACTCGAATGGGTTCTCTATCCTTCCTGCTCAAGGCGTCGGCTACCACATTTGCCTTCCCCGGGGGGTAACGAATCTCAAAGTCGTAATCATTCAACAATTCAATCCACCTACGCTGCCTCATATTCAGTTGTTTCTGATTAAATATGTGTTGAAGACTTTTGTGGTCGGTATATATAATACTTTTGACCCCATATAAGTAGGGCCTCCAAATCTTTAATGCAAAAACAACCGCGCCTAATTCCAAATCATGCGTCGTATAATTTTGCTCGTGAATCTTCAATTGTCTAGACGCATAAGCAATCACCTTCATTCGTTGCATTAATACACAACTGAGACCTTGCTTTGATGCGTCACAATAAATCACAAAATCATCATTCCCTTCAGGCAATGACAATATAGGTGCCGTAGTTAGCTTTTTCTTCAATAACTGAAACGCTTTCTCTTGTTCATCCTTCCATTCAAATTTCTTCCCTTTATGCGTTAATGCAGTCAAGGGTTTTGCTATTCTGGAAAGTTTTTAAATCTGCATACATTTTTAAAGCATGTACATAAATGTTTTCAACTTGTGGTGATTTCTACGTATAGACAATCCCAATAAATGATAGTTCATAATAATACATCTGTTGACTAAACAGTCAAAATATAATACATATTAATGTTTGAATGCAAAGTTTCCTTGAAAAATATGCCATGTATGTAGAGACCCGTCCTAATCCATCCGGACTAAGTCCACATCGATTATAAACGATTCACAACAGTTGATTACATCGCGAGGTACTTGACCTCTATATGATACATTTTACAAACATTGCATTCATTTTTAAAAGACAACTTTCATTTCATCGTAAGTTGACAGACATGCATATCATTTCATAATATATCTAAACTATAAATAACTTGATAATATTCTTGATGAACTCAATGACTCGAATGCAACGTCTTTTGAAATATGTCATGAATGACTCCAAGTAATATCTCTAAAATGAGCAAATGCACAGCGGAAGATTTCTTTCGTACCTGAGAATAAACATGCTTTAAAGTATCAACCAAAAGGTTGGTGAGTTCATTAGTTTATCATAACAATCATTTCCATTATTTTAATAGACCACAAGATTTCATATTTCCATTTCTCATAAACATACGTCCCATGCATAGAGACAAAAATATCATTCATATGGATTGAACACCTGGTAACCGACATTCACAATTTGTATATAAGAATATCCCCATCATTTCGGGATCCTCCATCGGACATGATATAAATTTCGAAGTACTAAAGCATCCAGTACTTTGGATGGGGCTTGTTGGGCCCGATAGATCTATCTTTAGGATTCGCGTCAATTAGGGTGTCTGTTCCCTAATTCTTAGATTACCAAACTAAATAAAAAGGGGCATATTCGACTTCGATAATTCAACCATAGAATGTAGTTTCGATTACTTGTATCTATATCGTAAAACATTTATAAAAGCAGCGCATGTATTCTCAGTCCCAAAAAATATAGATAAAAAGGGAGTAATGAAACTCACGCATATAAATATTGCAAAACAGTTATTAAAACATTGCATGTATTCTCAGCCCAAAAATGTAATGAGTAAAAGGGAGCAAATGAAACTCACCATACTGTATTTTGTAGTAAAAATACATATGACGTCATTGAACAAAAATAGGGTTGGCCTCAGATTCACGAACCTATATCAAGTTTATATATTAAAGACTTATAACAATAATTAAACAAGTTTTTATAAAAGTCTTATATAAGATTTTTTTAGCATATACTTTATTTATATGTATTCTTTATATGTTATATTAATATTTAATTTAAATATATTTATTTTCAATATTTGAAATAATTAATTAATATATATTTTTAATGTTAATTTAAAAAGTAAATCATTAATGTTAATATGCTTATTAAAAATATTTCAATAATAGTAATAATAATCATAAAAATAATGATAATAGTATTAGTATTAACAATTTTAATAATAATTATAGTGATAATAATGTTAATGATAATAATATTAATATTAATGATAATAATTATAAAAATCATAATAGCATAACTATATCATAATACTTTTAAATTGTATATTTTAAGTGCTATATTTATCTTTTATCAATTAAATCCATTTAGTTTATTTATACTTATCATATTATTATTAGTCTTATCTTATTATCAAGTTATTAGTGGTAGTGATACATATAAATATATGATACTACTTATATTACATATACATGATCATAGTTACATTCTAGTCATCATATATTATGTTTGAACATAATACATATACATATATACTTTTATCTTCTTTTCATGTTTGTCCTATTTTCTACTCCGAATGAATATAAATTATTTACTTTATAAACCCCAAATGCCCACAAGTGTAGATACATATGTTTTAAAAATATTGATTCTTTTTAACCTTCAGTACACCAGCACAAAGCAAGTATACATATTATTTATATTAAATTTGTAAGAAAGTTAAAAACCTAGGGACTAAATACGTAATATTGAATTAATATTATCACCTACTTGCACTTGATTTTGACGTATGATGTACAACAGAGAGTACTTGTCATCTTTTTAACTTTTTTTTTCGCTACATAAAAGAGTACATGTATATTTATATTATAGTTATTTTAGGGGTAGTTTTTAAATATGGTTTTAGTTCAGAGGTTAAAATAAAAATATTAAGAATTATCTTCTTTCTTAAATCTGGAACGAAATTAGAACAGAGCAAGCCAAGTTTTATTTTATGCTTCAATTATATACATGTACAATATGTAGTTACCTTCATATAATCATCTCATCAAACTATTAAAGTAAAAATTTGGATTATGGTTTATACCTTTGAGAAAGATTGGCCGAGGGATCGAGTGTGGGTATGTGGAACTCGTCGAACACTAGCTAAACAAGTGGGTTTCATTTTTGAGTGATGACTCGAACAGAAGCAGGATGGTAGCAGTTATGGAGGTTTAGGTGATTGTAAAAAGATGGTGGTGGCTATGGGTGGTATTCTTGGTGATTGATCGAAGAACCAGAAAACGAAAATATTAGAGGAATTACAACAAACGACTAAAGGTGGTTTGGGTTTGGTTCTAACCAAAATGAATAGCATGAAACAATATTTTTTTTTTTTTAAAAAAAAAAAAAAACTGTTTGCGTGGTGATTGATTGATGGTGGGTTGTGATCGAAGGTGGTGGTCTTTGATGGTGTTTGGGTCTCGGTCTGATGTAGCAAAAACACGAACTAGTTAGTAATAGTTAACCATGGCTACAACCTTTTGATGATAGGTGTTTGAACCATAATAGTACACAAATGATTTCATGTGGTGTGTGTGGGTTAAGGGGGAAGATAATATGGTTGTTATGGTGATTCGGTAAGAAAAAGGTGGTGACCAAAGAAGATGGTTTGTAGTTGTGTCAAGTTGAAAAATGCTTAGTAATTGCATCTACATAACATAAATATTTATGATCGATAACATAGCATGCACAAACAAAAAAAAATAATAATAATATAAAGTTACTTTATAAGATTAAATTATTAAGCATATAACTTTAGCATAACATTTTAACACTATTAAATCCTAAAAACACTGTTGTTTAAATTTCAATATGTATTAAATAATCGATCCAGGTATTATCAAACAATTTGAGCCATCTTTTTAATGTACCCCACTTCCATTCCCATTTCAATCTGTAAAAGAACATTTATGTGATATTACTAGTATGTGTTAATGGCTTTTTTTTAAAATGGGATGGAGTCAAGTTTAAAATAACCCAAATCTTTTACTTTATCAATTACAAAATTACATGTTTGAAAAAAAATCATTAGTGTCAATTGACTCCACAAACCAATACCACTTGTGCAATTATCAATTCACCGTTCAACATCACACAACTATAAAATATCACGGAGTAAAAAATATATATATATATATATATATATATATATATATATATATATATATATATATATATATATATATATATATATATAAGTCCGCTGATGTTGACATAGTTGTTTCAAAACAATAATTTTGATCTCTATAAGAGTACTATGTATGTAATTACATGTTAATTTGTTAGCCGTCGTTTACTATTTCATTCACGGACTGTGTATCGTGCGAAATTAGTGGCGGATAAAAGTGTTCAGAAAAATCTCATATTTTTAAATTAACTATATTTATTTATTTTGATCATTATGGTATAAAATTCAATCGTTAACTTAACAAATAAAAATTACATCAACTGTCCCTCTTATTTATGAGTAAAATATAAAAAGCATTAAAACTTAACAAATAGTTCTTAAATACATTTTTAATAAGCCTAAAATTTATAGAACTCATTTTCGTATCACCGCTTATTTTAAAATTAGATAAGTTTGAATTTGACTTGCTTAATATCAATTGGAACATCAAACGAGTATTACAATCATTAAATATTTATTTTTAATATACTTTATTTATATATAGAAATATATTTTAAATAATAATTATTATAATATCCTATTTTTATTTTATTAATTTTTAATAACAACAATATATAATACTTCAAATATTATTTCGAATTATTATTTATATATACATACACACATATCTATTTACAATTAATTGTTCTTAAATCGTCGAGAGCAGTCGAAGGTCAATTGAATATATGAAACAGTTCAAACTTTTTGAGACTCAATCTTACAGACTTTGCTTATCGTGTCTGTAAAGACCCGTCCTTATCCACCTGGACAAGGTCTTCAACATTTGGTTCCATTGCGATGATCGACTCCAAGTAAGGTCCTTAATATGAGTTATTGCACCGCGGAAGACTTAATTCGTACCTGAGAATAACATGCTTTAAAACGTCAACATAAAGTTGGTGAGATATATAGGTTTGATGCTAGCAGCGATATAACTATGGACCACAAGATTTCATATGTAAACATTTTAATAAAAATATTCTAAGTGGTTGAGCACTTGGTAACCATACTTAACATTTAATCACGTCGCATATTCCCTTTATTATGAAATCTTACTACACTGTACCAAGTGTAGTCACGAAACGAAGTACTGTGCAACCGTTGAATACTGGTCGTCCAGTCCGGTTGGGGTTGTCAGGCCCGATAGATCTATCAACAGGATTCGCGTTTACAATACCACTGTAAATAACAGTTACCAAGCTACAGGGAAGTATGCCAGTGGTACAACTCAACGTAGAATATATTTTTCAGTTACTTGTGTCCATATCGTAAAACATAAAATACATGTATTCTCATCCCGAAATATTTAGAGTTTAAAAGTGGGACTATATACTCACCATACTGTATTTTGTAGTAAAAATACATATAACATCATTGAACATGTGTAGAGTTGGCCTTGGATTCACGATCCTATATCATTTGTATGTATATTAACACATATAATATTAATTGAACAAATTTAGATATTATGATTAATTGTAATTTAATTAACTTGCACGTCTTATTAGTAACTAAATTACCTATATTTATTTTTATATTCATTAAATAGATAATTAATATAATATAGTTTCATTAAGTATATTTATATATAAATAATTTTTTTATTCTAATAATAATAATAATACTAGTGATAAAAATGATATTATAAATTTTTAATAAATATGATATCTTTAATGATAATGATAAAATGATAGTTTTTAATAAATAAATAAAATAATACTTTTAATAATAATATAAAAAATGATAAACTTAATAATAATGATAATGAAAATAAATAATACTTAATAATAATAATATTAATAATAATGATTATGATAATAATAATAACAATTTTAACAAAACTACCTTAAATTGCTAAAAAGGAAGGAAATTGCACGAGCCAAGACTCGAACACGCGACCTCTTGGTTACACCCAACACTCCTAACCATCAATCTATCCTTGTACTTCTGACTTAACTCATCTTTCTAATATATATAATTCGTAACTTCTCGGTTTTCAAAAATTTCATTGTTATTGGATATCAAGACTTCTTACAAGTATCATAAACCGGCCCAATTCAAACACTGAGCACGGCCCAATTCGTTTAAGTAAGCCCACAGCCCAACAACAATCCAATAGCACCTTTAAAATTATCCGATGGATTTTCTTTTGTGTAGGGTTCGGTGTAAAAAAAAAATAAAAGAAAGGCAAGTTGGAGCCGCTACTTTTACAGCTCGCATCTTTATCTTTATGTATTATCAACATCTTTGTCATATATATACAATCATCTATCACAAATATGCTTGTATCACATGTCTGCCACAATAAAAAAAAAAACGTCTTTCTATCTCTCTTTACGTATACCATCAATATCATCATCGAGGTCGCTGTACGATAAACAGGAGCAAGAGCAATTGTTGCAGGTTCGATGATTTGGATTGAGAAATAGAAACAGTTTAATATTAGGTAACGGGTTTGTGTTTAATCGAATGGTGGTATTGGATTTGAAAAAGAAGGTTGTGGTGATGTTTCAAACGGCAGAAGACAGAAAACAGTAGTAGTAGATATACAAAAGTGGCTTCGAAGATGATTGTAAACAAGATGGTTTTTGAGATTTTATTTATGGGTGTTTCGCTACCTTGAGTTTACAAAGAAAATTATGAGAGAGAGAGAGAGAGGGGAGAGAGATAAACATGGCGGTTTAAGGGTGGCTCTTGGTGGCGATATGGTGGACATGGGTAATTCGAAACAGATACATGGGAGGGTGTTTTGTGAAGATGTTTTAGGAGACTGTAGTATGACGGTTCAAAGTCGTTGAGTAAGTTATACAGAAACAAAAATATAGTAGAGGTGTTGAAGGGTTTCGGTTTTAAGGATAGAGAGAGAAAAGATAGAGAGAAGTGGTTACGGTGGTTCAAGGTTGTGGTGAATGGCGACTTGAGGTGGTGGGTTACGGATTCACTAGTCTCATGTGTGAGGTCTTAAACAAGAGAAAGGAATAATAACCGATGGTTATGGTGGTTGTTCATGTGATTTTTGATGGCGGATTTAAGGTGATGGAAACTTCGGTGGTGGTGATTCTTGGATCGACCGAATACAGGAAAGAGGAGACAAAGTGATGGTTAGAGTTGTTTTTAATTGTTAGTTGATAAAGAAAATGAAGGGTTTTAGTGAGTAATCGACTAGTTTTATAACTCAATTATATGGCAGTGAATATTCGTTTAGATAGAAATTAAGAGGATGAAGATAAACTAATACAGACAAAACAGAGACTTGAAGAACAACGAAATTTGGATTGATCTGAGATGTGATATCGATTTTTAAGCAATTAAGCAGACAAATATAACAGGAGTAAAGTGACTTGAAACAGATTGACAATATTATCTGTGTTATTCGTTTATATATATCATTATATAAATAATTAGATTTTATATCCATTTATATGTATATCAATTAATACATTGACATATTTATATAACTGATTTCATATATCTATCTGTTTATACATTTCTATTTTATTAAATTTTGTAATATTAATAATATAATTCTATTAATAATTTTATTAGGAATACTAATACTAATAAAAGTATACTATTGATAATATAATTAAAAGTTCATATAATAAAAATTAAAAATAATAATAATATTATTATTATTGATACTAATATTAGAATTTTAGTTTTAATGGTTCATATAATAATATTTAATAGTTAACATATTTTATTTTTATGATCTTAATCTTTTAATCATAATTTAATATTTATAATTATATTATTAGCTTGTATTTTATATTATGAAAAAAATTTAATAGAATTATTATGTACTACCTATTATTTATAGATTTTACATTTTAATTCCAACTAATTAAATGTTCCTTATTAATTCAAAATAATATATATATATATATATATACATCTATTTTTATATTTATATCTATATATGTATTTACGTATTTGTTTACACATAATTGTTCGTGAATCATCAGGCTCGGTCAAAGGGTAACTAATTCTCCAAATAAAGATTTCAGGCTTTCTAGACTCAACAGTAAGGTTTTTGCTTATCGTGTCGGAAACATATAGAGTTTAAGGTTTAAATTCGATCGGAAATTTCCGGGTCGTTACAGTACCCACCCGTTAAAGAAATTTCGTCCCCGAAATTTGGTAGAGGTTGTCATAGAAACAATAGGAATGTTTTCATGACAAATATGAGGTATTAATGGAGTTTTATCAGTATTGAAAGATATAGATAAAATAATCCGATCATGTGAAGCGCACGAGTGAAGCTATCACAAAAGAGTGAAATGAGTAAATATGGAATTGTTTTTAATCGATGACGTGCTTAGAATTGATTTTCCGGAATTTATGGAATTAAAGAAAATCTTACAAGATTTGGTTCTTCGGCGATTTAGAAAACAGGATCTCCTTTGATTTAATGCGGTAATCTGTTTCGATTTCTTTGTCAAATATTTCACTATACATCTACCCCTTATACTTCGATGTTCTTGTTTCTGTTTTCTATAATCATTGTCATCCATAGTTAATACTCTCTCCTTTTTGCTGCAATCTATATTCCAATTTCTATTTTGGGAATTTGTCCCTTCGTTTCTTCTTCCTGACTTTAAGTCAATCAATCAATGGTCCGGAGTTCATAGGTATGAGATTTGAATTGAACATAATTAATGCTCTTAGAAAGAAAGGGTAATGACAAAATTTTGATTTGTCAAATTACCAGTTATCTTGGAAAAGACCGAATCATCAAGAGAATATTTTCTTGTTAGATTTAAAGATTGGATGGAATGTAAGAGCCGTGTAACATGGTATATGATGATGGTACTGTGAATCATCACATTCCATTAGGAACTTAACATGACTTACTGTAATATAATGAAGTTGATCAAGTTTCATTATATTATACTAATTCATGTATCAATTCCCAACACTACT
Organism: Rutidosis leptorrhynchoides; assembly: GCF_046630445.1. NCBI lineage: Eukaryota > Viridiplantae > Streptophyta > Magnoliopsida > Asterales > Asteraceae > Rutidosis > Rutidosis leptorrhynchoides. The sequence goes on from NC_092336.1 coordinate 630,539,137, forward strand.
TCATATTTTAAATTTGGAGATTTCAGAATTTAGAAACTAACACAATTTCTTTTATGTTGTAACGCAGATATTTCGGAGTGATAAATGATCTCAGATAGAAATAGTTGTGAAAATATCTCCAGAAATATGGAGAATATGTATAACAAAAGATATGAAGATATCTTATAATATCTAAGATAAAATGATGGTGAAGAATATCATCTTGAAAAGTTTAGAATAAGGAGTAGAGTTCTTACTAACGGTTTCAGCAGGCACTGGATCATTTGAATCCTTTGAAGACAGGTTCTGTTTTCATGATTTGTTCACGACCTCCTTCATACTTTGCTCAATCCGTTTTCCAGTTCCAACCCTTCTCTTTTTCTTAGCTTTACCACCTTACTATTCTTTGTCATCAAACTTTTGACTGTTAAAGTCGTTTATGATTTTTTTTTTGCTGCTTCATCAACATTCCAAGAACTACTACACAGTTCAGGGTGTTTTTCAAAAACTTCATATTCGAAGTATGAAATTCTTAGGGATACACGTGTTTGGCATAATTGGGAGAATTTCTACGAGATTTTACAAATACTGATTACGGATTTTGCCAAAGAGATAACGAGTTGCTGGTACATCTGCTGATAGTATTTGTGAAATATAAAAGGTTCTCCGGTAATGACGGCGAAAAGACAATGTATAAATATTAAGGTTATAGTAGGAGTAGTCTTACTGAGAAGTCGAAGTGGAGCTGTGACAAAATTAGCTTCTTGAAAAGGAATTGTAGGGTTGTTTTTGCTAATGAATGATAAGGAATTCGACGCGGATAGGTTTTAACTATAACTTTGGTTTCGAAAGTTTTTCAGGTGCATAACTGTATGCATAAATCTTTCTTCCGTAGATGAGGTGCAGCTGGTTCAACTTCTCGATCAAGGTGTGTTCAAGAATCATGATAGGTTTAAACGCGGATTGTTATCGTCAAGATATGAATGAGGTTTAAGATGGAATCAAGTGGCAAACTTGAAGATTAGTTTAGTTTCATATGTTATAATCAAATTTTTTTTTAATTCATTTTAATTGTCCAAAGTTAGCAGTCTAATAGTCCAATAAATTCATATATAAATTAGATATATAATATTCGAATTACATAATACGTATCGTGACCCGTGTACCGGTCTCGGTGTCGATCACAACTCAAAGTATATATATATTTTGGAATCAACTCCGACCCTGTATAGCCAACTCCCACCTTCACATATAGAGTGTCTACGGTTGTTCCGAAATATATATATAGATGGGTCGATATGATAAGTCGAAACCTTGCATACGTGTCCCGTTATTTAAAGTGCGTAAAAGTAAATAACAGAAATTAAATGACGATAAATAAAATTGCGAGAATGTAAATTGCGATAAATTAAATGTTAATCAGTTAGCTGGGAACAGTTAGCCAGAACAGTTAGCGTGAAATCCTGTCACAATTCCAATTAATTAATTCGTTTGTTTCTAACACTTTTTTTTTTTTTTTTTTTGTCCAATGTTTTCTTCGTTATGCCACTTGTTGGATTCTGATAGGTCAAAATCCAAATATGAATTTTGAATAGAAATGGTTATTCTGTGATGAACGGATGCGTATATCGATAGTTGTAAGTAGGATAGTATATGATCGTTGAATCAGATTCGAAGAATGTACAGTGTAACTTATTAATGCGAATTCTAAATATTCCTCGGGTACTACCCACCCGTTAAAATATTTTCATCATTAGCAGTTTGTACAAAAGAATTTTTAATTACAAACTTTATGAAAATATACTTGCATATATATTTTCATCGGATGTAATCATGGATTTAATGAGTCAAAAACTCATCTGATTTACCGTTAATACTAGATTACATAATCTCTAAAACTTTAGAAATTACATATTCACCATGCCGAACGAGGAAAAATGAGGTAGAATGATACGTAAAGCGAAGATAGCTGATGTAGATTGATGTGTAGAACGAAGTTCATACTCGAAGTACAGATGGTGATATTGAGGCGTGTAATGTTGATATTCGAGGTACAGGTTGTGATGTTGAGAGTTATGGCGCGGTTATGGTTTAGGGATAATAAGGATACTGTCGACGTCGATAATGGTGGTACTGATTATACTGCTGGTGCTGCTGTATTCGTAACCTTCGCACCAGGTTCTTCAAAGTCGTCACACGAGCGCGTAGTTTGTTAATTTCTGCTAGTACACCAGGATGATTGGCGGTTGGAGTGAGCGAATGAACAAGATCCGAAATATGGGATAGGATATAATCGTGACGAGATACTCGAGAAATGAGAGAGAAAATGGTTTCTCGAACAGGTTCGCCGGTAAGTGCTTCAGGTTCGTCGCCAATGGGGCAATTCGGTGGGTGAAAGGGATCACCTTCTTCTTGTCTCCAATAATTTAGTATACTACGAACCCATCCCCAATTCATCCAGAATAGATGATGAGAAATTGGTTGATCCATTCCAGTGACGCTGCCTTCGGAGCCCGAATGGAAATCCATATCAGCGTAGCTGTCGGAGTCGGAGGAATTCGAACTGGACGCGGAGTTCATCTTGTATAGTCGGGGAAATGAATTTTTGGTTTGGGATAGATTATAGGAGTTGGGTTTGGTATTCTTCAATACATAATTTACATATGTATTTATAATACTCAAAATCCAGTGAATTACGGAGAATCTTTGAAATTCGTCAGGCAATGTCTATAGCAACAGATACGCTAGGATACGAATTTTGTCTATACACTATCGATGCACTAAATGCAGTAAGACGTGTCTAGACTTAAGAATACTAAGCAGGCAATTCCTAAGGATGATAAGTAGATGATTTTCGACTAGATATGATAAGCAAAACTTTTGACATGTAGACACGGTCAAAGTCCAGACTCATTAATGCATCCTAACAACTACCAGTTAGACACACTAATGCAAGGCCTGGTTCGCTAAGACCAACGCTATGATACCACCTGTAAAGACCCGTCCTTATCCACCTGGACAAGGTCTTCAACATTTGGTTCCATTGCGATGATCGACTCCAAGTAAGGTCCTTAATATGAGTTATTGCACCGCGGAAGACTTAATTCGTACCTGAGAATAACATGCTTTAAAACGTCAACATAAAGTTGGTGAGATATATAGGTTTGATGCTAGCAGCGATATAACTATGGACCACAAGATTTCATATGTAAACATTTTAATAAAAATATTCTAAGTGGTTGAGCACTTGGTAACCATACTTAACATTTAATCACGTCGCATATTCCCTTTATTATGAAATCTTACTACACTGTACCAAGTGTAGTCACGAAACGAAGTACTGTGCAACCGTTGAATACTGGTCGTCCAGTCCGGTTGGGGTTGTCAGGCCCGATAGATCTATCAACAGGATTCGCGTTTACAATACCGCTGTAAATAACAGTTACCAAGCTACAGGGAAGTATGCCAGTGGTACAACTCAACGTAGAATATATTTTTCAGTTACTTGTGTCCATATCGTAAAACATAAAATACATGTATTCTCATCCCGAAATATTTAGAGTTTAAAAGTGGGACTATATACTCACCATACTGTATTTTGTAGTAAAAATACATATAACATCATTGAACATGTGTAGAGTTGGCCTTGGATTCACGATCCTATATCATTTGTATGTATATTAACACATATAATATTAATTGAACAAATTTAGATATTATGATTAATTGTAATTTAATTAACTTGCACGTCTTATTAGTAACTAAATTACCTATATTTATTTTTATATTCATTAAATAGATAATTAATATAATATAGTTTCATTAAGTATATTTATATATAAATAATTTTTTTATTCTAATAATAATAATAATACTAGTGATAAAAATGATATTATAAATTTTTAATAAATATGATATCTTTAATGATAATGATAAAATGATAGTTTTTAATAAATAAATAAAATAATACTTTTAATAATAATATAAAAAAATGATAAACTTAATAATAATGATAATGAAAATAAATAATACTTAATAATAATAATATTAATAATAATGATTATGATAATAATAATAACAATTTTAACAAAACTACCTTAAATCGCTAAAAAGGAAGGAAATTGCACGAGCCAAGACTCGAACACGCGACCTCTTGGTTACACCCAACACTCCTAACCATCAATCTATCCTTGTACTTCTGACTTAACTCATCTTTCTAATATATATAATTCGTAACTTCTCGGTTTTCAAAAATTTCATTGTTATTGGATATCAAGACTTCTTACAAGTATCATAAACCGGCCCAATTCAAACACTGAGCACGGCCCAATTCGTTTAAGTAAGCCCACAGCCCAACAACAATCCAATAGCACCTTTAAAATTATCCGATGGATTTTCTTTTGTGTAGGGTTCGGTGTAAAAAAAAAATAAAAGAAAGGCAAGTTGGAGCCGCTACTTTTACAGCTCACATCTTTATCTTTATGTATTATCAACATCTTTGTCATATATATACAATCATCTATCACAAATATGCTTGTATCACATGTCTGCCACAATAAAAAAAAACGTCTTTCTATCTCTCTTTACGTATACCATCAATATCATCATCGAGGTCGCTGTACGATAAACAGGAGCAAGAGCAATTGTTGCAGGTTCGATGATTTGGATTGAGAAATAGAAACAGTTTAATATTAGGTAACGGGTTTGTGTTTAATCGAATGGTGGTATTGGATTTGAAAAAGAAGGTTGTTGTGATGTTTCAAACGGCAGAAGACAGAAAACAGTAGTAGTAGATATACAAAAGTGGCTTCGAAGATGATTGTAAACAAGATGGTTTTTGAGATTTTATTTATGGGTGTTTCGCTACCTTGAGTTTACAAAGAAAATTATGAGAGAGAGAGAGAGAGGGGAGAGAGATAAACATGGCGGTTTAAGGGTGGCTCTTGGTGGCGATATGGTGGACATGGGTAATTCGAAACAGATACATGGGAGGGTGTTTTGTGAAGATGTTTTAGGAGACTGTAGTATGACGGTTCAAAGTCGTTGAGTAAGTTATACAGAAACAAAAATATAGTAGAGGTGTTGAAGGGTTTCGGTTTTAAGGATAGAGAGAGAAAAGATAGAGAGAAGTGGTTACGGTGGTTCAAGGTTGTGGTGAATGGCGACTTGAGGTGGTGGGTTACGGATTCACTAGTCTCATGTGTGAGGTCTTAAACAAGAGAAAGGAATAATAACCGATGGTTATGGTGGTTGTTCATGTGATTTTTGATGGCGGATTTAAGGTGATGGAAACTTCGGTGGTGGTGATTCTTGGATCGACCGAATACAGGAAAGAGGAGACAAAGTGATGGTTAGAGTTGTTTTTAATTGTTAGTTGATAAAGAAAATGAAGGGTTTTAGTGAGTAATCGACTAGTTTTATAACTCAATTATATGGCAGTGAATATTCGTTTAGATAGAAATTAAGAGGATGAAGATAAACTAATACAGACAAAACAGAGACTTGAAGAACAACGAAATTTGGATTGATCTGAGATGTGATATCGATTTTTAAGCAATTAAGCAGACAAATATAACAGGAGTAAAGTGACTTGAAACAGATTGACAATATTATCTGTGTTATTCGTTTATATATATCATTATATAAATAATTAGATTTTATATCCATTTATATGTATATCAATTAATACATTGACATATTTATATAACTGATTTCATATATCTATCTGTTTATACATTTCTATTTTATTAAATTTTGTAATATTAATAATATAATTCTATTAATAATTTTATTAGGAATACTAATACTAATAAAAGTATACTATTGATAATATAATTAAAAGTTCATATAATAAAAATTAAAAATAATAATAATATTATTATTATTGATACTAATATTAGAATTTTAGTTTTAATGGTTCATATAATAATATTTAATAGTTAACATATTTTATTTTTATGATCTTAATCTTTTAATCATAATTTAATATTTATAATTATATTATTAGCTTGTATTTTATATTATGAAAAAAATTTAATAGAATTATTATGTACTACCTATTATTTATAGATTTTACATTTTAATTCCAGCTAATTAAATGTTCCTTATTAATTCAAAATAATATATATATATATATATATATATATATATATACATCTATTTTTATATTTATATCTATATATGTATTTACGTATTTGTTTACACATAATTGTTCGTGAATCATCAGGCTCGGTCAAAGGGTAACTAATTCTCCAAATAAAGATTTCAGGCTTTCTAGACTCAACAGTAAGGTTTTTGCTTATCGTGTCGGAAACATATAGAGTTTAAGGTTTAAATTCGATCGGAAATTTCCGGGTCGTTACAGTGTCGAATTCATATTAAGATTAAGTTTAAATTTGGTCAGAAATTCCTGGGTCGTCACAATGTAAGACTCCATGCACATAGCAGTTAAACAGTGGAAGCTTTTTTAATACCTGAGAATAAACATGCTTAAAAGTGTCAACCAGAAAGGTTGGTGAGTTCATAGTTTTATCATAAACGACGAGTTTCAATAGTTTTAATAGACCCTAAGATTTCAGTTTCATAAATAACCATACACTCGCAAGTGTATAAAAAGCATTCTATAAGTTGTGAGCACCCGGTTACAAGCCTTAACAATAATAATGATGAACCCCTGAGTTATAATAATATGTGCACCGAATCAAGTACATTCCGTTAACCTCGAAGTACTAAACACCCGCCCACTAGCTCTAATGTCTAGTGCAACATCCCGGGTGGGGATGTTAAACCCGATAGATCTAAATTTAGGATTCGCGCCTACAGTACATAGACAAGTAGTTTAATGTTACCAAACTAGGGGATTTTTGATTCAAACCCACGTAGAATTAGTTTTAGTACTTGTGCCTATTTCGTAAAATATTTATAAAACAGCACATGTATTCTCAGCCCAAAAATATGTATTGCAATAGCAATTAAAAAGGGAGCTATGAAAACTCACGTATCAATATTGTGGTTCAATATTGCAGGAAAAATATGCAGACGCAACGTAAATGATAAGTGCAAGGTTGGCCTTTGATTCACGAACAATACCCCCGATCAATACCCATAATTTCCTTATTTAATACCCATGAATTCCTTAGCTTTAAACCATTTGAAAAACCCGTTTTGAAATCACTTGAACATAACCCAGTTGTAGTATTTTATGTATATTACTAATAATAATAATATTAATTAATAATCTTCATAATAATAATATTAATATGAAGAATATGAATATGTATATGTGTGTGTTCGATTGCAAACCATCAACATATATATATATATATATATATATATATATATATATATATATATATATATATATATATATATATATATAAAATAAAGTAATAATATAATAATATTAAAATAATATAATAATATTAAAATAATATAATAATATGAAAATAAAAACGTGTGAATTAGAATTCAATAATATCTGCCGACAGTTTTTACGGACCGGTATTTCGTACTCTTGTTGCTAATAATTGACGGGTAAAAGTATGAGTAAAAATTTCACTTTTTATATTTGAATACATATATATTTGTTTTGGTCTTAAGCTTTATAAAATTAGTTATAAAAAGGTTCGTTTATAAAGTTTATAAGCGTAATATGTATTTTCCGAGTTTTTGACTGGACAAAGATATATAATATAATATTAATTTAAATATAATAATATAATAAATATAATAATATAATAATATAATAATATTGAAATAAAATATAATAATATAATAATAAATTTAGAATCAAATTTGAATCGTAAATTTTTAAAATTTCGTATTTCTCAAATACTTTAGGGGTATATTATGTAACTTATAATTAATAATTTCTATCATGTCGCTTTCATGTGAATAGTAAATTAATTAATTTCTTTCATTTACAATTCATATGAATAGTAAATGAATTAATTTCGATTCAGCCATTTAAGTTACAGTGTTGTACGTTGTGCTTTACAGCTTGTACATCTTTAATTTAATTGCGTTTTTCTTATAAATTATTAAAAAAACATCATAAAAATAAAACAATTATATACGTAAAAAATTTAATTTGAAATTGCATCATTTAATAGTAAATTTTATCATTTCGTATATAAATATTATAAAATTTAGTTTTCTAGAACTAATTATATTCAAAATCATTTTATTAAGAGGTTATAATAATAGAAATTATTATATCATAAAACGTCTTCGTTTAAGAAAGTAAAATTATATATAAATCATGACTGGTTCGAGTTTTAAATTATAGGTTGTTCGTGAATCATAGGGTAAAATCCAATGGTTAATTAAGTGTATGAAAAAATATTTTAATGCAACACATCAATTTGCTTATCTTGTCGGAGTTATCAGAGTTTAAATTTGACCAAAATTTCCGGGTCATGACAGTACCTACCCGTTAAAAGAAATTTCGTCCCAAAATTTGGCTAAGGAAAGTTGATAACGAAAACGAGGATATTTTCGTATCACGAAATATGATATAACTTGAATTCTTTAAATGAATTCGATTGTTAGTATAATCATTATCAAAGAAAATGATAAGATCGATGAATGGAGTATTTCGAATACCCTAAATGGGTCGGGTTCCGTTTTATGATAAGCACAAGTTCAATAAATAGATAATTTCTCACTATTGAGAAATACAAATGAAATGATAAAGATTTCTCCGGACATACGAAAGATAGGATTTCAAATGAGCATAACTAGTGTTATAAGCAGAAAGAAAAATGTAATGGCACGATTATATTAGCAAACTGATGGAATCACGAAAAGTATAGAAATATCAAGAAAATACATTCTTGGTATGTTCAGATGTTAAGTAAAATAAAAGAGTCGTGTAACATGGTACATGGTGAGGGTAATGTTGATCAAGTACTACCTTCCTTATGTGCCATTAGAACTTCCGCATGACTTATTGTAATATATTCACGTTGATTGGGCGTCATTATATTACACTAACTAATGCTTTCATTCCAACACTACTCTAAAATATCAATGAATTTAAATTCGAATGTTACAGAAATTTAGAAACTAAAACAGCTTCTTTTATGATGTAATACAGATAACGCGAAGAGATAATTAGTTTCAGACAAGAATAGTTATGGAGGTATTTTTCAAAAATATTGAGGATATTTATAATGGAAGATACGATGATATCTTAGAATAAAAAAATTTAAAATCGAAGGATGATGAGGAATATTCTTCCGCAAGGATTTAGAATACGTAAAGAGATTTGAATATCTTCTGAGATTTCCATCAGAAACTGAATCATCTAAATTCTTTAGGTACAGGTTTAGTCTTTGTGATTTGTCAACAGCCTTCTTCATAGTTTGCTTAATCTGTTCTTCAGTTCCAAATTTCTTTTGAGCTTTTCCAACATACTTTTACTTTATTATCAACTTTTGACTATTAAAACCATCAACAACTTTGGCTGCTTCATCAGCATTCTCATATATAACGAGTCCCAATCGTTGATTTTCAATCTGAGGTGTTTTCAAGAATTTTGAATTGAGGTGTTCAAGAGCAGGATGTAACTGTCAATATACATATGATAGCTGAGGTGAAATCATCGTGAATTCGGAAAGATGCAAAAATATTCTTCTGGGTTTTGTGAATAAAGGTGGTTTTAAAATACCTTTGGGATTCAAAGTAGGTTTCGAAAGATGTAGGAATTTAAGAGTGGTGATACCTGTTAAATCTTGACTTGGATTCTGATATGTCAAAATCAGAATATGTAATTGATTTTATATGAAAATGATTGTCATGATTTTTGTAAAATGATGTATATTGCTATGAAAGCAGAGAGTATAATTAACGATTGTTGAAACAACATTGAAATTTACAGTGTAACATATTAATGTGAACTTAAGTATTTCTCGGGTATTACCTACCCGTTAAAATAAAATTTCACATGTAATATTTTGTATAAAAGAATTTTTATTACAATCCTTATGAAAATATACGTACATGTATGTTTCTTCAGATGTAACATAGATTTAATGAGTTAATATCATATTAAACTCATTGAATTTTCGGTTGGAACTTAGAATGAATAACCTCTAAAACTTTTAGAAATTACATATTCTTCGCAGAATATTTCTCCAATGAAGTTATGAATCAATACTTCATCGTTTATTGTTGTTGGTACCCCTTGGTATCTATAGTGCGTATGATGTTAATGTTCGTGGCGCAGATTGTGATTTTGAGGCTTGTGGGGATGCTGGTGTTGTTGTTGATGGTACCATTGTTGTTGGTGGTACTAGTGGCGTTGGTGGTACGGTGGTACCTACAGTGGTGCATGCGATGCGTGCAAATCGTGCACCGTATTCTCTAGTGCCACTACTCGAGCACGAAGTTGATTCACTTCATCTACCAGGTTTGGTTGATTATTTAAGCGGATTAAAGGTCTGATAGCCTCAATAATATTAGTAATATTATATTCGTGGTGGCATATCCTGAAAAGGAGAGAGAAAATGGTATTTCGAACAGGTTCGCCGGTGAGTGCTTCAGGTTCTCCACCGAGAGGCGAATTTGGCTCATGGAAAGGATCACCTTCTTTCTGTCTGTACTGGTTAAGTCATCCACGAACCCATCCCCAATTCATCCAGAATTGATGATGACTGATCGTTTGGTTCGTTCTGGTTACACTGCTTTCGGAACTTAAATGAATCTCCATATCGGAATAGCTGTTGGAATCCGAGGAATTCGAACTAGTTGCAGAATCCATCTTTGTACGATTAGAGAAAATGATTTTTGATATGAAAAAGATTATAGGACTTTAATTGATATTCTAAATACATATTTTACATATGTATATATAATATCAAAATCCCACAAAGTATGGAGGAAATCACGGAATATGTCAGGCAGATTTACTATAATAGATACGATAAGATATGAATTTATCTATACACTATCTATGCAATAACTGCAGTGAGACGTGTCAAGACTAGAATGATAAGCAGGTAATTTCTGACAAGGAATGATAAGCAAAACTTATAACTAAACAGATACAGTCAAAGTCCAGACTCACTAATGCATCCTAACAAAGACCCGTTAGACATACTAATGCAAATTCTGGTTCACTTAGACCAACGCTCTGATACCACATGTAACGACCTGCCAAAATCGCTATTGACGCGGTACGTTAACTACGGTCCCACAGCGAGGTATTGACCTCTATATGATACGTTTTGTAAACATTGCATTCATTTCAAAAGACGCGCTTTCTATACAAGAAAGTTTTTAAATATGTATACATTTTTAAAGCATGTACATAAATGTCTTCGACCTGTGGTGATTTCTATGTATAGACAATCCCAATAAATGATAGTTCATAATAATACATATGTTGACTAAACAGTCAGAATATAATACATATTAATGATTGAATGCAAAGTTTCCTTGAAAAATATGCCATGCAAGACTCCATGCGCATAGCAGTTAAACAGCGGAAGCTTCTTTAATACCTGAGAATAAACATGCTTAAAAGTGTCAACCAAAAAGGTTGGTGAGTTCATAGTTGTATCATAAACGATGAGTTTCAATAGTTTTAATAAACCATAAGATTTCAGTTTCATAAATAACCATACACTCGCAAGTGTATAAAAAGCATTCTATAAGTTGTGGGCACCTGGTAACAAGCCTTAACAATAATAATGATGAACCCCTGAGTTATAATAATATGTGCACCGAATCAAGTGCATTCCGTTAACCTCGAAGTACTAAACACCCGCCCACTAGCTCTAATGTCTAGTGCAGCATCCCGGGTGGGGATGTTAAACCCGATAGATCTACCTTTAGGATTCGCGCCTATCGTATATAGACAAGTAGTTTAATGTTACCAAGCTAGGGGATTTTTGATTCAAACCCACGTAGAATTAGTTTTAGTACTTGTGCCTATTTCGTAAAATATTTATAAAACAGCGCATGTATTCTCAGCCCAAAAATATGTATTACAACAGCAATTAAAAAGGGAGCTATGAAAACTCACGTATCAATATTGTGGTTCAATATTACAGAAAAAATATGCAGATGCAACGTAAATGATAAGTGCAAGGTTGGCCTTTGATTCACGAACAATACCCCCGATCAATACCCATAATTTCCTTATTTAATACCCATGAATTCCTTAGCTTTAAACCATTTGAAAAACTCATTTTGAAATCACTTGAACATAACCCAGTTGTAGTATTTTATGTATATTACTAATAATAATAATAATACTAATTAATAATCTTCATAATAATCTTCATAATAATCTTCATAATAATAATCTTCATAATAATAATATTAATATGGAGAATATGAATATGTATATGTGTGTGTTCGATTGCAAACCATCAACATATATATATATATATATATATATATATATATATATATATATATATATATATATATAGTGGTAGGATCAAGAGGGAAGTAACCATTCGGGGGGAAGCGGGGGGAAGCAAAAACTTTTTTTTTCTTCATTTTTTGAAAAAACTTTGTTCACGAACATTATAGATGAGATGAAAATATGAACATTTAGTAGAGACACTTTGTGATAAATGTTTTTATTTTGGCGGGAAAACGCTCGAAGAAGTAATATATAACAATTATCGTGTTTTTTGAGCGTATTTTGAGGTTTTAGCTATTGGGGTTTAGATATTAGGGTTTAGATATTAGGGTTTATAGGGTTTAGATATTAGGGTTTAGAAATTTAGGGTTTAGGGTTTAGATTTAGGGTTTAGATTTAGGATTTAGATTAAATTTTTAACACGAACGGTTTAGAGTTTAGGGTTTAGGATTTAGGGTTTAGGGTTTAGGGTTTAGGGTTTGGTGTTTTGGGTTTATGGAATAAACCCAAAACACCAAACCCTAAACTCTAAATCGGGCTAAATTTTACTTCACAAAACATGAAGAAGAAAAAACGTTCATATTCTTCACGAACAATATTATCTTGAATGTTATTTTTGTCGATCGTTTTCCCGCCTAAATAATAACATTCATCACGAAGTGTCTCTTCTAAATGTTCATATTTTCGTGTGATCTTGATGCCGGAAAAAAAAATCAAAAAAACGAAAAAAAAATTAATTTTGCTTCCCCCCGCTTCCCCCCGATTGGTTACTTCCCCATTGATCCTGCCCCTATATATATATATATATATATATATATATATATATATATATATATATATATATATATATATATATATATATATATATATATATATATATATATATATATATATTAATAATATAAATATAATATAATAATTATAATAAAGTAATAATATAATAATATTAAAATAATATATATATATATATATATATATATATATATATATATATATATATATTAATAATATTATAATATAAATATAATATAATAATTATAATAAAGTAATAATATAATAATATTAAAATAATATAATAATATGAAAAAAAAACGTGTGAATTAGAATTCAATAATATCTGCCGACAATTTTCACGGATCGGTATTTCGTACTCTTGTTGCTAATAATTGACGGGTAAAAGTATGAGAAAAAATTCTACTTTTTATATTTGAATACATATATATCTGTTTTGGTCTTAAGCTTTATAAAATTAGTTGTAAAAAGGTTCGTTTATAAAGTTTATAAGCGTAATATGTGTTTTTCTAGTTTTTGACGGGACAAAGATATATAATATAATATTAATTTAAATATAATAATATAATACATATAATAATATAATAATATTGAAATAAAATATAATAATATAATAATAAATTTAGAATCAAATTTGAATCGTAAATTTTTAAAAAGTTGTATTTCTCAAATACTTTAGGGGTATATTATGTAACTTATAATTAATAATTTCTATCGTTTTCATGTGAATAGTAAATTAATTAATTTCTTTCATTTACTATTCATATAAATAGTAAATGAATTAATTTTGATTCAACTATTTAAGTTACAGTGTTGTACGTTGTGCTTTACAGCTTGTACACCTTTAATTTAATTGCGTTTTTCTTATAAATTATAAAAAAAACATCATAAAAATAAAACAATTATATACGTAAAATTTTTAATTTGAAATTGCATCATTCAATAGTAAATTTTTATCATTTCGTATATAAATATTATAAAATTTAGTTTTCTAGAACTAATTATATTCAAAATCATTTTATTAAGAGGTTATATTAATAGAAATTATTATATCATAAAACGTCTTCGTTTAAGAAAGTAAAATCATATATAAATCATAACGGGTTCAAGTTTTAAATTATAGGTTGTTCGTGAATCGTAGGGTAAAGTCCAATGGTTAATTAAATGTATGAAAAAATATTTTAATGCAACACATCAATTTGCTTATCTTGTCGGAGTTATCAGAGTTTAAATTTGACCGAAATTTCCGGGTCATGACATCTATGATGCCACAAACTGTAAGTATCCACAACAGACTTAGCACTAGCACTAGTTCCTTTTATTACAGTAAACAAACCATGACTATTAACAGAAGAAGCAACCAGTTTAGCCAATTTTTTCTCAACTTGATGATGAGGCACATTGACCAAATAATAGAGATCTTCTTTTCTTTCACCAAGTCCCAAAACCTTCATTGTTGTCAAGTCCCGAATCACACAAAATTGTGAATAGAAAATGATAACACAAGGTGTATCTTTGGTTAGCTTGGACACTGACAAAAAACTAAATTTGAAGTCTGGAACAACTAGTACATCTTTCATATTAACACCATTGTTTAGCTTAACACTACCAATGTGTGATATCAATGATGTATTTCCATTTGGTAACCTAATATGTGGTTTCTACAACAATGACTTAGATTCAGTTAAATTGGCAGTCAATGGTGTCATGTGGTCAGTTGCCCCTGTATCTAATATCCAGTCATTTATAGATGAAGAATTAGACAGGATACCTACAGCAAAGTGATGGTCAACTTCATCACCATCTGAATCATCATTGCATTGAGTTTCAGTCTGAGCCATTTGAAGAAAGCTTTTTAACAGTTGTTCAAATTGTTCATAAGTGAAAACAACATTATTTCCCTGAACATGAGCAGCAGTGTGCTTATTACCCTGAACATGAGCAGCATTATGCTTATTTGGACCTCCTTTGACTTTAGGCTACTTCATTTTTTGTTGCTTATGCTTATAATGCCACACAGGATATCCCACATTTTCCCAACATTTGTCAGGTGAATGCCACTTATGACCACAGGTAGCACATTTCTCAGGTTGATTAGCTTAAGCAGGTTGACCTAAATGCCCAAATTGACCGGTTTGACCAAATTGTTTTAGCTTATTTGACTTGCTATAGAGAGCGGTGATTTTAAAGCTTGTAAACATTTCCTTTTGTGACTCTTATTGTTGAAGCATAGAACAAGCCACTTCAACACTAGGTAAAGGACTCGACAAAAGCAATTGACTCCTAATAGAACTATAATTTTCATCAAGGCCATTTAAAAACTGAAAGAGATGTTGTTCCTCTTTCTGTTGATTATGAGCAGCAAGAAAGGCAACAATCTCAGGTGTAAGATTACCAATAGTAGACAATTGACTCATGGAATCCAATTCCTCCCAGATACCACTTGATCTTAGTGTAATAGTCATCGATTAGCATACCTTGTTGCTCTAGAGAATATGATTCTTTGTGAAACTTGTACTTTCTTGAGCCATTGCTTAAGGCAAAACGCCTTTCAAGTTGTCTCCAAATCTCTGCAACAGTACCAATGAACATCGCAAATTTAGCTATCGGATCAGAAACAGATGACATGATCCAACTGATAACCAAATTGTTACATGTGTCCCAAATCTCGGCCCTAACATCATCACCTACAGGACAAACCACAGTACCAGTCACAAATCATGCTTTACGTTTGGTAGATAAAGCTATTTCAATCGATCTCCTCCATGACCGATAGTTCTGTGCACCAGTTAATTTCTCCTGAATTGCTAAAGAACCTGGACCTTCAGAAGGATGAACGAATAAAGGATTTTGAAAATCGAGCTGATTCATTGTGATCGAAGAAATTGAACACAAAATTGATTGTGGAAGCGAACAAAAGAAACAAAATCGAACAAAAGATTCAATAATTCACTAAATCAGTGATTTGAATTGTTACGAATCGACCTAAATCAACGTTGTAGCTCTGATACCATGAAAATCGAATTACAACGATGAAATTAGGGTTTGGAACGATTAGATGAGAAGCTTAAACTGTTTCTCATACATTTCAACTGACTAACAAACTTCTGTTACATCATAATATAAACCCCCTTTTTCATAGCGGGAAAAACTAACCTATCAGCTATTCAAAACAAAGAGGAAGAAAAAGATACAATACACCACCCAGACTTTGGAATATTTACAATACAGGTCCTTGTACTATCGTTTTGACTTGATGTTGACTTTAGGCTTTGTACATAACTATATGTTAGATTGTATGTGTAATGAATAACTCAAAGGTGTATTTATAGATGTCAATGGTTTGTAAAAGGAAATGATGACGTGACACATGTCCCTGTCATGATTGTAACAAACTATCGTAACAAACTTTCCTGAAAATTCGGGCTGACGTGGCATGGGCGCTCCACTCGTGTGCTAATGCCCGGACACTTTTGGTATTCGTGTGCAGGATACAAAGTATCCTACACACTTGGCGAAGTGGAAGGGCTTTCGTGTAAGCACAACCTTTAGAATCGTCAAGTGTTTCTTCACGGCACTTTCCACTCAGATGGTCTCTTATATGAGTTGTATATTGGAATTACACCCGGCATTCTCCGTCCGGCTATCTTCTAAATGTCTTATTGTTTTATCCGGTCTTCTGCTTATTCGTTGTATACGCCAGCCTTTCGCCCGTCCTATGTTTATCCGGCTGGCGTCAAGGTGGTTTGTACATCACCCTTTCGTCCGGCAGCCGACTTTATTTTAACCGTTGTTTTACTTCCGGTCGGTAGCATCATGTACTTTTGGATTCTTTTGACGTTCGTTTTTACGAGTGTGGTTAAGTCTTTGTGCGAATTAAGATTTATTTGTTACGGATAAAATTTGATAAACACGAGTATTTCAATCTGTGTGTGTTTTAGGTAACCGTATAGTAGTTGTGTGCCAAATGCCCAAAAGTACCCCTAAAGGCAAAACGTTTAGGGGTAAAGTTATTAATTGCAGTATCATCCACCCATTTCCATATTACACAATCTTCTTGTGTTTTTAGCTCTGCTGTTCAAAATACGGACACAATTTCCAGAAGAAAAAAAAATGGAAAGCACCCTCTTATCATCTGCACGATATATTTCCACAAAAAGTAAGTCCTTATATGCTTCAAATTCCTTTAATTTATGCACCACAACCTTCATGAATTATACTTTGAGCTTCAGATTTGTAAAATTGAAGTCCTGCTTCTGCTTATCTTGAATTTCTCTTTTTCTGTTAGAATGCTTGTTTGTGTATTCTTTTATAATTTTAATTCGTGTATTTTTAATTCAGGCAACAGCAATGTGAGGCAGTTTCAGAGTTCATTTAGTGGCAAATTGTTTGTTAACACTCACTTTACTAAAAGTAGTGATGCATATACTAACTACAAAAGTAGCACTGTTAAGATCACTTCATTGGTAAGATTACTTTTTCTTATATTCAAGATCAAATTCAATGCAACATAAATAATTGTTTACTAAACCACTTGGGTATAACCCAGTGGCGAGTTCCCTGTGAAGCAAAAGACCCAGGTTCGAATCTTGGTAATGCCCAACATCGAATTAAAAATGGGCTCTTGAACGGAGGGGCGTCAATGTGCGCAATTCACCCAGTTACGGGTCTCATCGCTCGGGGGCTCGTCACCCAGGAGTTTTACTCGCTAGTGGGGACCCAAAAAATAAAAAATAATTGTATACTTTTATGTTGCTTTGTTTATCAACTGTTCATGTTCTTTTGTTGCGTTTTTTAGTTTTCACTTGGTAAAAAGAAGGCCAAGGTAACTAAAAGAGAGACTGTTATCCCAGATCCAGATTATCGAATACCGGTTGTTCTTCTTGGTTTGTACTGATTCCATAATCCTTTCATAAAATTGCTTTGAATGATGTTTAAACACACATCCATATTTCCCTTGGTTTATATACCAAACTTCCAGATGAAATAAAGACTAATTGTGAGTGTGGGAAATTATATGATTTTGTCTTGTCAAAAAAAGAACAACCCCCAACAACGCATAAACAGGTGAACGGGAAAGGTTTTCTCTGTTCAGGTTACCTAGGAGGGCGATCCGGGTTATCGCATGACCATTTCCGACTGTTTTCCTAGTCATCATAAGATGTGCTACTAGCCTACTAGTGTGGTTTTAACCTAAGACTCTTTTGGGATATTTTGTGATAACATCCCCAAACAACAATCATTGAAAATCTTGAAAAAAATCTAGTAAATAATGTTTTATTATGATTAAACAGGTGTATCCGGTTTGTTAGTATATCAAGATAATCTAATTGCAGCTGCTCCTGTTGGTCTTCTTGGCTTACTTTTATTGTTTCAGGTGATCACGACTTGCATTTTATCTCTTTCAGCTCAATATTTATTTTGCAAATTTTATGGTTTTAAGATTAGTCGTCGAGTAATAAATCTCATGGTTTAGGGTGGGTGAAATCATTTAACTTAAGAATTTGCAGTAGAAGTTTTAGCACCATTACTGTCAACTACAGAATTTGTACATAACTTGTACTATAAGAATGAATCTGAATTTGAGTTTCTTTTAACTGATTGTTTACAGACAACAAGAGTGAGGTTTGTCTTCGACGACGAAGCTCTGGTTTGTGACCTAAACCTTGTTTTTCTTAATTAGTGCAAAACGCGTATATGTACATATGCGTTTTAGATAAAAGAGTGGATTAATAGTTGTTCTCATGAGTTGTATACATTGTTTTCTTAACAACTTAAGGAGGTAAAAGTGGGACAAGAACTTGATGATTCGGGTGAAAACGTGTTTGTTGGCGGCAAAAACCGTTGGAAGTGAGTGTTCGTATTTTTTCCAATTTTACCCAGGATTAAGCAATAGATACATGAACTAACATCTTTACAGATACTCTTCATTCATAAACTGGGAGCTCTGGTGGCCAAGTTTTCCGATTCTGGTGTACTTCAAAGAAGCTCAGACGAAACCCGAAGGACAAGTCCATTTCTTCCCAGTGATTTTCGTGAGTACATATTACCGAACACATAATGTTTGTCCTCTATGAAGATACATGGTTAATAATTAATACGTGTCTCTCTTTTGTTAGAACGGGAAACAGTTGTACGATGTTATGGTGGAACGAGCTGGCCCTTCGAAGACTAGTACCCCAAAGTAGTTCTATCCGTAAAGATAAATGAATTTATGAGGTACAAGAACTCTACATAGCATAAAAAGTTAGCTGTTTTGTTTTGGGTATTGTTTATGATGACATACCATACTTTTGCAGGAAGGAAATTTTCTATCCGTAACGTATCCATTATGAAGATACATTTGTGTTACAGTATACAATGTTTAGTTAATGTCATACATATTTAAGTGAATTGAAGATTGTACTTTTTACCAAACCGATACATAACAATCTGTATAAATGAAGAAATGATCACACATAATCTTTGTTAGATCCATTGAGGCATAAGTAACTGAGTGACTTGATACTTTTTTTCTAAGTACTTGCTTACAAGTACATCGGATAATACAATGAAGCCTGTAAGAGTTCATTGATTGGACCTAATCTTATAAAGACCTAATTTCTTATCATATAACTTGACGACAAAACTGATGACAACTTTGCACCAAACATACATACAAGATACAACAATTCACCCAGCAGCGACAGAGGGCAAGAAATTCATCAACCTGTCAAAGTCATAGCTTCTGTATCGTTAGTTCCTTCAAAGAACTTGCTAATCTCTGAAACACCTTAAGATTATGACCGACTTTGTCCTGCAAAATAATAGAACACAGCGTATACTCGTTATTATATATTTGTGCTTTCTATCAAACTAAAGATACATGTATTCGTTTAAAACTGTAAGTTCTAACAGTTTTGAAAGTAATAAACATACCTCTCTTAGCACCTCAAGTCTTTCCACTATCGGAAGAAGCTTTGAACAAAATGCATTTAGGTCATCCTCGACTTCTCTAGTTGAAGCATATGTAAGCGCCTTATTAGCTTGACTAGAATCGGGTAAGGAACTGCCAAAATATAATAATGTCAGATCAACAAAAACATCATTAAACTAGAAGGGAATATATATATATATATATATATATATATATATATATATATATATATATATAGTGGTAGGATCAAGAGGGAAGTAACCATTCGGGGGAAGCGGGGGGAAGCAAAAACTTTTTTTTTTTTTCGTTTTTTGAAAAAACTTTGTTCACGAACATTATAGATGAGATGAAAATATGAACATTTAGTAGAGACACTTTGTGATAAATGTTTTTATTTTGGCGGGAAAACGCTCGAAGAAGTAATATATAACAATTATCGTGTTTTTCGAGCGTATTTTGAGGTTTTAGCTATTGGGGTTTAGATATTAGGATTTAGATATTAGGGTTTATAGGGTTTAGATATTAGGGTTTAGAAATTTAGGGTTTAGGGTTTAAATTTAGGGTTTAGATTTAGGATTTAGATTGAGTTTTTAACATGAACGGTTTAGAGTTTAGGGTTTAGGGTTTGGTGTTTTGGGGAATAAACCCAAAACACCAAACCCTAAACCCTAAACTCTAAATCGGGCTAAATTTTACTTCACAAAACATGGAAAAAAAACGTTCATATTCTTCACGAACAATATTATCTTGAATGTTAGTTTTGTCGATCGTTTTCCCGCCTAAATAATAACATTCGTCACGAAGTGTCTCTTCTAAATGTTCATATTTTTGTGTGATCTTGATGCCGGAAAAAAAAAATATTTTGCTTCCCCCCGCTTCCCCCCGATTGGTTACTTCCCCATTGATCCTGCCCCTATATATATATATATATATATATATATATATATATATATATATATATATATATATATATACGCCACGAGTTATGGGCATACTTGTTCTGAAAATGGATGAGAAAAATGTTGAGCAAATTCTCTGCAAGTAGAAGCACAAGAGTTATAAGCCGGTCCTTATTTCCAGCCACCCGACACATCTCCACCATTGCAATGTACCTCCTGTACCAAGTAATCCAATAGCATCAATTAGCATGTAATAACAAATTTTATTTTTCAATTGGGAAAGACAAGAATTTCTTTTGAAAATCGGTTAATTATGCAAATTCAGTCAGTAAAAATCAGCAATATTAGTGAAAGATCCAGTTTGAAGCATGGGTCCTAGTAATGTTACAGTACCTTTTCTGGATATTATCTGACGATGCAACTTGATCTTCAGGAACACACATGGCAATAATTTCATCTACTTCTTGTCGTGGTAGTTCATTTACATCTTGAATCTGAACACGGACAATTATATTTCAGCTGTATGTATACTCACGTATAAAGATGGCCAAATGGGTGGTGTGGGTATGTTGGGTAACAAATCAAAACAGTTAGTGGGTCATCAATCACAAAATTATTTTATTTCCGTAATAATTTATATGAATTAAGAAATACTTTTGAAAGTTTTATGAACTACAGAAACATTACAGGTGACTTCAGAGCTGTTGAGATAAAATGTAGCCCAAATCGACCAATTCATATGTCTCATAATAATAATTCATATAATATAGAGTAGTGACCTTGTTAAGCAATAAAGATTTTTCATCTGCGGCATTTTCAAGAGCAGTGGTCACGGAGTTCAGAAGGAACCCAAGCAAGCTTAATGTTGGTTGCTGTTGTCCAGGTGGCACACTATAATCGGTTGAATTGTTTGAAACCTGGTCATGATATTGTGATCAGACATACCCAAAATAGTCAAGAATAACATTAACATTTAACATTTACCATAATAATAGCAGTCATTCTATACAAACCTGAAGTCTCAAGGATTTATTTTTAACGAGGAAATAGAGATAAGAGCTCAAGCTAAAGCACAGGCGAAATGCACTTAATTCCATTTTTCTCTGTTTCTGAAATTATTTGAGAGGAATATTAATTAGCCAAAATTGCTATTAAGGTTCATCTGTGGATAATGATTAATGGCTCCGCCAACAGAACTTACTGATTGAGCTGAAGAAAGAAGTATCGAGTCACGTGAAAAAAGAGTGTGCATTAATCCAAAGAGCCCTTGAACAAAACCATACTCAGCACCCTCCTCATATGGCCAAACCTGAAAAAGGTGAGCAACGGATGAGCAAGAAACATAAAATTCAGGTCATGGTCAAATGAGTCAAAAGTTGCATAAAGTATATTTTTAATGCATAAACCATCCTACATTATTCTAATCGATATTAGATTGATATCTTTACTGAAACAAGAAACTATTGCAAATAATTTGCAATCATATTTGACACGACAGCTATTTGTAACTAACAGAAACAAATTCAGGACATGATCAAATGAGTCGATTTAACTGCTACCCAACCATTTGCACCACTGGTTGCTTATCAGAGCATACTATTATTATTAAAATAGGTCAAACTGCAAACCTTGCTAAGTATGCCAACAACAAGGTTCATCTGCTCCATTGCCAAATCATCAGCATCAGAAACATCCTGGCGAAGAACTTGATCAAAAAGTAGTTGATGCCCTTTGACAAAGTCAACAACTTCACGGACAATTTTATTCTTCACCTACAAGAGCACTAGGTTAATACCATACATGACAAAAGTAGTAGAAACCAATATTCGATCAAGTAACTTCGAAAATCACAACCGTATGATGTCAATGAAAGATAAAACGACGCTTACCTCAAAAAACTCTGAGGTCTCGACCAATGAGGTCAAAGAGAAGACCAATCGAAGTGATGGAGATACGACCATTCGTTGTCTGTGAACATCAGCGAACGAATCCTTCCCAAAATTAGAGTCAAAGCGTCTTAGGTTCCCCTGGGTAAAGATATAAGTAGCGTATATATCAATTTTGAAAAGGAGAAATAATTTATCAGAAAAGCATATTCAACTAACCTTGATTTGCATGTTTTGAGTCATGCATGAAGAGATGTGCTCAAACGCACCCATAGAGAAAAGAATTTGAGCCCCTGATTTACCATATTTATGGCTAATTCTCAATAGTAAAGCAAGTTCTGCCTCCAGAGCGCATAAACGTTGCAACGGATCTATTGAGTGCATGCTATCCTTTATTATGCAAAAAAATAAAAAAAAAATAAAAAAAAAATCAAAAGATAGATTAATTAAGAAAGTAAAAAACGCCCTAGCGAAGATCTATGTAGTGCATTCATATATCATAACAAACCTGATGTGAAACATTGCTGAGACTCATGAGGCAAGACCTCAGAAAGCCTCTGCTTTGAAGTTGACCTAAGAAAAACTTCTCGTGATCAATACAAATTAATGCATCAAGAACAAAAAGGGCCATTATCTTTCCAGATTCACTGCCTTGAGTTGCATCTTTAATGGCCTAAGTATGATAGGAATTGATAAAAAGAAAAAAGAAAAGTTAGAATAGACCCAATGAAGCTAGGTATGACAAGTAGCTATTCTAGATGAATATAGCACTAAAGTTAAAAACAAGAGTGATACTGAATGTATACATTCATGAATAAGTATTTATGGCAAGTTAAATTTGTTCCATATCCCCAACTAAGACAGTACAAATTACTCATAAACAGTACCCTTGTATTATATCAACAAACAATTCAGCATAAGATGGAACTCATTTAATGATACGCCACTTACAGCAGATGATTTATGTATAATGTAACATATTAAATTACGGAGTAGATTATATCACATCGATACACATTATCACATAACATATATATTTAACATAAATAGTAAGGAACAGACCAGATCTAAAATCAGTTGAGCTTCTTTTCGTATAATAGATAAGTTTGCACGTGCCAGCTCAACCTGATCCTCATCAATCTGAACAAATATAAAATATTAGTCTTGCTGCCCACAAATCAACAATCCAGGTAGTTATTAATAAATACCGACAGTCCAGGAGAGGAGTTTGAAGCATTCCTCATGCTTTATTATCTCAAATGCACATGTTTGTAGAATAAATCGGAGTTTATAAAAAAGAGTTGATAAAAGCCCAAAATTTCATTTTCAATAACCAAAGAAACTACTCACCTTCTCGAGATCCAAATCTTGCTCATCCACTAACAACGATTGCAAAATTGTAGTAGGCACATCTGGATCCAGTATGTGCTGACAGTACTGGAAGTAGCTTAAAAGTAACGTGTATTGGCTAAAAATGGCACATTAACAATAGTCAAGCATTATACATTATACATTATACATAATTATAGTATACAACAAGGACAATAAATTTCTTGATTAAGGCCATACCGTCTCCTTAATGCTTCTGATGTGTCATTTCTGAGCATTGCCATCATGATTTTATACAAGATAGAGTGACATGCACCATTTGAAAGCCGCTTTGTCATTAAAACATCAAGACAAGTGACAGTGTCGGAGTGTAACACACTTGGGCTAATAAACCTCTCATCGCGTAGTTTTGCCATACATGTAATTGAAACCTGAAATAAATAAAAAACACAAACTCATTAAGCGGCCATTCTGAAAATAATAAGACAGCCGCGTAATAATCATGCTAATTACAGCATGTACAAAAAGCTCTGTTACCTGAGTTAACATTAAGGCCATCTTTAAGGAACAATCTGGAGAGCTAGAAGCATTTAAAGATGCATCCAGCAACCTATAGGGAAAGGCAGAGCGTTATATGACATAAATGAATAGATAAAGTTACACAAACAACGAAAAAACACGCTAATGCAGAGAGAAAGCCATACTGAAACAATATTTCAGATCGGTTTTCCATGGAGGGCAACTTTCTTGAAGCTGAAATCTGGACCAGTCATACATACAGCATTGTTCAGATCACAGTTTCAGAGGAAAAAAAAAACTTATATATAGAATTAAATGGAATATTCACCTCAACGATTTGTGACCATCCCATTAACATATGGAGTTGAGCAGCCTGTTCCTCAAGGTTCTTGTTGTGTTTATATGCCCAGCGCAATAGTTGCTGAACGGTATTTCTTACTTCGTTCAATTCAACTTCATTGCCAAAGGAACTCAGCTGTGGATTGTCAAGATTGCACTTCTGAAGGAAAAAAAATAAGACAATTATATTATAATTTATAATATATAATGTATATAGGGATGAGATATATGACTTAGTCGGGAAAGAAAAAAAAAAGGGCACCTGCCAAAGTGTGTCTCGAAATGCATTTAGGTCAATCAACCGATCACCTCGTTCTGAGTAGTAATAAACACCCCCCTCTTCATCTGGATTCCCAAGTATATCATCAGCCTATCAGAAGAAATTGATCACGTAAGGACAATCAAATTACTTATAATCTGTGATGAGAACATTAAATAACTTGAAAATTACCACTGGTCCAAATTTTGTGTGAGAAAGAATCTCGGAATGCTTCATTGTTGTATCTGGAGACCTAAACTGGATAATTTCAAGCAACTCTAACACCTGCAGGTAAATTTCAGTAGTCATGAACAAGCAAACAAGTGTTAGAAAGAAGCAATAGACATAATAATACCAGTATCCACATACCTTACTCCTCCCAATGGCTCTGTTTGCAGTATCTTCAGGACTACTCTGAAGCAAAAGAATATTATTATCACTACCATATTCGGTTTCACCTTGACCAAACAGATGAGCAATTATGCGGTGACACACTTCTCGATGGCTGGATGATGACACATTGCCCACGTGCAATTCTAGAGCCAAAAGCTTTAACAGCCATGCTCTCTGAACCAATGACAACACATTACTTTAGTCATAAATATTACCCACGCACATCAACAGAGCCAAAAAAACAAAATACACAGCACACACACACGTGTGTGTTTTTGACTACTAATTTACCACCAATGACACATGGGCAAATTTAATAATTGGCTAGTAATCTAGTATCTTGAATGGTAAACAAGTTCCATATGGAGGTTCTTAAATTTCCACCTCAGAACCCTGCTATAACTGATAACAACCACGAACGTGGGTTGCAGAGTGCATCAGTCCTCAATTAATCATAAATATACATCAATGTACATTTCTATTATTGGCAAACGTACATTAATATTGTCTAAATATATAACACGTAAAATTTGATTGATTACAACATATTATGGATTAAAAGGCATAAATAATATGAACCTTCACAGATTTTACAGTTACACCATTCCGGTAAGTATATTAGTTTACTCAAGCAAATAGCATGTGAACAATGAATACATTCAAGAGAGTGGTGGCCGCATTCAAACACAGACATCATAATGATAACATATTAATCAAATTAGAGCAAGAAGCACAAAGAAGGTCAATACAGCAGGAATCCTAAAAAAAGACAAACCTGATGCAGAGAGCTAATTCGAAGTGGCTGGTTGCTATTTCTTTTTGGTAGTGGTGCAACACCAATGTTATCCAGATGCTGTTGCAATATCAATTCTATGTTAGATAGTAGGAGAATTAATGAAAACGGCTCCACTTTTAAAAAAGCACTTGTACCTTGACAAAAAATTGATACTTTCTGGTACTGAGCAGATCAATGGTAGGGCCACTGGTCAGTGAATCTGAACATAATTCATAAAGCAGCTGCAGGAGAGCACGACTTATCTTTATATATAACAAAAGACAGCATCGAGATGTAATATCTAAATATAATTAGGAGTACCTAACCTGAAAACCAAACTCATGTAGCATTGAGTTAATATCAGGCTTTGGTAGCGATTCCAGAATATCAAGAATAACCTTTAAACAACTGAAGAGACATACAGTTACTATAAAGACATAAGCCATGTAACATAATATACAGAAACTGAAAACCAAACAATCATTTTAATATCACGTTACCTGTAGTTGAACTTTGGTTGTAACACTGTCCTCTCGACAGGGGAATCAAGATCAAACCTCAGCAGGAAATGTGTTACGTTGGGAGCTGGGCGGTTAACATTATCAATGAGAAGCTGCAATATATAAATTCAAATTTGAAGTCAGGTCATACAAGAAAAAGAAGAGAAAGGAAGGAAAAGTCAAAACTACTAACTTGCATTATAAGAACACCCGAATCATCAGAGGTATTTTCGATAATTTGACACCCTTCTGATCTTTGCTCCAAGCAAGCAGCGTAATCTTCAATGAGAAGACCAACCGAGCTGGATTTCAGTAGTAACGGTACAAGCCCTACCATGCGAGAACTGTCACGTGCAAACACAAGATAATTCTAAAATCACAAGCATGCCAAATAATACATCAACTGAATAACTAATGACCAACTAAAGGAGATGGATGAGACAAACAGCAAAAAAAAACACAATGAAATATTCACTTTGTACCAATAGGCGATATGCGGTAATGTACTTCCATGTTTAACAGTTATGCAATATTCATACCAAGAAGTGGATATCCTTCCATTGAATGGTAGACAGGATCAAGAATGTGTCTTGCCATTATAAGTTGTATAATGGTAGGTATGTTTGTATTTGATGCTTATAAATTGCATATTTGGTAAAAGAAATATATAAACGAAAGAAGTATGTTGTATCAAATGTTTAAAAGTACATTGAATAGTACATTACCTTTTGCTTGCATTTTGCCCTAATAATATAAGCCAGATATAGTCAATAATAAAAATACCTTAAGATGCTCATTATTTTTATAGAGCGCTGTTGAATTTGTGGGTGAAAATCATATCTGATGTACTCCAACAAGGCTACAATCTGATTATGATCTTGAGAAAGAATGACATCAAAAGGCTGCAACGGAAGAACCAATCACGACATATAAGTAAATGAAATACGTTGTTGATGCCAATAAGTAATCAAGATTTAGTAATTAAAAACATGTCACATGTTTGTCATAACATCTACCACAACCCAAATATTGAAGTATATATGAACCATTTCATGCTATTACAAGCAAGTAACTTTAAAGGAGGATCAGAGAAATCAGATAAAAAAATATATGTGTAGTAACCTGGTAAAGGGGGCACCAAAATTCAGCAACCGATAAATCCTTCTCCAAAACCAGAATAATAATTTCAAGAGATAGAAGCACAGCTTTTTCAAGAAGTAAACCATAAGTCTGATTTGTCCGCTCAGCAATTATGGCATCCACTCCAGGCAATAGTATACCCATGATATTTCGAAACACGGTTTTTCCACTCATAAAGTCCTGCAAATATCAAATATGGAACATTCAAAATGATAAAAACAGACAGTTAGGGTAGAGATATGGATACATTAATACATGAGGTAGATGAAGATCATGCAATATAGCCACTCAAATATCATCATGGATATATGAATGTGTGAGCTTACTCTGAGTAATTCTATAACAGGAAGCTGCATCTGAAGTGGAGTTGACTGCGATGCCACTAGCTGAGAGTGACCAACCACGATGTCTTTATCTTCATCTTTTATGTCATACATACTCAAAATCCTGCGTATAACATGCCCAAAATATGTAATAATCAGATATTGGCTAAACTCTTTTACAAGAAAAACAAAAACTCAACAATGTCATCTTACATTTGAAAATGTTGAAGACATGCAACACCCAACTGCCATTTCTCAGAAGGATCTGCGTATGCCCGCTGAGAAAATGGTCCGAAAACATGATCATATATAAATCGGAAGATGCCTATAAATCTGTCGAAGATCCCAGTTAAGCTAAGAGGAAGACGTGCAAACAGTAAAAGAGAACTTGTAGAGAAATATTTGAAGTGAATCACTACCTACGTCCCCTATCAGTTGTGTCCCTTTCTTCAGCAATGAGGGCATTTAAAAGATTAAGAAATGAGATTGTGGAGGGATAGTGATCACTTCTTGCTTCTACCTCATTTAACTCAAATCTCATATCATAAACCTGTTTGGGTACACCATTGTTAATCTTCCCCTTGCATAACAAAGTGTTCATAAGAAAAAGAAAAAAAAAAGTATGTGAAAATTCAAGCAAGACAAACCTGAGAACCCGTTGTTTGCCCAACTTGAGGGCCAACCACCACTGGTAAATCGTATTGCTCAAGAAAACCCCAAATGGTATCTTTAGAGTTTGGAAAAACGTGAATAAAAGTCAATATTGAATTACGCAGAGCACCCTACAACACAACAGGCAACAAGTGAAGAAAATGAAAGAATTGTGAAACCCTATACGAAAAGAAAGGTATCGGTACAAACCTTTAAATAAGGAGGCACGTTTTCATAACTAAGAAGTTTAAATAATGGCTCAATATCAGGAAACCATGTCTTCCTTTCAATTGGATTCCCATTTTCCACAACCTATCAGACATGAGAAAAGAATACCACACCCAGTTAATCAAGTTCGTGTATACAAAAGGTAAAGTAGACCAAATATTACTTATTACTGAAAGATATAATAAAACAGCTATCACCTTGCGAAGAACACACAGATAAGCAACAAGAGCTTTTGCATCTCCCTCTTGAATCTCGGGTAATATCGTACCCGTGCTCTGAGATGATTGCTTGAACTTATCCTCATAAATAGACAAGCAATCAAATAAAGTATTCCAAGAAATAGATCGAAACGTTCTACCCTGCAATAATTCATACACTGTGGATGCACCCTCCTCGCTCGAAGCCTGAAAGAAGATATATGATGCAATTTGGAAAACACATCATCGATTGAAAAAAATTAAGGGTATTAGAGATACTAAAAGACCAGATCGCAATTATACACACCAGTGTACTAAGCATCTTCAAAAACGCTACAAGTGTCTGAAAATTAGTGTGATCCTCTCCAGCAAACTTCACAAAGGTCCATATGACATCATTGCCAGATAGAAGTTCAGGTTCTTTCTGTGGTAAAAATCAAGAATGGTAAGTAGCTCCAAAATAAAACAATTCTTAGGTAAAACAATATGATCAGAAATGAAGGAACAGATGGGCATACTTATGAATACAAACTCCCATACAAATGAAAATGGCATACTAGTTATACATCAAACAACGCTTTTGGAGTTTATATCACAGCACACTAAAAGAAATAATGTATTTTATATCCACAGCTCTAATGTAGCAAAATTAACTTCAGATCTAATCATGTGAATCTTTAAAAGAAGACACAATGAGAAGTATACTAACCTCATAAATTTCACTGACAAACTCGAGGAGAGAAACAAAAGTTTGAGGGGCAGATTCAGCAGCTTGCTGATTATCTAAAGCATGATCATGTGAGCCAGACATTTTGTATGGGCTAAGAGCAACCATGGCCTTCTCCTTGGTTTCTTTGACCTGCCAAACATGCAAAAACGATCCTTTCAAGAAGAAATCAATTTGAAAAAGTGACGGCTTGTACAGCACAGATATGGCATACTATTATGACTCAAGCTCAAGGGATAATATGAGGTATCATGACATCGTGGAAGACCGTAATCAACAAATATGTTAACATATGTATGTAGACATGACAGACCTTGTCTCTAGCAAGTGGGTGAGATAGAAAAGATGTTATCAGCTTGTGCAAGTATGCATTATACATGTAGATCATATCCTCGTCATCATTCTGTGAAACATATAACGACATGAAATGCTAAACGATAAGTAGAAGGTTTCCAACTACGTCTTGTTTTGGCATTTGACTTTATCCTTACAACTTTAATAAAAAAACAAGCTTTAAAAGAAAAACACACCTGGTAAGCAGGAGTTCGAAGAACCGTGTTAAGCAGAAACTGGAATACGTTGCTCGAAAAAATAACCTCCAGGCATGAATTAATATTTCTCGTGTCATTAATTGTCTCCCTTACATCAGTTACATCTTGTATTATCATCAGGTGCACAGCCCAAGCAAGTCTAACACAGTTCATACAGCCCTCAATCCTTTGATCATTCCCAATAGCCATAACCTGTTGGAAACACAAAGCTAACAGGTTTCAAATATTGCTTACTTAAAAGTGAATTGAATAAGGGATTTGCGCTTACAGTTTCATGAAAATCATGCTTAAATGAAGCATCCTGTGACAAGATAGACATTTTGTCTGGCGATGCGCTGAGAGCATCAGATATCAAAGAAATTGTAAGGGAAAAAAGAAGGCTATATGTGATCTGCAGCAGATTAAAGGTCGGTCAGTTACTCAGACAGCAAAAAGAGAATCTGAAAACAAAGTAATTTAGTCTATGGCAAAAACCGTACCTGGTTTTTTACAATGTCAGTACTGCCAGAGATGTCCCCTGCACTATCTTTCAAAGTGGTAAATATATCTTTCACATCCTTCGGACCTGAAAGTGAAGCACTCAGCAATCAAAACTTATGCTCTTCAAATTGAAATTACAACAATAACAATAACGAGGTGATCCCCTATCAATTAATAACCTCAGCAGGCTAGTTGACAATAATGAAATAGGCAACCAATTTAAATAGATGAAAAATAAAGAAAACGACTGAAAGAGCATAAAGTATCATTAAGTAGCTTACTTGCACGGACAACCAGCAGTGATAGAACAAGACAGTGACCAAGAATGAGTCTCTCCCTGCAAACAACAGCTCGTCTTTCTACAAGAGCACCCCTCGAGTCAAGAATATAACGCTCGGAGCTGGGCCCGCCCAAACCAGCCGGTTCTTCTCGATTGAGTTCCTGGAAGCGAACACAAACATTGTGGTTCATTGATAACAAACTATTAACAGAATGAAAAGTACGATAAGAATAAATACATAAATAAAACAAAACACGGATTACCTTTATAAGAGAAATCAGACGTTGTCGAAGCCCGCTACTAATTAAGTCTTCAGTGTATCTTAAAATGTCACCTTGGACATCAGCCTCAAGTCCTTGATCTAACACAACTGCCTACAACACGCAAGAGACAGTAGATAATGACTGAAATGATACAAGGATGATTCTTCCAATCCAGGGTATATAAAGAAAAAATAATTAGTTAGTGTGGGATAAAACATGAAACTATACCCGTAACAGTGTATATAAAGCTGTTATTAGATCTCTTCTCTCTGTATACCAAAGCCCCGCTGCAAGGCGTACAATATCCAACGGGCCTCTCCCTAGTAATCCCCACTAAACGAAAGTAATGCATACACAACAGTCATATAAGAGATGCCACTCGAACTAGACTGAGTAAATTGACGATAAGAATAAGGCCTACCTCTTGATTAGCAGAAACAAGCAGCCGCACAGAGTCTATTTCATTGAGATGAAGATCATCACTCAGCTTAAGAGCCTAAATCATACATAATGAAATGAGAGAAAATCCAAGACAACTGAACATAAAAGACTCCATTAGGTGAAGTGAACTAACGATTTGAACATCCTGATCATCGAGTGGAATTGGCCCTGAATCAGGAAGCCTGACTTCTTTTGACTGAACTTGTGCTCTGTCAGAAGGCTTCGGTGGCTACATATAAAAAGTAGATCAAACACAAAAAACTTAACCAAACCAATCCACATACCAGTCCCAATGAAAGATGTTAAACAGAGATATACATCACAAGCCATTCAAGCAATATATACACAGATAATCAAACTTCCCTCTTTTTACTTCAAAGTTTTAACTCAAATTCTGTAATTGCTCTTGTTTCTTAACTATATATATATATATATATATATATATATATATATATATATATATATATATATATATATATATATATATATATATATATATATATATATATATATATATATATATATATATATATATATATATATATATATATATACATATACATATCTATATGTATATGTATATACATATACATATACATATGTATATGTATATACATATACATATGTACGTATGTACGTATACATATACATATGTACATATGTATGTACATATGTACATATGTATGTACATATGTACATATGTATGTACATATGTACATATACATATACATATGTACATATACATATACATATGTACATATGTACATATACATCATATATACTGAAACTTGCATACTGTCTATATAAAAGATGCAAGATTACAGATTAAAGATATAAACACGCGTATACATATAGAATGTATAGTCAACATAAATTAGTACCGGAAAAGATAGGAGAGACCGGAGAGAAGGAAGAGATTGACGAATAGTGTGAATGAGTTGAATCTTCTCCGACGGCGAAGGAGGAGTGGAACCTAAGAGCGTGGACTCAATGGTGGAAAGCAATTGCTTAGCAGAGACCATCTCCGGTTCCGGCGATGTTGCAGACGGAGAGAGTAGAAGGGCTAAAGGCGGGAAATATTTGCCCTAGTTTTGATTGAGGGTTTTGGGTTTTGATGGCAGTGGTGGTTTGGGAAATTAGGGTTTTTTTTATTTTAAGGGGGGTGTTTGAGGCTGTGTATATAAGTTTTGGTTCTGCTTTATAAATACGCGAATTGTTACGAGTATTACCGTTAATTTGAATTTATTTTAATTATTTAACTTGAATATGAAATTTATTTATTTAATAAATCTATTATAATAATTTATTTTATTTTATTTATTTTTTAATTTATAATACATATATTTTTCTTGTGTACTAAATAATAAGTTTTACACATGTAATAAATAACAAGTTTTATAATACACATGTAATAAATACTAAGTTCTACTATTTAACTGTTATATTTTTGTGTATTTTTACTATTATAAAACAATATATATATATATATATATATATATATATATATATATATATATATATATATATATATATATATATATATGGGTAGGATCAAGAGTGAAGTAACCATTCGGGGGGAAGTGGGGGGAAGCGAAAACTTTTTTTTTTCGTTTTTTGAAAAAACTTTGTTCACGAACATTATAGATGAGATGAAAATATGAACATTTAGTAGAGACACTTTGTGATAAATGTTTTTATTTTGGCGGAAAAATGCTCGAAGAAGTAATATATAACAATTATCGTGTTTTTCGAGCATATGTTGAGTTTTTAGCTATTGGGGTTTAGATATTAGGGTTTATAGGGTTTAGATATTAGGGTT
Source organism: Rutidosis leptorrhynchoides (assembly GCF_046630445.1). Lineage (NCBI taxonomy): Eukaryota > Viridiplantae > Streptophyta > Magnoliopsida > Asterales > Asteraceae > Rutidosis > Rutidosis leptorrhynchoides. The sequence continues at coordinate 630,573,199 of NC_092336.1, forward strand.
TAGAAATTTAGGGTTTAGGGTTTAGATTTAGGATTTAGATTGAGTTTTTAACACGAACAGTTTAGAGTTTAGGGTTTGGGGTTTAGGGTTTGGTGTTTTGGGTTTATGGAATAAACCCAAAACACCAAACCCTAAACCCTAAACTCTAAATCGGGCTGAATTTTACTTCACAAAACATGAAAAAAAGACGTTCATATTCTTCACGAACAATATTATCTTGAATGTAATTTTTGTCGATCGTTTTCCCGCCTAAATAATGACATTCATCACGAAGTGTCTCTTCTAAATGTTCATATTTTCGTGTGATCTTGATGTCGGAAAAAAAAATCCAAAAAATTCAGCCCCGCTTCCCCCCGATTCCCCCCGATTGGTTACTTCCCCATTGATACTGCCCCTATATATATATATATATATATATATATATATATATATATATATATATATATATATATATATATATATATATATATATATATATATTGTTTTATATTTTAAATATAAAAAATTAGTGTGTATGTGTGTGTCTATATAACAGTTTTATTATATGTTGTATTATATTATAGATAAAAAAATATTGTATGTACATGAAAAACTCATTTAGACTTGCGAGCAGAGCTCAAGTTCGAACAAGTTTGCTAGAAGAACTTCGAAATATTTTCACGCTCGGGCTCGAGTTCTTTTAGGTCACAACTGTATGTTTTCACTCAACAAAAGGGTGACTCTTACTGACATCCCTAACCAATATTGGGGATACGACGAGAACATATCCGGTCAAGTTTGCACATAAGTCCTACATTCACAATAATATGCAAACAAGTTATGGATGTGTGGTGTAAGCTTCATACATCGGGCCAGAAAGACTGAAGCTCGATTTCCAAGGTTGACTTGTCCATCAGATGACGTCAACATTATCATGCCCATTAAAACAAACTACATTACTTTCATGTAAACAATACCTTATATTGATAATTAATACTACCTTTGTCTCTAATTTATTGTCCATTATTTGATATTGGAATGTCCCAAATTAATTGTACATTTTCATAAATAAATTCTATTATGTTCTTAATGTATTAATGTATATGGATAAGATTAAATGGAAAAATAAAAAAGGTAAACTGGAAGTAAACAGAAAGTACAGTACTTTTATGACATTTTCTCAAATAATATATTTTTTTGTCAAACGACGATAATATGAGACGAGGGGAGTATTGTGTAGTATATGACAAATTACACACTCTATATTTCTCATACTTCTTCTATCTCTAAAATCTATGTAAAACCAACTAATTCGAGTTCTCAACCTGCTTAGAACTCCTTCAAATATTTGTTCAATCACCCTCGTATATTCCATATAGTTATCAGGATCTACCCGTTTATATTGAGAAACATGGATATAACCAATTGACTAACTCTTTCCATTCAAGTCGTAAAATAATTGATCACTAATGATTTTTTTATTCGAAAAGCAAACTTTTTATTAAACACGAAACCCCAATAAGGCGGGCTAGCCTTGTGACGATCCGAAAATTTCCGACTAAATTTAAACTTAATCTTTATATGATTTCGATACGATAAGCAAAGTATGTAATGTTGAGTCTAGAAAATTTTGAAACGATGTTCATATATTCAATTGACCTTTGACTGCTCTCGACGATTCACGAACAATTAATAGTAACTTGTTATGTGTGTGTGTGTGTGTATATATATATATATATATAATAATTGGAAATATAATTTTAAACATTATAGGTTGCTATATTTAAAATTAATTATGTAAAATAAAAAAAATAAAAAAAAAAGATATTATAATTATTTAAAGCATAACTATATATAAATAAAGTATATTAAAAATAAATATTAAATAATTGTAATATTCGTTGGACGTTTCGATTATAATTTAGAGAAGTTTAATTCGAACTAATGTGATTTTAAAATAAACGGTGACCCGAAAATGAGTTCTATAAATTTTAGGCTTACTAAAAATGTAATTAGGATATAGTTTTTAAATTTTAGAATTTTTTATATTTTACTCAGAAAAGAGAGGGACAGTTGATGTAATTTTTATTTAACAAATTAAGGATTGAATTTTATACCATAATGACCAAAATAAATAAATATATTTAATTTAAAAATTTGGGAATTTTTCTGAAGACTTTTATGTGAAACTGTTTAGCAATGGACCCGATGTATTTGGATGTCGGCGTAGAAAGAATACAAGAGTCCGATGGCTGTGCTTTTTAAATTCTAAAATATCCACAAACTTTTACACATTCATTTTGTGAAGTAGTATTATATTATTTATTATATGTACTGTGTTTCACTGTTTTTCTTTTAACTCTTTCATGATACATGGATTATGATATATTATATTGTATATAAAATATATATCAATAAGTATGTAGATATTTAGAGATATGAATGATCCATCTATAAAACATTAAACCATCTCTTATTCCCATTTGCATCTTCGGTCTTCCACCGCCAACCATCACCGGCATCCACCACCATTAGAACACTACGAAACCACCTGCTCTAATTATTCGATGGCTACTCGTGGTTACATTTCTGTTTTCTATTTCCTTTTCGGTTCACCATAGAACCATCATCACTAAGACTTCTATTCGATCACCATCACATCATCACTTTCACACTACACCTTCCACCGTCCGGTTACTCTCTCACCACTCCATCGTTGAACACCCCTCTTGATCGAAACCCCACCATCGACAAAACTGCTATTGCATATATATATTTTTGTTACTCGTTGTTGCTTGTGTTATTGTTCGAACAACACCCATTAAACAACCTACCTTCACCTTCAATTGATCACCAATTCGTTGAACCACCTTATATATATACATATATGAGAATATATATCCCATCCATCACCACCACCACTTCCAACCACCGGATTCCACCACCTTCAAACTTAAAACACCATGATCATCTTTCTCTCTCTCTCTCTCTCTCTCTCTCTCTCTCTCTCTCTCCTGTTTTGGTTCTCGCCAATCATCACCTCTACAACTCCATCACCGACAACCATCTCCCACCATCTGCGTGAACTTGAACCACCCTTATCACTCGGCACCTATTTGATAACCACCATCCAACTCCAACTACAAACAACCACCTTAACCACATGCAGCTGCTCATTTTTTTGTACAACAGCTCGACAAAAATCAACACACTTTGTGATACTTTGTGACTACTGTTTACGTTTTCTGTTTCTAAACAAACCATTCATAAACCACCAACTCTCCTACTATGATATTAATGTTTCAACCTACGAAACACCACCACCGATGCAATATTATGGATGCTGCTATATTCATTTTTTTTTGTTTAACAAACACCACTGCCACTAACTTATGTTTCTAATCAATTCGAAGACAACCACTAAACCAAACCACCATCTTCAACCTTGAACACACACCATAAACGAATCAATGTTACGCTGATATGTTTCTGTTTTTCTGTCACCTTAAACCGCCATCGTCAGGTGCTGCAAACTGTTTAGGTTCAGCTCACGAAACCTACTATTTTGTTGCTACGATTTACTATTTGAAGTATATAAAATTACTGCAACTTTCCATTCCTATTTGTTATCAAAACCCAAAACCCACTTGCTCTAGTTTTTAACATTCGACAGCTGTTACATTTGTTTTCTTCGAGTTACTGATTTAACGAGGATTGAGTTAACAGTTTTTTTTCTTTTTTCTTTTCTATTTCAATTCAATGAATTAAAAAAGGAGCCACTTATTGTTGGTTAAGAAAATGGCAGACAAGTTAACCCCACATTCATCCCACTTCCCACTAGTTAATTATAAATAAATAAATAAAAAAGGAGAGAAGCCTAAATTCTTTTATTGATCAACCAGCTCGTCGATTAAACTGGTTAGCTTGGGCCGTGATTCTAAAAAGTTACTGGGCCACGAATTATTGTGCATACAGGCCGATAAGTTTCTTAGCTTGTTGGGCCGTATTTTCCCTGCTTTGTTGGGCTGCTAGTCCGTGTTGTTTGAGCCGAATCAAAATATTTTTGGTTGGGCCGTGAGATTTAGCTATTGGGCCGTAAACTTTGATTTAGATGTTGGGCCAGATTGTTATATAGATGACGGGTTAAATATGTTGGGTTAAGAGATATAATACAAAAACAGAATTGGAGCCATGGTTAAGGGGTGTGTGGGTGAGCGAGAGGTTGCGGGTTCGAACCCGGGCAATGGCGTATTATTTTTAGGAGCTTGTTTTCTTCGAAGGTTGTATTCTAAAATTATTATTATTTTTATTATTATTATTATTATTATTATTATTATTATTATTATTGTTATTATTATCATTATTAGTAAAAGTATTATTATTATAGATATTATAGTTATTATTACTACTACTATTATTATTATTATCATTCTTATTATATAAAGTATTAAAAATTTAAAAGTTGTATTAAACTAGTGATTTATAATAAGATTATCTTTATTATTAAAACTATCATTATTATTATCCTTAATAAGATTTTTAATATTATTATCATTATTATTAGTATTAGTATTAGTATTATCATTCATTATTATTATTTTTATCATTAATAACATTATTTTAGTATTATTATTAATATATTAACAAACAAATGATATATATATATATATATATATATATATATATATATATATATATATAAATTTAATACATATAACATAACAAAATTAATATTTTATTTATTTAAAATATATAAAATTAGTACATGAAACATATAAGGTATTAATATGATAAAGATATAACGAATGAATTTATATATAAATTTGTTCGATTACCATTATATGTGTTAATATATATATATATATATATATATATATATATATATATATATAAATATATATATATATATATATAAATGATATAGGTTCGTGAATTCAAGGCCAACCCCGCATTGTTCAATATCGTTATATGTATTTTTACTATAAAATACAGTATGGTGAGTTTCATTTGCTCCCTTTTTAAATGCTTTTGCAATATATATTTTTGGGACTGAGAATACATGCGCTATTTTTATAACTGTTTTACGAAATAGACACAAGTAATCGAAACTACGTTATATGGCTGGATTATTAAACCGAATATGCCCATTTTTAGTCTGGTAATCTAAGAATTAGGGAACAGACACCCTAATTGACGCGAATCCTAAAGATAGATCTATTGGGCCCAACAAGCCCCATCCAAAGTACCGGATGCTTTAGTACTTCGAATTTATCATGTCCGAAGGGAGTCCCGGAATGATAGGGGATATTCTATATGCATCTTGTTAAGGTCGGTTACCAGGTGTTCACCATATGAATGATTTTTATCTCTATGTATGGGATGTATATTGAAATATGAAATCTTGTGGTCTATTAAAATGATGAAAATGATCGATTATGATAAACTAATGAACTCACCAACCTTTTGGTTGACACTTGAAAGCATGTTTATTCTCAGGTATGAAAGAAATCTTCCGTTGTGCATTTGCTCATATTAGAGATATTACTTGGAGTCATTCATGACATATTTCGAAAGACGTTGCATTCGAGTCGTCGAGTTCATCAAGATTATTACTAAGTCAATTATAGTTGGATATATTATGAAGTGGTATGCATGCCGTCAACTTTCGATGTAATGAAAGTTTGTCTTTTAAAAACGAATGCAATGTTTGTAAAATGTATCATATAGAGGTCAAGTACCTCGCGATGTAACCAAATGTAATGTATTCGTCCAGATGGATTAAGACGGGTCACGACAAGCCTATTACAAGAGACCCGAAAATGAAACACGTAAATGTTAATGTACAAACATTAAGAGAGGTAGTTGCGGAGTAAGCAACTCTACACACATGACATTAAACAAAACATGACCAATGACCCGAGATCCAAACTAGCCAATTCAATTTGTGGTTCTTTAGACGACTCGATATCCATTCATATGACTTTAGTTGAATTTCCATTACACCCGTAGCACCATTCAAATAGTTGTTGTTGAACACTTTTTGATTGCGATTGTTCCAAATCAAATAAGCACACTACCATTCAATAGCTTGCCAAACGCTCGAACTTAGTGTAGATAATGTGCGGCTACAATTTCCACGAAAAGCTTCATTTATGCTTAAGTTTGTGACCGCACCTAATCCCCACCATTTGTAAACACGTTCCCAAATATCCATCGCATGACGGCAAAAAAATTAACGCGTGATCGATACTTTCCACGTCATCATCACATAATAGGCATCTAACGGAATCGAGATTGATACCTCTTTTGTTGAGTTCGGTACGAACCGGGATCCGTCTTTTCAGTACCCTCCATATGAAGATGAACACTTTACAAGGCATGAATTTATTCTTAAGAGTTTTGACATGTTGGTTCCTGTTGTTTCTTATAATCGTATCATCGATGAGACCCAAGATTTTGTTGTTGTGAAAATACCGCTCGATGCTAGTATCCAGATCCAATAATCCCTATCCCTGTCATGTTTATTGTACGCATGTAATAAATCAGTGAGTACATCAAGTTCAGAGAGTGCACGTCATGTATGGTTTTTGTTCCAATTCCAGCTCGTCAACACCTGTTAATCGTTCCAAGTGATCATGTCCCGCACGCTTACGTCCTGATTTGATTCAAGATGATACATGCGGTTGAATTTGACTTTTAAAGGCAGCTCGCATATCCATGGGTCGTTCCAGAAGGCAATGTCCACACCATCACTGCTTAACTTTGAAAACGAATTTGCAAAATTGAAATCCAAACCTTCGATAGAAAACCCTGCACGCAAAATATTAATCCAAACACTACTCGCCCCTTGCGGCCCATTAAGGCCCGAAGGAGGTTGTAGTCCATTAGAACCATAAATACTTTTGATAATCGTAACCCAACGTGAGTTGGGCTCGGTTTTTTCCCCTCCAAAACCATTTTCCCAAAAGAGCTATCTTTTTACCCCGAAGAGACCCGATATTTAAGCCCCCTCTTCGTAAGGAATTGATCATTAATGATTAAAATTGTATAAAGCATTATTATATTTTAAAATAATTTGATATGTTCGCTTTTTAGTTTTTATTAACTCGTTAACTAACTAATAAAAATGAATTATAATACAAGTATAATTGGTTGATCGGGATTAAAAAAAGTTATGTCGGTCGTCCCTCAACTCGTATTCAAATTACACACGTCATCCTTAATCTTTTTTTTCTTTGGCTCGTCCTTGTTGTTATACAATTTAACCTTGTCGTCTCTCCATCTACATTTTGTTCCTTTTTCTTTTAAAAGTAGATCTTGTGCGAATCACGTGGAGGTATTTCAGTCTCTTTCCTCGTTTACTCCTTTTAATATCCTTTCCTCTTTACCAAATTTGAACATGAAAGTCCAAAATGCAACATCATCTTATCCTTCACCTAAAACATCGTTAATCATCAACATCATTCAAACTTTTCAAATCTTACAATATCATCATAAACTCCATTAGATTTATAAACAAAAACATAACCATCATCATCACCTTCATTCTTCATCTTCAAGCTCTAAATTAGGCATTGAGCTCAAATATGTTTTTGTTATCACTTATTTGAGATATATAAACCTTTGGTTGAATCAAAAACAAGCAAAAACTTTCCAGATCTAAAGCTATTCGCTCTGTCAACAAAAATCAAACTAAATGTTCGTGAATTAAATTTTTGAGATCTACATGTTGTTTAATTTTAAGATGATGATTGACAAAGATTAGGAAAGTGATTTTGAACACCCTTCATGAAGGTTTCGTTATCTAAAATTTCTCATAATACATTTTTGATCTTAATGTTCAACTTGTGATAATCGCTGATATTTATCAATGATTTTTGCAATTGTTGTTGTTTTGATGGAAGAATCTTCGCAAGAGATGTTAGTTGATCATTAAAAATTCATTGAAATCAATCTCATGGCATAGTTTGATCAAATCATTACTTTGAGAATTCAGAAAAGTCGGTACTGTAACTTCTATGATTTCGATGAACAAAAATGTGGTGCTTCAAGCTTACCGGTCTGTAATATTTTCGAGTTACCGAATTTGGTTACAGGAATTGGTTACTCATATGTTCAAATCACTACTTTGAACAAAGCTAGTGCTTCAAATGTATTATGGATTTCAATTTTGAGCTTACTGTGTGGTGTATGTGTTTTTATGGTGATGATGATACAGAGTAACATTTTGCATGTGAATAGAGTTGTAAATATGTCATTTGATGAGTGCCAATAGCAACTGTGATTTTGTTTTCCTTTGATTATTTGATAATAATGGTTAAATTTATTTTGATTATTTTGTAATAATAGTTAAACCTAAACAAGTGAGTGATATTAGGGTTTATGATTTTAGGATAAATGAAAAAGGAAAAATGGAGAAGAAGTGGAAAATGAGATGTTAATGTGGATAAAATATCAGGGTTTGTGAAATATTGGAGAAGAAGATGAAGGTAAGGAAGAAATGATAAAAACACTAAAATATCCTCACGCGCATGTCATGTGACTAGGGGGTGTTCACAATCGGATATCCGAAAATTCGGATATCCGAATTTCTGATATCCGAATATTCGGATAGTGAATTTGGTCATCCGAAATCTGAATTTTCGGATTCGGATATCGGATTATCCGAATATCCGAATTTTAGTTTGAAAGTGATACAAAACTGATTGAATCTGATGTATAGTTCGATATACAGTAATTGAGTTGATTCATAAATTGATAAAAATACAAGTATTGGCGTAAAAACATGTACTGTCTACTTACTTTTCAAAATTTAGCAAATAAAATAATATGCATCCTAATCGTAATTTAAAAATTAGTCAAATAATGCAAGATTGTATGAGTATATGACGATTGCACCGAAACATGATACATTCTAACATACTACTCTGTATGAAGCTACAGGACATATAATAACAAGTAAATGTAATTATTAACTATTAAATATTTGGATCTTGATCTACAAAATAGAGATGAAAAGATGAAGATGAGGTGAAAAGATGAAGATGAACATTAAATGCATAAATAGAGAATGAATATGAGATGATGAGATTGAGGAGCAAGCAAACTTTCAGATCTGGGTTCTTTTTAACTTTAAAGCAATATGAGATATGAGATTCTTAGACGGAAATATATATAAAATAAGATATAAATTAAAAATAAAGTTATTAAATTTCGGATATTCGGGTATCCGAATATCCGAAATTTTTTGAAACTGCCATCCGATATCTGAATCCGAAAATTCTGATATCCGATTTTCGGATATCCGATTTTTCGGATATTTTCGGATCGGATTTTCGGATAATTCGGATCGCGGATTCGGATATAATGAACACCCCTACATGTGACCAGACTCAATTGAAAAAGTTAATGATATTTTGACCGAGAGACGACAAACGTTAAATTGTACAACATCATAGACGAGCCAAGCAAAAAAGAAGATCAAAGATGACGAGTGAAATTTGAATAAAAGTTGAGGGACGATTGGCGTTTAAAACCTCTCCACGATATTTCTAAAGTAATTCATAATTTTCTTAGTACATCAATTTGTAATGTGCGAATTGATACAATTTTTTTAAGGAGTATTTGCTAGTCGATAAATTATACTCGTATCACCAAAAACAAACTTTGTTAAAGCTTATAAAGTTTTTTTTAACTCTATATTTACCCATGTATAAATTCCCTCTTTTAGAATTTGAGTAATTTTTTGCCCTAATAACTGAATTTAGTACTCCGTAATAATACCTTGAACCATCAACCATCAACCATCAACCATCTTGAGCTATTTTCATGATTACCCGCCAATTAGTATTAAAGCGTATTCATCATACTAATAAGACAGTTAGCTTTCATTCATTGCAAAATGGTCACCAACTGTTTGATAAAATGCCTCAACCAAACCTCAGCTATCTTCATAACTCTATGCTTAATCTACTGCATCAAAATCGCCCATTTCAAGCCCTTGACATCTTCATCAAACAGATTCAAGATGTAGGTGTTACCCATGTAGATGAAGCCTCAACTGCAGTCGCTATCAAAGCATGTCGTGGAGACTCGAAACTCGGGTGTCAGATACACGGGTTTGCATTGACATCAGGGCTTGACTCGTTTTTATCCGTATCTAATTCATTGATGAACATGTACTCCCTGTCCGGACAGCTTGATAAAGCTTCTGTAATATTTGATAACTTGCCTAATCCTGATACTGTTTCATGGAACACGTTGCTTTCAGGGTTTAAGGATGAAAACAATGCGTTAGCTTTTGCTTGTCGGATGAACTATTTAGGGGTTAGTTTTGATGCGGTGACGTACACTACTGCCTTGGATCGTTGTGCGGATTGTGAAGAATTTTTGTTTGGAACCCAATTGCATGCTCTTGCTATGAAAGCTGGAATGCAGTGTGAAGGGTTTATTGCGAATGCACTTGTAACGTTGTACTCGAAATGGGGACGTATTGGTGAAGCAGAACAAGTGTTTGATGAAATGCCGAGTAAGGATTTAGTTTCATGGAATGCATTGCTTTCAGGTTATAGTCAAGAAGGAAGTTATGGAGTAGAAGCGATTAAAACTTTTAATGAGATGATTAGATTGGGATTAAGGCTTGATCATGTTTCGTTTACAAGTGCCGTTTCAGCTTGTGGTCATGCTAGAAACTTGGCTCTCGGGAAACAGATACATAGTTTGGCGATTAAAAGGGGATATGGAGTGCATGAGTCGGTTTGCAATGTTTTGATCTCCGCATATTCAAAATGCGATCAAATTAAAGATGCAAAGTTGGTGTTTGATGATATGGTGAATCGTAATGTAGTGTCATGGACCACTTTGATCTCTATAAGCGAAGAACACGCGGTATCTTTATTCAACGACATGAGAAAGGACGGTGAGTATCCTAACGAGGTGACGTTTGTTGGCTTGATTTCGGCCATATGTGCGAGTAATAGTGTGAAAGAAGGTGAAACGGTTCATGGTTTATGTATAAAGTCTAGCTTTTTCTCAGAGCTAGTTGTTGCAAATAGCTTTATTACCATGTATGCTAAGTTTGGCTCCATGAAAGACTCGGTCAACGTTTTTCAAGAAATGGAACGAAAGGTGATTATTTCATGGAACGCGTTAATATCCGGATTTACTCAAAACAAGATGTTTCAAGAATGTTTAGTAACATTTTCCACCACAATTATGGAGTCAAAACCAAATGAGTACACATTCGGGAGCGTTTTAAGTGCCATAGCTTCTTCCGAGTTAATCTCCTTAAGATACGGGCAATGGTGCCACTCTTATTTATTTAAACTCGGGTTGAATAACGACCCAATTGTTTCTGGTGCTCTTCTTGACATGTATGCTAAACGTGGAAATATAAACGAATCTCGTAAAGTGTTTGATGAAATCAAGGATAAGAACCAAGTTGCATGGACTGCAATTATTTCGGCTTATTCAAGACATGGAGATTATGAATCCGTTATGAAATTATACGATGACATAAAGAACCAATCTTTCGAGCCCGATTCCATAACATTTTTATCTGTATTAACTGCGTGTGGAAGAAAGGGAATGGTGGAAAAGGGGAAGGAAGTATTCGAGTCAATGGTCAAACATTATAAAATCGAGCCGACATCAGAACATTATTCTTGTATAGTGGACATGTATGGGCGGGCCGGGCGGTTAAAGGAAGCAGAAGAGTTTATAAAACAAATACCAGGTCAAATCGGGCTCCCGGTTTTGCAGAGTTTATTAGGATCATGTAAAGTTCATGGGAACATGGAGATGGGGAAGCGAGTTTCTGACGCTTTATTGAAGATGGAGCCTGAAGAGTCGGGGTCGTATGTATTGATGTCGAATTTGTATGCAGAAAGAGGTGATTGGGATGAAGTTGCAAGAATAAGGAAAGGGATGAGGGAAAAAAGTGTGAAGAAAGTTGTGGGGTTAAGTTGGGCGGATGTTTATAACGGTAATGGGTCGCCACATGCTTTTTCATCAGACGATACGTCTCATCCGCAGACAGATGAGATTTATCGTATGGTGTGGTGTCTTGGATCAGAAATGAAGTTTGTAAAGGCGGAAGATGTCATCGAGCAAGTTACAGTTCTATAGTAGTGATAAAATCTTCACAGGTTTGTAGTTCTTATTAGGAATTATTGCAACAGGAATGTGTTTGTTTTGCTTAAGATCCTGATAGAATATGATTGAATTGAATTGAATGTTTGATTGGAATGAAAATTTGAAAAACTATTTAAAGGAATGAAGCCACTGTTGTCCATGAACTGAAATTAATAGAACTAGAGCAAATATATTTAATGTTTAATACGGAGTAAAAAATAATAAATCGTGGACGGCAGGATTCGAACCTGCGCGGGCAGAGCCCACATGATTTCTAGTCATGCCCGATAACCACTCCGGCACGTCCACCTGATATGATTTAATTTAGTTAATATTATGGTATATCATATATATATATATGTGTGTGTGTGTGTGTACATTTTTATACGCAAATTCCATTTGTTATTAGTATTTGCTTGTTTATTTATATAAACTACTACGTATTATTATTGTTGTTACATGCACACTATTTTGTAAGCGCTTTTCAATTACACCAATACTCCGTATATTAGAAAAGGGAAAGAGATTAGTAGGAGTATCATATGCTTGTTTTGGACTATAAAAATAATTAAAAATTTTGAAAAGTCTTTTTAAAATCATTTCGTACACCAACAGATGATGCAAGAATCACAAAAACTAGAGTATGATAATAATAAAAAAATAAATGATCATTAACCATGAGTATTAAACTACTATTAACACATAAAATCCCCATGATTCATCTTACTAGAAACCAAACTTGTTGAATCTGGCAAGTTTACCACCAGATTAGCTGATTAGGTGACAAGTAAAAACAGATTTTGGCCGAGACACCATGGTTCATTACATTACATGTCAAAAGAGATGGATAATGACTTGGCAATTTGACCCAGTTGACACAAGATGCAAGTCAAAATAGTTTCTTTCATGTGCAAATGCGTCGAAACTGAAAGAATTCATAGAGTATGACTGAATGACGACGAAACTACCCCTTTCTTATAGATATGTGTTTCTTTAACATTTTAGAAAATGGCACATAAATGATAAAACTTCAATGTCACATAAAAGCTAGAGGCCATAGTGTTTTTCAGTTCAAAAATGCAAGCAGGAAAAAATAAAAATATTCAGTACATTAAAATGATTCAAGATAGCTGTTATAGGAAAAGAAAGATCAAAGCCTCTAACGGTAATCACATCGAAGAAGGCCCATCACACCGAATTTCCATATTTCCTCTTTCAGATCAAAAGCTTCTCAATTGCATCCTGAAAATCAAATAAACTTCGTTTAGAAACCATTACTAGGATCAAAATGACAAACAATCACAAAATATCAGAGCAGAGACAACACACACACACACCTTTAGCTGCTGTATTTGAGTTTTCAATTGGCTGCCTTCGTTACTGGTCACGGAACATGCAATAACAGGCCTAGTGACTCCACATGCTCGTCCAAGTGCTTGTTTTGATGGCACAAAAACATAAGGTACATTCTGCCAAATACGACAAACACATAATTATCTATTAGTAACTGCAAAAAATGCTAAGAAGTAAGATAATTGATCAGTACCCGTAAATTAAAAATATCAAGAAAAATTTTATTTACCTTGTCTTCAGCAAGGAGGGGAAGATGAAGAATAATTTCAAGAGGCTCAGCATCCGCTGCCATCACAACAAACTCAGATATACCCCTGTTAAGGGTCTTCGTAGCTGAAATTCAGATCCATATATAACTAACATTAGTTAATACTCATCCGAAATCTCAATACATAGATCAAATTTCACTGCCAGATACAAAACAACTAAAGTAATAAACTTTTTATATAGAATGCTTCAATTAACTCCACATATAGACTTTTTCTTCACGATTCACCTACATCGATCTAAGACTAAACATGTATGGAATCAAAACATTATAAATGGTAGCCAATAAAGTCCAAAAGTTTAATCAGGTTTACAAATACCATAATTAAAACATTATAAACTTTTCCAACACAAACAAACATATATCATATAAATAATTTCCCTGACACTATGTAAATTACAATTACAATAATAGTAGTAATACTATAGCAAATAAACAACATAGAATCAAATAAGCCAGCTTTGACTGATCAAATAACACTATTTGAGGCACATAGTATTCATTAACATCAACATAATTAATAAAATATTTCCACGAATATGTTTCAGATAATCCAAACACATATCCATTTAAGAGTGCTGGGAGTGGTGGTATGTCACCCCCTCGTCCCACACAATGTGACCGAGTCCCCCACTCCCCTTGCTAGTCACTTAGTCTAGTCCCTCCTTGGTCAGTCTCATGGGCGATGGACCTTACCTCATTTATTTCCATTTTTGCTTTTTTTTCTTCAAATGGATAAATTATTAAATATAATAAAATATTATTTTAACACACTAACTAACACACTAACGACATAGGTCACCACTCCCCACTTTTTCTGACTCAACAACTCACGCCTGACATGCCAAGTGACCTCAGTCACCACTACCAGTGCTCTAATTCACCTTTAATCGAAATCTATACAAGTTCACTATAAAATGTATCATTTACAGAAGGAACATCCTATTTAACCCTAACAAAGATAATCCTATCAACATTAATCTACTTTTCTCAGCTCAAATAAGCATATGTATATAAACTGTATTCACTATAATTTATGTACATGACATGAATACCAATCCAACATCATATAAAAGAATGGAATCAGCCAACTTTGACCTAACAAATACCAACATTTGACCTAGATAGTACTTACAAAAATTAACTTCCGCATCAAAAAGAGACATACACGATTCCATCAAAAATTCAATAGAACAATTAAAAAAAATTAGTTTGTAAAGGGTCGAAAGGTTTTTTAATACCTTCATTAGCACCCTTCTTAAGCTGCTTGTAATTAGCAGCTTGTTGCACAAGATCCAAAATTGTAATAGTTAGTTGAGCATCTGCAAGTGGGTATGCTTTTGGATTCACAGCTTCACCAGTCTACAACCCCCAAAAAAAAAAAATTTAAAAAAAAAAAAAATCAAAACTTTCAAGAACCCAAATACAAAGTAGATAATATAGATATAGATACATGAAAGATTGTAATAAGGAACATAAAAAAGGGAAAAGAAAAATATACCATTTTAACGGCGTACTGAAGACACTGTGTTTTTGTGAAATAGAGGGAGGCTAGGGTTTTACCTTGTTTATATGAGTTGAATTGAAAGGATATTGATGTTGAGGGTTTAAAGGGGAAGCTACTAGCAATTGGCTGCTAGGGGCTTTTTAGGGGTGTTTGAATTTGCGTTTTGAAAATTGATTATGCGTTTTAAATAATTGATTTTAGATAATTGGTTGTAGCAAAACGTGGTTTTGATAAATGGTATTTGAATTTGATTATGCTGTTTGATATCGTAATAATCAGATAATCAGTTTTTGAGTGTTTGGGAAAATCGGATTATTTGATAGCTTACCATGTAAAATTACCAAAAAGGACATTAGTTGAAAGTAATAAAATATCCACATATAATATTTAATATTTAATTATACCTATTTATAAATTGTACTAAATTATGACCATATATAAATATATATACAGGTAGCGTGAGAACAATATTATTATTGCTAACTAATAAACTAAACGTAAATTCATTAGTTCTATGAAATTTCAAACATGCAATCATGATAAACATAGATCGGTACGATTATTCAAAACTAAAGTAATGTCCTCTTATACATAAAATGACATTCACCTAGACATCATAAGATCATTTGCAATTCTATCTCTTACTATACTCATATATAAATCATCATTTCTACGTTGTGCACCTGGCTCTCCGTCAGTTACATTAATGGTAGTTGACGACCCAATATCTAAATCCTGAGTTGGACGATAATTTTCTCGTTGTGCCGTGTCAAATGCTTCATCAAAGTAACCTTTCATTCTGATATAATTGTGAATTGCCATAGATGCTATCACGATATTAACTTGTGTTTCATATGAATAATTTACATGCATATCTTTTAATATTGCCCATCTTGCCTTCCATACTCCAAATGTTCGTTCAATCACATTTCTCAATGATGAGTGGTGATAGTTAAATGTCTCTTTCATTCCTTTAGGAGCACGCATAGTAGCAGTTTCACCGCGACGAAAATCTGGTATATGATAACGAATATTGTTTCCTTTATACGGAGCAAGATATCCTCTGGTATTTGGATACCCAGCATCAACAACATAGTATTTATCTGTTATGAGTTAAAGAGAACATTATTGGTACATACAGAATTACATGTAAGCATGACAACATAGAACAACATAATATTAAAATATGTAAATTAACTAACCTCCAATTGGACGTGGAAAATTCACTTCTTTTCTTCGTAACGCTTCTAGAAAAATTCTTGTATCATGTGCCGTGCCTTCCCAACCCGCCCAGACAAATGTAAAACACATGTTAAAATCACATGCTGCCATAATATTTTGGGTTGGATATCCTTTTCTACCGATATATTTGGCTTGTTCATGCTCTCGAACAGACGCTCTCACATGTGTACCATCAATAGCTCCAATGCAATCCTATAAGCACAAATAATTAGGTAATTATAAGAAACCTTTATAAGTTAGATGCAACTGAAATTTCAAAAGAGTAACATTACTTACCTTGAACATAGGATAGTAGCGAGAATCGTTTAAAAGTTGTGGTGGTACTTCTTCATTGTAATAAGCACTTGGCCTTATAATGTCCCCGCTCAGCTTAAGCACAGTTTTCAAAATCTTATGAAGATGTCTATGAATAGTTTCTCCCGAATGGTTAAAGGTTTCCTGAGCTAATCTTTTCCACATCCATGTGCTAGTATTAAAAAAAAAATACCAACTGACTCCTCAATAGAAACATTACGAGTTGGCATTACACCGTAACGCAATTTAAGATCTAAACATAAGCTCTTAAATGTAGTGACCCGAACTTTTCCATGTTTATATATATTAATTGAGATTGATGTTTACATGATTAAATGTTTCCAACATGTTAAGCAATCAAACTTGTTAAGACTTGATTAATTGAAATAGGTTTCATATAGACAATTGACCACCCAAGTTGACCGGTGATTCACGAACGTTAAAACTTGTAAAAAAACTATATGATGGCATATATATGGTTATATATATAGTTAACGTGATATTATGATAAGTAAACATATCATTAATTATATTAACAATGAACTACATATGTAAAAACAAGACTACTAACTTAATGATTTTGAAACGAGACATATATGTAACGTTTATCGTTGTAACGACATTTAATGTATATATATCATATTAAGAGATATTCGTACATCATAATATCATGATAATATAATAATTTAAAATCTATTTTGATATTATAAACATTGGGTTAACAACATTTAACAAGATCGTTAACCTAAAGGTTTCAAAACAACACTTACATGTAACGACTAACGATGACTTAACGACTCAGTTAAAATGTATATACATGTAGTGTTTTAATATGTATTTATACACTTTTGAAAGACTTCAATACACTTATCAAAATACTTCTACTTAACAAAAATGCTTACAATTACATTCTCGTTCAGTTTCATCAACAATTCTACTCGTATGCACCCGTATTCGTACTCGTACAATACACAGCTTTTAGATGTATGTACTATTGGTATATACACTCCAATGATCAGCTCTTAGCAGCCCATGTGAGTCACCTAACACATGTGGGAACCATCATTTGGCAACTAGCATGAAATATCTCATAAGATTACAAAAATATGAGTAATCATTCATGACTTATTTACATGAAAACAAAATTACATATCCTTTATATCTAATCCATACACCAACGACCAAAAACACCTACAAACACTTTCATTCTTCAATTTTCTTCATCTAATTGAACTCTCTCAAGTTCTATCTTCAAGTTCTAAGTGTTCTTCATAAATTTCAAAAGTTCTAGTTTCATAAAATCAAGAATACTTTCAAGTTTGCTAGCTCACTTCCAATCTTGTAAGGTGATCATCCAACCTCAAGAAATCTTTGTTTCTTACAGTAGGTTATCATTCTAATACAAGGTAATAATCATATTCAAACTTTGGTTCAATTTCTATAACTATAACAATCTTATTTCAAGTGATGATCTTACTTGAACTTGTTTTCGTGTCATGATTTTGCTTCAAGAACTTTGAGCCATCCAAGGATCCATTGAAGCTAGATCCATTTTTCTCTTTTCCAGTAGGTTCATCCAAGGAACTTAAGGTAGTAATGATGTTCATAACATCATTCAATTCATACATATAAAGCTATCTTATTCGAAGGTTTAAACTTGTAATCACTAGAACATAGTTTAGTTAATTCTAAACTTGTTCGCAAACAAAAGTTAATCCTTCTAACTTGACTTTTAAAATCAACTAAACACATGTTCTATATCTATATGATATGCTAACTTAATGATTTAAAACCTGGAAACACGAAAAACACCGTAAAACCGGATTTACGCCGTCGTAGTAACACCGCGGGCTGTTTTGGGTTAGTTAATTAAAAACTATGATAAACTTTGATTTAAAAGTTGTTATTCTGAGAAAATGATTTTTATTATGAACATGAAACTATATCCAAAAATTATGGTTAAACTCAAAGTGGAAGTATGTTTTCTAAAATGGTCATCTAGACGTCGTTCTTTCGACTGAAATGACTACCTTTACAAAAAACGACTTGTAACTTATTTTTCCGACTAGAAACCTATACTTTTTTTGTTTAGATTCATAAAATAGAGTTCAATATGAAACCATAGCAATTTGATTCACTCAAAACGGATTTAAAATGAAGAAGTTATGGGTAAAACAAGATTGGATAATTTTTCTCATTTTAGCTACGTGAAAATTGGTAACAAATCTATTCCAACCATAACTTAATCAACTTGTATTATATATTATGTAATCTTGAGATACCATAGACACGTATACAATGTTTCGACCTATCATGTCGACACATCTATATATATTTCGGAACAACCATAGACACTCTATATGTGAATGTTGGAGTTAGCTATACAGGGTTGAGGTTGATTCCAAAATATATATAGTTTGAGTTGTGATCAATACTGAGATACGTATACACTGGGTCGTGGATTGATTCAAGATAATATTTATCGATTTATTTCTGTACATCTAACTGTGGACAACTAGTTGTAGGTTACTAACGAGGACAGCTGACTTAATAAACTTAAAACATCAAAATATATTAAAAGTGTTGTAAATATATTTTGAACATACTTTGATATATATGTATATATTGTTATAGGTTCGTGAATCAACCAGTGGCCAAGTCTTACTTCCCGACGAAGTAAAAATCTGTGAAAGTGAGTTATAGTCCCACTTTTAAAATCTAATATTTTTGGGATGAGAATACATGCAGGTTTTATAAATGATTTACAAAATAGACACAAGTACGTGAAACTACATTCTATGGTTGAATTATCGAAATCGAATATGCCCCTTTTTATTAAGTCTGGTAATCTAAGAATTAGGGAACAGACACCCTAATTGACGGGAATCCTAAAGATAGATCTATTGGGCCTAACAAACCCCATCCAAAGTACCGGATGCTTTAGTACTTCGAAATTTATATCATATCCGAAGGGTGTCCCGGAATGATGGGGATATTCTTATATATGCATCTTGTTATTGTCGGTTACCAGGTGTTCACCATATGAATGATTTTTATCTCTATGTATGGGATGTGTATTGAAATATGAAATCTTGTGGTCTATTGTTACGATTTGATATATATAGGTTAAACCTATAACTCACCAACATTTTTGTTGACGTTTTAAGCATGTTTATTCTCAGGTGATTATTAAGAGCTTCCGCTGTCGCATACTTAAATAAGGACAAGATTTGGAGTCCATGCTTGTATGATATTGTGTAAAAACTGCATTCAAGAAACTTATTTTGTTGTAACATATTTGTATTGTAAACCATTATGTAATGGTCGTGTGTAAACAGGATATTTTAGATTATCATTATTTGATAATCTACGTAAAGCTTTTTAAACCTTTATTGATGAAATAAAGGTTATGGTTTGTTTAAAAATGAATGCAGTCTTTGAAAAATGTCTCATATAGAGGTCAAAACCTCGCAACGAAATCAATTAATATGGAACGTTTTTAATCAATAAGAACGGGACATTTCAGTTGGTATCCGAGCGTTGGTCTTAGAGAACCAGAAAATTTGCATTAGTGTGTCTTATCGAGTTTGTTAGGATGCATTAGTGAGTCTGGACTTCGACCATGTTTTCTTTAAAAATGATTGCTTAACATTTTTGTTGGAAACTATATATTTTTAACATATGAATATTATGTGATATATTAATCTCTTAACGTGTTTGATATTATGTGATAGATGTCTACCTCTAGAACAAGTCCCATTGACTCACCTAATAATAATGAAGAGTCAAATGTAAATTGGAATGATTTGTGGACTGATTCACAAGTTCCCGAAGAGGAACCGGAAGAAGAGTCGGAACCGGAAGAAGAATCGGAACCGGAAGAAGAATCGGAACCGGATGAAGAAATAGAACCGGTGGGGGAAATAATAAAACGGTTAAGTAAAAGAAAATCCTCAACCAACCGACCAAGGTTAATTATGGTCAATGGTGTTTCCGCCAAGGAAGCAAAATATTGGGAGGATTACCAATTCTCCGATGAATCGGATTCCGACGAGAATTCCGATGATGTTATAGAAATTACCCCAACTGAATTTAAAAAGGCAAAAGAAAATAATAAGGGAAAGGGCATAAAAATAGAGAAATCTAATTCCAACCCCGATGAACTTTATATGTATCGTCAACCCCCGAAGTCCTTAAGTTGTAACAATGACCCGGGAACCTCTAAACCACCAGGTTTTTCTAAACCAATGTGGAAAATTACGGCTCGTATTAGGGGAACATCATATATCCCTAGAAACTTGGCAAAACGAACCAAAACCGAAGAAGAAGAAACGAGCGAGTCGGAATAAGATAGTTGTATTCGTGTGGTGTAATATATGTAA
This sequence comes from Rutidosis leptorrhynchoides, assembly GCF_046630445.1. NCBI lineage: Eukaryota > Viridiplantae > Streptophyta > Magnoliopsida > Asterales > Asteraceae > Rutidosis > Rutidosis leptorrhynchoides. Next base: position 630,594,356 of record NC_092336.1, read on the forward strand.
TATAGTGTGCTTATGCTTTATGACATATGTAAAAATTGCTTGTATTAATAAGTATTTTTTTTATGAATCTAACTCTTGTCTATTTTACAGTTTAAAAACACAAAATGGATAGACAACCCAATATTTTAAGAGACCTACCCGGAGACATGATTGATGAAATCTTGTCTAGAGTCGGCCAGAATTCTTCGGCACAACTATTTAAGGCGAGATCAGTTTGTAAGACATTCGAAGAACGTTCCAAGAATGTCTTGGTTTATAAGAGACTTTCGTTTGAAAGATGGGGGATATCACATTGGGAAACCCATAAGTTACGATGTGTTTACTTTGACGCATATATTGCGGGGAACCCAAATGCTATTTTACGCAACGGGTTAAGAAATTATTTTGACTCAATATATCCGAATATTGGACTTCGTGATTTAGAAAAAGCGGCTAACATGCAACATAAAGAAGCATGTTATGCTTACGGATTAGTAATGTTCGCTTCTCACCAAAGTGAGAACAAGAACATCGGGCTACAACTATTAAACAAAACGTTTCCACAAGTGACGGAGTCGGTAATTGGGGTAAGAAATGAGGTTTTTAGATTATTACGGGACTGTTGGACATTACGTAACCCTCGTCCCTTTGATGACGTTACAACACGCTGTCTTATCAACGGCCATAACGGTTATGTTGCACAAGACCAAGGATGGGAAGTAGTCCTAGTAAGACCAGAATGCATGACTTGTTTCTGGATGTATGAATTACGTGTCTTTATTGCCTTTGCTGAACGACTTGTGTACTAGCTAGAATTGTCTTCACAACTATCTTGTATCAAAGTTATTGTGTGCTATATTTCATGCTTTATGAAAAATAAGCGGTATTGTAAGTTTGTAAAATATTGTATAAAAGTTTGAACGCGAAATATTATTATAATCAGTTTTTCATATAGAATTGTAGTAGTTGAATTGTATATTAGCTACTAAGTATGAACTTAACGGGTAGGTACTACCCGAATTTAAACTTATAAAACGCTAATATGAAGAAAAAGCTTTTATAAATGAGTTCATATTATGCTACGAAATACTATTAACTACTCTTAATATTCTGTATGATTAACTTGTTCCATTTAACTATTTTGAAGGAAATGGCACCGACTACTCGACACACCGTGAATATGAATGAAGAGGAATTCCGTACTTTTCTAGCTTCAAACATAGCCGCAGTACAGGCTGCGCTACATACCAACAATAACCTTGGATCTAGCAGTACAGGAAATCATGTAGGATGCACCTACAAAGAATTCACTGCCTGCAAACCTTTGGAATTTGATGGAACCGAAGGACCGATCGGATTGAAACGGTGGACCGAGAAGGTTGAATCGGTGTTTGCCATAAGTAAGTGTACTGAAGAGGACAAAGTGAAGTACGCTACGCATACCTTCACAGGTTCTGCGTTAACATGGTGGAATACCTATCTAGAGCAAGTGGGACAAGATGATGCGTACGCACTACCGTGGTCAGCATTCAAGCACTTGATGAACGAGAAGTACCGTCCCAGAACCGAGGTCAATAAGCTCAAGACAGAACTTAGAGGGTTACGAACCCAAGGATTTGATATTACCACGTACGAAAGACGATTCACAGAATTGTGCCTATTGTGTCCGGGAGCATTCGAAGATGAGGAAGAGAAGATCGACGCGTTTGTGAAAGGATTACCGGAAAGAATCCAAGAAGATATAAGTTCACACGAGCCCGCCTCCATACAACAGGCATGTAGAATGGCTCACAAACTAGTGAACCAGATTGAAGAAAGAATTAAAGAACAGACTGCTGAAGAGGCCAATGTGAAGCAAGTCAAAAGAAAGTGGGAGGAAAACGGTGATAAGAATCACCAATACAACAACAACAGCAATTACAACAATAATCGCAACAATTATCCCAACAATCGCAACATCAATCGCAACTACAACAAACGGCCCAACAACAACAACAACAACAACAACAACAGCAACTACAACAATCATCCCAACAACAATAATAACCGCAACAACAACAACAATCAGAAGCAACTATGCCAAAGGTGTGAAAAGAATCACTCGGGGTTCTGCTCCAAATTTTGCAACAAGTGTAAAAGAAATGGTCATAGCGCGACGAAGTGTGAGGTCTACGGACCAGGGGTTAATAGAACGAAAGGAACAAATGGTGTCGGAACGAGTAATGGCGGAGCAAGTAGTGTCGGAGCAAGTTATGCCAATGTAGTTTGTTATAAATGTGGAAAACCAGGCCACATTATTAGAAATTGCCCGAACCAGGAGAACACGAATGGACAAGGCCGTGGAAGAGTTTTCAATATTAATGCGGTAGAGGCACAGGAAGACCCGGAGCTTGTTACGGGTACGTTTCTTATTGACAATAAATCTGCTTACGTTTTATTTGATTCGGGTGCGGATAGAAGCTATATGAGTAGAGATTTTTGTGCTAAATTAAGTTGTCCATTGACGCCTTTGGATAGTAAATTTTTACTCGAATTAGCAAATGGTAAATTAATTTCAGCAGATAATATATGTCGGAATCGAGAAATTAAACTGGTTAGCGAAACATTTAAGATTGATTTGATACCAGTAGAGTTAGGGAGTTTTGATGTGATAATCGGTATGGACTGGTTGAAAGAAGTGAAAGCGGAGATCGTTTGTTACAAAAATGCAATTCGCATTATACGAGAAAAAGGAAAACCCTTAATGGTGTACGGAGAAAAGGGCAACACGAAGCTACATCTTATTAGTAATTTGAAGGCACAAAAACTAATAAGAAAAGGTTGCTATGCTGTTCTAGCACACGTCGAGAAAGTACAAACTGAAGAAAAGAGCATCAATGATGTTCCCATTGCAAAAGAATTTCCCGATGTATTTCCGAAAGAATTACCGGGATTACCCCCACGTCGGTCCGTTGAATTTCAAATAGATCTTGTACCAGGAGCTGCACCAATAGCTCGTGCTCCTTACAGACTCGCACCCAGCGAGATGAAAGAACTACAAAGCCAATTACAAGAACTTTTAGAGCGTGGTTTCATTCGACCAAGCACATCACCGTGGGGAGCTCCTGTTTTGTTTGTCAAGAAGAAAGATGGTACATTCAGGTTGTGTATCGACTACCGAGAGTTGAACAAACTTACCATCAAGAACCGCTACCCACTACCGAGAATCGACGACTTATTTGATCAACTACAAGGCTCTTCTGTTTATTCAAAGATTGACTTACGTTCCGGGTATCATCAAATGCGGGTGAAAGAAGATGATATTCCAAAGACTGCTTTCAGAACATGTTACGGTCATTACGAGTTTATGGTCATGCCGTTTGGTTTAACTAATGCACCAGCTGTGTTCATGGACCTTATGAACCGAGTGTGTGGACCATACCTTGACAAGTTTGTCATTGTTTTCATTGATGACATACTTATTTACTCAAAGAATGACCAAGAACACGGTGAACATTTGAGAAAGGTGTTAGAAGTATTGAGGAAGGAAGAATTGTACGCAAAGTTTTCAAAGTGTGCATTTTGGTTGGAAGAAGTTCAATTCCTCGGTCACATAGTGAACAAAGAAGGTATTAAGGTGGATCCGGTAAAGATAGAAACTGTTGAAAAGTGGGAAACCCCGAAAACTCCGAAACACATACGCCAGTTTTTAGGACTAGCTGGTTACTACAGAAGGTTCATCCAAGACTTTTCCAGAATAGCAAAACCCTTGACTGCATTAACGCATAAAGGGAAGAAATTTGAATGGAATGATGAACAAGAGAAAGCGTTTCAGTTATTAAAGAAAAAGCTAACTACGGCACCTATATTGTCATTGCCTGAAGGGAATGATGATTTTGTGATTTATTGTGATGCATCAAAGCAAGGTCTCGGTTGTGTATTAATGCAACGAATGAAGGTGATTGCTTATGCGTCTAGACAATTGAAGATTCACGAACAAAATTATACGACGCATGATTTGGAATTAGGCGCGGTTGTTTTTGCATTAAAGACTTGGAGGCACTACTTATATGGGGTCAAAAGTATTATATATACCGACCACAAAAGTCTTCAACACATATTTAATCAGAAACAACTGAATATGAGGCAGCGTAGGTGGATTGAATTATTGAATGATTACGACTTTGAGATTCGTTACCACCCGGGGAAGGCAAATGTGGTAGCCGATGCCTTGAGCAGGAAGGACAGAGAACCCATTCGAGTAAAATCTATGAATATAATGATTCATAATAACATTACTACTCAAATAAAGGAGGCGCAACAAGGAGTTTTAAAAGAGGGAAATTTAAAGGATGAAATACCCAAAGGATCGGAGAAGCATCTTAATATTCGGGAAGACGGAACCCGGTATAGGGCTGAAAGGATTTGGGTACCAAAATTTGGAGATATGAGAGAAATGGTACTTAGAGAAGCTCATAAAACCAGATACTCAATACATCCTGGAACGGGGAAGATGTACAAGGATCTCAAGAAACATTTTTGGTGGCCAGGTATGAAAGCCGATGTTGCTAAATACGTAGGAGAATGTTTGACGTGTTCTAAGGTCAAAGCTGAGCATCAGAAACCATCAGGTCTACTTCAACAACCCGAAATCCCGGAATGGAAATGGGAAAACATTACCATGGATTTCATCACTAAATTGCCAAGGACTGCAAGTGGTTTTGATACTATTTGGGTAATAGTTGATCGTCTCACCAAATCAGCACACTTCCTACCAATAAGAGAAGATGACAAGATGGAGAAGTTAGCACGACTGTATTTGAAGGAAGTCGTCTCCAGACATGGAATACCAATCTCTATTATCTCTGATAGGGATGGCAGATTTATTTCAAGATTCTGGCAGACATTACAGCAAGCATTAGGAACTCGTCTAGACATGAGTACTGCCTATCATCCACAAACTGATCGGCAGAGCGAAAGGACGATACAAACGCTTGAAGACATGCTACGAGCATGTGTTATTGATTTCGGAAACAGTTGGGATCGACATCTACCGTTAGCAGAATTTTCCTACAACAACAGCTACCATTCAAGCATTGAGATGGCGCCGTTTGAAGCACTTTATGGTAGAAAGTGCAGGTCTCCGATTTGTTGGAGTGAGGTGGGGGATAGACAGATTACGGGTCCGGAGATTATACAAGAAACTACCGAGAAGATCATCCAAATTCAACAACGGTTGAAAACCGCCCAAAGTCGACAAAAGAGCTACGCTGACATTAAAAGAAAAGATATAGAATTTGAAATTGGAGAGATGGTCATGCTTAAAGTTTCACCTTGGAAAGGCGTTGTTCGATTTGGTAAACGAGGGAAATTAAATCCAAGGTATATTGGACCATTCAAGATTATTGATCGTGTCGGACTAGTAGCTTACCGACTTGAGTTACCTCAACAACTCGCGGCTGTACATAACACTTTCCACGTCTCGAATTTGAAGAAATGTTTTGCTAAAGAAGATCTCACTATTCCGTTAGATGAAATCCAAATCAACGAAAAACTCCAATTCATCGAAGAACCCGTCGAAATAATGGATCGTGAGGTTAAAAGACTTAAGCAAAACAAGATACCAATTGTTAAGGTTCGATGGAATGCTCGTAGAGGACCCGAGTTCACCTGGGAGCGTGAAGATCAGATGAAGAAGAAATACCCGCATCTATTTCCAGAAGATTCGTCAACACCTTCAACAGCTTAAAATTTCGGGACGAAATTTATTTAACGGGTAGGTACTGTAGTGACCCGAACTTTTCCATGTTTATATATATTAATTGAGATTGATGTTTACATGATTAAATGTTTCCAACATGTTAAGCAATCAAACTTGTTAAGACTTGATTAATTGAAATAGGTTTCATATAGACAATTGACCACCCAAGTTGACCGGTGATTCACGAACGTTAAAACTTGTAAAAAAACTATATGATGGCATATATATGGTTATATATATAGTTAACATGATATTATGATAAGTAAACATATCATTAATTATATTAACAATGAACTACATATGTAAAAACAAGACTACTAACTTAATGATTTTGAAACGAGACATATATGTAACGTTTATCGTTGTAACGACATTTAATGTATATATATCATATTAAGAGATATTCGTACATCATAATATCATGATAATATAATAATTTAAAATCTATTTTGATATTATAAACATTGGGTTAACAACATTTAACAAGATCGTTAACCTAAAGGTTTCAAAACAACACTTACATGTAACGACTAACGATGACTTAACGACTCAGTTAAAATGTATATACATGTAGTGTTTTAATATGTATTTATACACTTTTGAAAGACTTCAATACACTTATCAAAATACTTCTACTTAACAAAAATGCTTACAATTACATTCTCGTTCAGTTTCATCAACAATTCTACTCGTATGCACCCGTATTCGTACTCGTACAATACACAGCTTTTAGATGTATGTACTATTGGTATATACACTCCAATGATCAGCTCTTAGCAGCCCATGTGAGTCACCTAACACATGTGGGAACCATCATTTGGCAACTAGCATGAAATATCTCATAAGATTACAAAAATATGAGTAATCATTCATGACTTATTTACATGAAAACAAAATTACATATCCTTTATATCTAATCCATACACCAACGACCAAAAACACCTACAAACACTTTCATTCTTCAATTTTCTTCATCTAATTGAACTCTCTCAAGTTCTATCTTCAAGTTCTAAGTGTTCTTCATAAATTTCAAAAGTTCTAGTTTCATAAAATCAAGAATACTTTCAAGTTTGCTAGCTCACTTCCAATCTTGTAAGGTGATCATCCAACCTCAAGAAATCTTTGTTTCTTACAGTAGGTTATCATTCTAATACAAGGTAATAATCATATTCAAACTTTGGTTCAATTTCTATAACTATAACAATCTTATTTCAAGTGATGATCTTACTTGAACTTGTTTTCGTGTCATGATTTTGCTTCAAGAACTTTGAGCCATCCAAGGATCCATTGAAGCTAGATCCATTTTTCTCTTTTCCAGTAGGTTCATCCAAGGAACTTAAGGTAGTAATGATGTTCATAACATCATTCAATTCATACATATAAAGCTATCTTATTCGAAGGTTTAAACTTGTAATCACTAGAACATAGTTTAGTTAATTCTAAACTTGTTCGCAAACAAAAGTTAATCCTTCTAACTTGACTTTTAAAATCAACTAAACACATGTTCTATATCTATATGATATGCTAACTTAATGATTTAAAACCTGGAAACACGAAAAACACCGTAAAACCGGATTTACGCCGTCGTAGTAACACCGCGGGCTGTTTTGGGTTAGTTAATTAAAAACTATGATAAACTTTGATTTAAAAGTTGTTATTCTGAGAAAATGATTTTTATTATGAACATGAAACTATATCCAAAAATTATGGTTAAACTCAAAGTGGAAGTATGTTTTCTAAAATGGTCATCTAGACGTCGTTCTTTCGACTGAAATGACTACCTTTACAAAAAACGACTTGTAACTTATTTTTCCGACTAGAAACCTATACTTTTTTTGTTTAGATTCATAAAATAGAGTTCAATATGAAACCATAGCAATTTGATTCACTCAAAACGGATTTAAAATGAAGAAGTTATGGGTAAAACAAGATTGGATAATTTTTCTCATTTTAGCTACGTGAAAATTGGTAACAAATCTATTCCAACCATAACTTAATCAACTTGTATTATATATTATGTAATCTTGAGATACCATAGACACGTATACAATGTTTCGACCTATCATGTCGACACATCTATATATATTTCGGAACAACCATAGACACTCTATATGTGAATGTTGGAGTTAGCTATACAGGGTTGAGGTTGATTCCAAAATATATATAGTTTGAGTTGTGATCAATACTGAGATACGTATACACTGGGTCGTGGATTGATTCAAGATAATATTTATCGATTTATTTCTGTACATCTAACTGTGGACAACTAGTTGTAGGTTACTAACGAGGACAGCTGACTTAATAAACTTAAAACATCAAAATATATTAAAAGTGTTGTAAATATATTTTGAACATACTTTGATATATATGTATATATTGTTATAGGTTCGTGAATCAACCAGTGGCCAAGTCTTACTTCCCGACGAAGTAAAAATCTGTGAAAGTGAGTTATAGTCCCACTTTTAAAATCTAATATTTTTGGGATGAGAATACATGCAGGTTTTATAAATGATTTACAAAATAGACACAAGTACGTGAAACTACATTCTATGGTTGAATTATCGAAATCGAATATGCCCCTTTTTATTAAGTCTGGTAATCTAAGAATTAGGGAACAGACACCCTAATTGACGCGAATCCTAAAGATAGATCTATTGGGCCTAACAAACCCCATCCAAAGTACCGGATGCTTTAGTACTTCGAAATTTATATCATATCCGAAGGGTGTCCCGGAATGATGGGGATATTCTTATATATGCATCTTGTTATTGTCGGTTACCAGGTGTTCACCATATGAATGATTTTTATCTCTATGTATGGGATGTGTATTGAAATATGAAATCTTGTGGTCTATTGTTACGATTTGATATATATAGGTTAAACCTATAACTCACCAACATTTTTGTTGACGTTTTAAGCATGTTTATTCTCAGGTGATTATTAAGAGCTTCCGCTGTCGCATACTTAAATAAGGACAAGATTTGGAGTCCATGCTTGTATGATATTGTGTAAAAACTGCATTCAAGAAACTTATTTTGTTGTAACATATTTGTATTGTAAACCATTATGTAATGGTCGTGTGTAAACAGGATATTTTAGATTATCATTATTTGATAATCTACGTAAAGCTTTTTAAACCTTTATTGATGAAATAAAGGTTATGGTTTGTTTAAAAATGAATGCAGTCTTTGAAAAATGTCTCATATAGAGGTCAAAACCTCGCAACGAAATCAATTAATATGGAACGTTTTTAATCAATAAGAACGGGACATTTCATTAAACACATCAATATGTAGCCTAAAATCCTCATAACATCTTCGAGCATGACCATTTAGTATTTCTTGAATAAAAATATTGCCTGTACGACAAGATGTATGACAAGGGATACGAGACTTATTCAACATATTATGACCTATAATTACCCCTTTAATGGCTATACCACATAATAATAGCCATCTTTGCTCATCCTCGATCCAATCTTCTTCATCCAAGTCAATTTTGTCATCATCACCATCCGAATTAATATATACGTCCGCATTCACTATGTCCATCCTATTACAGTACCAATATACATTAACAAATTATATAAAATACTTTTCAATATAAAATATGCTTCAATACGTTATACGGAATATAACGATAAAACAATATGAAACATTATTCATAACATACTAATGACTTTATTTTAAGTATCTCACACATCAAATTATGAGACCTATGTAATTAAACATTCAAGACAAATCTAACGGGAGATAAAAAACACATAAACAAAACATGTAATGTCACTCATCCATAAGTGAGTAGAGAAAGCTAATCTTGTCGACGGTAGTTGGTGGATACATAAAGGATTCTCTTGCCTCCTTTTTACAGAATATTCGCAGTGCTTTGTTATAAGACAAGGAACCTGGACAAGTTGTAACAATATCCATGCAATCTGAAATAGAAGGCACAGATGGAACAGTTTGCGTGCTTCTTGATTTTATTGCTTGCAATAGCGTATCCAATTTTTCTTCAAAAGAGGAAGTCACGTTGGTTTTACTCTTTTTGAGACGATTAGCATTATCATGTGTCTTATTTCTCTTAACCAAGCTACTTTCAGGGAATGTTATTTCAATATCATCACTTAAATTTACTTCATCATTATCTTCTTTCTCTTCTACATCCGTAGGATTAATCTTATCTTGACCATTATTCGGACCAAACTCATTTTGCAACTGACTTGGAGTCTTAGTCCTATCACCAACAGCAACCGAATCACGAAACAAAGGCTCATAATAGACTTGATACATCTCCAAGTTTTTGCCTCTAAATTTTGCAAGATCTGGTTTCGCCTTTAAAATTAAGATAATTTATATGTTTTTGTTAGAAACTAAACAATAATAAATTGTGAAAACATTAGCAATAATATATACCTGTATTTTCTCATCCCACCAATCGGGTGTTGCATTGATCGTATGTTTAACAGGATCCCATCCAAGACCCGATTCAATTCTCATTAATCGATCATATAACTTCCAATCTCTTTTCATTGAGTCCCAATGATTTTTAAGTTGATCTTTTACAAACACTTTTCCTGTTCTATTGTTTAGTTCATCTACTAAATTTGCCCATCCAACCTTATTAAAGGTGCTCCCTGGCCTATTACCTTTTTTAACCTCCGCAATACACAACTCAACAAATGTCATATGAGTGTCGGGATTCCAAACAGTTTTTCGAGGATTAACCTTCGCGGTTGTCAGTTTCACATTGGCATTTTCGTTATTCGAATCCATATCCTAAATTTATAATAGTATAACATCATTCAGATATAAATGGTAGTTATGTGATTGGACGGTGCATGTTTATTTAACGAAATACTCCAGTTGAACATATTTTCATGGTTTGGTTCCAAACAACCAAAAATCATATTGATCAAACTTTAACTTATACTTGAGAGAATATCACAAATAAAAATCAATCTGTATATTACGAACTTATTGTGTTATCTTAAAATGTTTCGGATCAAACGATTTGTGTAACTAGTCAACACGAGTTAGTTTAATAGAATTACAAAAACAATGATCATATAATAACAGTAGAATAACACTAATGCTATTGAAAAAAAGGTACCCTAATGATCATATAATAACAGTATAATTAACGTAAATAATGAAGTATAATATAAGCAAAAAGGATTTCGTCAAATAAAATAGAAGCAAAAAAAATATCCTTAGTCATGAATCGTAATTTATGTAGGCCAATAAAAATATCATAATCAATATATTACGGAGTAGTACATATTATAGTTTAATTTTATGGTGCACAAGAATTCATATTCATACAAAGTACAAAGTGAATTGTCATACTCATCAATCACAAAAAGTCAGATGCAATAAGATAAGTCAAGAAAAAGAATAGGTGTAGCTTACCTAGAGTATAAAAAGTTGAAGATAGCCGCAGTGAATAAAGTAAGGTTTTTCTTGTAGAGATTTAAATTATTATTTATAAGGGTATAGCGGTAAAAAAATTTAGCGGGAGATTTATAGAATACCGCGTTTTCTCCACAGTGACCCCTGACCCACTTTTTGGAAAACGCATTTTTGAGCCAAGAAAACGTGAAAAATCGATTTTGAAATTTATTTGCCAAACACTATAATATTGATTTTTTATGATTTGCAAACGTGATAATCAAAAAATCAAGCTCAAATCGCAAACACAAACACCTCCTTAGTAACTTTATACCAACTAACGTCGTTTATGTTTTATTTCGAAAGACTTTTTTGTGCCGTTGGTCCCTCGATTATACTCCAAAAAGTGAATAGCGTCCCTTTCGTTTTTTTTCTGCTTACAGCATCCCTCTATTATCACATTTAAGCATATCGAGTCCCTCCGTCAACTTTTCGTTAAAAAGTCCGTTAAACCTTGTCATGTGACTTGCATGTGAGGGTAAAATCATCCTTTTCACTTCTTCTTCATCTTCTTCACTTAAATAGAGGGACCACTGACGCAAAATATTTTTATAATTTATATATTTTTAATTTCTAAAAAATAAAAAATACTTTATTATATATAATAATAATAATAATAATAATAATAATAACTACATAAATTATATAATGAATCGATTAGCTCGTGAATTCATTCTACTCTCTATCACCAATTATCAATTATAACTGGTATAAGTTTATTTAAACGAATCCATACAGAAATTTATTATTTTTTTTCTTCTTTTGGATACCTCTGTTATGTCACGTTTAAATCAAAAGCTCGAATTCGAATCAAACTTCAAAATCTAATAATGCAGTCGTGTTAGGAATCTTGTACTCAAACTATCTGCTAAGTTTCACGATCCAATTTTTCAAATTGATGTTGAATTTTCGAGTCAAAGTTAAATTTCAAAAAAAGTCAACCGAAGTGTTCTTGGTAAACTTCGAATTCATTTTAATGTTTCTGGAGCAATTAATGATTGAGAAAGTTTCTATGAGTGATTTAAAACCTTTTTCATGAAGAAAGTATGATCTAAAACATCCTGAAACTCGAAATTCATGTTTGAGTTGTTTCGCGTGTTCATCAGGCTACTGCTACTGCTTTTTCTTTTATTTACTCTTTTTCTGTTAAATCCAATCATCACAACAAGTTGTTTCTGATTCGTTTTCAAATTCTAAAACAATTAATTCAATGTTACCATTATTCTCTGGTCGATTGTGGTTATGAAGAAGATGAAAATGGAAAACATAAATAATACGGGATAAATATAATTAGGACGTAATTTTAATCAGAAAAATAGAAATGGCTGGATGGTTTTTAAGGTGTTCGGGTTAGTGAGAGGTCTCGGGTTCGAGCCCGGCCTGAGGCATTTTTTTGGATTAGCAATTAAAGGTAGTTTTATTATCAAAATTATTATTATTATTGTTATTATTATTATTATTATTATTATTATAAATAATAAAGTATTTAAATTTTTTTTTTAGAAATTAAAAATATATAAATTATAAAAAAAATTGCGTCAGTGGTCCCTCTATTTAAGTGAAGAAGATGAAGAAGAAGTGAAAAGGACGATTTTACCCTCACATGCAAGTCACATGACAAGGGTTAACGGACTTTTTTAACGAAAAGTTGACGGAGGGACTCGGTATGCTTAAATGTGATAATGGAGGGATGTTGTAAGCAGAAAAAAATGATAGGGACGCTGTCCACTTTTTGGAGTATAATCAAGGGACCAACGGCACAAAAAAGTCATTTCGAAAAAAAAAAATGACTAGTAATTTAAGTCTTGTTGTTATGACTTCATATTGTATATGACATATATCCTACTAATACGAAGGAAGATACTAATATGAAGGAAGATAGAAGAGATTAAATTCTTATTCAAGAATGGTGTACATATCCTTACAATTGAGTGAGTATTTATGATACTAAAAGTTAACTGTACATTATTCGTTTTCACAATCAATTATAGAGTAAGTGAAATAGTAATCAATAATTCATAATTTTACTGTGCAAAATTATCAATCATCTCTATTCATCTGCATGCGTACAAAATGAGAATCCATATATATCTTAACACTCCCCCTTGGATGATAATTTTTTTTCGTTTAAAGATCAACTAGTACTGTCACGTTAAAAACCTTGCTAAAGAAAAACCCAGTGGGATAAAAACTTTAGCCAAGGGAAAAAGAGTGCAGCATAGAGTTGACTCCCCCTCAAGTAGACATCGCTGAGTCGTCACATCTTTTGAACTTGCCTCATGCCAATATTGTGAACGTGTGTACATCTAAATCTTTTATGTACAAGTTTAGCCTCTGTGATTTGTCTGCAGTCTCCTTCGTGGTTTGCTCAAACCGTTGTTTCAATTCCTATCTCTTTCAGTTTTTTTCTGAGCTTTACCAACACACCATTCTTTTCCATCAAACTTATGACCGTTAAGACCGTCTATGGCTTTAGCGCCTCGTCAGCATTTATGTTTTGTTCTGTCACTTTTGATACTCTTCTTTCATTTGTATTATGCAAACTGCATTATCTTCATAGATAGTTGTTGGGCTTTTATAGCATTCTAGTCCATAAGAATCAATAATGATTTGTGTCATTGATCTCAATCAAACACATTTTTGAGTAGTTTCGTGTAATGCAATCACTTTGTCATGATTTGATGATGTTGTAACAAATGTTTGTTTTAAGAACGCCATGATTTTATGGTACCTCCATTTAGGAATACATATCCAGTTTGAGATTTATCTTTATGAGGAATAGATATATGACCTGCATATACATAATCAACCAAATCTTGTTTTGAATCGTTAGAATAAAACAATTTTAAATTAGTAGTTCCCCGAAGGTATCAAAATATGTATTTGATCCCCTTCCAATGTCTTTTGGAAGGAGCTGAGTTGAACCTTGTCAACAAATTAACTGCAAAAGAAATGTTAGGTCTCGTACAATTTGTAAGGTACATAAGAGCTCCAATTGCACTAAGATATGAAACTTCTGAACCAAGAACATCTTCATGTTCTTCTTGGGGACGAAATGGATCAGTGTCAACATTGAGTGATCTAGCCACCATAGGAGTACTTAATGGTTTTGCATTGTCGATATTGAAGCGTTTTAAAACCTTTTTGGTATAATTTGTTTGATGTACAAGTAAAACATATAGGAATATGTTCAATTTAAAAACCAAGGCAATACTTGATTTTCCAAGATCTTTCATTTCAAATTCTTTATTGAAAAATTGAATGGCTTGATTTGATCTCGTTATATGTCCCCACGATGTTATGATCATCGGCATAAACAACTACGATACATGTCCGAACATTGTTTTTATAATAAAAACACATGTGCAAATAAGTTAATATGTATACCCTTTTCTTATTAAGTAATCATTTAATCAGTTATACCATTGTATTAACTCATATAAAAATCTTTGTGATTCAATGGAATACATTTCTCTGGTATTTTTTCATTAGATGCTTCTGAACCTTAAACCCTTCAGGTAAATTCATATATATCACTATCAAGTGATCCATATAGATAAGCAGTAACAACATCCATGAGATGTATTTCTAAATTTTTAGAAACTGACAGGCTGGTTAAGTATCTAAAAGTAATTGCATCCGTAACAGGAAGATAAGTTTTCCTCATAATTCATTCCTAGTATTTGAGAGAAATCTTGAGTTACAAGTCTAGTTTTACCTTGTAACTTCATTTTTCTCATTTCTTAATTTTTCGAATAAAAATTCATTTGTTCCCATACGTTTCACATCTTTAAAAGTGAAAACGATTGATCCGAAAACTTTTCTTTTATTGAGCGAATCAAATTCAGCTCGTATTACTATTGAGCTCGGTCATGTCTATTTTGAAATTCAATGACAGATTTTGGTTCCAGATTATCATCTTTATTCATGATGTCATTGTAAGATTATATGAAAAATCAATATTTGTCATTTTGTTTCAGTTCCATACTATTGCATAATTTCTACATATATATCATCAATATCCTCTGCAGAAGGAGTATTGATTTATGGTTCTTCTTGAACACTTTCTTTTACCTCGTTATCAGTTGATTTTCTTTTTCAAAGATTTTTATCTTTTGGAACTAATTCGTCGCCCACGTTTCGAACGTGGCAAAGACTTATGAGTGACATTATTGCCAGCTTTTGAAATTTCAATTCGAGCTGGAGCATTTCCTGCTATTATATGATTTAGTCACTCTTTTTGTATCTTTAAATGAATCAAGTAATTGATTTGCAAGTTTTTGCATACGCATTATTTTTGAACTTTTGTTTCGCATTCTTTTGTGCGAGGATCAAGATACCTTAATTGATGTTCACACCAAGAAAATCATTTTCTTTATTTTTTTATTTCTCCCCCTAATATAGGGAACAATTTTTCATTATAATGACAATCAGCAAAATGTGCTGTAAAAACATCACTCATCATGGATTCAATATATCATATGATTGTTTCATATCCAACATATATTTCCATCCTTCTTTGAGGAACCATTTGTTGTGGTGGTGCAATTAAAAATACACTGCACAACCAAATGTTCTAAGATGGAAAATATTTGGCTCTCGACCAAAATTAAGTTGGTAATGGAGAATGTTTATGACTTGAACTTGGTTTAATGCGAATTAATGTCGCATCATGTAAATTTACATGTCTCCATATAAATATTGAGAGTTTTGTACTCATTACCAATTGTCTAGTTATTAGCTGCAAGCGTTTATCTATTGATTCAGCTAAACCAATTTTGTGTATGCACATGAGCAACTGGATGTTCAACAACAATCCCTGTGAAGCGAACCGTCCTAATCCTCCTGGATGAAGTCTTCAACATCTGGTCCCATCGCGAGGTACTGACCTCTATATGCCATGAATGACTCCAAGTAAAATTCTTTAAATTGAGCAAATGCACAGCGAAAGATTTATTTCGTACCTGAGAATAAACATGCTTAAAAGTGTCAACCAAAAGGTTGGTGAGTTCATAGGTTTATCGTAATCAATCATTTCCATAATTTTAATAGACCACAAGATTTCATTTTTCATAGATAACATTACACTCGCAAGTGTATAAAAATCATTCGTATGATGAACACCTGGTAACCGACATTAACATAATGCATATAGAATATCCCCTGCATACTCGCAAGTATGCCATAAATATTGGCAATCGCAATCACCATTTAAATCGAAGTACTAAAACATTCCAAATTCCAGAATGGGGTTTGTTAGGCCCATAGATATATCTTTAGGATTCGCGTCAATTAGGGGCCATTTCCCTAATTTTTAGGTTACCAGACTTGAAGGGGCGATGTTCGGTTTCGATAATCTAACCATAGAATGTAATTTCAATTACTTGTGTCTATTCCGTAAAACAGTTATAAAACAGCGCATGTATTCTCAGTCACAAAAATATATATTGCAAAAACATTTAAAAAGGGAGCAAATGAAACTCACAATATGATATTTTGTAGTAAAAATATGCATACGACGGAACTGAACAATGCAGGGTTGGCTTCGGATTCACGAACCTATATCATTTATATATATATTAACACATAAAATGGTAATCGAACAAATTTATATATTATTAGTGATTTAATTGTTATTTTAATTAGGTTTTTCATTGATAACCTTATTAATTATATTTATTAATATTTATTATAAAAGTATTAATATAGTTATGTTATGTGTAGTAAATATAGTTTTATATAACTAATAGTTATTTGATAAAATAATATTGATAATAATAATACATAAAAGTTATTTTATTTTACAATAATAATAATAATAGTTATTATGATAATAATATTGATAATATAAAAATAATAATATTAATGTCAAAATAATAATAATGATAGTAATAATAATAATTTTGATAAAAATGATAATTTCTCTAATAATGATAATAATAATAGTAAAAATGATACTTTTAATATAAATGATAGTTTTTTTTCTTCTAAAAATGATACTAATAATAATATTTATTAATAATAATTTTAATAATACTAATAATACTAATAATAATAATAATAATAACAATAACAATAATAATAATAATAATAATAATAATAATAATAATAATAATAATAATATAATAATAATAATAATAATAATAATAATAATAATAATAATAATAATAATAATAATAATAAATAGATAAATAACTATCTCAAGGAAGTAGCCCTAAAAATAATGCCCAAGTCCGGGTTTGAACCCGCGACATCCCGCTAACTCGATAACACCACAAACCATCCAAGTAAATCAGTTTTCCTGATTTAATTCCGTTTCTATATATCTTTAACCATTTTATCCTGTCTGTTCTATTTCATCTTCTTTAAAAATAATAATAATAATAATAATAATGCCACAGCCGAGGCTCGAACCCGAGACCTCTCATTCACCCAACATACTCCTTAACCATTCGACCACCTATTATTTTCTGATTAAAACCTAACTGTAAAAGTTATAACCCGTTTACATTTACATGTTTTCTTCAAAATCAAAACCCATTTGCAACTTCATCATCATAAACCTTCTTCTTCTCATTATTGTTAACATCATTCACCGAAACCATCATCATTGTTTGTTGTAATCATCATCATCATCGATCCTTATTATTATGATTTCATCATTATCGTTTATCATGTTCATCATGATCATAACTTATAATTTAATCACTTCTATTATCATACGCATAATCCTAAACCCATTATCATTATCGGCTATTCATAATCACTTTCATTGATGATGCATCATTCTTATTCATATCACCCTCTTTATTTCGTTTAATACTAAGAATAGGATATAGAAACAGAGACGTGAAGCTGCAGTTGCAGCTGCATCGAAGCATGCAGTTCATGTAAAAATAGCAGCTTGAATTGGGTTATATCAGTAACTAGATCACAGCCCAATAATAGAAACATGGCCCAATAAATACACATTAGTGTCACGGCCCAAAAAAATATAGCAACGTAACAGCAAAAAGATTTGGTCATCTTGTATCCAGCTGGATTCCATCGAACAGCAACCAACAACTTTAAACATAAGTAATTCGCTAAACAGCACTTAACCTCTTTATCATTAACTTTATATTATCATCGCTTTTTTAATGTTCTTTTACTCATAAAAAAAAACGAATACGCAGCTGTATTATAACAACCCTCACTTTTCGACTTCCGATTTTACTAAAATACCTAGAGTTGTTATATACGAATAAATTTAACGTTGACCGAATAAACGTACTCATAAAATAAATAATATAATTATAAATATTATAAATAAGGTTATGTTATATAATATAACATAATTACATCAATGAATATATATATAATATTTATATTACTTTTGTTATTTAGTTAATAGAATATATAATTAACTAAATAATAAATAATATTATAACATTTATAAAACTAATAAAAACTATAAAGTAATAATCATAAATTTTAATTTTAATTATAAAAACTAAATATAATAATAATTTTTATATAAAATTCGTATTTAATAATTAAACAAATATAGAAATAAAATGTTAAATGTTCTTAGAAATGTATTAAACGATTTTTTTTTATAATTTTATAAAAAAAAATCAAAACTATATCTACTTTTAATAAATAAATACAAAAATACAAACTACTTTTTCTTATTTTAACTTTTAAGATTTACTTTTAATTAAAATACAAACTACTTTTTCTTATTTTAACTTTTAAGATTTACTTTTAATAAAAATATAACTACTTTTTCTTTTAAGATTTACTTTTAATAAAAATACAAACTACTTTGATTTACTTTTAATAAAAAATACAAACTACTTTTTCTTTTAAGATTTAATTTTAATAAAAATACAAACTACTTTTTCTTTTAAGATTTACTTTTAATAAAAATACAAACCACTTTTTCTTATTTTAACTTTTAAGATTACTTTTAATAAAAATACAAACTACTTTTTCTTATTTTACCTTTTAAGATTTACTTTTAATAAAAATACAAACTACTTTTTCTTATTTTAACTTTTAAGATTTACTTTTAATAAAAATACAAACTACTTTTTCTTATTTTAACTTTTAAGATTTACTTTTAATAAAAATACAAACTACTTTTTCTTTTAAGATTTACTTTTAATAAAAATACAAACTACTTTTTCTTTTAAGATTTACTTTTAATAAAAATACAAACTACTTTTTCTTATTTTAACTTTTAAGATTTACTTTTAATAAAAATACAAACTACTTTTTCTTATTTTAACTTTTAAGATTTACTTTTAATAAAAATACAAACTACTTTTTCCTATTTTAACTTTTAAGATTTACTTTTAATAAAAATATAAACTACTTTTATTATTTTATTTTTTTACCTAACATTTTCAACTATAAATACCACATACACTTCTCATTTCAAACTTGCACTTTAATCTCTCATTTCTCTCTTGAAGAACTACTTCTAGTTGATATCCTGGTCACTTACTTGCTTTACTTTCCTTTCTTACGTGGAATACTTCAACTGCTATTTAAGGTGATTTTCATAGCCCCACTTTTACTGTTTATTAAACTGTTTATAACTTTTGGGGTGAGACACATGCTTGCTTTATAACTGTTTTACGCTTAGACACAAGTACTCAAATGTTATTATGCTGTCACGCTTTGATTCATGCAAATCCTCACCGTAATATCGTCAATTGCTGCGTATAAAAGGCAAACTTAATTATTGTGAATAGGCCTATCGGGAGTAACATCCCTGATACATTTGACTATGTCTTTGTATTACTTGATAATGAAATTAAACCGACAAGTAGAACTAACTTGTCATGGGGCATACTATCGTTTAGTTTAAATATCACGAATTGGCATAACTATTTCTTTCGATCTTTTGAGATCAACTTTACAAACTAAATCTTGTGTTTTAAAACAACGGTCAAACTTTTTGTTAAACCTATGAACTTCACTCAACCTTCTTGGTTGACACTTTAAGCATGTTTTGTCTCAGGTGACGAATAAGATGATTGCCATGACTGCTATTTGATGAATTGAATGCTGCTACATGGAGTCTTCATTTCATTACATTTACTTTGCATTAAGACTATTATTATTATTTCAGTTTAAATTTGATGTAAAACTTTTAATGCTTCCGCTGTTTTATTAATAAATGCTTTATTCAAAACGTCTCATATAGAGTCGTTCTCGTTTATACAACTGTGATTTGATATAATTAGTCACAAATACCCTAGGCCCTATTTGGGGGTGTGACAGATTGGTATCAGAGCAGAGTTATTGTAGAGAACCAGGATTGCATTTTATGTGTGCCTTATACAATTAGGTACCTTAGCAATGTAGGACTACAACTTTCCTTGACCATAGTGCCTTTAATTGTTGCCTTTAACTGTTAAATTCTACACTATACTTTAGAAACTTTACTTATCTTAGAATGCCAAGCCAATCTAAGAATTTTCCTAAGTACTATCCAATTACGCCACCGCATTTAAATGCGACACCATGATTTCTGAAATTCTTGACATTCCTATGTCATCTATCATGGTTTTGTGTATTACATATGTATTACATGAAATATTATCCATGATTTTTGAAACTCCTATATTTGTTACTACTCACACTCAAACGTATGTAACTCCCTGTTATATCACGTACCTATATGCCTTATGCCTTTATGCATCGTTTTGCGAACCAGAAAATGTCATTGGGTTATCACAGTATACGAATTGAAAGTCTTTAATCAAAAGATTATTAGATTACATACTTATCACTTTATGATCTCGACACGTCATACTGCCATTATTAGAGTATAAACACATCATATCTTATTATATCTTATCGTATCTATCCCAATAGACTTTGTCTAACACTTTTCATAAATTCCCTCCGTAAATTACGGAAATCTTTTTACTATATACACGTATTCAAGGAAACGGATATATCATCCAGTATTCAACACTAATCTCATATCGAAACCCTTATCCGATCACATAATATGGATTTCTCATCTGATTTCTCAAGTTCTAATGGCAGCGTAACCGGAATGAACCAATCAATCAGCCATCATCTATTTTGGATGAATTGGGGATGGGTTCGTAGTAAACTTAATCAATGGAGACAAGAAGAAGGTGATCCCTTCCACCAACCGAATTCACCTCTTGGTGAAGAACCTGAAGCACTTACCGGCGAACCCGTTCGAAACACTATTTTCACCCTCATTTCTAGGATATCCAGTCACGAATATATAATATCTAAAATTCTAGATCTTATTCATCCCCTTGTCCGAACTGCCAATCATCCCGGAATAGTAGAAGAAGTCAATGAGCTTCGCGCTCGAGTGGTGGCTCTGGAGAATATGGTGCGAATTCTACAAGCATCAGCAGCACCAACGGCATAACCAGCACCACCAGTACCATCAGCATCACCACCAACAACATCAGCTTCACCACCAACAACATCCGCATCTCACGCCTCAACATCACACTCAGTATCTAAAATATCAACATCATACGCCCCATAGATACCAAGGAATATTAGTAATAATGAGTTAAGATGTATTAACTCATTCTTCCTGAAGAATTATATATGTATACTTTGTATATATATAGTTTGAAACAATAATAAACCTTTTCATACTAAGCTATTACGTGTGAATCTTAACTAGTATATACTACTTGGTTAATTCATATCACTAATATGCTATGATGTACATCCTTCGTTAATAACTTAGCAATCGTTAATCACTGCTTCAACATAATAAACTCCATTTCATAATAAACCAAGTGTATTATTCAAATACATGTTTGATTTTACACTTTTATTTTCGATATACTCGAAACTTTCTAGAAAACATTATTCGTGTCTTGTGAATTTCACAAGAATTTCACGAGCATTAACTTCATATACCGAGGTATATCAAAAACAATGAACGATGAAGTATTGAGTCATAACTTCATTAAAGAAATATTCCGCGATGATTATGTAATCTCTAAAGTTTTGGAGATTATTTATTCTCGTTTCAACCGTAAATCAAATGAGTTTAATATTATATTAACTCATTAAATCCATGATTACATCTGAAGGAAAATATATATGTACGCATATTTTCATAAAGATTGTAATTTAATATTCTGTTGTACAAACTATTGATGGTGAAAATATTTTAACGGGTAGGTAATACCCAAGAAATATCTAACATTCACATTAATATGTTACATTGTACATTCTTCAAAATTCTTGAAAACATCTCGGATTGATAATCAACGATTCAGATCCGTTAACCTTGAGAATGCTGACGAAGCAGTAAAAGCTATAGATAGTCTTAATGACCAGAAGCTTGATAATAAAGAATTGTGTGTTGGAAAAGCTCAAAAGAAAATCTGGTATTGAAAAAAAAAACAGATTGAGCTAACCATGAAGGAGGCCAAGGACAAATACAAGGACCAAACCCTATATTCAAAGAATGCAGATAATTCTGAATATGATGAAATCTTTAGAGAATATCTTACTCCGAAGTCATGTTAAAAGCTTGCGGAAAATTTTTCTTCATCAACTTTCGAACTTAGAAATTCCAAAAATATCATCATAAATATCCTCGATATTTCTGAAGATATCTTCATAACTATTCTTGTTCGCAATTAATTATCTCTTTGCAATATCTTTATTACATCATAAAGGAAACTGTATTAGTTTATATATTCTGTAAAATACAAGTTTAAATTATAAATGTTTTGAAGAAGTGTTAGAAATTGAAGCATGGGTTAGTATAATATAATGACGTCATGCCAACGTGATTATATTACAGTAAGTCATGCTAAATTTTTAAATGAAAGATGATGATTCATAGACTTTATAATCATCATTTGCCATGTTACACGACTCTTACATTCTATTTAACCTCTAAACATATCAAGAAAATATATCTCTTGATGATTCGGTCTTTTCTGGATATTCTGGTAATTTGACAAATCAAGATCGTGCTATTACAATTGCTTTCTTAGAACATTAATTATGTTCATTCGAAACTTCATACCTACGAATTCTGGACCATTACTCGCTTTAGTTAGAGTCGAGAAGAGAATAAAAAGGCAAAGAGCTCCGACATATAAGGGAAAATACAAAGCCCGATAACGACACCGAAATTACAAACCGTGTATATCAATACGTATTGCAACGTAAAGACACGGGAGAATTAAAAACACTATAACCCCAAGGTAATAGTAGAAGAAAACAAACTCCTCTGGTGGTAAATGAAAAAGAAGAATGACTGAAACGATAGTCAGAAAAATATCCAGGATAAGAACTGGATGGAGCATTTTCACAATCTTTGGAAGTATGAATTGAGGAAGAAAGTATAGAAGTGGTGAAGATAATGAAACGGAAAATGCTAATTTATAGCGAAATTCCAGACACGGCAATCGAGGAAATTTACCGCATTTAATCAAAGAAATCTTAATTTCCGTAATTACCGGAGAACCAAATCTTATAGATTACGAAGATTTCCTTTAAACCCTTGAATTCTGGAATTCAATCGTGACTACGTCAAAAGTTAAGACGAACATTTAATTTTCTCATTCACTCTTTTACGATAGCTTCGTTTATACTCTTCCTATAACCGAATCGTTGTATCCATATTATTCAGTAGTGATAAAACTTTATTTTTCAACTTATATTCATCATTAAAATATTCTTAAACAACGAAGATCTCTATCAAACTTCATAACTATGATTTTCATGAACTCCTCTCTGTTTTGTCTACCCTAATATTGTGGCATAAACACTCAAAGTTTTAAATAAGCTCAATACTATTCATAACACATTTCATGTGTTCAGTTTACTAAAATGCTCGTATAGGACCATCATCCCTTTTGAGGATAACCTAGTCAAATGACACTCTTATTAATCCTTTAGATAACCTCCGCATTAATAATAAAATGCACTTTATAGAAGAACCTGTAAGAAATTAGGGTTCGTATGATTTAAATGCATGAAACAGAACAACATTCTATCCGTTGGAATTCACGAAAGGCCCCGAACATACCTGGGAACGTGAAGACCAAATAAAATGTAAATATTCTCGTCTATGTACGAACAACGCCGATTGATGGCAAAAACTAAATTTCAGGATGAAATTTCTTTTAACGGGTAGGTACTATAACAACCCTCACTTTTCGACTTCCGATTTTACTAAAATACCTAGAGTTGTTATATACGAATAAATTTAACGTTGACCGAATAAACGTACGCTTAAAATAAATAATATAATTATAAATATTATAAATAAGGTTATGTTATATAATATAACATAATTACATCAATGAATATATATAATATTTATATTACTTTTGTTATTTAGTTAATAGAATATATAATTAACTAAATAATAAATAATATTATAACATTTATAAAACTAATAAAAACTATAAAGTAATAATCATAAATTTTAATTTTAATTATAAAAACTAAATATAATAATAATTTTTATATAAAATTCGTATTTAATAATTAAACAAATATAGAAATAAAATGTTAAATGTTCTTAGAAATGTATTAAATGATTTTTTTAGAATTTTATAAAAAAAAATCAAAACTATATCTACTTTTAATAAATAAATACAAAAATACAAACTACTTTTTCTTATTTTAACTTTTAAGATTTACTTTTAATAAAAATACAAACTACTTTTTCTTATTTTAACTTTTAAGATTTACTTTTAAAAAAAATACAAACTACTTTTTTTATTTTAACTTTTAAGATTTACTTTTAATAAAAATACAACTACTTTTTCTTTTAAGATTTACTTTTAATAAAAATACAAACTACTTTGATTTACTTTTAATAAAAATACAAACTACTTTTTCTTTTAAGATTTACTTTTAATAAAAATACAAACTACTTTTTCTTTTAAGATTTACTTTTAATAAAAATACAAATTACTTTTTCTTATTTTAACTTTTAAGATTTACTTTTAATAAAAATACAAACTACTTTTTCTTATTTTACCTTTTAAGATTTACTTTTAATAAAAATACAAACTACTCTTTCTTATTTTAACTTTTAAGATTTACTTTTAATAAAAATACAAACTACTTTTTCTTATTTTAACTTTTAAGATTTACTTTTAATAAAAATACAAACTACTTTTTATTTTAAGATTTACTTTTAATAAAAATACAAACTACTTTTTCTTTTAAGATTTACTTTTAATAAAAATACAAACTACTTTTTCTTTTAAGATTTACTTTTAATAAAAATATAAACTACTTTTTTCTTATTTTAACTTTTAAGATTTACTTTTAATAAAAATACAAACTACTTTTTCTTATTTTAACTTTTAAGATTTACTTTTAATAAAAATACAAACTACTTTTTCTTATTTTAACTTTTAAGATTACTTTTAATAAAAATACAAACTACTTTTATTATTTTATTTTTTTACCTAACATTTTCAACTATAAATACCACATACACTTCTCATTTCAAACTTGCACCTTAATCTCTCATTTCTTTCTTGAAGAACTACTTCTAGTTGATATCCCGGTCACTTACTTGCTTTACTTTCCTTTCTTGCGTGGAATACTTCAACTGCTATTTAAGGTGATTTTCATAGCCCCACTTTTACTGTTTATTAAATTGTTTATAACTTTTGGGGTGAGACACATGCTTGCTTTATAACTGTTTTACGCTTAGACACAAGTACTCAAATGTTATTATGCTGTCACGCTTTGATTCATGCAAATCCTCACCGTAATATCGTCAATTGCTGCGTATAAAAGGCAAACTTAATTATTGTGAATAGGCCTATCGGGAGTAACATCCCTGATACATTTGACTATGTCTTTGTATTGCTTGATAATGAAATTAAACCGACAAGTAGAACTAACTTGTCATGGGGCATACTATCGTTTAGTTTAAATATCACGAATTGGCATAACTATTTCTTTCGATCTTTCGAGATCAACTTTACAAACTAAATCTTGTGGTCAAAACAACGGTCAAACTTTTTGTTAAACCTATGAACTTCACTCAACCTTTTTGGTTGACACTTTAAGCATGTTTTGTTTCAGGTGACGAATAAGATGATTGCCATGACTGCTATTTGATGAATTGAATGCTGCTACATGGAGTCTTCATTTCATTACATTTACTTTGCATTAAGACTATTATTATTATTTCAGTTTAAATTTGATGTAAAACTTTTAATGCTTCTAAATGTTTTATTCAAAACGTTTCATATAGAGTCGTTCTCGTTTATACAACTGTGATTTGATATAATTAGTCACAAATACCCTAGGCCCTATTTGGGGGTGTGACATGTATCAACACAACGTATGGTATCATTATTTTTCATTTAATCACCATCATTTATCTTTATTTATTATTCATCATCGTTTCATTTTATTATTGTATTAACAGAAGTTGTAGTGAAATGCGAATAAATACCAGCACAGTAGTAGTTAACAATGAATAACCCAATAGGTTTTGTGATGATGTAAGAACAGATGCAACAATTGGAGACGAGTGGTGATGGTGGTCGAAGACGGTTTCAAGGTGGTGATGGTTTGTTTAAAACTAGATGATAGTGTGTTGTAGGGTGTTGTAGTGGTTTTCGATGGCGGGTGATCAAATGGTTATGGGTTTGGGTTCATTAAATATAAACGCAGCAGTGTCATAATCAAATAGGAAATACGATGGTGTTGGGTTCTTGGTTGCTCACGGTTTGAAGTGGGTTATCGAGCAAAAAGAAAAAAAAAATGTTTGTTGTTTAAGGTGAGGTGATGGAGGCTGCTGGGACAAGAAGAGAATAAGGAGAGACCGAAGTAGCAAGTCAATAGATTCGGTTGTGGTGATCGATGGTTGAATGGGTTTTAATAGGAAAAAGGGTTCGAATATAATAGCACATAAGTGAGATTGTTAGTTGTTTTGGTCATGAAAACAAATGGATTTTGCTTTGAAGTTAAGATCAGAGAAAGAAAGGAGAATTATTGTTGCAATTCATGGGACTCTTAATGTGTAGATGTTCGATCATAGAACAAGTTGGTGTTGGTTTATAGTGGGGATGGTAGGTGATGGAAGGAGGAAGAAGAGGAGTGTTTTGTTTGTTAGGTGATGTTTTATGCACATATATGTATAAGTATATATATAATACCATTCAATGTGTAAATAAGTCAAGAAACACAGTGAATTTTAATTCACGGATCATAAGTGTTGTATTAGAAAGGAAGTTAGGATTGGGACACACAACAAAAAGAAAACATATCGAATAATAATAATTATATAATAATAATTATAATATAATTTAAAATATAAACGTGTGAATTGTTAGCCGTCATCTACTATTTCATTCACGGACTGAAATTCGTGCTCCGTTGATCATTAGTGACGGGTAAAGGTTTTCCTAAAAATTTTATAAATAAATATTTATTCTAACCATTATTTTATAAAAACGATCATTAATTGTTTAAAATTATTAAATAGAAATTAAATCAACTGTTCGCGCTCGATCCCAGGTAAAAATATAAAAAGTGTTAAAATTTAATAACTAGATCCTAAATACATTTTTTTAGTAAGCCTAAAATTTATAGAACTCATTTTTGGATCACCGTTTATTTTAAAATCATATAAGTTCGAATTAAACTTCTCTAAATAATAATCGAAACGTCCAACGAGTATTATACTTATTAAATAATTATATTTGATATACACGCTCTATATATATATATATATATATATATATATATATATATATATATATATATATATATATATATATATATATATATATATATATATATATAGATTTATTTTAATAACAATTTAGTTATATCGTATATTATTTTATATTTTCAGTTCTAACGATTTAAATCGTATATTATTATTTTTAGTTATTATATATATACATATATTTATATTTATATTTATATGTATACATATTTATTTACAATTAATGGTTCGTGAATCGTCGGAGATAATTGAAGGGTAATTGCATATATGAAATAGTTCAAAATTTTTTAGACTCAATCTAACAGACTTTGTTTATCGTGTCAAAACATTTAATCCGTTAAAGATTAAGTTTAATTTTGATCGAAAATTTTCGGGTTGTCACAGTTACTACCCGTTAAAGAAATTTCGTCCCGAAATTTGATTGGGATGGTCATGGCTGACAATAAGTATGTTTTCATGACGCATACGAGTTCAAAATTAGAGTTTTATCATCAGCGAGTAATTTGGATAAAACAATTCATTTATGTGAAGAGTACGAGTGAAGCTATCACAAAAGAGTGAAATGAGAAAATAAAGTTTCGTCATATCTTTTGACGTAGATAGGGTTGATTTTTGGAGTTAGAGGAAATCTTTGTAATAAGATTTGATTCTTCGGAAATTAAGAAATTTAGGATCCTCTTTAGTTAAATGCGATGATCTGTCTCGATTGCTCTGTCTGATATTTCACTATAAATCCACTCCCTTCGCTTCCATTATATTTTGGAGTTCCATCCTTTTGTTTTCTTCCCGACTTAAAGTAAAGCGATGAAAACGTCTCGGATTTGTAGGTATGAAGTTCGAAGGAACATAACTAATGTTCTAAGAAAAATATGTAAGAGGACGATCTGATTTGTCAAATTACCAGAAATCACAGAAAAGATAGAACTATCAAAAAATACTTTCTTGATATGCTTAGAGGTTAAATAGAAATAAAGAGTTATGTAACATGGCACATGATGACGGTATAGTCTGTGAATCATCACGTTCCATTAGAAATTCAGCACGACTTACGGTAATATAATCACGTTGGCCTGACGTCATTATATTATACTAACTTATGCTTCAATTCCTAACACTTCTCCAGAAATCATTCATAATTTAAACTCAAATTTTATAAAAGGCTAGAAACTAAAACAGTTTCTTTTATGATGTAACATAGATAGGACGAGGAGATAGATAATTTCGGACAAGGATATTTATGAAGGTATCTTCAGAAATATCGAAGATATTTATAACGAAAGATACGATGATATCTTAGAATTTAAAATATCTAGAATCAAAAGATGTTACAGAACTTTTCCACAAGGATTTAGAATAAGTAAGGAGCAAAGTATTCGCTAAAGATTTCAGCAGATACTGAATCATATGGATTTTGTAAGTACAGGTTTAGTCCTTGTGATTTGTCTACAGCCTCCTTCATAGTTTTGCATAATCCGCTTTTCAGTACCAAATTTTCTATTGAGAGTTTCCAACATTCCATTCTTTATTATCAAACTTTTGGCCATTAAGACCATCTACAGTTTTGCTGCTTCATCAGCATTCAAAGTTATCATAATTGAATCATTGGTTATCAATCCGAGGTGTTTTCGAGAATTTTGAAAGATTTGAATGCAGATTGTAATCGTCAAGATACAAATGATGTTTAAGATGAATTTAAGTGGCAACTTGAAGAGATGTTTAACTGTAGAAGATGTAACTTATTAACGATATTTTAAATCAAAATGTTATAATTAATATTTCCTACTTTTTTTAATACTTTTTAATTGTCCAATGTTAGTAGTCCAATGTTAGTAGTCCAACAGTCCAATATTCCAATAGTCCAATATAAAATCTTAAAATTTAGATTTATTTAAGATCAGAAGATGATGAAGAAATTTTACGTAGTTAATTAATTGGTTACTAATCAATTTTATTTTGTCCATTATTTTCTTCATTATGCCACTTGTCAAATCTTAACTTGTATTCTGATCGGTCAAAATCCGAATATGAAACTGAATTTGAATGAAGATAGTTGTTCTTTGGTGAACGAATACGTATATATGCGGATTTGAGTAGTATTGTTAATGACTGCTGAATCTGAATTGAAGAATGTACAGTGTAACTTATTAATGTGAAATCTAAATATTCCTCGGGTATTACCTACCCATTAAAATATTTTCACAATTAACAGTTTGTACAAAATAATTTTTAATAACAATCTTTATGAAAATATACCTACATATGTATTTTCTTCAGATGTAATCGTGGATTTAATGAGTCAATATGATATTAATCTCATTTGATTTACCGTTAGAACGAGAGTAAATAATCTCTAAAATATTAGAGATTACATAATCGCCATGTAGTTCGAAGAAAATGATGTAGAACGATACGTAGGACGAAGATAATCGATATAGAACAAGATGTAGAACGAAGATTATGCTCGAGGTATAGATTGTGATGTTGAGACTTATGGGGTTGAGGCTTGTGTTGTTGCTAGTACTGGTGTTGTCGGTGCTGATGTTGTTGGTGCTGTTGGTGCCGGTGATGTTGCTGGTGCTTGTAAGTTTTGCACCATATTCTTCAAAGCTATTACTCGAGCGAGAATCTCATTGACTTCTTCTATCACGCCGGGATGATTGACGGTTGAAACAAAATATGAAGTGTTATATAATCGTGGCGAGATACCCTGGAAATGAGGGTGAAGATGGTATTTTGAACTGGTTCGCCGGTAAGTGCTTCAGGTTATTCGTCAAGAGGTGAATTTGGTTGGTGGAAGGGATCGCCTTCTTCTTGTCTCCATTGTTTAAGTCGACTACAAACTCATCCCCAATTTATCCAGAATTGATGATGGCTGATTGGTTGATCCATTCCGGTTAGGCTGTTTTTGGTGCTCACATGGATATCCATATCGGAATAGCTGTCGAAATAGCTATCGGAATTCGAGGAATTTGAACTAATTGCGAGTTCCAACTTGTACGGTCAGATAAAGGATTTTTCGATATGAATTGATTTTCGGATATCGGATGATATTCTAATTACATAGAATACCTAATACCTATATATAGTACAGAGTATCCCGTAGATTACGGAGGGAATTAAGGAAACGTGTCAGACAAGGTCTAATGTGATGGAATATGAATTCGTCTGTACACCATCTATGCAATAATTGCAATAAGATGTGTCGAGACTGAAATTGATAAGTAGATATTTTTCGACAAGCGATGATATGCAAAACTTTTGGCATGCAGACAAAGTCCAAGTCTAGACTTATTAATGTATCCTAACAATTACTAGGTCGAAGACCAGACTCATTAATGCATCCTAACAACTACCAGTTAGATGTAGTAGCCCAAACTTTTCCATGTATATATATATATATATATATATATATATATATATATATATATATATATATATATATTAAATGAAATTGTTATTTACATGATTAAGTGTTTCCAACATGTTAAGCAATCAAACTTGTTAAGACTTGATTAATTGAAATAGGTTTCATATAGACAATTGACCACCCAAGTTGACCGGTGATTCACGAATGTTAAAACTTGTAAAAACTATACGATGACATATATATGGTTATATATATAGTTAACATGATTTTATTATAAGTATGTATCTCATTAGGTATTTTAACAATGAGTTATATACATAAAAATGAGACTATTAATTTAAGAAACTCGAAAACGATATATATAACGATTATCGTTATAACAACGTCTACTAGGTACATATGAATCATATTAAGATATTGATACACTTGGTTAATTATGTTAAATGATAAGTAAATATATTATTAAGTGTATTAACAATGAAATACATATGTAAAAATAAGACTACTAACTTAATGATTTCTAAACGAGACCTATATGTAACGATTATCGTTGTAACGACATTTAACTGTATATATATCATACTAAGATATATTATATATCATAATATCATGATAATATAACAATTTAACATTTCATTTGTTATAATAAACAATGAGTTAACAACATTCAACAAGATCGTTAACCTAAAGGTTTCAAAACAACATTTACATGTAACGACTAACGATGACTTAACGACTCAGTTAAAATGTATATACATGTAGTGTTTTAATATGTATTCATACACTTTTGAAAGACTTTAAGACACTTATCAAAATACTTCTACTTAACAAAAATGCTTACAATTACATCCTCGTTCAGTTTCATCAACAATTCTACTCTTATGCACCCGTATTCGTACTCGTACAATACACAGCTTTTAGATGTATGTACTATTGGTATATACACTCCAATGATCAGCTCTTAGCAGCCCATGTGAGTCATCTAACACATGTAGGAACCATAATTTGGCAACTAGCATGAAATATCTCATAAAATTACAAAAATATGAGTAATCATTCATGACTTATTTACATGAAAACAAAATTACATATCCTTTATATCTAATCCATACACCAACGACCAAAAACACCTACAAACACTTTCATTCTTCAATTTTCTTCATATAATTGATCTCTCTCAAGTTCTATCTTCAAGTTCTAAGTGTTCTTCATAAATTCCAAAAGTTCTAGTTTCATAAAATCAAGAATACTTCCAAGATTGCAAATTTACTTCCAAGTTTTCTAAATCCATTCCAAGTAATCATCCAAGATCAAGAAACCTTTGTTACTTACAGTAGGTTATCTTTCTAATACAAGGTAATAATCATATTCAAACTTTAATTCAATTTCTATAACTATAACAATCTTATTTCGAGTGGAAATCTTACTTGAAATTGTTTTCGTGTCATGTTTCTGCTTCAAGAACTTTCAAGCCATCCAAGGATCCTTTGAAGCTAGATCTATTTTTCTCATTTCCAGTAGATTTATCCAAGGAACTTGAGGTAGTAATGATGTTCATAACATCATTCGATTCATACATATAAAGCTATCTTATTCGAAGGTTTAAACTTGTAATCACTAGAACATAGTTTAGTTAATTCTAAACTTGTTCGCAAATAAAAGTTAATCCTTATAACTTGACTTTTAAAATCAACTAAACACATGTTCTATATCTATATGATATGCTAACTTAATGATTTAAAACCTGGAAACACGAAAAACACTGTAAAACCAGATTTACGCCGTCGTAGTAACACCGCGGGCTGTTTTGAGTTTGTTAATTAAAAACTATGATAAACTTTGATTTAAAAGTTGTTATTCTGGGAAAATGATTTTTGTTATGAACATGAAACTATATCCAAAAATTATGGTTAAACTCAAAGTGGAAGTATGTTTTCTAAAATGGTCATCTAGAAGTCGTTCTTTCGACTGAAATGACTACCTTTACAAAAATGACTTGTAACTTATTTTTCCGACTATAAACCTATACTTTTTCTATTTAGATTTATAAAATAGAGTTCAATATGAAACCATAGCAATTTGATTCACTCAAAACGGATTTAAAATGAAGAATTTATGGGTAAAACAAGATTGGATAATTTTTCTCATTTTAGCTACGTGAAAATTGGTAACAAATCTATTCCAACCATAACTTAATCAACTTGTATTGTATATTATGTAATCTTGAGATACCATAGACACGTATACAATGTTTCGACCTATCATGTTGACACATCTATATATATTTCGGAACAACCATAGACACTCTATATGTGAATGTTGGAGTTAGCTATACAGGGTTGAGGTTGATTCCAAAATATATATAGTTTGAGTTGTGATCAATACTGAGATACGTATACACTGGGTCATGGATTGATTCAAGATAATATTTATCGATTTATTTCTGTAC
Source organism: Rutidosis leptorrhynchoides (assembly GCF_046630445.1). Classification (NCBI taxonomy): domain Eukaryota; kingdom Viridiplantae; phylum Streptophyta; class Magnoliopsida; order Asterales; family Asteraceae; genus Rutidosis; species Rutidosis leptorrhynchoides. The sequence continues at coordinate 630,628,076 of NC_092336.1, forward strand.
ATCTAACTGTGAACAACTAGTTGTAGGTTACTAACGAGGACAGCTGACTTAATAAACTTAAAACATCAAAATATATTAAAAGTGTTGTAAATATATTTTGAACATACTTTGATATTTATGTATATATTGTTATAGGTTCGTGAATCAACCAGTGGCCAAGTCTTACTTCCCGACGAAGTAAAAATCTGTGAAAGTGAGTTATAGTCCCACTTTTAAAATCTAATATTTTTGGGATGAGAATACATGCAGGTTTTATAAATGTTTTACAAAATAGACACAAGTACGTGAAACTACATTCTATGGTTGAATTATCAAAATCGAATATGCCCCTTTTTATTAAGTCTGGTAATCTAAGAATTAGGGAACAGACACCCTAATTGACGTGAATCCTAAAGATAGATCTATTGGGCCTAACAAACCCCATCCAAAGTACCGGATGCTTTAGTACTTCGAAATTTATATCATATCCGAAGGGTGTCCCGGAATGATAGGGATATTCTTATATATGCATCTTGTTAATGTCGTTTACCAGGTGTTCACCATATGAAAAATTTTTATCTCTATGTATGGGATGTGTATTGAAATATAAAATCTTATGGTCTATTGTTACGATTTGATATATATAGGTTAAACCTATAACTCACCAACATTTTTGTTGACGTTTAAAGCATGTTTATTCTCAGGTGAATACTAAGAGCTTCCGCTGTTGCATACTAAAATAAGGACAAGATTTGGAGTCCATGTTTGTATGATATTGTGTAAAAACTGCATTCAAGAAACTGATTTCGATGTAACATATTTGTATTGTAAACCATTATGTAATGGTCGTGTGTAAACAGGATATTTTAGATTATCATTATTTGATAATCTACGTAAAGCTTTTTAAACCTTTATTTATGAAATAAAGGTTATGGTTTGTTTTAAAAATGAATGCAGTCTTTGAAAAATGTCTCATATAGAGGTCAAAACCTCGCAACGAAATCAATTAATATGGAACGTTTTTAATCAATAAGAACGGGACATTTCAGTTGGTATCCGAGCATTGGTCTTAGAGAACCAGAATTTTGCATTAGTGTGTCTTATCGAGTTTGTTAGGATGCATTAGTGAGTCTGGACTTCGACCGTGTTTACTTGAAAAATGATTGCTTAACAAATTTTGTTGGAAACTATATATTTTTAACATGTGAATATTATGTGATATATTAATCTCTTAACGTGTTTGATATTATGTAATAGATGTCTACCTCTAGAACAAGTCCCACTGACTCACCTAATAATAATGAAGAGTCAAATGTAAATTGGAATGATTCGTGGACTGATTCACAAGTTCCCGAAGAGGAACCGAAAGAAGAGTCGGAACCGGAAGAAGAATCAAAATCGGAAGAGGAGGAACCGGAGGAGGAAATAGAACCGGTGGGGGAAATAATAAAACGGTTAAGTAAAAGAAAATCCTCAACCAACCGACCAAGGTTAATTATGGTCAATGGTGTTTCCGCCAAGGAAGCAAAATATTGGGAGTATTACTAATTCTCCGATGAATCGGATTCCGACGAGAATTCCGATGATGTTATAGAAATTACCCCAACTGAATTTAAAAAGGCAAAAGAAAATAATAAGGGAAAGGACATAAAAATAGAGAAATCTAATTCCAACCCCGATGAACTTTATATGTATCGTCAACCCCCGAAGCCCTTAAGTTGTAACAATGACCCGGGAACCTCTAAACCACCAGGTTTTTCTAAACCGTTGTGGAAAACGATAGCTCGTATTAGGGGAACATCATATATCCCTAGAAACTTGGCAAAACGAACCAAAACCGAAGAAGAAGAAACGAGCGAGTCGGAATAAGATAGTTGTATTCGTGTGGTGTAATATATGTAATATAGTGTGCTTATGCTTTATGATATATGTAAAAATTGCTTGTATTAATAAGTATTTTTTTATGAATCTAACTCTTGTCTATTTTACAGTATAAAAACACAAAATGGATAGACAACCCAATATTTTAAGAGACCTACCCGGAGACATGATTGATGAATTCTTGTCTAGAGTCGGTCAGAATTCTTCGGCACAACTATTTACGGCGAAATCAGTTTGTAAGACATTCGAAGAACGTTCCAAGAATGTCTTGGTTTATAAGAGACTTTCGTTTGAAATATGGGGGGTATCACATTGGGAAACCCATAAGTTACGATGTGTTTACTTTAACGCATATATTACGGGGAACCCAAATACTATTTTACGCAACGGGTTAAGAAATTATTTTGACTCAATGTATCTGAATATAGGACTTCATGATTTAGAAAAAGCGGCTAACATGCAACATAAAGAAGCATGCTATGCTTACGGGTTAGTAATGTTCGTTTCTCACTAAAGTGAGAAAAAGAACATCGGGCTACAACTATTAAACAAAACGTTCCCACAAGTGACGGAGTCGGTAATTGGGGTAAGAAATGAGGTTTTTAGGTTATTACGAGACTGTTGGTCATTACGTAACCCTCGTCCCTTTGACGATATTACAACACGCTGTCTTATTGATAAGGATAAAAAGGAACATATATTTCATAGCAATATCCCTCCTAAATAATAGGTTTTCATATGTAATTGTATTATATTTTCATTGTAATTGTTTAAATAAATAAGTGCGAAGACAAAAGGCGAAAATGAAGATTTGAAGACACAAACGTCCAAAAAGCTCAAATGTTCAAGATACAATTCAAAAGGTTCAATTTATTGATGAAAAACGTCTAAAAATGACAAGAGTACAAGTTACAAAACGCAAAGTACAAGATATTAAATTGTACGCAAGGACGTTCGAAAATCCGGAACCGGGACATGAGTCAACTATCAACGCCCGACGCAACGGACCAAAAATTACAAGTCAACTATGCACAAGAATATAATATAATATTTAAATAATTATATAAATTATTTATATATTATATATATTTAAAAATTATGTCGACAAGCTATGAGACAAATGATCCTGAGCTGGATTTTCAAACTCCGCGACTCGCGGAGTTTGAAGGCTAAAAACTCCACGACTCGCGGAGCTATCAGAAATCAAAACTCCTATAAAAGGTCACGAATTCTGCGAATAAAAAAATATAATAATAATAATACTCCCTAGTATAATATAAATAAATATATATATGTATATATAGTATAGATTAGTGTTATATTAGATTAGTTTGGGTTATGTAAAAGTTATTTTTACGGGTTTTTAAAGTCGGAGCTCTGTCCGTGTAACACTACGCGATAAATAATCAATGTAAGCTATGTTCTCCTTTTTAAATTAATGTCTCGTACTTAAGTTATTATTATGCTTATTTGAGCCAAAGTAATCATGATGTTGGACTAAATATTAAAGACGGGGTAATTGGGTTTTGTACCATAATTGGGGTTTGGACAAAAGAATGACACTTGTGGAAATTAGACTATGGGCTATTAATGGGCTTTATATTAAATTAACGATACTTCGTTAATTTAATATAAAGGTTATGATTTGAAGTATCTATATATAACCACATACGCTTAATCGGACACGATGGGCGGGATATTTATAAGTACGAATTATTGTTCATTTGACCGGACACGGGGATGGATTAATAGTCAATGGACTCATTAAAACAGGGGTGGATTACATTCAAGGGTAATTGGTGTAATTGTTAACAAAGTATTAAAACCTTGGTTTACACACAGTCGATAACCTGGTGTATTCATTAAGCAAAGTATTAAGACCTTGTTACAGTTCGAATCCCCAGTTAGTTGGAATATTTGACTTCGGGTATAAGGTTAAATTTGCCGAGCAGTTTATAATTATGACCGATGAACTATTATGGACAAAAACCAGATAGGTTTCAAATACATCCAGGACAAAGGACAATTAGCCCAGGACAATAAATTAAAATCAAAACGTCAAACATCATGGTTACGGAAGTTTAAATAAGCATAATATATTTTATTTCATTTTTCCTCGTACTTTTATTTATTGTCATTTCAATTATTGTTATTTATTTTATATTGTTATTTAAATATCGTCATTTACTATACGCTTCGCTTAAAATATAAATCGACAAACCGGTCATTAAACGGTAAACCCCCTTTTATATATTATTATATATAATTATATATATTTTGTACAAATATAGTTGTTTAAAAATATAGTGTGCAATAAGCCCGCTCCCTGTGGATCAAACCGGACTTACTAAAAACTATACTACTCTACGATTAGGTACACTGCCTATAGTGTTGTAGCAAGGTTTAGGTATATCCCATTTGTAAATAAATAATTAAAACTTGTGTAATTTGTAACGTATTTCGTAGTAAAATATAGTACTATCACGTACCCCCACGCTACCACATCAAGTTTTTGGCGCCGCTGCCGGGGACTTGGCAAAACGCTATATTTTTAATATATGTTTGTATAAATATATTTTTAGAAAAACAATAAAAAAAAACACGTCGAATTAAAAACTGTACCAGAGTTGAATTTTGGAACCCCGCGACTCGCGGGGTTTGCTGCTTGAAATACCGCGACTCGCGGAGACACTCTGACACACGTGACAGAACCCTAATTTCACATTAATTATGGATTTTATTATTATTATTATTAATAAACCCTAATTAGTTTAATTATTATAATTAGTTTAAGTTTTTTTTAATTAAATTGTATTTTAAATTTTAATTAGTTTTATTATATGTAAAATTAATAGTTTTAATAAATAAATAATATAAAAATAATATTTTTATAAAAATTGTACTTTTTACAACTTTTTGTATATTTTTATATTTTGTCCATTTTTAATCGTTTTAGCGTAATATTTGTATTTTTAGCTCATATTTAGTTTTAAACTTAGTTTTTGCCATAGTTATTTTTACTTCTAGATTTTTAGGCTTTGCCGTAAAATCCCTTAAGTGCTTTTTCTTTAGACTAATATTTAGGTGCTTTAGAATTTTGCGACGCCGTTTTTATATTTTAGTATCTTTTTAAGTTATTACCATTTGGGATATAGTTTTTCTTTTAAGCTTTAATATTTTTAGACGCAACTTTTAATTCTTAGTTTTTAATTCCTTTTTAAGTTACGACGCGCTATTTTCTTATTTTTATTTTTCGACGCGCATTCTTTTTCTTCCTTATTTCTCGACGCTTTAGTTTTTAGGACTTAGAAATTTTCTCTATTTCTTATCTAATATCTCAAACAGAAAGAAAAATTATTTAAGTGGTTAAATTAATGGACGTTGACAATTTTCTGCTTCGTAGTAATAGTTGGAATTGTTAGTGGCTGAGTTGTGAGCTTCCGATTTAAAGGGTTCTGGCTCCCTGCTGCATCTTTTGGCTATTCGAAACGTGGGCAAAAGCAGAAAAGTCTATTAATTGGACAACTTATATAAGTTTTTCTATTTTTATAACTAATAAGATAATTAGTAAATGCACCACATTGTAGCTAAAATTTGGCCATCGCAATAAAATGGAAAATTTTGAAAACAAGGCTATGGAAACTCTTTTTGATATCCAAAATCAATTAAATCAATACTCTCAAACGAGTGTTGATGACAATTCGTTCGGTCAATCTTGGATCACGAATGACGAAACAATAACTGGTTGTGAAATCTGTGGAGATTATCACTCAACATGGGAATGTTATTATTACGTTCCTATGAAAAATTACGCACCCACGGAACCTGAATGGAATGATTATGAAGAATACAATTCAAATTGGGATTATTCCCAAGAATATATCCAAACTCAACAACCAGTAGACGAGGAAAATTACGTGTCTGAAAATTTATTAGACAATATGAAAATTAAACTCGAAGAACTCAATGCTCAAAATGAACAAATGAGAGAGTTTGTAAACCGGCAAGCTGAAACTCTATCAGACTACACACCTGTTGATCTGAGGAGTCGTGTGCAAGAAAATCTCATATCATCGAATTTTGATGAATTCGAGAGCTCCGAAATCACCAACTATCCCGATGATACTTTTTATTCAGTCTTACTAATTTCACAACATATCGCCACATTAGCCTCTACCGACGAAATCATCGATCCATCAATGGATAAAGAAGAAGTAAGGGTAACAAATTGGTACTCTTGGGAATACGATAACGTTGAAAATTTTACCCCCAAGGCCAAACCGAACTTCACCATTCCACAACCTTCCAACCCAATATTCTCAATAGACGAGTCATCCACCGGAAATGAACTACGAGCTGTAATAGATAATGACACCTCGAATTTCACCCAATTGGGTAATAGAGGTGAAAACTTTGACGTCGAGAATAAAAGGAAGGAAACGTTAGAAATTGTCCACCCTATAATATGTATGTCGGTGTATATCGATCCATTTGACCAAGAACCAGAAAAGAGACATATCCATTTACTAAAAGCTACACTTAAAAAAGAATTAAGTAGTGACAATCGGGCGAGTCTAAACTTTAAACCCATTGATATATTATACACCACCCAAGATGTAAATAACTGGCTCACTACTCTAATTCGTGGAACTTATTCTACCGACTTCACATGTCGTCAGCTAAGTGTGGGGAAGTTTAACCCCACTTTATGTTAAATTAGGGGTTCGTGTTAGTGCATAACTCGTTAACAAAAATGCATGATAAGTTAGGATAAAAGACGTTTTTTTCAAATATTAGTAAACATTTCAGAAAAGCAACCGTTTTTGAAGAAAAACATGTGTGATAAAACAAGAAGGAATGAACAATGAGGTGCACCATCTATCATCCTGCAATTTTATGGTATCTTTAACTACTTTCTACACTAATCACCCTCATGAATTTATAATTAGAGTCTGATTTCATGCAAATGAGGGCATTGCATGATCTTAAGTGTGGGGAAAGGTTATAAATTCTCTCGGATCTATTCTTGGCTTATTTTCTAAATTTTGTGAAAATTTAAAAAAAAAAAAAAAAAATTTCAACTAAATGAATTCAAAATCATGTTTATACATATTTATGAACGGTGAAAACTAGGTGTTAATACCGAAATTATCGTTACCTCGGAAAGGACATAAATTGAGAAACACCCGAAAACGATTGAATTCATTTAAAATGGAATAAAGGAGAATAAAAAGGCAAAGAAAGAAACTAAGTGTGGGGAGAATGTACCAAGTTATTCAATTAAAAACTATATATCACATATTTCTGTAAAGTTATTGCAGGTGCTTTTGTTTTGGACTAAATTAACTGTTTTACCCGATTTACTGTAATATATTTGAAAGAAAAGATGGATCTACACGATGAATCAATTCCATCATTAAAAGGAAGTAAAGTCTTCCGAAAAAGACACGCGCTTCTTGATTTAGGTCATGAAGTTGTCGTCCAGACCAGCTGTAGGTTGACGAAAAATCTAGAAAAGTCATCTCTAAAATCAGCAGGAAATCCACGGACCTCAGCATCAAACAGGGTCGCCAAGTGGTCAGATTTATCCTAACCATGAGAAGGATTTATCTCGTACAATGGGGGGGGGGGCACCGTGCAAATTAGATTGATAAGACTAATGAATCAGATCCCCAGAAAGGATAATCTCCTTAAAGATCAAAAATCAGCTTTTAAGCCTGATATTACTCAATCCTTGAGATTGACCTTAAAGATTGAGAATTACAAACTCATGGAATTCAATGATATCTAAACTCGAGCTTGAACGAGAAAATATTTTGATCAAAAATAAAACCGATTTGTTTTCTGAAAACCCATTTTCAATGCGTTCATTACCTTTGAACGTAAAATCCTAGGAATTCACCTGGAATTCATTAGGTCACCTGAACCAAATCGGGTGTCAACCGTAAGAACGGTGGTTGCATAGCATGGTCGGAGACAGACCTTGTGCCAGACAAAAAAATCATAGGATGATCTTTACTATTGCTCCTACAAAGGATAGTAATAGCATCCGACACGTTTATAGACCATAATCAAAAGCAAGTCATGGGACATTGCCTTAACAGTTTCTTGTTCATCGCTTTCCTTTACAACCGGACGGTAGTTTGCCGAAAGGTAATATACGGAGCAAGTATACTGGATGTGTTGCTTTCCCAATACAAGGTTAGCAAGTGGGTAACACAAAACCACTAGTGTTGAGCTAAAATTTTCAAATCTGAAACCCACACAACCCACAAAAATAATTTGCAAACACCGGTGAAGGGTTATTCCGGAAAACTTATCTAGGGTAAAAACTAGATTGAATTTTCAAAAGATCAAATATTTTCATAAAGATCCAATTTCCTTACGGATCTAAATTTTCATAGTCATGTGGGACTGTAAACCGCCTTTCAAATGTGCACTTTGCTTTGGAAACCGAAAGTAAATCGGCTATTTGATTGCAAGTGTCGTTGACCTAAACCCGAGGCAACTGTGGATGACACACCCACCTTTAACCATGGTTCTATCGTTACTATCATTGTTTATACCACCATATCAAAATCACTGATGTACAAAGTGTGATGAATAAAAAAGTGATTCATGTATGTTTTTATTTCAAATTCTGTATTGCTTGAGGACAAGCAACGCTCAAGTGTGGGGATGTTTGATAAGGCTAAAAAGGAACATATATTTCATAGCAATATCCCTCCTAAATAATAGGTTTTCATATGTAATTGTATTATATTTTCATTGTAATTGTTTAAATAAATAAGTGCGAAGACAAAAGGCGAAAATGAAGATTTGAAGACACAAACGTCCAAAAAGCTCAAATGTTCAAGATACAATTCAAAAGGTTCAATTTATTGATGAAAAACGTCTAAAAATGACAAGAGTACAAGTTACAAAACGCAAAGTACAAGATATTAAATTGTACGCAAGGACGTTCGAAAATCCGGAACCGGGACATGAGTCAACTATCAACGCCCGACGCAACGGACCAAAAATTACAAGTCAACTATGCACAAGAATATAATATAATATTTAAATAATTATATAAATTATTTATATATTATATATATTTAAAAATTATGTCGACAAGCTATGAGACAAATGATCCTGAGCTGGATTTTCAAACTCCGCGACTCGCGGAGTTTGAAGGCTAAAAACTCCACGACTCGCGGAGCTATCAGAAATCAAAACTCCTATAAAAGTTCACGAATTCTGCGAATAAAAAAATATAATAATAATAATACTCCCTAGTATAATATAAATAAATATATATATGTATATATAGTATAGATTAGTGTTATATTAGATTAGTTTGGGTTATGTAAAAGTTATTTTTATGGGTTTTTAAAGTCGGAGCTCTGTCCGTGTAACACTACGCGATAAATAATCAATGTAAGCTATGTTCTCCTTTTTAAATTAATGTCTCGTACTTAAGTTATTATTATGCTTATTTGAGCCAAAGTAATCATGATGTTGGACTAAATATTAAAGACGGGGTAATTGGGTTTTGTACCATAATTGGGGTTTGGACAAAAGAATGACACTTGTGGAAATTAGACTATGGGCTATTAATGGGCTTTATATTAAATTAACGATACTTCGTTAATTTAATATAAAGGTTATGATTTGAAGTATCTATATATAACCACATAAGCTTAATCGGACACGATGGGCGGGATATTTATAAGTACGAATTATTGTTCATTTGACCGGACACGGGGATGGATTAATAGTCAATGGACTCATTAAAACAGGGGTGGATTACATTCAAGGGTAATTGGTGTAATTGTTAACAAAGTATTAAAACCTTGGTTTACACACAGTCGATAACCTGGTGTATTCATTAAGCAAAGTATTAAGACCTTGTTACAGTTCGAATCCCCAGTTAGTTGGAATATTTGACTTCGAGTATAAGGTTAAATTTGCCGAGCAGTTTATAATTATGACCGATGAACTATTATGGACAAAAACCAGATAGGTTTCAAATACATCCAGGACAAAGAACAATTAGCCCAGGACAATAAATTAAAATCAAAACGTCAAACATCATGGTTACGGAAGTTTAAATAAGCATAATATATTTTATTTCATTTTTCCTCGTACTTTTTTTTATTGTCATTTCAATTATTCTTATTTATTTTATATTGTTATTTAAATATCGTCATTTACTATACGCTTCGCTTAAAATATAAATCGACAAACCGGTCATTAAACGGTAAACCCCCTTTTATATATTATTATATATAATTATATATATTTTGTACAAATATAGTTGTTTAAAAATATAGTGTGCAATAAGCCCGCTCCCTGTGGAACGAACCGGACTTACTAAAAACTATACTACTCTACGATTAGGTACACTGCCTATAGTGTTGTAGCAAGGTTTAGGTATATCCCATTTGTAAATAAATAATTAAAACTTGTGTAATTTGTAACGTATTTCGTAGTAAAATATAGTACTATCACGTACCCCCACGCTACCACATCACTTATCAACGGCCATAACGGTTATGTTCCACAAGACCAAGGATGGGAAGTAGTCCTAGTAAAACCAGAATGCATGACTTGTTTCTGGATGTATGAATTACGTATCTTTATTGCCTTTGCTGAACGACTTGTGTACTAGCTAGAATTATCTTCACAATTATCTTGTATCAAAGTTATTGTGTGCTATATTTCATGCTTTATGTAAAATAAGCGGTATTGTAAGTTTGTAAAATATTGTATAAAAGTTTGAACGCGAAATATTATTATAATCAGTTTTTCATATAGAATTGTAGTAGTTGAATTGTATATTAGCTACTAAGTATGAACTTAACGGGTAGGTACTACCCGAATTTAAACTTATAAAACGCTAATATGAAGAAAAAGATTTTATAAATGAGTTCATATTATGCTACGAAATACTATTAACTACTCTTAATATTCTGTATGATTAACTTGTTCCATTTGACTATTTTGAAGGAAATGGCACCGACTACTCGACACACCGTGAATATGAATGAAGAGGAATTCCGTACTTTTCTAGCTTCAAACATAGCCGCAGTACAGGCTGCGCTACATACCAACAATAACCTTGGATCTAGCAGTACAGGAAATCGTGTAGGATGCACCTACAAAGAATTCACTGCCTGCAAACCTTTAGAATTTGATGGAACCGAAGGACCGATCGGATTGAAACGGTGGACCGAGAAGGTCGAATCGGTGTTTGCCATAAGTAAGTGTACTGAAGAGGACAAAGTGAAGTACGCTACGCATACCTTCACAGGTTTTGCGTTAACATGGTAGAATACCTATCTAGAGCAAGTGGGACAAGATGATGCGTACGCACTACCGTGGTCAGCATTCAAGCACTTGATGAACGAGAAGTACCGTCCCAGAACCGAGGTCAATAAGCTCAAGACAGAACTTAGAGGGTTACGAACCCAATGATTTGATATTACCACGTATGAAAGACGATTCACAGAATTGTGCCTATTGTGTCCGGGAGCGTTCGAAGATGAGGAAGAGAAGATCGACGCGTTTGTGAACGGATTACCGAAAAGAATCCAAGAAGATATAAGTTCACATGAGCCCGCCTCCATACAACAGGCATGTAGAATGGCTCACAAACTAGTGAACCAGATTGAGGAAAGAATTAAAGAACAGACGGCTGAAGAGGCCAATGTAAAGCAAGTCAAAAGAAAGTGGGAGGAAAATGGTGATAAGAATCACCAATACAACAACAACAGCAATTACAATAATAATCGCAACAATTATCCCAACAATCACACATCAATCGCAACTACAACAAACGGCCCAACAACAACATTAACAACAACAACAACAACAGCAACTACAACAATCATCCCAACAATAATAACAACCGCAGCAACAACAACAACAATCAGAAGCAGCTATGCCAAAGGTGTGAAAAGTATCACTCGGGGTTCTGCACCAAATTTTACAACAAGTGTAAAATAAATGGTCATAGCGCGGCGAAGTGTGAGGTCTACGGACCAGGGGTTAACAGAACGAAAGGAACAAATGGTGTCGGAACGAGTAATGGCGGAGCAAGTAGTGTCGGAGCAAGTTATGCCAATGTAGTTTGTTATAAATGTGGAAAACCGGGCCACATTATTAGAAATTGCCCGAACCAGGAGAACACGAATGGACAAGGCCACGGAAGAGTTTTCAATATTAATGCGGCAGAGGCACAGGAAGACCCGGAGCTTGTTACGGGTACGTTTCTTATTGACAATAAATATGCTTACATTTTATTTGATTCGGGTGCGGATAGAAGCTATATGAGTAGAGATTTTTGTGCTAAATTAAGTTGTCCATTGACGCCGTTGGATAATAAATTTTTACTCGAATTAGCAAACGGTAAATTAATTTCAGCAGATAATATATGCCGGAATCGAGAAATTAAACTGGGTAGCGAAATATTTAAGATTGATTTGATACCAGTAGAGTTAGGGAGTTTTGATGTAATAGTTGGCATGGACTGGCTGAAGAAGGTGAAAGCAGAGATCGTATGTTATAAAAATGCAATTCGCATTGTACGAGAAGAAGGAGAACCCTTAATGGTGTACGGAGAAAAGGGCAACATGAAGCTACATCTTATTAGTAATTTGAAGGCACAAAAACTAATAAGAAAAGGTTGCTATGCTGTTCTAGTACACGTCGAGAAAGTACAAACTGAAGAAAAGAGCATCAATGATGTTCCCGTCGCAAAATAATTTCCCGATGTATTTCTGAAAGAATTACCGGGACTACCTCCACATCGATCTGTTGAATTTCAAATAGATCTTGTACCAGGAGCTGCACCAATAGCTCGTGCTCCTTATAGACTCGCACCCAGCAAGATGAAAGAACTGCAAAGCCAACTGCAAGAACTATTAGAATGTGGTTTCATTCGACCAAGCACATCACCATGGGGAGCTCCTGTTTTGTTTGTCAAGAATAAGGATGGTACATTTAGGTTGTGTATTGACTACAGAGAGTTGAACAAACTTACCATCAAAAACCGTTATCCACTGCCGAGAATTGATGACTTATTTGATCAACTACAAGGCTCGTCGGTTTATTCGAAGATCGATTTATGTTCTGGATATCATCAAATGCGAGTAAAGGAGGATGATATTCCAAAAACTGCTTTTAGGACGCGTTATGGTCATTACGAGTTTATGGTTATGCCGTTTGGATTGACTAACGCACCAGCTGTGTTCATGGACCTTATGAACCGAGTGTGTGGGCCATATCTTGACAAGTTTGTAATTGTTTTCATCGATGACATACTTATTTACTCAAAGAATGATCAAGAGCACGAAGAACATTTGAGAAAAGTGCTAGAAGTATTGAGGAAAGAAAAACTGTACGCTAAGTTTTCAAAGTGTGCATTTTGGTTGGAAGAAGTTCAATTCCTCGATCACATAGTGAACAAAGAAGGTATCCCGGTGGACCCGGCAAAGATCGAAACCGTTGAAAAGTGGAAAACCCCAAAAACTCCGAAGCATATACGTCAATTTTTAGGATTGGCTGTTTACTACCAGAAGATTCATCCAAGATTTCTCCAAAATAGCAAAACTCTTAACTGCATTAACGCATAAAGGGAAGAAATTTGAATGGAAGGATGAACAAGAAAAGGCATTTCAATTATTGAAGAAAAAGCTAACTACGGCACCTATATTGTCATTGCCTGAAGGGAATGATGATTTTGTGATTTATTGTGACGCATCAAAGCAAGGTCTCGGTTGTGTATTAATGCAACGGACGAAGGTGATTGCTTGTGCGTCTAGACAATTGAAGATTCACGAGCAAAATTATACGACGCATGATTTGGAATTAGGCGCGGTTGTTTTTGCATTAAAGACTTGGAGGCACTACTTATATGGGGTCAAAAGTATTATATATACCGACCACAAAAGTCTTCAACACATATTTAATCAGAAACAACTGAATATGAGGCAGCGTAGGTGGATTGAATTGTTGAATGATTACGACTTTGAGATTCGTTACCACCCGGGGAAGGCAAATGTGGTAGCCGACGCCTTGAGCAGAAAGGACAGAGAACCCATTCGAGTAAAATCTATGAATATAATGATTCACACTAACCTAACTACTCAAATAAAGGAGGCGCAACAAGGAGTTTTAAAAGAGGGAAATTTAAAGGATGAAATACCCAAAGGATCGGAGAAGCATCTTAATATTCGGGAAGACGGAACCCGGTATAGGGCTGAAAGAATTTGGGTACCAAAATTTGGAGATATGAGAGAAATGGTACTTAGAGAAGCTCATAAAACCAGATACTCAATACATCCTGGAATGGGGAAGATGTACAAGGATCTTAAGAAACATTTTTGGTGGCCAGGTATGAAAGCCGATATTGCTAAATATGTAGGAGAATGTTTGACGTGTTCTAAGGTCAAAGCTGAACATTAGAAACCATCAGGTCTACTACAACAACCTGAAATCCCGGAATGGAAATGGGAAAACATTACCATGGATTTCATTACTAAATTGCCAAGGACTACAAGTGGTTATGATACTATTTGGGTAATAGTTGATCGTCTCACCAAGTCAGCACACTTCCTGCCAATAAGAGAAGATGACAAGATGGAGAAGTTAGCACGACTGTATTTGAAGGAAGTCGTCTCCAGACATGGAATACCAATCTCTATTATCTCTGATAGGGATGGCAGATTTATTTCAAGATTCTGGCAGACATTACAGCAAGCATTGGGAACTCGTCTAGACATGAGTACTGCCTATCATCCACAAACTGATGGGCAGAGTGAAAGGACGATACAAATGCTTGAAGACATGCTACGAGCTTGTGTTATTGATTTCGGAAATAGTTGGGATCGACATCTACCGTTAGCAGAATTTTCCTACAACAACAGCTACCATTCAAGCATTGAGATGGCGCCGTTTGAAGCACTTTATGGTAGAAAGTGCAGGTCTCCGATTTGTTGTAGTGAAGTGGGGGATAGACAGATTACGGGTCCGGAGATAATACAAGAAACTACCGAGAAAATCATCCAAATTCAACAAAGATTGAAAACCGCCCAGAGTCGACAAAAGAGCTACGCGAACAGTAAAAGAAAAGATATAGAGTTTGAAGTTGGAGAAATGGTCATGCTTAAGGTTTCACCTTGGAAAGGCGTTGTTCGATTTGGTAAACGGGGAAACTAAATCCAAGGTACATTGGACCATTCAAGATTATAGATCGTGTCGGACCAGTAGCTTACCAACTGGAGCTACCTCAACAACTCGCGGCTGTACATAACACTTTCCACGTCTCAAATTTGAAGAAATGTTTTGCTAAAGAAGATCTCACTATTCCGTTGGACGAAATCCAAATCAATGAAAAACTTCAATTCATTGAAGAACCCGTCGAAAAAATGGATCGTGAGGTTAAGAGACTTAAACAAAACAAGATACCGATTGTTAAGGTTCGATGGAATGCTCGTAGAGGACCCGAGTTCACCTGGGAGCGTGAAGATCAGATGAAGAAGAAATACCCGCATTTATTTCCAGAAGATACGTCAACACCTCCAACTGCTTAAAATTTCGGGACGAAATTTATTTAACGGGTAGGTACTGTAGTGACCCGAACTTTTCCATGTTTATATATATATATATATATATTAAATGAAATTGTTATTTACATGATTAAGTTTTTCCAACATGTTAAGCAATCAAACTTGTTAAGACTTGATTAATTGAAATAGGTTTCATATAGACAATTGACCACCCAAGTTGACCGGTGATTCACGAACGTTAAAACTTGTAAAAACTATACGATGACATATATATGGTTATATATATAGTTAACATGATTTTATTATAAGTATGTATCTCATTAGGTATTTTAACAATGAGTTATATACATAAAAATGAGACTATTAATTTAAGAAACTCGAAAACGATATATATAACGATTATTGTTATAACAACGTCTTACTAGGTACATATTGTAACGACCCGTCAAAATCGCTATTGACGCGGCACGTTAATCATTGATTCCACAGTGAGGTTTTGACCTCTATATGATACGTTTTGATAAAATATTGCATTCATTAAAATAAGTGACTTTCTAAACATAGAAAGTTATAAACATGTGGGCGAGTGCTTAGGTATAAGCAAAACCCCGAAATACATAAGTCTTTAATTTACAGGTTGACATCACAGTCCAATTATTTATTACACAACGCAGTTTTATTTTGAATGCAATAAACTTTGTACAAAGCATGAGAGACTCCATGCAGGCAACAAGCACATCACAGCGGAAGCATTCTAAGGACCTGAGAATAAAACATGCTAAAAAGTCAACACGAATGTTGGTGAGTTATAGGTTTAATTGCTCGAGTCATAAACATATATAAAGATAGACCACAAGATTTCATCAAAAGTTTATCAATAGATTCTACGTAACAGAGCACCCTGGTAACTAAACTTAACGCTATAGTGATAATTACCCCATTCGTTTTAATACATGCAAACCAACGTGTCTTAAACTCAAATAACATACGTCCGTTAAAAGGCTAGTGCTCTAGCTCGGACGGGGATGTCAAGCCCTATGGATCCATATACAATTATTCGCGCCCACCAGTCCATATCCTATGTACTGGCAGCTACTAGTTACCAAAGCTAAGGGATTTTCGGTTTAACTCAGTGTAGAATTTAGTATGTACTTGTGTCTTATCGTGTTTAAAATAAATTGCATGTATCCTCAGCCCAAAAATATTTAAAGTATTTAAAAAGGGAGACTATAAACTCACAGTTCAATATTGAGACTCAATATTGTAGGCAAATTGCGTAGACGTAATGATGGTAGACGACTGTATGGTTGGTCTTGGATTCAAGAACAATACCCCAAACAATACCCAATATTTCTTTAGTTTAAAACGGTTTGAAACCCGAATTAAAAATACTCGTTCATAACCTCTTTTCAATATATTACCACTTATAAAAATATAACATCAAAATATGTAAAAGTATATATGCATGTGTAGTTTAAAAGCAAGAACGAATTCTCAATTTATAGATGAAAAACTTCGATCCTATCATGCATATTTTATTTAAATAATAATATAATAATTAAAGCCGCCATCACTTTTTATGTCGACAAACTTTTTATATCGACAAACATTACGCGTTTCGCGTAGATAGGTACGCGGTCCGCGTATGGTGTCTTCATGAAAGTTGTAGATTTTTGAGTTACGGACGTCTGGACACCAGAATCACCCTTTTTCTAGTCAGTATGATTTAATTATGATTTTTCTCGTGAAAGTACGCAGGTTTAGTGATTTCCATCATTTTAACTTGAAATCTTGATACGAAATGTTGTAGTCTTTTGTTGCTCATTAGAAATCTTTATTTTATATTTAACAAAATTTAAATGAGACTAATTATATACACACACATCAGCTTGCATGGTCAAATGTCTAGCTACATTAAATTTTGTCCTCGTCTAATTTCGAATTTATATAGATATGCATGTTTATCAAAAGTGAAAAATAGAAAGTCCCATATTTTTGTCCAAATACAACCTTGCCATTTTCAATGATATATATATCGAGTTACTTATATAAAATATATAATTACATTATTTATTTAAATCGTTATATATATATATATATATATATATATATATATATATATATATATATATATATATATATATATATATATATATATATATATATATATGTGTATTAATGTGGAATTTTCTGGATCATTACAGTACCTCCCCGTTAAAGAAAATTTCGTCCCGAAATTTTGAGTAGTACCTGTTTTATGAGTGATATCAGTGAACAAATGTGGATACTTTTGCTTCATTTGATCTTCACGTTCCCAAGTAAACTCGGGTCCTCGTCTAGCGTTCCAACGAACTCTAACTATCGGTATTTTGCTTTGTTTTAATTGTTTGACCTCACGGTCCATGATTTCAACAGGTTCTTCGATAAAATGGAGTTTATCATTGATTCGTATTTCGTCAAGAGGAATTATGACATCCTCTTCAGCTAAACATTTCTTCAAATTTGACACGTGAAATGTGTCGTGAACACTACTAAGTTCTTGCGGTAGCTTTAATCGATAAGCAACTGTTCCAATTCTTTCGGTGATTTCAAAGGGTCCTACGTACCTAGGACTTAGCTTTCCTCGTTTACCGAATCGTACAACGCCTTTCCAGGGTGACACTTTCAACATGACTTTGTCGCCCACTTGAAATTCTAGCGGTTTTCTTCTTACATCAGCATAACTCTTTTGGCGACTCATGGCCGTTTTCAATCGCTGTTGTATTTGAATGATCTTTTCGGTGGTTTCGTGAATAATTTCTGGTCCAGTAAGTTGTCTTTCTCCTACTTCACTCCAACATATAGGAGATCTGCACTTTCTACCGTAAAGTGCTTCAAATGGCGCTACGTTGATGCTCGTATGATAGCTGTTATTGTATGAAAATTCTGCCAACGGTAAGTGTCGATCCCAACTGGTTCCAAAGACAATCACGCATGCCCGTAACATGTCTTCCAATGTTTGTATTGTTCTTTCACTTTGACCATCTGTCTGTGGGTGATAAGCGGTGCTCATATCTAATCGAGTTCCCAATGCTTTTTGTAATGACTGCCAGAAACGTGATGTGAATCGGGTGTCGCGATCAGATATGATAGAGATGGGTACACCATGCCTGGAAACTACTTCCTTCAAATATAGGCGTGCTAATTTCTCCATACTGTCTGTCTCCTTTATTGGTAGAAAGTGAGCTGATTTAGTTAGACGAGCGACTATCACCCAAATAGTATCATGACTACTTGCAGTCCTTGGCAATTTCGTAATGAAATCCATAGTTATTCTTTCCCATTTCCACTGCGGAATTTCTGGTTGTTGCAGTAATCCTGACGGCTTTTGGTGCTCAGCTTTGACCTTTGCACATGTCAAACATTTGCTTACATAAGTAGCAATTTCTGTCTTCATATTAGGCCACCAATAAAACTTCTTGAGATCGTGGTACATTTTCCCGTTTCCTGGGTGAATTGAGTACCTCGTTTTGTGTGCTTCATCTAGTACTAGTTGCCTTAGATTACCATATTTTGGTACCCATATCCTATCAGCAAAATACAGGGTTCCATCGGCTTTTACCTCAAGCTGTTTTTCTAACCCTCTGCTCATTTCGCCTTTTTCATTTTCTTCTTTTAAAGCTTCTAACTGTGCTGCTTGAATTTGCTTTGTGAGATCGGTACGAATTGTAATATTCAAAGCTCGGACCCTAAGAGGTTTTACTCTTTCTTTTCGACTTAGGGCATCAGCTACAACATTAGCCTTTTCGGGGTGGTAACAGATTTCACAATCGTAATCGTTTAACAACTCTACCCAGCGACGTTGTCTCATATTGAGTTGTTTTTGATCAAAAATATGCTGAAGACTCTTATGGTCAGTGTACACTGTACACTTGGTGCCATATAGATAGTGTCTCCATATTTTGAGTGCAAAAACTACAGCTCCAAGTTCCAAATCGTGTGTTGTATAGTTCTTTTCATGAATTTTTAGTTGTCGTGAGGCATATGCGATAACTTTTGTGCGTTGCATTAATACACATCCTAAACCTTGGCGCGAAGCGTCACAATAGATCACGAAATAATCATTTCCTTCTGGTAATGACAAAATGGGTGCAGACGTTAACTTCTTCTTTAACAACTGGAATGAGGATTCCTGTTCCGTGGACCAATCATACTTCTTTCCCTTTTGAGTCAATGAAGTTAAGGGTTTGGCGATTCTAGAGAAATCTTGAATGAATCATAAGTAGTAACCAGCAAGACCTAAGAATTGGCGGATTTGTGTTGGAGTCTTCGGTGTTTCCCATTTACTAATGGCTTCGATCTTGGCAGGGTCAACTTTAATTCCATGTTTACTGACAACATGTCCCAAAAATTGTACTTCTTGTAACCAGAAATCACACTTCGAAAATTTTGCGTACAATTCTTCTTTCTTGAGTATCTCTAGTACCAGTCTTAAGTGTTGCTCATGTTCTTCCTTGTTCTTCGAGTAAATCAATATGTCGTCGATAAAAACAATGACAAATTTGTCTAAATACTGTCTACAGATGCGATTCATTAGATCCATGAATACTGCTGGAGCATTAGTCAATCCAAAAGGCATGACTAGAAATTCATAGTGACCGTAACGGGTTCTGAACGCGGTTTTAGGAACATCTTCTTCCTTCACTCTCAGCTGATGATATCCGGAGCGTAGATCAATCTTGGAATAAACACTTGATCCTTGCAATTGATCAAACAAATCATTAATCCTCGGTAATGGGTACCGATTCTTGATCGTTAATTTGTTTAATTCTCGGTAATCTATGCACATTCTCATAGATCCATCCTTCTTCTTGACGAACAGAATAGGAGCTCCCTAAGGTGAAAAACTAGGACGAATAAATCCACGGTCCGATAATTCTTGCAACTGGTCTTGTAATTCTTGCATTTCTGAAAGTGCAAGTCTATATGGAGATCGGGCTACAGGTGCAGCTCCTGGTATGAGATCAATCTGGAATTCTACACATCTGTGTGGAGGTAGCCCCGGTAATTCTTCTGGAAATACTCCGGGATATTCTCTTACAACCGGCATGTCATTAATGCTTCTTTCTTCAGTATCGATCTTCTTTACATGTGCCAAAATAGCATAACAACCTTTTCTTATAAGTTTCTGGGCCTTCATACAGCTGATAAAGTTCAGCTTTGAGTTGCTCTTCTCCCCATAAATCATTAATGATGTTTCATCCTTACGAGGGATGCGAATTGATTTCTCAGCGCAAACAACTTCCGCTCTTGTTTTGGACATCCAGTCCATGCCAACAATTACGTCAAAACTTCCTAATTCTACGGGTATCAAATCGATTTTGAAGGTTTCACCAGCGAGATTCATACGCAACCATGGCAAATTTTATCGGCTTTTATCAGTTTACCATTAGCTAATTCAATAGTATATTTATCGTCTAGAGGTAATGATGCACATTTTAGTTTAAAACTAAAGTCTTTACACATATAACTTCTATCAGCACCCGTATCAAACATAATAGAAGCTAGTTGATTATTAACGGTAAACGTACCCGTGACAAGATTAGGATCCTCACGTGCTTTACTGGCACTAACATTAAATGCCCTCCCACGTGCGGGTTCTTTGTTCTTCTCCTTATCAGGGCATTGATTTATAAAGTGACCAGACTTCCCGCATCCAAAACATTTCTTGACATCGGTCAGTTTTGTCTTTACTTCAGAAACGGTGGCATAACAATCTTTCACCACATGTCCTTTCTTGTTGCATTTATCACAGACCACTTGACAATAACCTGCATGATGTGTGTAACATCTTTTTCAGAACGGATGGGGTCCCTTATAGTTTGGACTTGCAGTTGCCCCATCTTGTTTACCTTTAAAAGTTTCTTGTTTCTTCAGGTGAGTACTTTTGCCCTTATAGTCTTCCCATTTCCTCTTTCCTTCAGTTGTCTTGACTTCGGTAATTGGTGCCTTAATCGAACTCTCTGTGATCTGGTCCATGAGTTGGTGTGCCATTGTCATGGCTTCCTGCATCGTATTTGGTTTGGACGATGTAACATTTCCTTTGATATTGATCGATAAACCGTCAATATACATTTCTATCTTTCGTTTCTCGTTTGGCACCAATTCGGGACACAACAAGGCTAGTTCCATGAAACGCTTTTCATAGTTATTGAGATTCGCGCCGATAACCTTCAGATTATGTAACTCAGATTCCATTTTCCTGATCTCGTTTCGAGGACAGTACTCCTCGATTAGCATCTTTTTCAGTTCTTCCCAAGAGATATCATATGCCGTATCTATTCCTTCTGCTTTAGCATAATTGTTCCACCAAGTAAGTGCACCATCTTGCAACGTGCACGAAGCATACTTTGACTTGTCTCCGTTCGCACAATTACTGATTTTGAAAACGGACTCCATCTTTTCAAACCATCGGGTTAGACCGACTGGTCCCTCGGTTCCACTAAACGTCTGTGGTTTGCATCCTTGAAAAGTTTTGTATGAGCATCCGTTTCGTGAGTTTATGTTTACGGCTGCTGCTTTGGCTGCTGCTTCGGCTGTTGCTTTTGCTGCTTCGGTTGCAGCAATTCTTTCATTCACACATTTCTCGACTAGTTGCTCAAACTCAGCATCCGACATTTGAGACATGTTTCTTCAATAAACACAACATATATAATTTAATCATATAGAATATTATAGGTAAAATGAGTTGTCAATAGTTAATCGTAGCATATTAATAATATGAACCAATTATTATAAAAGCCTTTTCTTCTTATTAGCATTTTATAATTATTTCTAGGGTATTACCTACCCGTTAAGTTCATACATAATAGCTAGTACAAGGAATTAACTACTAAAATCCTAATAATATTCCACTATAAAAAATTATAGCGAGTTACTACATTATTATGTAATAATAATAATAATAAGAAGTAGTAATAATACAAATAATCATTCCATGCATTTATTATTAATAAACCAAAATAATACAATACCATACAATACTGATATTTTACATATGCTTATTTTACATAACAAGATAGAGTAGCACACATAAGCAATAAAATAGCGCATGGAAGATTTATGGTTGCGAGGTCGTTCATTCAGAACTATCAGAAACTTCTTCCCATTTGGTTCTCTCTGCCAATTGTTTGTGTGCACATGGTCCGACAGACATTCTGACAGTGTATTTTATTTTTAGTTGGGGTTTTGAGGTACCCGTTGCCTCAGTGGGTTTAATACAATAAGGGTGGTTACGGATCGAATGGTCCTGTTCTTTTTTAATAATTAAGGACATTTTATTATTGTGGTTGTTTTTATTATCTATAGCAAGTTGGAATTTCTCCTTAGTGATCTCTTTTATTTCATTAGCGAAATCCTCCTCCTTACTGATCTCGTCTGATGACAAACTGTCTGAGTCATGTGTAGGAGAATATGATGACGAACTGCAAGAATATGTACCGGTGGTCATGAACCGAAATCTGGCAGGCGTAATCGGCACAACCCGCCCGTCGGCGGTATATCTGGACCAATGTCCATATTTGTTTAGAAATGGACGATCCTCTTTTACTCCAGGGATCATGGGTCCATGCCAACGATACTGTGGCTCCGGAAAACTAAAGCTGGGTGGAGCTGGAACCTCCTCTGGGTTTACCGGGAGTTGAGATTTCCCGGCTAACACAATTTCTTCTTTAATAGGTATTGGAACGCCCTTTTCAGTTGTGGATAGAATAGATTCAGTGTCCGATTCCGAGTCGTACAAAATGATAGGATTAGAAGAAGTCATCTATCACATAATTGAAACAACAATTACGTTAGCATATAAATATATCACATATAATGTTTTTGACCAAATAATAAGCAAAAATCAGGAAAAACAGATATGGTTGATAAGGCTAAAAAGGAACATATATTTTATAGCATTATTCCCCAAGAAAGACAAGATTTTAGTTGGTATTGTTCGATTTACAAGCAATATTCGTTTAAATATTAAAAAGTGAAGACAAAAGGCAGATTCGACAAATTGAAGACAAAAACGATCAAAAAGCTCAAAAGTACAAAAGACAATCAAAAAGGTTCAAATTATTGATGAGGAACGTCTCAAAATGACAAGAGTACAAGTTACAAGACGCAAAGTACACGATATAAAATAATAAGCGAAGACGTCCGAAAATCCGGAACCGGGACCTGAGCCAAGAAGAAACGCCCGACGCAACGGACCAAAAATATCTAATCTACTATGCACAAGAATATAATATAATATATATATAATTATATATAATTATATATTATATTATATATTATTATTATATTACGTCGGCAAGAAGAAAACAAACCAATTTGGCTGGATCCAGGGTGGCCATGCGACTCGCATGGCCAGAGGCACAAAATCCATGCGAGTCGCATGGAGTGAAAATGCTGGTCAGGTCCTATATAAAGCCAGTTTTCTGCCGAGTTTTAAACACCTAATATCTATCTCTCTCTCAATATATACGTAATATATATATATATTTTATATTTTAATTTTAATTTTTATTTTAAATCCTAATAATAAGGGTATGTTAGCGAATGTTGTAAGGGTGTAAGTTGAAATTCTGTCCGTGTAACGCTACGCTATTTTTAATCATTGTAAGTTATGTTCAACCTTTTTACATTAATGTCTCGTAGCTAATTTATTATTATGCTTGTTTAAAACGAAGTAATCATGATGTTGGGCTAATTACTAAAATTGGGTAATTGGGCTTTGTACCATAATTGGGGTTTGGACAAAAGAACGACACTTGTAGAAATTAGACTATGGGCTATTAATGGGCTTTATATTTGTTTAACCAAATGAAAGTTTGTTAATGTTAATATAAAGATTTACAATTGGGCGTCCCTATAAATTACCATATACACTCAATCGGACACGATGGGCGGGGTATTTATATGTACGAATAATCGTTCATTTAACCGGACACGGAAATGGATTAGGAGCCACTAGAATAATTAAAACAGGGGTGAAATTACATTCAAGGGTAATTGGTGTAATTGTTAACAAAGTAGTAAAACCTTGGTTTACACGCAGTCGATAACCTGGTGTATTCATTAAACAAAGTATTAAAACCTTGTTACAATTCGAATCCCCAATTAGTTGGAATATTTAACTTCGGGTATAATAATAATTTGATGAGGACACTCGCACTTTATATTTATGACTGATGGACTGTTATGGACAAAAACCAGACGGACATATTAAATAATCCAGGACAAAGGACAATTAACCCATGGGCATAAAACTAAAATCAACACGTCAAACATCATGATTACGGAAGTTTAAATAAGCATAATTCTTTTATTTCATATTTAATTTCCTTTATTTTATATTTAATTGCACTTCTAATTATCGCACTTTTATTTATTGTTATTTAATCGCACTTTTAATTATCGTACTTTTTAATTATCGCAATTTTATTTTATCGCATTTTTATTATTCGCAATTTCATTATCGTTATTTACTTTACGCTTTAATTTAAGTCTTGTATTTATTTAATATTTTACATTAGGTTTTAACTGCGACTAAAGTTTTAAAATCGACAAACCGGTCATTAAACGGTAAAAACCCCCCTTTATAATAATAATATTACTTATATATATATTTGTATTTTTAATAAAAGTAAACTAATATAGCGTTGAGCTTTGTTTAAAGATTTCCCTGTGGAACGAACCGGACTTACTAAAAACTACACTACTGTACGATTAGGTACACTGCCTATAAGTGTTGTAGCAAGGTTTAAGTATATCCATTCTATAAATAAATAAATATCTTGTGTAAAATTGTATCGTATTTAATAGTTTTTCCTAGTAAAATATAAGCTATTTTATATACACCCCGCTGCACATCAAGTATTTTTGGCGCCGCTGCCGGGGAACGCCGAAGCGAAACGTCAATATAAAAAAAAATTTTTTTTTTAAGTTTTAATTAGTTTTTGTTATATATATATTTTTGTTTAAAAATTATAAAAATTAAAAAGATAAAAAAAAGGAAAAAAAAAAGTATTTTAAATATATTTTTAAGTTTTTCTTTTATTTTTACAAAATTATAAAGTATTTTAAGTTTATTTTTAAGTTTTTATTTTAATTATATATATATATTTTATTTAAATTTAAAACAGAAAAAAAAAAGAAAATAAAATATTAAATATTACGTTGAACCTGTCATTTGACCCCCTGATTTGAACCTGCAAGGCAGGTCATGCGACTCGCATGACCCACCCCCTTATTCCATGCTACTCGCATGAGGGGTCTGACAAGACCACAAACTTACCCTAAAAACGCATTTATTACGGATATTATTTAATTATTATTACTTAAACCCTAAAACTATTATTATTATTATAATTAAGTTTTTAATTTATTTAGTTATTTTTACTTTTGTTTAGTTTTATTATTTATTTACTTAATACTATAATATAAAAAAAATATAAAAATAATATTTTTATAAAATCTAATATTTTTATAACTTTTTATAACTTTTATATTTTGTACCTTTTTAATCGTTGTAGCGTAACTTTTGTATTTTTAGCTCATATTTAATTTTAAACTTAGTTTTTGCTATAGTTATTTTTACTCCTAGATTTTTAGGCTTTGCCGTAAACTCTCTTAAGTGCTTATTCCTTAGATTAAGTATTAGGTGCTTTAGAATTTTGCGACGCCTTTTTAAGTTTTAGTTTCTTTTTAAGTTATTTCCATTTGGGATTTAGTTTTTCCTGTAAGCTTTAATATTTTTAGACCTTTTACTATGTATCAATTATCATTCCAATTAGTAATTTCAATTTGCGATTATAATTTTAAGTTAGTTGTAGTAATAAGGTTAGGTTAATTAAGTATTTTTAAGTTTTTATAAGTTCCTTTTATTTTTCCGTCACCTTTTATTTTTCAACCATTTTTTCTTTTTCGACCTTTTGCGACGAACTCTTTTTCTCTCTTATTTCTCGCCATTCTAGTTTTTAGGACATAGAATTTTTTCTACTTCTTATCTAAATTTCTTAAAATTACGAAAATTTATTTTAAGTGGTTAAATTAATAGACATCAAAATTTTCTGGTTCGTAGTAATAGTTGGATTTGTACGTGGACCGGGTTATTGGAGCCAAACAGTCCTCAATTATATTGAGACCAAACGAATCCTGCCCCTCTGCTGCATCTTTTGGCTATTCGAAACGTGGGCAAAATCAGAAAAGTCTATTGATTGGATAACTTATTATAATTTTTCTTTCCTTTTAAAAACTAATAGGATATTCAGTGAATGCACCGAGCAAGACGTTCATCACCTTTTGTACGTTCACCACCTGTAACTAGATCAAGACATTTAGCAAATATAACCGCCGTTGATTTTTCTTTAGAATCGTCATCCAGTCAACCAAGTACTTCAGTTCAAATTTCCGATAATCCATTTTTTGAACCCGACCTCACAATTGAGAATCCAGAGAATATTCAAGAACGGTTCGTAGATCCTGAACCATTAAACTTTCCTCCGGAACCACCAATCATTCAAACAGAGATTGTTGAGGAACGAACCATTAAATCAGAATCATCTAGTGATACCGATTCAACAAATTCAATTATGGAGAATCTGGAACCTTTAAGTATGGAAGACCGAATGAGAGCTAAACGCACTGGCCAAGGTCACGCAATTACTCATCCAGACATTAATGCGCCAGATTATGAAATCAAAGGACAAATTCTACACATGGTGACTAATCAATGCCAATTTAGTGGTGCGCCGAAGGAAGATCCAAATGAACATCTACGTACCTTTAATAGGATCTGCACACTATTTAAAATCCGAGAAGTGGAGGATGAACAGATATATCTCATGTTATTTCCCTGGACTTTAAAGGGATAAGCCAAAGATTGGTTGGAATCGTTACCTGAAGGGGCGATCGATACATGGGACGTTTTAATTGACAAATTTCTTAAACAATTCTTTCCTGCATCTAAAGCCGTAAGACTTCAAGCAGAAATTGTTACGTTTACACAGAAACCAAATGAAACTCTATATGAGGCGTGGACAAGATATGGAAAGTTATTAAGAGGATGTCCGCAACATGGTTTAGACACCTGTCAAATAGTACAAATATTCTACCAAGGATGCGACATCACTACAAGAAAAGACATAGATATAGCAGCTGGTGGTTCTATTATGAAGAAAACCGAAACTGATGCTTACAAAATTATTGATAACACTGCTTCCCACTCACATGAGTGGCACCAAGAAAAAGATATCATTAGATCATCTAAAGCAGCTAGAGCCGATTCTAGCCATGACTTAGATTCCATTTCCGCAAAGATAGATGCTTTCGAGAGACGAATGGAAAAGATGACTAAAGATATTCATGCTATACGAATTAGTTGTGAGCAGTGTGGAGGACCACATTTGACAAAAGATTGTCTCAGTATTGAATTAACAATGGAACAAAGAGAGAATATTTCATACATAAACCAAAGGCCTGGAAATAATTATCAGAATAATTATCAACCGCCAAGACCGATTTACAATCAAAACCAGAATTATAACCGAAATGTTCCATACAACAACCAACAAGGTCCTAGCAATCAACAAGTATCTAATAATACTTATAATCAGCAAAGACCTAATTTTCAAAACAAACCACCACAACAAACCGATGATAAAAAGCCGAATTTAGAAGATATGATGACGAAGCTAGTTGAAACTCAAACGCAGTTTTTCACATCTCAAAAACAAACCAATGAACAAAATGCTCAAGCATTTAGAAATCAACAAGCTTCTATTCAAAATCTGGAACAAGAAGTAAGTAACCTAGTAAGGTTAATAGGTGAAAGAAAACCGGGAAGTCTACCTAGCGATACAAACGCTAACCCCCGGAATGAAACAGCTAAAGCTATTACCACAAGAAGTGGTACAACACTTAAACCACCTGAAATACCTGTAACTTCTGATGAAACCATTCCTACTCCACAAGAACCACAATCCGATCAAGATAAGGAAAAAGAACCGGTAGTTGAAAAGGTTAATGAAGATAACACAGTTAAGGATAAACCTTATGTTAAACCATACCAACCACCACTTCCTTACCCGAGTAAAATGAAGAAAGAAAAACTTGAAGCCGAGCAATCCAAATTCTTGGATATGTTTAAACAGATAAATGTAAATCTTCCTTTCATTGATGTGATTTCAGGAATGCCAAGATATGCTAAATTCTTGAAAGATCTAATCTCAAATAGAAAGAAAATGGAAGAACTCTCGGCTGTTACTATGAATGCTAATTGTTCAGCAGTGCTGTTGAATAAGATACCAGAAAAACTATCTGATCCAGGAAGTTTCACAATTCCATGTTTTCTGGGCAGTCTTAGTTCAATAGAAGCATTGGCAGACTTAGGTGCTAGTATAAATTTAATGCCGTATTCACTATACGCTAAACTAGACCTTGGAGAATTGAAACCAACCAGAATAAGCATACAACTAGCCGATAGATCAATAAAATATCCTAGAGGGATAATGGAGAACATGCTAGTTAAAGTTGGTACTTTAGTATTTCCAGTAGATTTTTTGTTGTTTTGGACATGGAAGAAGATTCTCAAGTTCCTCTCATATTAGGAAGACCATTCTTAAACACGGCTAAAGCAATGATAGACGTGTTCGGTAAGAAACTGACCCTAAGTATAGAGGATGAGAGTGTTACCTTTTCAGTTGATAGAGCAATGCAACAACCACAATCTGCAGATGATACATGTTATTATATTCAAACTATAGATGCACATGCAGAATTATTAGAAGAATTTCCAGAATTACAAGGAACATGAGAATGTTCTTTAGGAGAAGGTAATGAACCAATTGATGAAGCTGAAATGTTAGCTACACTTATAGCTAATGGATATGAACCAACAACAGAAGAAATTCAAATGCTAAAAGAAGAAGACAGATATCGATATAAATCATCGATAGAAGAACCTCCGAAATTAGAGTTAAAGCCACTTCCAAACCATTTGGAATACGCTTATTTACATGGTGAATCTGAATTACCTGTAATAATATCGTCTTCTCTTACTGAAAATGAGAAATCACAACTCATTTCTGTGTTGAAAGCTCATAAACCAGCCATTGCATGGAAGATTCATGATATTAAAGGAATAAGTTCTTCATATTGCACACATAAAATCCTTATGGAAGAAGGTCATAAAACGTATGTGCAACGCCAACGAAGACTAAACCCTAATATGCAAGATGTAGTTAAGAAAGAGATTATTAAACTGCTAGATGCAGGTTTGATATATCCAATCTCTGATAGTCCATGGGTAAGCCCAGTTCAATGCGTACCTAAGAAGGGTGGTATGACTGTCATTACAAATGAGAAAAATGAGCTTATTCCTACTAGGACTGTAACAGGATGGCGTGTATGTATTGATTATAGAAAATTAAATGACGCCACCAGAAAAGATCACTTTCCCTTACCTTTCATAGATCAAATGTTGGAAAGATTAGCCGGAAATAGTTACTATTGTTTTCTAGATGGATTTTCCGGATATTTTCAAATTCCAATAGCACCCGAAGATCAAGAGAAAACCACATTCACGTGCCCTTATGGTACTTTTGCTTACAAACGCATGCC
Organism: Rutidosis leptorrhynchoides; assembly: GCF_046630445.1. Classification (NCBI taxonomy): domain Eukaryota; kingdom Viridiplantae; phylum Streptophyta; class Magnoliopsida; order Asterales; family Asteraceae; genus Rutidosis; species Rutidosis leptorrhynchoides. Next base: position 630,658,138 of record NC_092336.1, read on the forward strand.
ATTTGGACTTTGTAACGCCCCTGCAACCTTTCAAAGGATAATATGTATTTCTGTTAGAGTTAGATTGTCTGTTTTCGCGTAGTTCTCGAAAATGGAACACGTATGGTCTTTCCCTAGCAGACCCTAAAGAACTAGTCTTCTCCCCCCATTCTGAATTTTTATTTTTTTTAGGTTTTTACAAAATGAAGACTGCCTGTGAACTAAACCATGGTCTAATGCTACACGCTTTGATCACTAAACGTAATAATGACATACTACCGAGCGAATTAGTATCAGTAATCAGAGAAAGAATGGACGGAGTTAGAAAAGAATCCAGATGCGAAGATAATAAGTTACAATTTGGTAAAGGAAAATCAAAATCCGCAGCGAAAAGAAGAGCACGACACCTAGAACGATGTCACAAATGTGGAAAATGGTCACATGGAGGTAAATGTTCCAATAATCAAACCTATTCAAATACCGAATTTGTTACTTTATGCAGAGACGGACCGTTCATATGTTTAGAAGAAAAGACACTGAATGCTCGAGGTTACGCCTATGTAGCCATGGAAAACCAATTAAACCGACTATCTTATGAATGGAATAGATCATATAACTAAGAAATCTATTTCACAGGTATGTCTGTACAGTTTTTATTTTTATTTTTATTTTTAACCTTTTGATAATAAACGCTAATTTGTTCGCTAAAAAGTATTAAATTGGTATTAAATAAAATTAGGTTTGGCGACCGAAATTATTGATATCATTCAAAAATTTATTACATCACTGTGAAATTTAACGTTTATTCTTAAGGTATAAATATCTTTAAACAATCAACCCAAAATATTTCAAAAATTCGTCATGAGTTAAATTAGGTCTTGGAACCGAAATTACTTTACCGAAAAGAGGGGCGCATATTTTTGATAATATTTGATTGATTAAAGTGGGATAAAAAGACAAAAAGATTTTTAATTTTATTTTTACCATGTTTTTAAAATTAATATTTAAATCTTAAATTAATATTGTAAATTTTGTAAAAACAATATATTTAAAATTGTAAATATTTGAAAAATTAATATAAGTTTGATATGAATTTATGAATTTTTAAATTAAGTTTGGTGTGAATTTTTAATATTAATTTTGAATTTTATATTTAAGTTGTGTGAATTTAAAAACAAAAATTTACTTTATCTCATTAAGTTAAGAATATGATTTTTAAAATTCGTCGTAAGTTGAAGACTAGGTCTTTGAACCGAAATTGCTTTACCCGAGGGAGGGACGAGAACTTTTATTATCATTATTTTTAATCTTTTTGATTTAAAGTATGCCAAAAAAATTAAAAAATCAAAAAATCTAAGCTTTTAAAACAATCGCTTGAAAATGACAAAATTTTAAAATTTTGTCGAGAGACAGACTAGGGCATCGTCCCGAAACGACCTCGTCTTAAAAAGAAACAAAATTTTTAAAATTTTATTAAATTTTATGTTTTAAAAGTATAAGGTTTTTATAAAAAAAAAAAAAAAAAAAAAAAAAATTACCTGGAAAATACCCCCATGCGACTCGCATGGGGATGGGCAGGAAACCATGCGACTCGCATGGATAAAGAAATCTGGTCAGGATCATTTATCCAGCGAATCTGCTTCTGTCTCTCACAAATACACACACATACACGAACTTACTCCAAAACCCTCTAAAAAATTCATCATTTTTCACCAAATTTATTGCAAAACTTCACAACAATTATGCCTAGATTCAGTAGTCTCAACCCCTTCAGGAGAACGGTAAAGATTTCACCCCTAATCTCTTTAAATTCGAATTTTTGTGTTCTTGAGCTAGAAATTTTATATTTTGATTTTGTTAAATTTAGGTGTAATTAGAGCTAAATTGTTGTTATATTATGCATGTATATCCTAGATAGAAGCTATTTAACATGAATTGAAGCTAAAAACTTCAAATTTTTAAGAATCTAGGGTTTGTGTTCTTGAGCAATTTGGGGCTTTTTGATATAAACAGGTTATGGCCGATTTTTGTCATGAATTGTTGCTAAATTAAGTAGTGTAACATGTTTAGGTAGTTAATTGATCCAAACTTTGAGCCTAAACATGTTTTTGAGAATTAAAGTGGACTTTTTAAGTCTAAAAATTCATGAACTTGGATAATTTGATATAAAGGCCATTTGAAACTTGTTTCATTGCTAGTAGTGATTATTTTGGCATGTTATTTGAGATAAATGCTTATGAACTTGATGTACATTTTTCGTATATGCTTATTTGACAAAGTGTAGACTTGACAAAAATATGAAAATGAGCACTAGTTTGATTTGAATGCCATGTAACAAGTGTTTAATTGATATAATGATTATTGTTGACATGTTTAAGAGTTTAAATGTGATAAAACATTGTACACATTTTCGTATGTAAAAGTGTAGAATTGTTATTGTTAAGAAAATGTGTATAAAATGTGTTATGAATTGAACATGTCATCATAATTGTTTCAAGTTATTATTTTGCTAACACTAATGCATATTTGGATGCACAAATTTTGTGTTTAATGTGTTTTGCAGAGAAATACAGATACGGACGGTGCATCATCGTCCAGACAACCAGAGCCCGAACCGGAAATGTTTCATGAACAAGAACAACATATGCAACAAGAAGAAGAAGAACATGAGGAGCAACATATTCCTTATCACGATCAAGATCAATTATTCATGAATCAGTTTCGTCAATTCGCTCCACATCAAATGATTCTGAGCTTAGACATTAATGAAGATCAGTTACACCCAAATCTGAGATTTGATCGATGTTGGATAGAGTATCCAGATTATCAAAAGAACATGCACATTCTCTACTTTAAGGTTGTTGAAATGCCAAGGGCAATTGACTGGGTACCTTTGGAAACAGTTGACCTTGCCGAACCGATTCGGGAATTATTGGTGCAAAGGTATGGTAATTCTCAGTTTAACGATTGGATGCGCCTATTTTCCATTCGTAGAACCATATATAGGGAATGGTGTATAGAATTACTTAGTACTATTAAGTTAAACAGTGATGTTAGGAGGATAGATGATAGAAGCTTTATTAGATTTCTGTTAGGTGGACGCATGTACAGAATGTCCATGATAGATTTAGCCAGGGCCTTACAGATTTACACCCCTTCTGAACTTTTGAGCCCCGACTGTAATAGCCTGATTGCCCAAGGAGAAAGGATAGATAGGGAATTTGATATTAACGCCGTCTGGAGGCGTATGTCCCACTTTAATGAATTTCACGCCAGTGGAAATCATACATACTTAGATATAGATAGAGCTGAACTCCGGGTGATTCATAGATTCTTAGCAAACACAATTACACAAAGGGGTAAGAATAAGGAGAAATTGACCGTAAATGATTTGTTCTACCTCAAGTGTATTAGAGACCCGAGGAGTTTCGTTAACATTCCCTATTGTGTTGGTTATTATCTTGCTAATGTAGTTTCGGGGATGAAATCGGGGAGTATTATAGGTGGTGGTATTTTCATTACTCTCATTGGAGAGTATTTAGGTGTGGATAAGCACCAAGGGGGTCCAATGAACGAAATAGAGGACGAAGGTGAAACTATAAGTTCAAACCTTTATCACGGTGCAAGGGTATTATTGATGAGACGTGGTCGGGTATATCGATACGAGGGACCTCAGCGACAGGTAGAGAGAGGTTCGGATAACGAAATGGAAGAGGCGAACAACATTATAGGAGTTGTTCGGGAGACTGCTCTTGATTTAGGCGTTCGTATGGAGGATGAATACATGACGAACTATGATAGGCATATGCAGTACGAGGCATGGCAACGTCGGAATGACTACGAGCATTCCCGGCAACGAGAGCATGGCCGATGGGATTATCATCAGCGCCAAATTATAAGCCAGTTGCAGCCTGGCGAGATGTATTATCCGACCCGACCCGCATACTATCCCGCACATTAGCCAGAAATGAGACCACCCTATGATTTATATGATTATGACGCAGCATACCAGTTCACCTATCAACAGCCATGGAACCCTGATCCGAACATGAATTGGGATCCTTATCCTAATTATCCTCCTAACCCACCTCCTGATCAGTAGAGATAAGTTGGTAATTTATAATTTTTATTTTTATTTTAAACACTTAACATTTTATTACGTTTATGTAATGTTTGATATTCTTTTTATTATTATGTACTAATATTTTTCTTATAGTTTGAAAGTGGGATGCCAAAGTTCCATTTCAAATTGCATGTATGATTATATTTGTATTGTATGTATTTTATGTTATGTACACAACAGGGTAAAACAACGCATTTTCAAAGACTGGCATTAAGTTCAGCAAAAGCAACTAATTTTGACGACAAGATGCAAAATATATGTGAAATAACAACAAGACGGAATGAACAAATGATGTGCACCATTTATCATTCAGCAAACAAACGCCAATATATTTGGAAACTTTGGTAAAAATTTAATCATTTTCACACAAATCACCCTCAATAATTTAAATTGTTACTGATTTCTTGCAAATGAGGGCATTGCAAGATCTTAAGTGTGGGAAGGGGTTAAATTCTTTCGGATTTTAAAATTTTTATATTAAACACTTGGTTACCATTAAAAATACTAGTAAAGCAGTAGTTGTATTAGAATCTAGTGCTCTCTGATAAAAAAAGAACAGCCCTAGTCTTATATACTAACTACCCAATTCTAGTAAAATTTTTCAAAATTTTCAATTAAATGAACTCAAAATCGTGTTTATACATATTTATGAACGATAAAACTAGGTTTTAACACCGAAATTATTGTTACCTCGGAAAGGACATAAATTGAGAAACAAACTACAATGTTAAAATTCATTTAAAATGGAATAGAGGACGATAAAAAGGAAAATAAAAGCCAAGTGTGGGAAAATTTACCAAGTTATTTTAAACATATGTCACATATATCTGTAACAAATAATTGAAAATACTTTTGCTTTGGACTAAACTAAACTGTTTTACCCGATGAAAGAAAAGAAGAGATGGATCTACATGATGAATCAATTCCATCATTAAAAGGAAGTAAAGTCTTCCGAAAAAGAAACGCGCTTCTTGATTTAGGTCATGAAGTTGTCGTCCAGACCAGCTGTAAGTTGACGAAAAATCTAGAAAAGTCATTACTAAAATCAGCAGGAAATCCACGGACCTCAGCATTAAACAGGGTCGCCAAGTGGTCAGATTTATCCTAACCATGAGAAGGATTTATCTCGTACAATGGGGGGGGCACCATGCAAATTAGCTGGATAAGACTAATGAATCAGATCCCCAGAAAGGATAATCTCCTTAAAGATTAAAAATCAGCTTTTAAGACTGATATTACTCAATCCTAGAGATTGACCTTAAAGATTGAGAATTACAAACTCATGGAATTCGATGATATCTAAGCTCAAGCTTAAACGAGAAAATATTTTGATCAAAATTATAAACCGATTTGTTTTCTGAAAACCCTATTTTCAATGCGTTCATTACCATTGAACGTAAAATCCTAGGAATTCACCTGGAATTCATTAGGTCACCTGAACTAAATCGGGTGTCAACCGTAAGAACGGTGGTTGCATAGTGGTCAAAGACAGGACCTTGTGCCAGACCGAAAAATTATAAGGGTGAGCTTTACTATTGCTCCTACCAAGGATAGTAATTGCGTCCGACACGTTATAGACCATAATCAAAAGCATGTCACGGGACATTGCCTTAAACAGTTGCTTGTTCAACGCTTTCCTTTACAACCGAACGGTAGTTTGCCGAAAGATAATATACGGAACAAGTAAACTGGACGTGTTGCTTTCCTAATACAAGGTTAGCAAGTGGGTGACACAAAACCGCAAGTTTGAGCTAAAATTTTCAAATCTGAAACCCACCAAACCCACAAAAATATTTTGCAAACACCGGTAAAGGGTTATTCCGGAAAACTTATCTAGGGTAAAAACTAGATTTAATTTTCAAAAGATCAAATGTTTTCATAAAGATCCAATTTCCTTAATGGATCTAAATTTTTATAGTCATGTGGGACTGTAAACCACATCGTTACTACCATTGTTCATACCGCCGTATTGAAGTCACTGATGTACAAAGTGTGAAGAATAAAGAAGTGATTCAAGTGTTTCAAGACTGTATTACTTGAGGACAAGCAACGCTCAAGTGCGGGGATATTGATAAGGCTAAAAAGGAACATATATTTTATAGCATTATTCCCCAAGAAAGACAAGATTTTAGTTGGTATTGTTCGATTTACAAGCAATATTCGTTTAAATATTAAAAAGTGAAGACAAAAGGCAGATTCGACAAATTGAAGACAAAAACGACCAAAAAGCTCAAAAGTACAAAAGACAATCAAAAAGGTTCCAATTATTGATGAGGAACGTCTCAAAATGACAAGAGTACAAGTTACAAGACGCAAAGTACACGATATAAAATAATACGCGAAGACGTCCGAAAATCCGGAACCGGGACCTGAGCCAAGAAGAAACGCCCGACGCAACGGACCAAAAATATCTAATCTACTATGCACAAGAATATAATATAATATATATATAATTATATATAATTATATATTATATTATATATTATTATTATATTACGTCGGCAAGAAGAAAACAAACCAATTTGGCTGGATCCAGGGTGGCCATGCGACTCGCATGGCCAGAGGCACAAAATCCATGCGAGTCGCATGGAGTGAAAATGCTGGTCAGGTCCTATATAAAGCCAGTTTTCTGCCGAGTTTTAAACACCTAATATCTATCTCTCTCTCAATATATACGTAATATATATATATATATTTTATATTTTAATTTTAATTTTTATTTTAAATCCTAATAATAAGGGTATGTTAGCGAATGTTGTAAGGGTGTAAGTTGAAATTCTGTCCGTGTAACGCTACGCTATTTTTAATCATTGTAAGTTATGTTCAACCTTTTTACATTAATGTCTCGTAGCTAAGTTATTATTATGCTTGTTTAAAACGAAGTAATCATGATGTTGGGCTAATTACTAAAATTGGGTAATTGGGCTTTGTACCATAATTGGGGTTTGGACAAAAGAACGACACTTGTAGAAATTAGACTATGGGCTATTAATGGGCTTTATATTTGTTTAACCAAATGAAAGTTTGTTAATGTTAATATAAAGATTTACAATTGGGCGTCCCTATAAATTACCATATACACTCAATCGGACACGATGGGCGGGGTATTTATATGTACGAATAATCGTTCATTTAACCGGACACGGAAATGGATTAGGAGCCACTAGAATAATTAAAACAGGGGTGAAATTACATTCAAGGGTAATTGGTGTAATTGTTAACAAAGTAGTAAAACCTTGGTTTACACGCAGTCGATAACCTGGTGTATTCATTAAACAAAGTATTAAAACCTTGTTACAATTCGAATCCCCAATTAGTTGGAATATTTAACTTCGGGTATAATAATAATTTGATGAGGACACTCGCACTTTATATTTATGACTGATGGACTGTTATGGACAAAAACCAGACGGACATATTAAATAATCCAGGACAAAGGACAATTAACCCATGGGCATAAAACTAAAATCAACACGTCAAACATCATGATTACGGAAGTTTAAATAAGCATAATTCTTTTATTTCATATTTAATTTCCTTTATTTTATATTTAATTGCACTTCTAATTATCGCACTTTTATTTATTGTTATTTAATCGCACTTTTAATTATCGTACTTTTTAATTATCGCAATTTTATTTTATCGCATTTTTATTATTCGCAATTTCATTATCGTTATTTACTTTACGCTTTAATTTAAGTCTTGTATTTATTTAATATTTTACATTAGGTTTTAACTGCGACTAAAGTTTTAAAATCGACAAACCGGTCATTAAACGGTAAAAACCCCCCTTTATAATAATAATATTACTTATATATATATTTGTATTTTTAATAAAAGTAAACTAATATAGCGTTGAGCTTTGTTTAAAGATTTCCCTGTGGAACGAACCGGACTTACTAAAAACTACACTACTGTACGATTAGGTACACTGCCTATAAGTGTTGTAGCAAGGTTTAAGTATATCCATTCTATAAATAAATAAATATCTTGTGTAAAATTGTATCGTATTTAATAGTTTTTCCTAGTAAAATATAAGCTATTTTATATACACCCCGCTGCACATCAATGGTCATAGTCCAGACTCACTAATGCATCCTAACAATTACCAGCTAAACACAATAATGTAATTTCTGGTTCCCTATGACCTCAAGCTCTGATACCAACTGTAACGACCCGTCAAAATCGCTATTGACGCGGCACGTTAATCATTGATTCCACAGTGAGGTTTTGACCTCTATATGATACGTTTTGATAAAATATTGCATTCATTAAAATAAGTGACTTTCTAAACATAGAAAGTTATAAACATGTGGGCGAGTGCTTAGGTATAAGCAAAACCCCGAAATACATAAGTCTTTAATTTACAGGTTGACATCACAGTCCAATTATTTATTACACAACGCAGTTTTATTTTGAATGCAATAAACTTTGTACAAAGCATGAGAGACTCCATGCAGGCAACAAGCACATCACAGCGGAAGCATTCTAAGGACCTGAGAATAAAACATGCTAAAAAGTCAACACGAATGTTGGTGAGTTATAGGTTTAATTGCTCGAGTCATAAACATATATAAAGATAGACCACAAGATTTCATCAAAAGTTTATCAATAGATTCTACGTAACAGAGCACCCTGGTAACTAAACTTAACGCTATAGTGATAATTACCCCATTCGTTTTAATACACGCAAACCAACGTGTCTTAAACTCAAATAACATACGTCTGTTAAAAGGCTAGTGCTCTAGCTCGGACGGGGATGTCAAGCCCTATGGATCCATATACAATTATTCGCGCCCACCAGTCCATATCCTATGTACTGGCAGCTACTAGTTACCAAAGCTAAGGGATTTTCGGTTTAACTCAGTGTAGAATTTAGTATGTACTTGTGTCTTATCGTGTTTAAAATAAATTGCATGTATTCTCAGCCCAAAAATATTTAAAGTATTTAAAAAGGGAGACTATAAACTCACAGTTCAATATTGAGACTCAATATTGTAGGCAAATTGCGTAGACGTAATGATGGTAGACGACTGTATGGTTGGTCTTGGATTCAAGAACAATACCCCGAACAATACCCAATATTTCTTTAGTTTAAAACGGTTTGAAACCCGAATTAAAAATACTCGTTCATAACCTCTTTTCAATATATTACCACTTATAAAAATATAACATCAAAATATGTAAAAGTATATATGCATGTGTAGTTTAAAAGCAAGAAAGAATTCTCAATTTATAGATGAAAAACTTCGATCCTATCATGCATATTTTATTTAAATAATAATATAATAATTAAAGCCGCCATCACTTTTTATGTCGACAAACTTTTTATGTCGACAAACATTACGTGTTTCGCGTAGATAGGTACGCGGTCCGCGTATGGTGTCTTCATGAAAGTTGTAGATTTTTGAGTTACGGACGTCTGGACACCAGAATCACCCTTTTTCGAGTCAGTATGATTTAATTATGATTTTTCTCGTGAAAGTACACAGGTTTAGTGATTTCCATCATTTTAACTTGAAATCTTGATACGAAATGTTGTAGTCTTTTGTTGCTCATTAGAAATCTTTATTTTATATTTAACAAAATTTAAATGAGACTAATTATATACACACACATCAGCTTGCATGATCAAATGTCTAGCTACATTAAATTTTGTCCTCGTCTAATTTCGAATTTATATAGATATGCATGTTTATCAAAAGTGAAAAATAGAAAGTCCCATATCTTTGTCCAAATACAACCTTGCCATTTTCAATGATATATATATCGAGTTACTTATATAAAATATATAATTACATTATTTATTTAAATCGTTATATATATATATATATATATATATATATATATATATATATATATATATATATATATATATATATATGTGTGTGTGTGTGTGTGTGTGTGTATTAATGTGGAATTTTCTGGATCATTACACATATGAATCATATTAAGATATTGATACACTTGGTTAATCATGTTAAATTATAAGTAAATATATTATTAAGTGTATTAACAATGAAATACATATGTAAAAATAAAACTACTAACTTAATGATTTCGAAACGAGACCTATATGTAACGATTATCGTTGTAACGACATTTAACTGTATATATATCATACTAAGATATATTATATATCATAATATCATGATAATATAACAATTTAACATTTCATTTGTTATAATAAACAATGGGTTAACAACATTCAACAAGATCGTTAACCTAAAGGTTTCAAAACAACATTTACATGTAACGACTAACGATGACTTAACGACTCAGTTAAAATGTATATACATGTAGTGTTTTAATATGTATTCATACACTTTTGAAAGACTTTAAGACACTTATCAAAATACTTCTACTTAACAAAAATGCTTACAATTACATCCTCGTTCAGTTTCATCAACAATTCTACTCGTATGCACCCGTATTCGTACTCGTACAATACACAGCTTTTAGATGTATGTACTATTGGTATATACACTCCAATGATCAGCTCTTAGCAGCCCATGTGAGTCACCTAACACATTGTGGGAACCATTATTTGGCAACTAGCATGAAATATCTCATAAAATTACAAAAATATGAGTAATCATTCATGACTTATTTACATGAAAACAAAATTACATATACTTTATATCTAATCCATACACCAACGACCAAAAACACCTACAAACACTTTCATTCTTCAGTTTTCTTCATCTAATTGATCTCTCTCGAGTTCTATCTTCAAGTTCTAAGTGTTCTTCTGTCACGACCCGGAAAAATTCGACTAATTTTGAACCAAACTCTCGATACGATTTAATATTCTTGACACGATAAGAGAAATCTGTTAGATTGAGTCTCAAAAATTTTGAACTATTTTATATATTCAATTAACCTTCGACCATTCCCGACGATTCACGAACAACTATTTGTGAGTAGATATGTATATAAATATAAATAAGTATATGTACATAAATGTTATTAATCGTTGTATGAAATTATTATTATAAATAAATATTAAATATGTAAAATAATATACAACTTAATTGTTAGGAATAAGTATGAAAAATGATGTAATTAATAATAAAATTTATTGCCAAAATAAATCTATATACATAAAGTATATTGAATATATATATTTGGTTTCGAATTCATTTAGTAAACGATAGTAGCACTTGTTCATCATTCAATGGATATTATACAAGTTAAATTCAAACTTATATTATTTTAAAATAAACGGTTAGCCAAAAAAAAATGAGTTTTATAAAATATAGGCTTATTAAAAATGTATTTAGGAACTAACTGTTGAATTTTAAAACTTTTTATATTTTACCTGGGGTTGGGAGTGAATAACTAATGTAATTTTTTTTATTTAATAGTTAATGCTTGAATTTTATATCATAATGACCAAAATAAATAAATATAATTAAGGTAAAAGTTTGAGACTTTTCTGAAGATTTTTATCCACCACTAATTTAACAACGGAGTATTATATTCCAGTGCATGAAAACTGTCCCTACACTTAATTCATTCTTGTGACTCAATTATGTTTCTCTGCACGTTTCTATTTATTTAATATATTGTGTTATTATTATAATTAATAAATTTATTAATTATTAAGATTAAAATATTATATATATAAAAAGACAGATAAAGATACAGTTACATATCAATATCAATGTCATTTTTTTTTCTTTTTTTCATGTTATCCTGTCGACCAAATAATTAATTGGGATAAAGCGAAGGTATAGAGGCCAAAATGGTTCTATAAATCGTTTTGCTTGAGTTTCCTTTTACCCATCTTGTGACGACCCGGAAATTTCTGACTAAATTTAAACTTTATCTTTATATTATTCTGACACGATAAGCAATGTTTGTTAAGTTAAATCTCAAGGATTTTAAACTATGTTTATACATTCATTTAAACCTCGACCAAATTCCAATGATTCACGAACCATTAAATGAACATATATGAATATGTATGTATATGTGTATATGTTATAAATTAAAAATGTCAACAAAGTATTAAAACGTATAATGCTTTATATGAATGTATTTGTTTCAATATGATTATCGATAAAATTAAAAAAAATATATTAAATGATTGAATTATCAGAAACATTGAATTATGATTACAATTCTCTGTTGAGAGGTCCACTATGATTTGAGAAAATCTATTCCTCTTAACGATATTCGGAATAATTTGTAAAGCTATTTATAAACAAAAATAAAAAGTGTTATTTACGAAAGTTAGACAAAAGCTAGTGGAGAATTGGTTTCCATAATATTCTATTAATCTATTTTCAAACGTACAAAAACGTTTTCAGTTTAAAAAGAATTTTATTATTAAAATGTATATAACTTTTATAAATATCTAGAATCACTTTTGACAACCCATTACTTAACCAGTATAATAAATATAACGATATTTATATTTTATTTCATTAAATATATATAACGATTTAAATTAATATTATATATAATTATACGCGTATTATACATACATAGTTTTTATCCTTTTACTATACTTTAACTTTACCTTTACTTTACTTTTACTTTACTTTAACTTTAATAATTCACTTTAATAAATCATACTTTAATAATTCACTTTAATAATTCATACTTTAATAATTCACTTTAATAATTCATACTTTAATAATTCACTTTAATAATTCATACTTTAATAATTCACTTTAATAATTCAAAAATCTATTATAAATAGAATTCAATAGGTTTCATTATTTCATAGAAACTTGAAAATATATTTCTCTAAACTCTCTCAATCGATTTACATATATATATATATATATATATATATATATATATATATATATATATATATATATATATATATATATATATATATATATATATATATATATTTGCTCTGTATTATTTCAAGATATTATTAGTATACATAAAATATTACGACGGAGTGATGTCCGAGTGATTTTAAAATAGTGTTTTGAATGAGTCGAAGCTAAGGAAATTATGGGTTATAGCTATGGAGGTGATGGGTATGGTTCATGGGTATGCTCGTGAGGTCAATCTAGTGTTTATCATCTCCGTTGCGTCTACGTACTTTCCTGCAATATTGAATCTCAATATTGATACGTGAGCACTCATAACTTAACTTTTATATATCAATATTGTATCCCTGACTAGTGCTCGAGTATATAGGATTATGCATGCTTGTAAATTCGATATTATCCTTAGATAGGTTTGTTGAATCCTGAATTAGATTCATATGCTACTGAGATAGGGTATATGATGTGCATGTCATTGGAAAGCTAGCGAAAAATTAAGAACTTTTCATTTAGATATCGAATGGTTTTGATGAACGGATTAGAAGTTATAGTCAACTGAACTTTAGTATTATTGTTAAAATGATTATTATTTCTATCATCGTTATTATTTTAATAGAAATATCATTGTTATTATAAAATATCATTATTACTATTATGTTAGTATTATCATTTTATCATAATACCATTTTTAGTAAATATAAATATTGTTATTTTTTTATAGAATAATAATAATTATTATTACAAAATAATACAGCTTTTACTTATTATTATTATGATCAATATTATTTTATCAAATAAATAGGGGATACAAAGATATTTTTCACTACGCGTAATATAATTACATTAATAATACTTACCACTATAGTTTTACGATATTAAGTGAACTTTATAAATTTTACTACTTAAGATATATAAAAGTATATTTTATCATATATAAACGTTAATATAAATTTTTATTAATAAATGACTTTTATTATTATAAAATCTAATAAATATATTTAAATATATAAAACGACTATAGTTAAGTTATATAATAAACACGTATAAATTTTAGAAGTCATTTTGGGCCAAGTTGACTTTTGTTGACTTTTGCATATTAGTCTCGAGCATTAGGATTGTGGTACACTATGACTTGATCAAAAATTGTTAGACAAATATTGACCAACATATAAATATATATAATTAATATAGGTTCGTGAATCCGAGGCCAACCTTGCACTTGTTAAATGACGTTATATGTATTTTTACTACGAAATACAGTATGGTGAGTTTCATTTGCTCCCTTTTATATATATTTTTGGGACTGAGAATACATGCGCTGTTTTTATAAATATTTTACGAAATAGGCACAAGTACTAAAACTAATTCTACGTGGGTTTAAACCAGAAATATACCCTTAGCTTGGTAACATTAAACTACTTGTCTATGTACGGTAGGCGCGAATCCTAAAGATAGATCTATTGGGCCTGACAAACCCCATCCTGACTATGGGATGCTTTAGTACTTCGAGGTTATTTTAAACACACCTGATCTGGTGTACTTCAGAGGGTAAAACATGAACGTTAAGGCTTGTTACCGGGTGCCTACAACTTATAGAATACTTTTATACACTTGCGAGTGTACATATATTTATAAACAAAAATCTTGTGGTCTATTAATATATTGAAATGATTGTTATGATAAACCTATGAACTCACCAACCTTTTGGTTGACACTTTAAAGCATGTTTATTCTCAGGTATTAAAGAAATCTTCCGCTGTGCATTAGCTCATTTTAAGGATATTACTTGGAGTCATTCATGGCATATTTTTGAAAGACGTTGCATTAGAGTCATTGAGTTCATCAAGATTATTATTAAGCCAAATTATAGTTGGATGTATTATGAAATGGTGCGCATGCCGTCAACTTTCGTTGTAAAGAAAGTTTGTCTTTTAAAAACAAATGCAATGTTTGTAAATTGTATCATATAGAGGTCAAATACCTCGCGATGTAATCAACTATTGTGAATCGTTTATAATGTATATGAACGGGTCCTTTCAGTTGGTATCAGAGCTGGTTTAATGCCGTTTATTAGCGGGTTAATCGTAGAGGGGATTCTCACAGTGTTACCTGTGACGAAGCATTGGCTCTTACTCCTCGCGGTCCCTATTAGGGTTGGCTGTACTGCCGAGAGGCGGGCCTTAAAATCAGTGTCTGAGGTACGCTCAGTGGTCACAGGCGGTTAGCTGAGAAGGCACTGAGTGGGATGCGTCCCCAACTTTCAGTTGGTATCAGAGCGGTGGTCTTAGCGAACTAGGTCTGCATTAGTGTGTCTAACTGATAGTCGTTATGATGCATTAGTGAGCCTGGACTTCGACCGTGTCTGCATGTCAAAAGTTTTGCTTATAATTTTTGTCAAAAATTGCCTGCTTATCATTCTTAGTCTAGACACGTCTTACTGCATTGATTGCATGAATAGTGTATAGACAAAATTCATATCTTAGCGTATCTGCTAATCCATATCTTAGCGTATCTGTTACTGTAAACTTTGCCTGACCTATCCCGTAAATTCCTCTGAAATCTACGAAATCTTTTGCGCTATATATATATATATATATATATATATATATATATATATATATATATATATATATATATATATATATATATATATATATATTCTATGTAATTAGAATACCACCCGATAGCCGAAAAATCATTTCATATCGAAAAATCCTTTATTCAATCGAACGAAATGGAATTCGTCATTAGTTCAAGTCCCTCGAATTCCGATATGGAATCCCACTCAAGCTCCGAAAGCAGTGTGACCGAAATGGATCAACCAATTAGCCATCATCTATTCTGGATGAATTGGGGATAGGTTTGTAGCCTCCTCAATAATTGGAGACAAGAAGAAGGTGATCCCTTTCATCCACCACATTCCCCTCTTGGCGATGAACCTGAAGCACTTACCGGCGAACCAGTCTGAAACACCATTTTCTCTCTCATTTCCAGAGTATCTCATCACGATTATATACTACATCAAATTCTAGATTTTATTTATCCGCTCGTCCGAACCAACAATCATCCCGGTGTAATAGAAGAAGTCAACGAGCTTCGCGCTCGAGTAGTGGCTTTAGAGATTATGGTGCAAGGGTTACAAACACCAACAAATAACAAAGTATTAATTCATAATTTCAATTTTATTGAATAAATACTCCGTAAAAGTTATGTAATTTCTAAAGTCTTTAGGGATTATTCAGTTCTAGTTTCAACCGTAAATCAAATGAGTTTAATTTAATATTAACTCATTAAATCTATGTTACATCTGAAGAAAATATGCACATATATATTTTCATAAAGACTGTAATAAAATTCTGTTGTACAAAATATTAATTGTGAAAAAAAAATTTAACGGGTAGGTAATACCCGAGATGTGACGACCCGGAAATTTCCAACCAAATTTAAACTTAATCTTTAAATGTTTCCGACACGATAAGCAAAGTCTGTTATGTTGCGTCTCAAAAAAATTTTGAACTGTTTTTATATATGCAATTACCCTTCGACCAGTTTCGACGATTCACGAACAATTAATTGTAAATAGATATGTATATATAAATAATTATATATAAATAATTATAATTTTAAATATATTAACAAACTATTATATACATTTGGTGTTATAAATAAATATCTATATGTTAAGCTGTAAACAAATTTGAAATTGATGATATAATCTATTATATAACTGTGTTTGTTTTGTTTGGTTTTATCATACTACAAATATCATATATATATATATATATATATATATATATATATATATATATATATATATACCACACATATATGCATAACATTCACCAACACACTCAACTTTTGAGAAACCCATTAGTCAAGTAGCCTAAATACTTATTTATTCTATGGAATTCAATCAATGACTCCATTAAAAACACATTGGCCTAATGGTCTGTATCCTTAAGACCCAACTTTAATTTGTCAACAATCCATAATATTATAAAAATTAAAAACCGTCGACATGCTATAGGAACAAAGACAGCTGTGTTTTAACTTTCCTTTCAATTCATGAATTATTTATGGATTACTGTTTTCTTTTTGTATTGTTCTTCAAAATTCATGTTACCGAATCTATCTTCATATAAATAAATATTTACCACTTGTATTTTATATCTTTATGTTTTCATTTCAACTGTACCCTTTTAGACTTTTAAGGTATCATAAGATCATATGATAATATACATATAATCGTGATATTTGAACAACCAATTTCATCAAGTAACAACAAACCCCATCCTTGTTCTTTTTTTTCTATATATTCGGCAACCACAACCTCACCATGATCAAAACCCCCTTCTATCTCTCTAACTCCTCTTTCTTATTATCTTCTTCGTGAACTCACAAAAAAAAAAATATCACCGGACCTCCATCACTACCATCTTCGAATCATCCCATCACAACCACCAAGAACCTTCGCATCTCACCACCATCTCCTAGATGATCGATATCACGAACAACCTGCTCATACCCGTGGTTGTACCTATTGTTTTCTTTTCTGTTTTTGTATGATACGAATACAACCCAACAACCACCATTAATTCACTATTACTGCTACGTTCTTAATTGTTTCTGTTGAGATTTAACAATGGAAATAAAGATGATACAGATTGATGTATAAAGATGACTAAGATGGTATCTGTTTCTATTGAGACCCACACCACCACCATCTATATTCGAACCTAGCTGCTACTACAATGAATCCATTTTTTTGTTTTCTGTTTTCAAACGAATGCAAGCAACCACCTTTGTGCTACCATTATTATTTTTGAAAACAACCAAACACAAACTATCATCTCCAACACAAACCAATTGATACTTCTAGTTTATATTTGCCATCTTGAAGTCACCATTGTTGCAACTATTCGAAGATAGCATGACACCATCGAAGCTGCTGTAAATGTTTTCGTTCAGCCCAAAACTTCACCATCGTCCACCACAGCCTACTACCATCTTAATTCCACCGTGAGGCACCCTACATCACCACCTCTATCCCTCTCCTCTCTCTCTCCTCTTATTTATCATGAACAACCACCACCGAACCCCTACAACAACTACCTTTTATTCTGTTGATATTCGCTACTCAACAGACCCCGAAACCATCAAATATGTACTGCCATTCATGGTAGCTGCTGCTATTCTTCGCGTTTTTATTTCTGTTTCAACGTTATCAAATGAAAGTGAGTATAACGTTGATGATAAAGGATGATAATGATTGCAAGTTTTTTTTTCTTTGTTCCTTGCAACCGACACCCATCACTAGTTCTCTTTTAAATATAAAGACTAAAATAATGTTAATGGAAGGTGAAGTAATTATGATGAGGTGATGATGAATGCATACTATAAATTATTTGGTTGTGATTCATTCCTGGTCGAACTCAGTAGGGAATCAATTCAGCCACAGGATGTCTTTTGGGCCGAGATTTTCTTGTTTATTGGGCCATCGCATTAATATATTTTTGGGGCCGAGGTTTACAATTTTCTGTTGGGCCTAGAGATTTGAAAAGGATAGATGATTAGGATACAAGTAAGTAATAATGGGAATTTAGTTTAAAACGATGATGCTAGATGAAAGTGGTTGCGGTATGAGGTTGGAGTAATAATCAAATGATTTGATGTTGTCTTTTGAAGAAAATAGAAACAGAATAATACGGATTAAAAATAATTAAGTCGTGATAATAAACAGAAAATAAGAGATAGATCAATGGTTTAAGGGGTGTGTGGGTGAGCGGGATGTCATGGGTTCGAGTCCCGTACTTGGAAATTCTTTTTGCAAACTAGTCTTCAAGGTAGTTTTATTTTTAAACTTCACTATTATTAATATCATTGTTATTATTATTAATTACAATTATTATTATTATTATTATTATTATTATTATTATTATTATTATTATTATCGTCATTACTATCAGCATTATAACTATTATTATCATTAATATTATTTTTGTTATTAACATTAATTATTATCAAGTATTATTACTAAGCATTATTAATATTAAGAGTTGTTATCAAAACTATAATTTTTATGGTAAAAACAATACAACTTTTTATTTGAATATCATTATTACTAAACTTATCATTTTACTAAAACTATAATTTTATTAAAATTAACATCATTAATAAAACAATCATTTTTATTTATTATTTTGAATTGATATTATTGATATTATTATTAACATTATAAAAGATTATAATTTGTTTTTACGAGTATTAATATTATGTTACCAACTAACGATTAGTACATAACAATAAATTTAAAATATAAAATATATAGTTTATTAAAATAATAATGTATATCACTAATAATATAAATTCGTTCGATTACCATATTATTTGTGTTAATATATATATATACTTGATATAGGTTCGTGAATCCAAGGCTAACCTTATACTTGTTAAATGTCGTCATATGTATTTTTACTACAAAATACAATAGGTGAGTTTCATTTGCTCCCTTTTTAATTGCTTTTGCAAAATATATTTTTGGGCTGAGAATACATGCGCTGCTTTTATAAATGTTTACAAAATAGACACAAGTACTTAAAAATATATTCTACGTTGAGTTGTACCACTGGCATATTTCCCTGTAGCTTGGTAACTACTATTTACATGCGTATTGTAAACGCGAATCCTGTTGATAGATCTATCGGGCCTGACAACCCCAACCGGACTGGACGACCAGTATTCAACGGTTGCACAGTACTTCGTTTTGTTACTACACTTGGTACAGTGTAGGGAGATTTCATAATAAAGGGAATATGCGACGTTGATTAAATGTTAAGTATGGTTACCAAGTGCTCAACCACTTAGAATGCTTTACATACACTTGCGAGTGTATTATGTTTATGATTATGAAATCTTGTGGACTATTAATATATTGAAATGATTGTTATGATAAACCTATGAACTCACCAACCTTTTGGTTGACACTTTAAAGCATGTTTATTCTCAGGTACGAATTAAGTCTTCCGCTGTGCATTTGCTCATTTTAAAGACATTACTTGGAGTCGATCATCGCAATGGGACCAAATGTTGATGACTTTGTCCAGATGGATTAGGACGGGTCGTTACAGGTGGTATCAGAGCGTTGGTCTTAGCGAACCAGGTCTTACATTAGTGTGTCTAGCTGATAGTTGTTTAGATGCATTAGCGGGTCTGGACTTCGACCGTGTCTGCTTGTCAAAAGTTTTGCTTATCATTTCGTGTCGAAAATTACCTGCTTATCATTCTAAGTCTAGACACGTCCTACTGCCATTATTGCATAGATAGTGTACCGACAAATCCATATCTTAGCATATCTGCTAATTCATATCTTAGCGTATCTATTACGATAAACTTTGCCTGATATCTCCCGTAAATTTCTCCGTAATTTAAGGAATCCTGGTACTATATATATCTATGCATATTATGCATTGAGAATACCATCCAACTATCAGTTGCTGTCACTAAACGTTTCATACCAAAAATATTTTTCTGTGATCGCGAAAGATGGCCTCTACGAATCGTCCAAGTTCCTCTGACTCCAAAGACAGTGTGACGGGAGCACACCAACCAATCAACTACCGTGATTACTGGAGAAGATGGGGGTGGGTTCGCGACATACTCACCCTATGGAGAAGGGAAGAAGGTACTCCATATCATGAACCGAATCTACCACCTAACCTTGGAGTACTCGACCCGCTCACCGGCGAACCTGTTCGCAACACCGTTTATACCCTTTTTGCGAGAATTTTTCGTCTTGAGACTACCATTAACGGAACTAGAGAAGATATCCGATCTCTACCTCACACTGCTAACCAACCAGGGTTAGTAGAAGAAGTTAAAGAACTTCGAGCTCGAGTGCTAACCTTGGAGAATATGGTTCAAAACTTACAAGCACCAGCAGCATCACCGGCACTAACAGTACCACCAACATCAGTATCACCAACACCAGTAACATCACCAGCCTCAGCACCAACAGCACTAGTACCACCAACAACAACATCCGTGTCACCATCTTCGACATCTCATTCTGTACCTCGAGTATAATCATCGTTCTACATATCGTTTTACATCGATTATCTTCGCTCGACATGGCGATTACGTAATTTCTAAAGTTTTAGAGATTATGTAATCTAGTATTAACGATAAATCAAATGATTTTAATATCTTATTGACTCATTAAATCCATGATTACATCTGAAGAAAATATATATGTATATATATTTTCATAAAGAATGTAATTAATAATTCTTTTGTACAAATTGTTAATGGTGAAAATATTTTAACGGGTAGGTAATACCCGAGGAATATTTAGATTTCACATTAATAAGTTACACTGTACATTCTTTCAAATCTGATTCAACAGTCATTTACTATCCTGTTTACATCTACAGATATACGTATCCATTCACCGCAGAATAATCATATTCATCCAGTTTCATATTTGGATTTTGATTTATCAAAAATCAAGTGGCTTAATGAAGGAAACATTTGACAAAATAAAATTTGTTAGAAACAAACAAATTAACTATGAGAAATTTTGTTAAGAATCCACACTAACTGTTCCTAGCTAATTGTTTCCAGCTAACTGATTACACTTTATTTATCGCAATTTACATTCTCGCAATTTTATTTATCGTCATTTAAATTCTGTTATTTACTTTACGCATTTTATTTATCGTTATTTAATTTCTGTATTTATTTTACGCACTTTAAATATCGGGACACGTATACAAGGTTTTGACATATCATATCGACGCATCTATATATATTATTTGGAATCACCATAGACACTCTATATGCAGTAATGATCGAGTTCTCTATACAGGGTTGAGATTGATTCTATAATAATATATATACTTTGAGTTGTGATCGAGTCTGAGACGTATACGGGTCACGACACGTATTAATTAATTCGAATATAATATAATAAACTATATATGAATTACTGGACTGTTAACTGTGGACTATCGACTGTGGACAAATAACATTGCACAATTAAAATGAATTAAAATATTGATTATAACATATGAAACTAAACAATTCTTTAAGTTTGCCACTTGATTTCATCTTAAACCTCAATTATATCTTGACAATTACAATCTGCGCTCAAATCTTTCAAGATTCTTGAAAACACCTCGATCGAGAGGATGAACCAGCCGCACTTCATCTACGGAAGAAAAGATTGATGCATATAGTTATGCACCTGAAAAACCCTCGGAAACTGAGTAAATGATTAACACGTAGCTGTGCTAATTCCTTTAGTGTTATTATTACCCAAAATAACTTTGCAATTCCTTTCAAAATTAGCCAATTTTGTCACAGCTCCAACAAGACAATTTCGATCTTTCTTTCGAAACAACCTTATCATAACCTTGATATATATGTGTGCTCTTTTATTGTTACTGGGGAAACCTTTCATATTCCACCATATTACCATCAGCGTTTAATCATCTAAAAACACAATTCTCCTGAAACCACCTCGGATTGATAACCGATGATCCAGATATCGTAGTATTAAATGCAGAGGAAAAAAAAAATGGGAGATGGTCTAAACGGCCAAAAGTTTGATAATAAAGAAGGATGCGTTGGTAAAGCTCAGAAAAGTTGGAACTGGAAAACGGATTGAGCTAACTACGAAGGAGACCAAGAACAAATACAAGGACCAAACCCTATATTCAAAGAATCCAGGTAATTCTGGAACCGCCGAAATCTTTAGAGAATATCTTGTTCCGAAGTCATGTTAAAATTTTGCAAACACTTTTTCTTCATCAACTCTCGAACTTAGAAATTTCAAAATATCATCATAAATATCTTCAATATTTCTGAGGATATTTTCATAAATATTCTTGTCCGAAATTATCTACCTCTTCGTGTTCTCTGTATTCCATTGTATTGGAAACTTCTGTAAAATCTAAGTATAAATTATGAATGAATTGTGGAGAAGTGTTGGAAATTGAAGCATGTGTTAGTATAATATAATGACGCCCGGCCAACGTGATTATATTACAGTAAGTCATGCTGAGTTTCTAATGGAACGTGATGATTCACAGATCATAGCGTCATCATGTGCCATGTTACACGACTCTTATATTCTATCCAATCTATAAACATATCAAGAACAAATTTTCTTGATAGTTCCATCTTTTCTCTTGAATTCTGATAATTTAACCAATCAATATCGTGCTATTACAATCTCTCTTGAAACATTAGTTATGTTCATTAGAAACTTCATACCTACAAATTCTGGACCATTACTCGCGTTATTAGAGGTCGGGAAGAAAATAAAAAGACAAAGAGCTCCAAAATATAAAAGAAAATATAAATCCCAATAACAACATGGAGGTCACAAACCGTGGATATTAATACGGATAGCAATATAAAGACTCGGGAGAACTAAAAACACTATAAACCCAAGAGCATAGTAGAAGTAGACAGATTCCTCTGGTGGTAGATGAAAAAGGAGAATGACAGATAAGAAAGTCAGGAATATATCCAGAATTAAAACTGGATGAAGCATATTGACTGATAATTTTGAAATATGAATTAAAGTATAGAAGATGGGAGAAGTGAAAAACATTGGAATGGGAGAAGTTTAATTTATAATGGAAATATCAGACGAAGTAATCGAGGCAGATCACCGTATTTAATTATAGAAATTTTAATTTCCTTATTCGCCGAAGAATCAAATCTTTTAGATTTCAAAGATTTTATTCAACCAAGACAACGTCAAAAGATTAGACACACCTTATTTTCTAAATTCAAACGTGACTGCGTTAAAAGCTAAGGAAAATCTTTATTTTCTCATTTCACTCTTTTGAGACAACTTCACTCGTACGTTTCACATAATCGAATCATTTATCTATATTACTCAATAATGATGGAACTCTCTTTATCAACTCATATTCGTCATGAAAACATTTTTATTGTTAACTATGACGACCTCACTCAAATTTCGGGACGAAATTTCTTTAACGGGTAGGTACTGTGACGACCCGGAAATTTCCAACCAAATTTAAACTTAATCTTTAAATGTTTCCGACACAATAAGCAAAGTCTGTTATGTTGCGTCTCAAAAAAATTTTGAACTGTTTTTATATATGCAATTACCCTTCGACCAGTTTCGACGATTCACGAACAATTAATTGTAAATAGATATGTATATATAAATAATTATATATAAATAATTATAATTTTAAATATATTAACAAACTATTATATACATTTGGTGTTATAAATAAATATCTATATGTTAAGCTGTAAACAAATTTGAAATTGATGATATAATCTATTATATAACTGTGTTTGTTTTGTTTGGTTTTATCATACTACAAATATCATATATATATATATATATATATACCACACATATATGCATAACATTCACCAACACACTCAACTTTTGAGAAACCCATTAGTCAAGTAGCCTAAATACTTATTTATTCTATGGAATTCAATCAATGACTCCATTAAAAACACATTGGCCTAATGGTCTGTATCCTTAAGACCCAACTTTAATTTGTCAACAATCCATAATATTATAAAAATTAAAAACCGTCGACATGCTATAGGAACAAAGACAGCTGTGTTTTAACTTTCCTTTCAATTCATGAATTATTTATGGATTACTGTTTTCTTTTTGTATTGTTCTTCAAAATTCATGTTACCGAATCTATCTTCATATAAATAAATATTTACCACTTGTATTTTATATCTTTATGTTTTCATTTCAACTGTACCCTTTTAGACTTTTAAGGTATCATAAGATCATATGATAATATACATATAATCGTGATATTTGAACAACCAATTTCATCAAGTAACAACAAACCCCATCCTTGTTCTTTTTTTTCTATATATTCGGCAACCACAACCTCACCATGATCAAAACCCCCTTCTATCTCTCTAACTCCTCTTTCTTATTATCTTCTTCGTGAACTCACAAAAAAAAAATATCACCGGACCTCCATCACTACCATCTTCGAATCATCCCATCACAACCACCAAGAACCTTCGCATCTCACCACCATCTCCTAGATGATCGATATCACGAACAACCTGCTCATACCCGTGGTTGTACCTACTGTTTTCTTTTCTATTTTTGTATGATACGAATACAACCCAACAACCACCATTAATTCACTATTACTGCTACGTTCTTAATTGTTTCTGTTGAGATTTAACAATGGAAATAAATATGATACAGATTGATGTATAAAGATGACTAAGATGGTATCCGTTTCTATTGAGACCCACACCACCACCATCTATATTCGAACCTAGCTGCTACTACAATGAATCCATTTTTTTGTTTTCTGTTTTCAAACGAATGCAAGCAACCACCTTTGTGCTACCATTATTATTTTTGAAAACAACCAAACACAAACTATCATCTCCAACACAAACCAATTGATACTTCTAGTTTATATTTGCCATCTTGAAGTCACAATTGTTGCAACTATTCGAAGATAGCATGACACCATCGAAGCTGCTGTAAATGTTTTCGTTCAGCCCAAAACTTCACCATCGTCCACCACAGCCTACTACCATCTTAATTCCACTGTGAGGCACCCTACATCACCACCTCTATCCCTCTCCTCTCTCTCTCCTCTTATTTATCATGAACAACCACCACCGAACCCCTACAACAACTACCTTTTATTCTGTTGATATTCGCTACTCAACAGACCCCGAAACCATCAAATATGTACTGCCATTCATGGTAGCTGCTGCTATTCTTCGCGTTTTTATTTCTGTTTCAACGTTATCAAATGAAAGTGAGTATAACGTTGATGATAAAGGATGATAATGATTGCAAGTTTTTTTTTCTTTGTTCCTTGCAACCGACACCCATCACTAGTTCTCTTTTAAATATAAAGACTAAAATAATGTTAATGGAAGGTGAAGTAATTATGATGAGGTGATGATGAATGCATACTATAAATTATTTGGTTGTGATTCATTCCTGGTCGAACTCAGTAGGGAATCAATTCAGCCACAGGATGTCTTTTGGGCCGAGATTTTCTTGTTTATTGGGCCATCGCATTAATATATTTTTGGGGCCGAGGTTTACAATTTTCTGTTGGGCCTAGAGATTTGAAAAGGATAGATGATTAGGATACAAGTAAGTAATAATGGGAATTTAGTTTAAAACGATGATGCTAGATGAAAGTGGTTGCGGTATGAGGTTGGAGTAATAATCAAATGATTTGATGTTGTCTTTTGAAGAAAATAGAAACAGAATAATACGGATTAAAAATAATTAAGTCGTGATAATAAACAGAAAATAAGAGATAGATCAATGGTTTAAGGGGTGTGTGGGTGAGCGGGATGTCATGGGTTCGAGTCCCGTACTTGGAAATTCTTTTTGCAAACTAGTCTTCAAGGTAGTTTTATTTTTAAACTTCACTATTATTAATATCATTGTTATTATTATTAATTACAATTATTATTATTATTATTATTATTATTATTATTATTATTATTATTATTATCGTCATTACTATCAGCATTATAACTATTATTATCATTAATATTATTTTTGTTATTAACATTAATTATTATCAAGTATTATTACTAAGCATTATTAATATTAAGAGTTGTTATCAAAACTATAATTTTTATGGTAAAAACAATACAACTTTTTATTTGAATATCATTATTACTAAACTTATCATTTTACTAAAACTATAATTTTATTAAAATTAACATCATTAATAAAACTATCATTTTTATTTATTATTTTGAATTGATATTATTGATATTATTATTATTAACATTATAAAAGATTATAATTTGTTTTTACGAGTATTAATATTATGTTACCAACTAACGATTAGTACATAACAATAAATTTAAAATATAAAATATATAGTTTATTAAAATAATAATGTATATCACTAATACTATAAATTCGTTCGATTACCATATTATTTGTGTTAATATATATATACTTGATATAGGTTCGTGAATCCAAGGCTAACCTTATACTTGTTAAATGTCGTCATATGTATTTTTACTACAAAATACAATAGGTGAGTTTCATTTGCTCCCTTTTTAATTGCTTTTGCAAAATATATTTTTGGGCTGAGAATACATGCGCTGCTTTTATAAATGTTTACAAAATAGACACAAGTACTTAAAAATATATTCTACGTTGAGTTGTACCACTGGCATATTTCCCTGTAGCTTGGTAACTACTATTTACATGCGTATTGTAAACGCGAATCCTGTTGATAGATCTATCGGGCCTGACAACCCCAACCGGACTGGACGACCAGTATTCAACGGTTGCACAGTACTTCGTTTTGTTACTACACTTGGTACAGTGTAGGGAGATTTCATAATAAAGGGAATATGCGACGTTGATTAAATGTTAAGTATGGTTACCAAGTGCTCAACCACTTAGAATGCTTTACATACACTTGCGAGTGTATTATGTTTATGATTATGAAATCTTGTGGACTATTAATATATTGAAATGATTGTTATGATAAACCTATGAACTCACCAACCTTTTGGTTGACACTTTAAAGCATGTTTATTCTCAGGTACGAATTAAGTCTTCCGCTGTGCATTTGCTCATTTTAAAGACATTACTTGGAGTCGATCATCGCAATGGGATCAAATGTTGATGACTTTGTCCAGATGGATTAGGACGGGTCGTTACACGAGAGATATATAAATTCACAATTAATATGTTACATTTTTCTAATCTGATTAAGCAAATCATCAACTATACTCCCAAAATCTCACAACAATATACATTCTTGTATAGTAATCAAAACAACCATTCTCACCCAAATTTGACTACGCATTCTGATTTTGACAAATCAAAATCCAAGTCATGATTTAACAGAAGACATCACTCTTAGATTCCTACATCTTTCATAGCTATACTTTGACTTCAAAACAGTGTTAGAACATCATATGTATATTAACGATTACAAACTGTGTTCATACTCTCCGAAGTTTTTGAAGACACTTCAAACAATGAACAATCGAGATGATGATCTAACTACATATTACCCACATTTATGTACCTAAAAAGCTCTCGAATCCAAAGTCATAGTTCGATGCATATCCGTGTCAGACCCTTTGGCATTTATTAGCTAAAATGACTTTTCAATTCCTTTTCAAAGTAGACAGTTTTGTCACAGCTCCAGCAAGTCAACTTCAACTTTTCAGTCGGACTAGTCTTATTATAACCTCGATAGATACGTTGCCCTTTCGTCATCGTTACTGGGGACCTTTCATATCTCGCCACCTTAGCAATAAACTTACCAACAACTTCAATTATCTTTGACTTTTCGAAAAATCATTATATTTATTGAAATCACATCATTTACTCATTCGCATCTTGTAACGAGAATTGTCATACGAATCATCGAAAAACAGTAACCACTATTTTGAAATCTTGCAGCATGTCTACGCCAACAGTTATATGTGTACGTAAAACGTCTATCTCCTGGACTTACATACTTTGAATGTGAAGTTCTGAAAAATATTTTGAACTGCAAACTAGTTCTTGAAATGCTGACGAAGCATCAAAAACTGTAAACGATCTTAACAGTAAAAAGTTTGATGACAAAGAATAGTAAGGTGGTAAAGCTGAGAAAAAGAGAAGGTTTGGAACTGGAAAACGGATTGAACAGACTATGAAGGAGGCTGTGGACAAATCACAAAGACTAAATCTGCCTTCAAAGAATCCAAATGATTCAGTGCCTGCTAAAGTCATTAACGAATACCTTACTCTTTATTCTAAACCTTTACAGAAAAATCTTCATCATCATCCATAAATATTAGAAATTCTAAGATATTATCATATCTTTCATTATAAATATCCGCGATATTTCTGAAGATATTTTCACAACTAATATTATCTGAAGTCATTTATCTCTTTGCGCTATCAGTATTACATCATAAAAGAAACTATTAGTTTCTATATTCTATAAACTTTCGAGTTTAAATTATGAATGTTTTGAAGTAGTGTTGGGAACTGAAGCATGAGTTAGTATAATATAATAACACTTGATCAACGTGATTATATTGCAGTAAGTCATGCTGAGTTTCTAATGGGACATGACGATTCACAGACCATGCCGTCATCATGTTCCATGTTACACGACTCTTGTATTTTATTTAATCTCTAAAAATATCAAGAATATATTTTCTTGATGATTCGGTCTTTTCAGGGTATTCTGGTAAATTAACAAATCAAGATTGTGTCATTACCATTTCCTTCTTAGAACATTAACTATGTTCATTCTGAAATTCATATCTGCGAATACTGGACCATTACAAACATTGCTTAATCGCAAGAAGAAGAAACAAAAGGACAAAACTCCGAAATAGAAATTGGAGTATAAATCGCAGCAAATAGAAGAGAGCATTAACTGTGGATATCAATGATTATAGAAGACAAAAGCAGGGGTTTTGAAATATAAGGGAAGATATAAAACCCAACAACCACCCAAAAAATTATAAACTGTATATATCGATGTATATAGCAATATAAAGACACGGAAGAACTAAAAATACTATAAAACCGAGAGTATAGTAGAAGTAAATAGATTCTTCCTGAGGCAGATGAAAGAAGAAAGACAGACTTGAAAGTGAGGAGTATATCGAGAATCAGTACTGGATGAAGCATATTGACAAATACTTTAAAATATGAGTTGAGGGAGAAAGAATAGAAGGTGTGAGTTGTAAAGAAACGAAGGAGGTGGATTTATAGTGAAATACTCGACAGAGAAATCAAGATGGATTATCGTATTAATTCGAAGAGAATCATAATATCCTTAATCACCGAAGCATCAAATCTAACATAGATTACAAAGATTTTCTTTAAATTCGGAGATCAATTGTGATGATGTCAAAAGATATGACGAATCACTATAATCTTATTTCCTTCATTTACGATAACTTCCCTCATACGCTTCGAGTAATCGAATTATTTTATCCATACTTCTTAGACATGATAAAACTTCATAATCGTTACGTCATAATAACATTCTCATTGTTAGCCATAACGACCTCTATCAAATTTCGGGGACGAAATTTCTTTAACAGGTAGGTACTGTGACGACCCGAAAATTTCTGACTAAATTTAAACTTTATCTTTATATTATTCTGACACGATAAGCAATGTTTGTTAAGTTAAATCTCAAGGATTTTAAACTATGTTTATACATTCATTTAAACCTCGACCAAATTCCAATGATTCACGAACCATTAAATGAACATATATGAATATGTATGTATATGTGTATATGTTATAAATTAAAAATGTCAACAAAGTATTTAAACATATAATGCTTTATATGAACGTATTTGTTTCAATATGATTATCGATGAAATAAAAACAAAATATATTAAATGATTGAATTATCAGAAACATTGAATTATGATTACAAGTCTCTGTTGAGAGGTCCACTATGATTTGAGAAAATCTATTCCTCTTAACGATATTCGGAATAATTTGTAAAGCTATTTATAAACAAAAATAAAAAGTGTTATTTACGAAAGTTAGACAAAAGCTAGTGGAGAATTGGTTTCCATAATATTCTATTAATCTATTTTCAAACGTACAAAAACGTTTTCAGTTTAAAAAGAACTTTATTATTAAAACGTATATAACTTTTATAAATATCTAGAATCACTTTTGATAATTCATTACTTAACCAGTATAATAAATATAACGATATTTATATTTTATTTCATTAAATATATATAACGATTTAAATTAATATTATATATATTTATACGCGTATTATACATACATAGTTTTTATCCTTTTACTATACTTTAACTTTACCTTTTCTTTACTTTTACTTTACTTTAACTTTAATAATTCACTTTAATAATTCATACTTTAATAATTCACTTTAATAAATCATACTTTAATAATTCACTTTAATAATTCATACTTTAATAATTCACTTTAATAATTCACTTTAATAATTCATACTTTAATAATTCACTTTAATAATTCAAAAATCTATTATAAATAGAATTCAATAGGTTTTATTATTTCATAGAAACTTGAAAATATATTTCTCTAAACTCTCTCAATCGATTTATATATATATATATATATATATATATATATATATATATATATATATATATATATATATATATATATATATATATATATATATATATATATATATATATATATATATATATATATATATATATATATTTGCTCTGTATTATTTCAAGATATTATTAGTATACATAAAATATTACGACGGAGTGATGTCCGAGTGATTTCAAAATAGTTTTTTGAATGAGTCGAAGCTAAGGAAATTATGGGTTATAGCTATGGAGGTGATGGGTATGGTTCATGGGTATGCTCGTGAGGTCAATCTAGTGTTTATCATCTCCGTTGCGTCTACGTACTTTCCTGCAATATTGAATCTCAATATTGATACGTGAGCACTCATAACTTAACTTTTATATATCAATATTGTATCCCTGACTAGTGCTCGAGTATATAGGATTATGCATGCTTGTACATTCGATATTATCCTTAGATAGGTTTGTTGAATCCTGAATTAGATTCATATGCTACTGAGATAGGGTATATGATATGCATGTCATTGGAAAGCTAGCGAAAAATTAAGAACTTTTCATTTAGATATCGAATGGTTTTGATGAACGGATTAGAAGTTATAGTCAACTGAATTTTAGTATTATTGTTAAAATGATTATTATTACTATCGTCGTTATTATTTTAATAGAAATATCATTGTTATTATAAAATATCATTATTACTATTATGTTAGTATTATCATTTTATCATAATACCATTTTTAGTAAATATAAATATTGTTATTTTTTTTATAGAATAATAATAATTATTATTACAAAATAATACAGCTTTTACTTATTATTATTATGATCAATATTATTTTATCAAATAAATAGGGGATACAAAGATATTTTTCACTACGCGTAATATAATTACATTAATAATACTTACCACTATAGTTTTACGATATTAAGTGAACTTTATAAATTTTACTACTTAAGATATATAAAAGTATATTTTATCATATATAAACGTTAATATAAATTTTTATTAATAAATGACTTTTATTATTATAAAATCTAATAAATATATTTAAATATATAAAACGACTATAGTTAAGTTATATAATAAACACGTATAAATTTTAGAAGTCATTTTGGGCCAAGTTGACTTTTGTTGACTTTTGCATATTAGTCTCGAGCATTAGGATTGTGGTACACTATGACTTGATCAAAAATTGTTAGACAAATATTGACCAACATATAAATATATATAATTAATATAGGTTCGTGAATCCGAGGCCAACCTTGCACTTGTTAAATGACGTTATATGTATTTTTACTACGAAATACAGTATGGTGAGTTTCATTTGCTCCCTTTTATATATATTTTTGGGACTGAGAATACATGCGCTGTTTTTATAAATATTTTACGAAATAGGCACAAGTACTAAAACTAATTCTACGTGGGTTTAAACCAGAAATATACCCTTAGCTTGGTAACATTAAACTACTTGTCTATGTACGGTAGGCGCGAATCCTAAAGATAGATCTATTGGGCCTGACAAACCCCATCCTGACTATGGGATGCTTTAGTACTTCGAGGTTATTTTAAACACACCTGATCTGGTGTACTTCAAAGGGTAAAACATGAACGTTAAGGCTTGTTACCGGGTGCCTACAACTTATAGAATACTTTTATACACTTGCGAGTGTACATATATTTATAAACGGAAATCTTGTGGTCTATTAATATATTGAAATGATTGTTATGATAAACCTATGAACTCACTAACCTTTTGGTTGACACTTTAAAGCATGTTTATTCTCAGGTATTAAAGAAATCTTCCGCTGTGCATTAGCTCATTTTAAGGATATTACTTGGAGTCATTCATGGCATATTTTTGAAAGACGTTGCATTCGAGTCATTGAGTTCATCAAGATTATTATTAAGCCAAATTATAGTTGGGTGTATTATGAAATGGTGTGCATGCCGTCAAATTTCGTTGTAAAGAAAGTTTGTCTTTTAAAAACAAATGCAATGTTTGTAAATTGTATCATATAGAGGTCAAATACCTCGCAATGTAATCAACTATTGTGAATCGTTTATAATGTATATGAACGGGTCCTTTCACATCTCTCTAAATTGTATTGCATATACACATACATATATAAGCATCCATCGAACTACTAACACCATGAACCACCGGTTAGCCACCGCCACCATTTATCTCTCTCATCTTCTCTCTCTTCCCCTCTCTTATTTGTGAATCACGTTGGGGAGTACGATCGTATAACCCGGTTTCTGTTAAAGGTAAATTCTAATCTTACTGTGAATACTAAAATATTACTAGACCCTACTAATCATTCCGGGCTCATACAATTGATCGTATCAAACTGAAACCAACCGATAAAGTCATCGATATCGGTTCGTATTTTAAAGTGATTGGGTTTTTGGGTACATTGTTACTAATGAATTGTATTATGAATATGAATATGGGAAATCTAATAAGTAAACTCTACGTTGATGACTTATCTAGTAAATATATGGTTGCGATAACCAACAAAAGAAAATCAATGTATGTTAAAACTTGTAAACTAAATCTATAAGTTTGGGTCTTTAATCCACAAACATATTTGATTGTAAGAATTTACATTAATAAATTATGTAAGGACATGATAGGATTCCTTAAATATATGATTTTCATATCCAACCGAAATCAACTGTTAACGCGATCGGTTTCGGTTAACATATTGGAAAGTTACAGGTGTTTAAAAGTATCGTTTATGTGTGGATCGGAACCTAAACTAATAAACTACTCCGTTATCTAGTATGATTTACGATTAATAAAAAAAATAGTTTTGTGAACCGTGTACATATATAAACAAGATAAGAAGATGATATCATGTTATTTTTGAAAATTAGTGTTGGTATTTTTGATTTTAAATCAAACCAAAAATGACTGAAACTAAGCGTTGCACGGTTAGTGTTTTGGTGGTTATTTCCTAAAGTTTTAAAGAGAACATTTTTATATAGAATCAGACCTTAAAGTTTAATAATATTAGGTGATGTGTTATGACTATGATAAGTTGTCTTTTACCAAATTTTAATAAAAAGATTCATGATTTATAAAAAAAAAAAAAAAACTCATTGTCTTACTATATACAAAATGGCAACAAAGAAGATGTAATTCTATGTTTACGTATTTAGTCCCTAGGTTATGATCAAACTTACAAATTAAATACAAGAATATAAAGAAAACTTATAAAGGTGTGGTATGACCTGAGCTAGTTTATTAGACATTATTCTGATCAACATGTTTAATTAGGTTGAAGTCTACGGTTGTACGTTACATGTTACTGTCACGTTTAAGTGGTTTATTGCTGAAGCTTTCAGGTGAGTTTCATTTGCTCCCTTTTATATATATTTTTGGGACTGAGAATACATGCGCTGTTTTTATAAATGTTTTACGAAATAGGCACAAGTACTAAAACTAATTCTATGTGGGTTTAAACCAGAAATATACCCTTAGCTTGGTAACATTAAACTACTTGTCTATGTACGTTAGGCGCGAATCCTAAAGATAGATCTATTGGGCCTGACAAACCCCATCCTGACTATGGGATGCTTTAGTACTTCGAGGTTATTTAAAACACACCTGGTCTGGTGTACTTCAGAGGGTAAACATGAACGTTAAGGCTTGTTACCGGGTGCCTATGTTTTATAGAATACTTTTATACACTTGCGAGTGTACATATATTTATAAACGGAAATCTTGTGGTCTATTAATATATTAAAATGATTGTTACTATAAACTTATGAACTCACCAACCTTTTGGTTGACACTTTTAAGCATGTTTATTCTCAGGTACGAATTAAGTCTTCCGCTATGCATTTTCTCATTTTAAAGACGTTACTTAGAGTCCTTCATGGCATACTTAGGACAGTACCTCGCAATGGGACCAAATGATGAAGACTTCGTTCAGGTGGATAAGGACGGGTCCTCACAGGTGGTATCAGAGTGTTGGTCCTAGTGAACCATGTCTTGCATTAGTGTGTCTAACTGGTAGTTGTTTAGATGCATTAGTGAGTCTAGACTTCGACCTAGTAGTTGTTAGGATATATTAATAAGTCTGGACTTGAACTTGGTCTGCATGTTAAAAGTTTTGCTTATCATTCCTAGTGGAAAATTACCTGCTTATCATTCCTAAGTTTAGACAAGACTTCCTGCACTTATTTGATAGATAATGTATAGATAAATTCATATCTTAGCGTATCTATTATTGTAGACTTTGCCTGACAGCTTCCGTAGATTTCTCCGTAACTTATGGGATTTTAGTATTATATATGCATGTGCAAATTATGTATTGTAGGGTACTAATCTATATTCTATAATCTATTTCTTATCGAAAATCCTTCATATGATCGTACAAGGTGAATCCCTCAACCAGTTCGAATACCTCAGATTCCGACAGCTATTCCGATATGGAGTCCCACTCCAGCTCCAAAAGCAGTGTCACCAGAATGAGTCAATCAATCAGTCATCCCCAATTCATCTGATGAGTTCTTAGTCGACTAAATCAACAAAGACGAGAAGAAGGCGATCCTTTTCATCAACCAAATTTCCCTCCTGGCGAAGAACCTGAAGCACTTACTGGCGAACCTGTTCGAAACACCATTTTCACTCTCGTTGCCCGAATATCTCGCCACAATTATATTCTATCCACAATTCTAAACCTTATCCATCCCCTTGTTCAAACCGCCAATCATCCCGAAATAATAGAAGAAGTCAACGAATTTCGCGCTCGAGTTGTAGCTTTGGAAAATATGGTGCAGAACCTACCAGTAGCATCACCGTCAATAACAATACCACCGACACCAACAACCCAAGTTTCAACATCACACGCCTCAATATCTCATTCTGTACCTCGAGCATAATCATCGTTCTACGCATCGTTCTATCTACTTTATCTTCATTCTACATATCGTTCTACATCGATTATCTTCGCTCGACATGGCGATTATGTAATTTCTAAAGTTTTAGAGATTATGTAATCTAGTATTAAAGATAAATCAAATGAGTTTAATATCTTATTGACTCATTAAATCCATGATTACATCTGAAGAAAATATATATGCAAGTATATTTTCATAAAAATTGTAATTAAAATTCTTTTGTACAAACTGTTAATGGTGAAAATATTTTAACGGGTAGGTAATACCCGAGGAATATTTAGATTTCACATTAATCAGTTACACGGTACATTCTTCGACTCTGATTCAACAGTCAGTCACTATCCTACTTGTATCCATAGATATACGTATCCGTTCACCACAGAATCCATTTTCGTTCAATTTCATATTTGGATTTTGACCTATCAAAATCCAACAAGTGGCATAATGAAGAAAACATCGGACAAAGTAAAATTTGTTAGACACAAACGAACTAACTAATTGAAATATTGTTAAGAATCCACGCTAACTGTTCCTAGCTAACTGGTTACATTTTATTTATCGCAATTTAATTATCGCAATTTACATTCTCGCAATTTTATTTATCGTCATTTAATTTCTGTATTTATTTTACGCACTTTAAATAACGGGACACGTATACAAGGTTTCGACATATCATATTGACCCATCTATATATTTATCTTGGAACAACCATAGACACTCTATATGCAAATGACGGAGTTAGCTATACAGGGTTGAGGTTGATTCCAATATATATATATATATATATATATATATATATATATATATATATATATTGAGTTGTGATCAATACTGAGACCGGTACATGAAATGTCCCGTTCTTATTGATTAAAAACGTTCCATATTAATTGATTTCGTTGCGAGGTTTTGACCTCTATATGAGACGTTTTTCAAAGACTGCATTCATTTTTAAAACAAACCATAACCTTTATTTCATAAATAAAGGTTTAAAAGGCTTTACGTAGATTATCAAATAATGATAATCTAAAATATCCTGTTTACACACGACCATTACATAATGGTTTACAATACAAATATGTTACATCGAAATCAGTTTCTTGAATGCAGTTTTTACACAGTATCATACAAACATGGACTCCAAATCTTGTCCTTATTTTAGTATGCAACAGCGGAAGCTCTTAGTATTCACCTGAGAATAAACATGCTTTAAACGTCAACAAAAATGTTGGTGAGTTATAGGTTTAACCTATATATATATATATATATATATATATATATATATATATATATATATATATATATATATATATATATATATATATATCAAATTGTAACAATAGACCACAAGATTTCATATTTCAATATACATCCCATACATAGAGATAAAAATCATTCATATGGTGAACACCTGGTAACCGACAATAACAAGATGCATATATAAGAATATCCCCATCATTCCGGGACACCCTTCGGATATGATATAAATTTCGAAGTACTAAAGCATCCGGTACTTTGGATGGGGTTTGTTAGGCCCAATAGATCTATCTTTAGGATTCGCGTCAATTAGGGTGTCTGTTCCCTAATTCTTAGATTACCAGACTTAATAAAAAGGGGCATATTCGATTTCGATAATTCAACCATAGAATGTAGTTTCACGTACTTGTGTCTATTTTGTAAATCATTTATAAAACCTGCATGTATTCTCATCCCAAAATTATTAGATTTTAAAAGTGGGACTATAACTCACTTTCACAGATTTTTACTTCGTCGAGAAGTAAGACTTGGCCACTGTTGATTCACGAACCTATAACAATATATACATGTATATTAAAGTATGTTCAAAATATATTTACAACACTTTTAATATATTTTGATGTTTTAAGTTTATTAAGTCAGCTGTCCTCGTTAGTAACCTACAACTAGTTGTCCACAGTTAGATGTACAGAAATAAATCGATAAATATTATCTTGAATCAATCCACGACCCAGTTTATACGTATCTCAGTATTGATCACAACTCAAACTATATATATTTTGGAATCAACCTCAACCCTGTATAGCTAACTCCAACATTCACATATAGAGTGTCTATGGTTGTTCCGAAATATATATAGATGTGTCGACATGATAGGTCGAAATATTGTATACGTGTCTATGGTATCTCAAGATTACATAATATACAATACAAGTTGATTAAGTTATGGTTGGAATAGATTTGTTACCAATTTTCACGTAGCTAAAATGAGAAAAATTATCCAATCTTGTTTTACCCATAACTTCTTCATTTTAAATCCGTTTTGAGTGAATCAAATTGCTATGGTTTCATATTGAACTCTATTTTATGAATCTAAACAGAAAAAGTATAGGTTTATAGTCGTAAAAATAAGTTACAAGTCATTTTTGTAAAGGTAGTCATTTCAGTCGAAAGAACGACGTCAAGATGACCATTTTAGAAAACATACTTCCACTTTGAGTTTAACCATAATTTTTGGATATAGTTTCATGTTCATAATAAAAATCATTTTCTCAGAATAACAACTTTTAAATCAAAGTTTATCATAGTTTTTAATTAACTAACCCAAAACAGCCCGCGGTGTTACTACGACGGCGTAAATCCGGTTTTACGGTGTTTTTCGTGTTTCCAGGTTTTAAATCATTAAGTTAGCATATCATATAGATATAGAACATGTGTTTAGTTAATTTTAAAAGTCAAGTTAGAAGGATTAACTTTTGTTTGCGAACAAGTTTAGAATTAACTAAACTATGTTCTAGTGATTACGAGTTTAAACCTTCGAATAAGATAGTTTTATATATATGAATCGAATGATGTTATGAACATCATTACTACCTCAAGTTTAGTAGGTAAACCTACTAGAAGTGATAAGAAATGATCTAGCTTCAAAGGATCTTGGATGGCTTGAAAGTTCTTGAAGTAGGATCATGACACAAAAACAAGTTCAAGTAAGATTTTTACTCGAATTAAGATAGTTTATAGTTATAGAAATTGAATCAAAGTTTGAATATGAATATTACCTTGAATAAGAAAGATAACTTACTGTATATAACAAAGGTTTCTTGATCTTAGATGATTACTTGGAATGGATTAGAAAGCTTGGAAGTAAATTAGTAAACTTGAAGGGATTTTTGAAGTGTTCTTGAAGTGTTCTTCCTATGATGATTATAGCTTGATTCTTGAAGTGATTTTTGATGAAGATGATGATTAACTACTGGAAAAATACGTTCATAATAGTGTGTGTGTGTTGAGAGAGAATTAGAAAGAGAATTGGAAGTGAAATGGAGTGAATGATGAGTGGTAATTGGTGAGTGGTGAGTGGGGTTAAAAGGAGTTCTAGTTAGTTGACTAGCTCATGGTAGAAGTTAAAATTGATTAGTCATA
Organism: Rutidosis leptorrhynchoides; assembly: GCF_046630445.1. Taxonomy (NCBI): domain Eukaryota; kingdom Viridiplantae; phylum Streptophyta; class Magnoliopsida; order Asterales; family Asteraceae; genus Rutidosis; species Rutidosis leptorrhynchoides. Next base: position 630,697,460 of record NC_092336.1, read on the forward strand.
CATGACATAATCAAGAGTGGAATCCCATGCTAGTTCCTATTGGTATATACCCATAGTAAGTACGTTTTGAAGCTGTGTATAATACGGGTAAGAATACGACTAGAATTCTTGATGAAAGAAAAGAATGGGAAAGTAACTGTAACCATTTTCGTTAAGTATGAGTGTTTTGATATATGTCTTGAAGTCTTCCAAAAGTATTTTAATACATCTAAATACACTACATGTATATACATTTTAACTGATTCGTTAAGTCATCGTTAGTCGTTACATGTAAGTGTAGTTTTGAAACCTTTAAGTTAACGATCTCAGTTAATGTTGTTAACCTATTGTTTATTATATCTAATGAGATGTTAAATTATTATATTATCATGATATTATGATATATTAATATATCTTAATATGATATATATACATTTAAATGTCGTTACAACGATAATCGTTACATATATGTCTCGTTTCGAAATCCTTAAGTTAGTAGTCTTGTTTATATGTATATAACTCATTGTTAATATACTTATGGAGATACTTACTTATCATAATCTCATATTAACCATATGTATATCCATATATATATCGTCATGTCGTTTTTACAAGTTTTAACGTTCGTGAATCGCCGGTCAACTTGGGTGGTCAATTGTCTATATGAAACATATTTCAATTAATCAAGTCTTAATAAGTTTGATTGCTTAACATGTTGGAAACATTTAATCATATAAGTATCAATCTCAATTAATATATATAAACATGGAAAAGTTCGGGTCACTACAGTACACGGGTCACAATACGTATTAATTAATTCGAATGTTATATATTAAACTATATATGAACTATTGGACTATTAAATGTGGACTATAGACTGTGGATGAATAATATTGGACAATTAAAATGAATTAAAATACTGATTATAACATACGAAACTAAATAATTCTTCAAGTTTGCACTTGATTTCATCTTAAACCTCATTCGTATCTTGACAATTACAATCTGCGTTCAAACCTTTCACGATTCTTGAAAACACCTCGATCGAGAGGATGAACCAGCCGCACTTCATCTACGGAAGAAAAGATTGATGCATATAGTTATACACCTAAAAAACCCTCGGAAACTGAGTAAACGTTTAACACGTAGCTGTGCTAATTCCTTTAGTATTATTATTACCCAAAATGATTTGGTAATCCCTTTCAAAGTAGTAAATTTTGTCACAGCTCCAGCAAGTCAACTCCGACTTTTCATTCGAAATAACCTTATTATAATCTTGATATATATGCGTACTCTTTATTGTTACTGGAGAATCTTTTATATTCCACCATATTACCATCAGCGTTTAATCATCTAAAAATACAATTCTCCTGAAACCAACTCAGTTTGATAACCAATGACCCAGATCCGTTAACTTTGAAAATGCTGATGAAGTAGCATGTGGAAGATGGTCTTAATGGCCAATAGTTGATGATAAAGAAGGAAGTGTTAGGAACGCTCGATAGAAAATTTGGTACTGAAAATCGGATTGAGCACACCGTGAAGGAAACAAAGAACAAATACAAGGACCAAACCTTATATTCAAAGAATCCAGGTAATTCTGGATCCGATGAAATCTTTAGAGAATATCATGCTCCGAAGTCACGTTAAAATCTTGTGAAAATTTTTCCTTATCAACTTTCGAACTTAGAAATTCCAAAATATCATCATAAATATCTTTGATATTTCTGAGGATATTTTCATAAATATTCTTGTCCGAAACTATCTACCTCTTCGTGTTTCTGTATTCCATTATACTGAAATTTTTTGTAAAATCTAACTATAAATTATGAATGAATTGTGGAGAAGTGTTGGGAACTGAAGCATGAGTTAGTATAATATAATGACACTTGGCCAATGTGGTTATATTAAAGTAAGTCATGCTAAATTTTTAATGGAACGTAATGATGGTTCACAGACCTTGCCCTCATCATGTGCCATGTTACACGACTCTTTCATTCTACTTAAGCTTTAAGCATATCACGGAATTATTTCCTTGATATTTCTGTTCTTCCTTAATTCCAACAAATTGCTAATAAATCGTGCTATTACATTTCCTTTATGCTTATAAGATTTTCTTTAAATCCCTTGAGTTCCGGAAATCCACCATGACTAGTCAAAAGTTAAGATGAAACTTTTCACTCTTTTGTGATAGCTTCACTCTTACGCTTCAAGTAATCGAATTATTTTATCCATATTACTCAATGATGATAAAACTCTATTTATCAATTCATATTCGTCATGAAAACATTTTTAGTGTTAGCCATGACGACCTCGATCAAATTTCGGGACGAAATTTCTTTAACGGGTAGGTACTGTCACGACCTGGAAAAATTCAACTAATTTTGAACCAAACTCTCGATACGATTTAATATTCTTGACACGATAAGAGAAATCTGTTAGATTGAGTCTCAAAAATTTTGAACTATTTTATATATTCAATTAACCTTCGACCATTCCCGACGATTCACGAACAACTATTTGTGAGTAGATATGTATATAAATATAAATAAGTATATGTACATAAATGTTATTAATTGTTGTATGAAATTATTATTATAAATAAATATTAAATATGTAAAATAATATACAACTTAATTGTTAGGAATAAGTATGAAAAATGATGTAATTAATAATAAAATTTATTGCCAAAATAAATCTATATACATAAAGTATATTGAATATATATATTTGGTTTCGAATTCATTTAGTAAACGATAGTAGCACTTGTTCATCATTCAATGGATATTACACAAGTTAAATTCAAACTTATATTATTTTAAAATAAACGGTTAGCCAAAAAAATGAGTTTTATAAAATATAGGCTTATTAAAAAAGTATTTAGGAACTAACTGTTGAATTTTAAAACTTTTTATATTTTACCTGGGGTTGGGAGTGAATAACTAATGTAATTTTTTTATTTAATAGTTAATGCTTGAATTTTATATCATAATGACCAAAATAAATAAATATAATTAAGGTAAAAGTTTGAGACTTTTCTGAAGATTTTTATCCACCACTAATTTAACAACGGAGTATTATATTCCAGTGCATGAAAACTGTCCCTACACTTAATTCATTCTTGTGACTCAATAATGTTTCTCTGCACGTTTCTATTTATTTAATATATTGTATTATTATTATAATTAATAAATTTATTAATTATTAAGATTAAAATATAATATATATAAAAAGACAGATAAAGATACAGTTACATATCAATATCAATGTCATTTTTTTTCTTTTTTTCATGTTATCCTGTCGACCAAATAATTAATTGGGATAAAGCGAAGGTATAGAGGCCAAAATGGTTCTATAAATCGTTTTGCTTGTGCTTCCTTTTACCCATCTCTCTAAATTGTATTGCATATACACATACAGATATAAGCAACCATCGAACTACTAACACCATGAACCACCGGTTAGCCACCGCCACCATTTATCTCTCTCATCTTCTCTCTCTTTCCCTCTCTTATTTGTGAATCACGTTGGGGAGTACGATCGTATAACCCGGTTTCTGTTAAAGGTAAATTCTAATCTTACTGTGAATACTAAAATATTACTAGACCCTACTAATCATTCCGAGCTCATACAATTGATCGTATCAAACTGAAACCAACCGATAAAGTCATCGATATCGGTTCGTATTTTAAAGTGATTGGGTTTTTGGGTACATAGTTACTAATGAATTGTATTATGAATATGAATATGGGAAATCTAATAAGTAAACTCTACGTTGATGACTTATCTAGTAAATATATGGTTGCGATAACCAACAAAAGAAAATCAATGGATGTTAAAACTTGAAAACTAAATCTATAAGTTTGGGTCTTTAATCCACAAACATATTTGATTGTAAGAATTTACATTAATAAATTATGTAAGGACATGATAGGATTCCTTAAATATATGATTTTCATATCCAACCGAAATCAACTGTTAACGCGATCGGTTTCGGTTACGATATTGGAAAGTTACAGGTGTTTAAAAGTATCGTTTATGTGTGGATCGGAACCTAAACTAATAAACTACTCCGTTATCTAGTATGATTTACGATTAATAAAAAAAAAATAGTTTTGTGAACCGTGTACATATATAAACAAGATAAGAAGATGATATCATGTTATTTTTGAAAATTAGTGTTGGTATTTTTGATTTTAAATCAAACCAAAAATGATTGAAACTAAGCGTTGCACGGTTAGTGTTTTGGTGGTTATTTCCTAAAGTTTTAAAGAGAACATTTTTATATAGAATCAGACCTTAAAGTTTACTAATATTAGGTGATGTGTTATGACTATGATAAGTTGTCTTTTACCAAATTTTAATAAAAAGATTCATGATTTATAAAATAAAAAAAAAACTCATTGTCTTACGATATACAAAATGGCAACAAAGAAGATGTAATTCTATGTTTACATATTTAGTCCCTAGGTTATGATCAAACTTACAAATTAAATACAAGAATATAAAGAAAACTTATAAAGGTGTGGTATGACCTGAGCCAGTTTATTAGACATTATTCTGATCAACATGTTTAATTAGGTTGAAGTCTACGGTTGTACGTTACATGTTACTGTTACGTTTAAGTGGTTTATTGCTGAAGCTTTCAGGTGAGTTTCATTTGCTCCCTTTTATATATATTTTTGGAACTGAGAATACATGCGCTGTTTTTATAAATGTTTTACGAAATAGGCACAAGTACTAAAACTAATTCTATGTGGGTTTAAACCAGAAATATACCCTTAGCTTGGTAATATTAAACTACTTGTCTATGTACGGTAGGCGCGAATCCTAAAGATAGATCTATTGGGCCTGACAAACCCCATCCTGACTATGGGATGCTTTAGTACTTCGAGTTATTTAAAACACACCTGGTCTGGTGTACTTCAGAGGGTAAACATGAACGTTAAGGCTTGTTACCGGGTGCCTATGTTTTATTGAATACTTTTATACACTTGCGAGTGTACATATAATTATAAACGGAAATCTTGTGGTCTATTAATATATTAAAATGATTGTTACTATAAACTTATGAACTCACCAACCTTTTGGTTGACACTTTTAAGCATGTTTATTCTCAGGTACGAATTAAGTCTTCCGCTATGCATTTGCTCATTTTAAAGACGTTACTTGGAGTCCTTCATGGCATACTTAGGACAGTACCTCGCAATGGGACCAAATGATGAAGACTTGGTGCAGGTGGATAAGGACGGGTCCTCACATCTTCATAAATTCCAAAAGTTCTAGTTTCATAAAATCAAGAATACTTCCAAGATTGCAAGTTTACTTCCAAGTTTTCTAAATCCATTCCAAGTAATCATCCAAGATCAAGAAACCTTTGTTACTTATTGTAGGTTATGTTTCTAATACAAGGTAATAATCATATTCAAACTTTAATTCAATTTCTATAACTATAACAATCTTATTTCGAGTAGAAATCTTACTTGAAATTGTTTTCGTGTCATGATTCTGCTTCAAGAAATTTCAAGCCATCCAAGGATCCTTTGAAGCTAGATCTATTTTTCTCATTTCCAGTAGGTTTATCCAAGGAACTTGAGGTAGTAATGATGTTCATAACATCATTCGATTCATACATATAAAGCTATCTTATTCGAAGGTTTAAACTTGTAATCACTAGAACATAGTTTAGTTAATTCTAAACTTGTTCGCAAATAAAAGTTAATCCTTCTAACTTGACTTTTAAAATCAACTAAACACATGTTCTATATCTATATGATATGCTAACTTAATGATTTAAAACTTGGAAACATGAAAAACACCGTAAAACCGGATTTACGCCGTCGTAGTAACACCGCGGGCTGTTTTGGGTTTGTTAATTAAAAACTATGATAAACTTTGATTTAAAAGTTGTTATTCTGGGAAAATGATTTTTATTATGAACATGAAACTATATCCAAAAATTATGGTTAAACTCAAAGTGTAAGTATGTTTTCTAAAATGGTCATCTAGACGTCGTTCTTTCGACTGAAATGACTACCTTTACAAAAAACGACTTGTAACTTATTTTTCCGACTATAAACCTATACTTTTTCTGTTTAGATTCATAAAATAGAGTTCAATATGAAACCATAGCAATTTGATTCACTCAAAACGGATTTAAAATGAAGAATTTATGGGTAAAACAAGATTGGATAATTTTTCTCATTTTAGCTACGTGAAAATTGGTAACAAATCTATTCCAACCATAACTTAATCAACTTTTATTGTATATTATGTAATCTTGAGATACCATAGACACGTATACAATATTTCGACCTATCATGTCGACACATCTATATATATTTCGGAACAATCATAGACACTCTATATGTGAATGTTGGAGTTAGCTATACAGGGTTGAGGTTGATTCCAAAATATATATAGTTTGAGTTATGATCAATACTGAGATACGTATACACTGGGTCGTAGATTGATTCAAGATAATATTTATCGATTTATTTCTGTACATCTAACTATGGACAACTAGTTGTAGGTTACTAACGAGGACAGCTGACTTAATAAACTTAAAACATCAAAATATATTAAAAGTGTTGTAAATATATTTTGAACATACTTTGATATATATGTATATATTGTTATAGGTTCGTGAATCAACCAGTGGCCAAGTCTTACTTCCCGACGAAGTAAAAATCTGTGAAAGTGAGTTATAGTCCCACTTTTAAAATCTAATATTTTTGGGATGAGAATACATGCTGGTTTTATAAATGTTTTACAAAATAGACACAAGTACGTGAAACTACATTCTATGGTTGAATTATCAAAATCGAATATGCCCTTTTTTATTAAGTCTGGTAATATAAGAATTAGGGAACAGACACCCTAATTGACGCGAATCCTAAAGATAGATCTATTGGGCCTAACAAACCCCATCCAAAGTACCGGATGCTTTAGTACTTCAAAATTTATATCATATCCGAAGGGTGTCCCGGAATGATGGGGATATTCTTATATATGCATCTTGTTAATGTCGGTTACCAGGTGTTCACCATATGAATGATTTTTATCTCTATGTATGGGATGTGTATTGAAATATGAAATCTTGTGGTCTATTGTTACGATTTGATATATATAGGTTAAACCTATAACTCACCAACATTTTTGTTGACGTTTAAAGCATGTTTATTCTCAGGTGAATACTAAGAGCTTCCGCTGTTGCATACTAAAATAAGGACAAGATTTGGAGTCCATGTTTGAATGATATTGTGTAAAAACTGCATTCAAGAAACTGATTTCGATGTAACATATTTGTATTGTAAACCATTATGTAATGGTCGTGTGTAAACAGGATATTTTAGATTATCATTATTTGATAATCTACGTAAAGCTTTTTAAACTTTTATTTATGAAATAAAGGTTATGGTTTGTTTTAAAAATGAATGCAGTCTTTGAAAAATGTCTCATATAGAGGTCAAAACCTCGCAACGAAATCAATTAATATGGAACGCTTTTAATCAATAAGAACGGGACATTTAATTAGACACACTAATGCAAGACCTGGTTCGCTAAGACCACCACTCTGATACCAACTGAAGCGACCCGTCATAATCCTCCTGGACGAAGTCTTCAACATCTGGTCTCATCGCGAGGTACTGACCTCTATATGCCATGAATGACTCCAAGTAAAATTCTTTAAATTGAGCAAATGCACAGCGGAAGATTTATTTCGTACCTGAGAATAAACATGCTTAAAAGTGTCAACCAAAAGGTTGGTGAGTTCATAGGTTTATCGTAATCAATCATTTCCATAATTTTAATAGACCACAAGACTTCATTTTTCATAAATAACATTACACTCGCAAGTGTATAAAAATCATTCGTATGATGAACACCTGGTAACTGACATTAACATAATGCATATAGAATATCCCCCACGTACTCGCAAGTATGCCATAAATATTGGCAATCGCAATCACCATTTAAATCGAAGTACTAAAGCATTCCAAATTCCAGAATGGGGTTTGTTAGGCCCATATATCTATCTTTAGGATTCGCGTCAATTAGGGGTCATTTCCCTAATTCTTAGGTTACCAGACTTGAAGGGGCGATATTCGGTTTCGATAATCCAACCATAGAATGTAATTTCAATTACTTGTGTCTATTCCGTAAAATAGTTATAAAACAGCGCATGTATTCTCAGTCACAAAAATATATATTGCAAAAACATTTAAAAACGGAGCAAATGAAACTCACAATACGATATTTTTTAGTAAAAATATGCATACGACGGAACTGAACAATGCAGGGTTGGCTTCGGATTCACGAACCTATATCATTTATATATATTAACACATAAAATGGTAATCGAACAAATTTATATATTATTAGTGATTTAATTGTTATTTTAATTAGGTTTTTCATTGATAACCTTATTAATTATATTTATTAATATTTATTATAAAAGTATTAATATAGTTATGTTATGTGTAGTAAATATAGTTTTATATAACTAATAGTTATTTAATAAAATAATATTGATAATAATAATACATAAAAGTTATTTTATTTTACAATAATAATAATAATAATAGTTATTATGATAATAATATTGATAATATAAAAATAATAATATTAATGTCAAAATAATAATAATGATAGTAATAATAATAATTTTGATAAAAATGATAATTTCTCTAATAATGATAATAATAAAAGTAAAAATGATACTTTTAATATAAATGATAGTTTTTTTTTACTAAAAATGATACTAATAATAATATTTATTAATAATAATTTTAATAATACTAATAATAACAATAACAATAATAATAATAATAATAATAATAATAACAATAATAATAATAATAATAATAATAATAATAATAATAATAATAATAATAATAATAATAATAATAATAATAATAATAATAATAATAAATAGATAAATAACTACCTCAAGGAAGTAGCCCTAAAAATAATGCCCAAGTCCGGGTTTAAACTCGCGACATCCCGCTAACCCGATAACACCACAAACCATCCAAGCTAATCAGTTTTCCTAATTTAATTCCATTTCTATATATCTTTAACCATTTTATCCTGTCTGTTCTATTTCATCTTCTTCTTTAAAAAAAAAAAAAAAACAATGCCACGGCCGAGGCTCGAACCCGAGACCTCTCATTCACCCAACATACTCCTTAACCATTCGACCACCTATTATTTTCTAATTAAAAGCCAACTGTAAAAGTTATAACCCGTTTACATTTACATGTTTTCTTCAAAATCAAAACCCATTTGCAACTTCATCATCATAAACCTTCTTCTTCTCATTATTGTTAACATCATTCACTGAAACCATCATCATTGTTTATTGTAATCATCATCATCGATCCTTATTATTATGATTTCATCATTATCGTTTATCATGTTCATCATGATCATAACTTATAATTTAATCACTTCTATTATCATACGCATAATCCTAAACCCATTATCATTATCGGCTATTCATAATCACTTTCATTGATCATGCATCATTCTTATTCATATCACCCTCTTTATTTCATTTAATACTAAGAATAGGATATAGAAACAGAGACGTGAAGCTGCAGTTGCAGCTGCAGTGAAGCATACAGTTCACGAAAAAATAGCAGCTTGAATTGGGTTATAGCAATAACTAGATCACAGCCCAATAATAGAAACATGGCCCAATAAATACACATTAGTGTCACGGCCCAAAAAAATATAGCAGCCTAACAGCAAAAAGATTTGGTCAGCTTGTATCCAGCTAGATTCCATCGAACAGCAACCAACAACTTTAAATATAAGTAATTCGCTAAACAGCACTTAACCTCTTTATCATTAACTTTATATTATCATCGCTTTTTCAATGTTCTTTTAATCAGAAAAAAAAAACGAATACGTAGCTGTATCAACACAACGTATGGTATCATCATTTTTCATTTAATCACCATCATTCATCTTTATTTATTATTCATCATCATTTCGTTTTATTATTGTATTAACAGAAGTTGTAGTGAAACGCGAATAAATACCAGCACAGTAGTAGTTAACAATGAATAACCCAAAAGGTTTTGTGATGATGTAAGAACATATGCAACAATTGGAGACGAGTGGTGATGGTGGTCGAAGACGGTTTCAAGGTGGTGGTGGTTAGTTTAAAACTAGATGATAGTGTGTTGTAGGGTGTTGTAGTGGTTTTCGATGGCGGGTGATCAAATGGTTATGGGTTTGGGTTCATTAAATATAAACGCAGCAGTGTCATAATCAAATAGGAAATACGATGGTGTTGGGTTCTTGGTGGCTCACGGTTTGAAGTGGGTTATCGAGCAAAAAGAAAGAAAAAAAATGTTTGTTGTTTAAGGTGAGGTGATGGAGGCTGCTGGGACAAGAAGAGAATAAGGAGAGACCGAAGTAGCAAGTCAATAGATTCGGTTGTGGTGATCGATGGTTGAATGGGTTTTAATAGGAAAAAGGGTTCGAATATAATAGCACATAAGTGAGATTGTTAGTTGTTTTGGTCATGAAAACAAATGGATTTTGCTATGAAGTTAAGATCAGAGAAAGAAGGGAAAATTATTGTTGCAATTCGTGGGACTCTTAATGTGTAGATGTTCGATCACATAACAAGTTGGTGTTGGTTTATAGTGGCGATGGTAGGTGATGGAAGGAGGAAGAAGAGGAGTGCTTTGTTTGTTAGGTGATGTTTTATGCACATATATGTATAAGTATATATATAATACCATTCAATGTGTAAATAAGTCAAGAAACACAGTGAATTTTAATTCACGGATCATAAGTGTTGTATCAGAAAGGAAGTTAGGATAGGGACACACAACAAAAAGAAAACATATCGAATAATAATAATTATATAATATTAATTATAATATAATTTAAAATATAAACGTGTGAATTGTTAGCCGTCGTCTACTATTTCATTCACAGACTGAAATTCATGCTCCGTTGATTATTGGTGACGGATAAAGGTTTTCCTAAAAAAATTATAAATAAATATTTATTCTAACCATTATTTTATAAAAACGGTCATTAATTGTTTAAAATTATTAAATAGAAATTAAATCAACTGTCTGCGCTCGATCCCAGGTAAAAACATAAAACGTGTTAAAATTTAATAACTAGATCCTAAATACATTTTTTAGTAAGCCTAAAATTTATAGAACTCATTTTCGGATCACCGTTTATTTTAAAATCATATAAGTTCGAATTAAACTTCTCTAAATAATAATCGAAACATCCAACGAGTATTATACTTATTAAATAATTATATTTGATATACACCCTCTCTATATATATACAGATTTATTTTAATAACAATTTAGTTATATCCTATATTATTTTATATTTTCAGTTCTAACTATTTAAATCATATATTATTATTTTTAGTTATCATATATATATATATATATTTATATTTATATTTATATTTATATTTATATGTATACATATTTAATTACAATTAATGGTTCGTGAATCGTCGGAGATAGTTGAAGGGTAATTGCATATATGAAACAGTTCAAAATTTTTGAGACTTAATCTAACAGACTTTGCTTATCGTGTCAAAACTTTAAATCCTTTAAAGATTAAGTTTAATTTTGATCGAAAATTTTCGGGTTGTCACACCCTGTAGACATATAATAATCATTAAATGCTTGAGATGTTAACTCACCAGCATTATCAAGTCTCATCCTTTTAATGGTGTAATCAGAATAATGTGTTCTCAATTTAATGATTTGTGCAAGAAACTTTGCAAATGCCATATTACGGCCTGATAACACACAAACATGAGACCATATGCTAGATGCGTCTATTAGAACATGAAATGTCTAAATGTTCCACATGGTGGATGAATTTATTCACATATCTCACCTTGAATTCTTTCAAGAAACATTTGTGATTCCTTTTCACAATATACTTTTCATTAATCGTCATATGTACTTTTTCATTAATCACCATATGTACTTTTTCAATAATCACCATATGTGCTTTTTCATTAATCATCATATGTGATTTTCATTAATATATCCTATTCACCATATGCGCTTTTAATCATATGCGCCGCGCATTTCATCATATGCGCTTTTCATCATATGTGCTTTTAATCATATGTGCTACGCTTTTCATCATATGCGCTTTTAATCATATGTGCTGCGCTTTTTCATCACATGCACTTTTAATCATATGTTCTGCGCTTTTCATCATATGCGCTTTTTGTCATATGCGCTTTTTGTCATATGCGCTTTTATATGCGCTTTTCGTCATATGCGCTTTTCGTCATATGCTCTTTTCGTCATATGTGCTTTTCGTTGCTACATAGATATTTCTCATTTTCTGTTATAATTGACTGATAATCATATCTATTATGATATATATCAGAGAAACTTAACAAACTTCCTTTTGATTTGAGAGAAAACAAGACATTATTTATCAGAAAATTCGTACTATTTGGTAACATGAATTTTGCCTTTTCCGTTCCTTATATCAAGTTTGCAAGACCTGATATAGTATTTATAATTCCTTCATTTGATTTAAATCAATGAAATATTTCTTAGATTTGATCATAGTATGTATGTTACCATTATCTACAATACATATGTCTTTACTCTTTATCATTTAATTGATGTTGTATTTCAGCAAGATTCATACTAAAACTTCAAATAAGATAAGAAAATAATGAGTTATATTTCAGCAAGATAATCAAATTATATTACCTGCAAACAAGTTACAATCTGAAGTACATAAAAGATAATATTTAATAAACATATTATATATATATATATATATATATATATATATATATATATATATATATATATATATATATATATATATATTATGGTCTAAAATCATTTATTTAGGATGACACATAACAAGCTATGCATCTTAGAAAATTAAGGTAATTTAAGTCTCAAAGTAGCTCCGGGTTTACTTAATCAAGTTTAAAAAAAAAAAAAAGATTCACACTCGTTTCATTTTCTTTTGTGAATTATTTGTATGACTAAATAAGATGTTGAGATATTCAATAAATACTAGAGTGATATAATTGGAAATAATATTGTGTTACAAATAATATAGAAGAATAATGTAGAAGCTATGTTAAATATTCTTTGTTTGTTTAATTGTTGGAAAGACTTACAAGAGACTCATTATTTAAACTCATGCATAGTGGAAGAGTAAAAGTTAAAATAGCGTTTCGAAAAATCGTTTTCACTCCTATGACTTTTTGATTTAATCATAATAAGTTTAATTGTACTACATATTTTTCTCTAGCACTCCACGTCATCTTTTATATAAGGCTCCCATTTTTTTTATTTAGTTAAAGAGACTCGACGTAATAAAACTGTAAAATAATGAAGTATTATATTTGGTAAACCAAGTATTATATTATATTGTATATTATTATACTATTATAACATTATATTATTGTTTTATTACTAGAATAGAAAGAATATAGTAAAGTGACTTAATGATCACACAGAAAGTTACTGTTCACTTATGGACAGAATTATCCTCTTACGTTTTTTTTTCTCTTTTAAATCTCAAGCACAAACGTATTTACTTTATTTAATATCAAATATAAACCTGAATATAAATAATTATATAAATATAAATCTTTTTATAGTAAGAACATTGGAGCTTGTAACTTTCACATTCTCACCGACCCCACATATGAGTCAGCCAACAACTTTACGTGTCCCTCGTTGGCTTATGCAAGTGGAATAAAATGCATCTTATAGTCAAACAAAAATGTTGAAAAGTAGCACCATTTAGTTAGTGTCATTTAGTTAGTGCAAGTGTGCAACATGATTATTGTCGGCCATTATATCTTACTAGAGAAAGCAGCCACCAAATAGAACTCGGGCACCGGTACATATATCCTGAATAGCCAAATCAAAACAACTCAAACAATTGTCGTATGAGTTTTGTTCTGGTTCTCACAGCGGATGCATCTGATGGCTGTCCTATTTGCGTTACTTGTGTTATTGTTGACCGAGACAGGAAATGCTCAGACAGTCAACCATGTTAACGATACTAACATTCTTATGCGATCGTTCTGTAGGTAAGACGCTCCTGAAAATCTTTTTTTTTTAATTTTTATAGAAATCGTAACTCAAGTTTTGATCAACTCAGATCAAAATTATTTCTCTTTTACTCTACAACCATCCTAAGTCTTAAAAGGGCAGTCAAGCATAATCTAAACAGAGATTACTCAATTAACAAATAACCTAATCAAAATCTAATATATAATAATCAACACTTCAAAACAAACCAATTCCCAAGTCTAATACCCCTCTCAATGCAGGTTCATTTTATGATCGTTGCAAAATCTTATTTTTTTTATTTTTGATAATTAATTAAGTCAAAATAATGTAAATTAAATAATGTCAATAACTTTTTGGAATACCTGATGAGTATAACTCAGTGGTGGAAGAATCCAAGGTGATAAAATTTTTGATCAGAAGACACATCGAAGGTTTTAAAATCTTCCAGCGGTTTCAGCGGTTGAGGACGATGGCTGCGGGAATCTTGAGAGGTGGAAATGGTGGTTGGGTAATTGGAAGAATCACCTTAATTATACGGAGCTCTTCGTGCTGATAACGTGTTATGATTTCATATTGTATATGACATATATCCTACTAATATGAAGGAAGATACTAATATGAAGGAAGATAGAAGAGATTAAATTCTTATTCAAGAATGGTGTACATATCCTAACAATTGAGTGAGTATTTATAATACTAAAAGTTAACTGTACATTATTCGTTTTCACAATCAATTATAGAGTAGGTGAAATAGTAATCAATAATTCATAATTTTACTGTGCAAGATTATCAATCATCTCTATTCATCTGCATGCGTACAAAATGAGAATCCATCCATATCGTAACACTTGTAACTTTGTTGATTAAAACAATTTATACTTACTATTATATATAGAAACGTTTCTAGACATTAATTTTCCAATCTCTTGAAAAAAAAAAAAAATTAAGCCGAATTATAAGTTTATAAAAATAAATATAAATTAGTATATGTAACGTATGTGATTTTTTTTAACAGCGATTGGGATCACCCGAGGGGGACTAAACCACCCGTTGCGATCATCTCCCGTTTCGACTATGCCGATGCAGCGATAATAACCCCGCCCCCATCGCTGCCCGAGAGAAAACCTTAAAACCGATCTAAGGGCACGGTTAAGCCTTATTTGAGTCAGTGAGATGTAAATATTTGTGGTTTCGTGTGTAGATTGTAGGTTTGCCTTTCAAAAAAAAAAGAAAAAAACCGTAAGTGATTACTAAAATTTTAGATTAGTTCAAAAAATAAAATGTATCATTAGCGAAAATAACTATAATTAAGAACCTTACATTCAACATGCAACCTAATTACATTCAACATGCAACCTAAACTGTGAACAATTTATAATATTTATATATTTATTTATATTTATACTTTTGGATTAACGAGAAAACCCTCTATGAACGAACACATTGGCTCTCCCATAAAGGGTAAAACTCAGGTAATCAAGCCCCCAAGTACGAGACCTGGTACTAGGTGAATTGCACATTATGCGCACCCTCTAGTGACACTCTATTTTCTGAACAATTTAGCATAGCCAGAAATTGAACTCAGATGATTTGTTTTATTAGGCAACTCGGTGGCTACTTATTTATATTATATGGGTTAAAACCACAAATTGGCTATATATTTTCTCAAATGTCTCGATGTCGCCCATATACCCATTTGCGTCCCACTATCGTCTACAAACTTTCAAAAAATGTACCGATGTCGCCCACTATACTTTTTTTACCTGTAACTAAAACAATTGGTGAAATGTCCCGTTCATATTGATTATAAACGTTCCATATTAATTGATTTCGTTACGAGGTTTTGACCTCTATATGAGACGTTTTTCAAAGACTGCATTCGTTTTTAAAACAAACCATAACCTTTATTTTATCGACGAGGTTTAAACGACACCACTTAGACTATCCAGAAATGATAATCTAACAAATATCACACTTACACACTACCAATACATATTGGTTTATAAATATTAATATGTTACAACAAAATAGATCTCGAATGCAGTTTTAAACAATATTATACAAGCATGCTGACACCAAATCTTGTCCATATAATAGCATGCAACAGCGGAAGCTCTTAATAATCACCTGAGAATAAACATGCTTTAAACGTCAACAAAAATGTTGGTGAGTTATAGGTTTAACCTATATATTTATCAAATCGTAATAATAGACCACAAGATTTCATATTTCAATATACATCCCATACATAGAGATAAAAATCATTCATATGGTGAACACCTGGTAACTGACCTTAACAAGATGCATATAGAATATCCCCTATCATTCCGGGGCTCCCTTCGAACATGATGAATTCGAAGTACTAAAGCATCCGGTACTTTGGATGGGGCTCGTTGGGCCCAATAGATCTATCTTTAGGATTCACGTCAATTAGGGTGTATGTTCCCTAATTCTTAGATTACCTGACTAAAAAGGGGCATATTCGGTTTAATAATCCAGCCATAGAATGTGGTTTCATTTACTTGTGTCTATTTTGTAAAACATTTATAAAACTGCATGTATTCTCATCCCAAAATATTAGATTTTAAAAGTGGGACTATAACTCACTTTCACAGATTTTTACTTTGTCGGAAAGTAAGACTTGGCCACCGGTCGATTCACGAACCTATAACAAATATGTACATATATATCAAAGTATGTTCAAAATATATTTACAATATTTTTAATACGTTTTAATGTTTTAAGTTTATTAAGTCAGCTGTCCTCGTTAGTAACCTACAACTAGTTGTACATAGTTAGATGTACAGAAAAATAAATTGATATATATTATCTTGATCCAATCCACGACCCAGTGTATACACGTCACAGGCTAGATAACAACTCAAAGTATATATATTTTTGGAATCAACCTCAACCCTGTATAGCTAACTCCAACATTACTGCATATAGAGTGTCTATGGTTGTTCCAAATAATATATATAGATGGGTCGATATGATATGTCAAAACATTTGCATACGTGTCTATGGTATCCCAAGATTATATAATATATTAGAATATATGTATTATACAATATACGTTAGCTAGGATATGATTAATATAGATTTGTCACCAATTTTCACGTAGCTACAACAAGTAAAAATATCCAATCTTGTTTTACCCATAACTTCTTCGTTTTAAATCCGTTTTGAGTGATTCAAGTTGCTATGGTTTCATATTGAACTTAAGTTTATGAATCTAAATAGAAAAAGTATAAGTTTATAGTCAGAAATACAGATTACAAGTTGTTTTTGTAAAGGTAGTCATTTTAGTCGAAAGAACGACGTCTAGATGACCATTTTGGAAAACATAATTCCACTTTGAGTTTAACCATGATTTTTAGATATAGTTTCATGTTCATAAGAAAAATCATTTTCCCAGAAGAACAACTTTTAAATCAAAGTTTATCATAGTTTTTAATTAACTAACCCAAAACAGCCCGCGGTATTACTACGCCGGCGTATATCCGATTTTACGGTGTTTTTTGTGTTTTCAGGTTTTAAATCATTAAGTTAGCATATAATATAGATATATAATATGTGTTTAGTTGATTTTAAAAGTCAAGTTAGAAGGATTAACTTTTGTTTGCGAACAAATTTTGAATTAACTAAACTATGTTCTAGTGATTACAAGTTTAAACCTTCGAATAAGGTAGTTTTATATATATGAATCGAATGATGTTATGAACATCATTACTACCTCAGTTTTTGTGGATAAACCTACTAGAAATGAAAAAATAGATCTAGCTTCAAATGATCCTTGGATGGCTTGAAAGTTCTTGAAGCAAAATCATGACACGAAAACAAGTTCAAGTAAGATTTTCACTCGAAATAAGATCGTTAAAGTTATAGAAATTGAATCAAAGTTTGAATATGAGTATCACCTTGTATTAGAAATATATCTTACTGTAAATAAGAAAGATTTCTTGAAGTTGGATGATCACTCAACGTGGATTTGAAAGATTGAAAGTAAGCTAGCAAACTTGGAAGTGTTGTTGGTGTGTTCTTGAGTAGTTGTTTTGTATCTTGGTTTATGTATGGATTTATGAACTAGATTGAGCTAGATTTTGATGAAGATGATGAAGAACACTTAGAACAATGTAAGAACACTTGAGAGAGAGTAATTTGATTCAAGAAAATTGAAATGGAAATGTGTTTGTGAGTACTCCCATTCACGTGAATCTTAAGTCTCTATATAGGCTCCATTAGTTTGTTATTTTGTGAGATATTTCATGCAAGATGTTAAATGATGGTCCCCACATGGTTAGGTGACTCACATGGGCTGCTAATAGCTGATCATTGGAGTGTATATACCAATAGTAAATACATTTAGAAGCTGTGTATTGTACGAGTACAAATACGAGTGTATACGAGTAGAATTGTTGATGAAAATGAATGAGGATGTAATTGTAAGCATTTTTGTTAAGTAGAAGTACTTTGATAAGTGTCTTGAAGTCTTTCAAAAGTGTATGAATACATATTAAAACACTACATGTATATACATTTTAACAGAGCCGTTAAGTCATCGTTAGTCGTTACATGTAAGTGTTGTTTTGAAACCTTTAGGTTAACGATCTTGTTAAATGTTGTTAACCCATTGTTTATTATATCAAATGAGATGTTAAGTTATTATATTATCATGATAACATAATGTATTAATATATCTTAATATGATATATATAAAGTTAAATATTGTTACAACGATAATCGTTACATATATGTCTCGTTTCGAAATCATTAAGTTAGTAGTCTTGTTTTTACATATGTAGTTCATTGTTAATACACTTAATGACATGTTTACTTATCATTTATCATTTTTATATATAGTGTAACAATATCTTAAAATGATTCATATGTAATTGGTAAAACGTTGTTATAACGATAATCGTTATATATATCGTTTTCAAGTTTCTTAATTCAATAGTCTCATTTTTATGTATATAACTCATTGTTAAAATACTTAATGAGATACTTACTTATCATAATATCATGTTAACTATATATATATATATCCATATATATGTCATCATATAGTTTTTATAAGTTTTATCGTTCGTGAATCACCGGTCAACTTGGGTGGTCAATTGTCTATATGAAACCTATTTCAATTAATCAAGTTTTAACAAGTTTGATTGCTTAACATGTTGGAAACACTTAATCATGTAAATAACTATTTCATTTAATATATATATAAACATGGAAAAGTTCGGGTCACTACAATTGGTGACGTGACTTATAAGTAGTCATGACACGTTGATGATACATCGGAACAGAAACTGAAAGTATATCGGCAACATCGGAACACAATTGAAAGTATATGGACTTCATCGGAACATATAAAATGAAAAAAAAAGTTAAATAATGTAAAGACCCAGAAAATTTCATATTAGAAAATTAATTACAGGATAAAATGTTTCCGACACGATAAGTGAATCTATTATGCTGAATCTTAAAACGTTATTTTTATAATGTAAGTTTTTTTTTTTAATTTATAAGAAGAAACGCAAATAAATCAAACAAGTAAAACACTATTTGCTACCGTGAAAACGACTTTGTTACAGTAAAACACTATTTGCTACAGTGAAAATGACTTTGCTACAGTAAAACACTATTTACTACAGTGAAACAACTTTGCTACAGTAAAACACTATTTGCTACAGTGAAAACGAATTTGCTATAGTGAAACACTATTTGCTACAGTAAAACACTATTTGCTACAGTAAACACTATTTGCTACAGTGAATAATATGTCGACAATCTAGCAAACAAAAAGCCAGACTAGCCATGCGATCGCATGGCAGATACACCAAAAGCCCATGCGATCGCATGGGGACCAAAAACACTATTTGCTACAGTAAATATTATGTCAACGAACTAGCAAACAAAAACATGTTGAGCTGTCCAGCCTGGCCATGCGATCGCATGGCAAAAGCACTGAAAACCCATGTGATCGCATGGGCTACAGGAAATAGAAAAGTACTATAAATACGCCAGTTTGCTCGACGAAGTATACACAAATATATTCTCTGTAATAAATATTTATATTTATAATTATAATTATAATTATAATTTAAGTTTAATAATAATAAAGTATATACGAGGGTATTTTTAATTCGGGTTTCAAACCGTTTTAAACTAAAGAAATATTGGGTATAGTTCGGGGTATTGTTCTTGAATCCAAGGCCAACCATACAGTCATCTACCATCATTACGTCTATGCGATTTGCCAACAATATTTAATCTCAATATTGACCAATGAGTTTATAGTCTCCCTTTTTAAATACTTTAAATATTTTTGGGCTGAGAATACATGCAATTTATTTTAAACGCAATAAGACACAAGTACATACTAAATTCTACACTGAGTTAAACCGAAAATCCCTTAGCTTTGGTAACTAGTAGCTGCCAGTACATAGTATATGGACTGGTGGGCGCGAATAATTGTATATGGATCCATAGGGCTTGACATCCCCGTTCGAGCTAGAGTGCTAGCCTTTTAACGGGAGTATATTATTTGAGTTTATGACACATTGGTTTGCGTGTATTAAAATGAATAGGGTAATTATCATTATAGCGTTAAGTTTAGTTACCAGGGTGCTCTGTTACGTAGAATCTATTGATAAACTTTTGATGAAATCTTGTGGTCTATCTTTATATATATTTATGACTCGAGCAGTTAAACCTATAATTCACCAACATTCGTGTTGACTTTTTAGCATGTTTTATTCTCAGGTCCTTAGATTGCTTCCGCTGTGATGTGCTTGTTGCCTGCATGGAGTCTCTCATACTTTGTATAAAGTTTATTGCATTCAAAACAAAACTACGTTGTGTAATAAATAATTGAACTGTGATGTCAATCTGTAAAATAAAGACTTATGTATTTTGGGGATTTGCTTATACCTAAACACTCGCCCACATGCTTATAACTTTCTATGTTTAGAAAGTCACTTATTTTAATGAATGCAATATTTTATCAAAACGTATCATATAGAGGTCAAAACCTCACTGTGGAATCAATGATTAACGTGTCGCGTCAATAGCGATTTTGATGGGTCGTTACAGTTGGTATCAGAGTTTGAGGTTATAGGGAACTGGAATTTGTATTAATGTGTTTAACTGTTAATTGTTAGGATGCATTAGTGAGTCTGGACTATGACCATATCTGTTTTTACCGATTTTTGCTTATCATCTTGTTAAAAATACTATATATGATATATTTATATGCTAACGTAACTGTTGTTTCAATTATGTGATAGATGACTTCTTCTAATCCTATCATTTTGTACGACTCGGAATCGGACACTGAATCTATTCTCTCTACAACTAAAAAGGACGTTCCAATACTTATTAAAGAAGAAATTGTGTTAGCAGGGGAATCTCAACTCCAGGTAAACCCAGAGGAGGTCCCAGCTCCACCCATCCCTGGTTTTTTAGAGCCACAGTATCATTTCGATGGTACCGTGATCCCTGAAATAAACTAGGATCGTCCATTTTCTAAACGAACATGGACATTGGGCCAGATACACTGTCTACGGGCGGGTTGTGCCAATTACACCTGGCAGATATCGGTTCATGACTACCGGTACATATTCTCTTACTGAAAAAGAAGTTAACAAAGGAAAGGAACATGTAGTCACCAACCCAGAATTGCCGAATCCAAAAATTAATAAAGCAATTGTTGCTCCTAATATTGCTACCCCTAGTCACCCTTCTCTTACCAACTCTATTGAGGTATCAAGTACCTCAGAGCCCCACAAAAATATAAACCTACCGCTCTAATAAGCGATATTCCAGTACCTGATAACAAGAAGCCTCGCCGCTTTTAAAAACCATTTCCGCTACGACATCACTTCACGCAGTGTATAATATTAATTAGTGTGCTTTACTTTATCTTACATATGTTTTATGTAAAATAAACTTATGTGAAATAGTGGTATTGTATTGTTGTACGATAATGCATTGAAGAATAAAGCATGAAATGATAATGCATTAGTTTTTCATAATAGAATATTATTTGAACGGTAGTAGTTAATTGTTGTATTAAGCTATTAAGTATGAACTTTAACGGGTAGGTAATACTGATGTTAAAGCTAAGAGGTATAAAATACTATTAATTTTACAGGGAAATACTATTAAATACGATACAATTTTACACAAGATATTTATTTATTTAGAGAATGGATATACTTAAACCTTGCTACAACACTTATAGGTAGTGTACCTAATCGTACAGTAGTGTAGTTTTTAGTAAGTCCGGTTCGTTCCACAGGGAAAAATATTTTAATCAAAGCTTAACGCTATATTAGTTTAATTTATAAAAATACAAATATATATATAAATAATATTATTATTTTAAAGGGGGGTTTTTACCGTTTAATGACCGGTTTGTCGATTTTAAAACTTTAGTCGCAGTTAAAACCTAAATGTAAAATATTAAAAATAAATACAAGACTTAATTTAAAGCGTAAAGTAAATAACGATAATGAAATTGCGATAAATAAAAGTGCGATAATTAAAAAGTACGATAATTAAAAGTGCAATTAAATAAAATAACAATAAAATAAAGTGCGATAATTAGAAGTGCAATTAAATATAAAATAAAGGAAATTAAATATAAAATAAAAGAATTATGCTTATTTAAACTTCCGTAATCATGATGTTTGACGTGTTGATTTTAGTTTTATGCCCATGGGTTAATTGTCCTTTGCCCTGGATTATTTAATATGTCCGTCTGGTTTTTGTCCATAACAGTCCATCAGTCATAAATATAAAGTGCGAGTGTCCTCGTCAAATTATCCTTATACCCGAAGTTAAATATTCTAACTAATTGGGGACTTAAACTGTAACAAGATTTTAATACTTTGTTTAATAATTACACCAGGATGTCGACTGAGTGTAACCCAAGGTTTTAATACTTTTTTATCAATTATGCCAAGTGTCCTTGTACATAATTTCACCCCTGTTTTAATAATTCTAGTGACTATTAATCCATTCCCGTGTCCGGTTAAATGAACGATTATTCGTACATATAAATATCCCGCCCATCGTGTCCGATTGAGTGTATATGGTTATTTATAGGGACGTCCAATTGTAAATCTTTATATTAAAATTAACAAACTATCATTTAGTTAAACAAATATAAAGCCCATTAATAGCCCATAGTCTAATTTGATCAAAATATTTTCTCGTTCAAGCTCGAGTTTAGATATCATTGAATTCCATGAGTTTGTAATTCTCAATCTTTAAGGTCAATCTCTAGGATTGAGTAATATCAGTCTTAAAAGCTGATTTTTTTGATCTTTAAAGGAGATTATCCTTTCTGGGGGTCTGATTCATTAGTCTTATCAAGCTAATTTGCACGGTGCCCCCCCATTTTACAAGACAGATCCTCTCATGGTTAGGATAAGTCTGACCACTTGGCGACCCTGTTTGATGCTGAGGTCCGTGGATTTCCTGCTGATTTTAGTGATGACTTTTCTAGGTTTTTCGTCAACCTACAGCTGGTCTGGACGACAACTTCATGACCTAAATCAAGAAGCGCGTGTCTTTTTCGGAAGACTTTACTTCCTTTTAATGATGGAATTGATTCATCGTGTAGATCCATCTTTTCTTTTCTTTCATCGGGTAAAACAGTTAATTATCGTCCAAAACAAAAGTATTTTCAATTATTTGTACAAAAATATGTGATATATATTTTGAATAACTCGGTGAAAATTTCCCACACTTGGCTTTTATTTTCCTTTTTATTGTCCTCTATTCCATTTTAAATGAATTCTAACATTTTGGTTTGTTTCTCAATTTATGTCCTTTCCGAGGTAACAATAATTTCGGTGTTAACACCTAGTTTTATCGTTCATAAATATGTATAAACATGATTTTGAGTTCATTTAATTGAAAATTTTGAAAAATTTTACTAGAATTGGGTAGTCAGTATATAAGACTAGGGCTGTTCTTTATTATCAGAGAGCACTAGATTCTAATATAACTACTACTTTACTAGTATTTCTAATGGTAACCAAGTGTATAAAGTAAAAAATTTAAAATCCGAAAGAATTTAACCCCTTCCCACACTTAAGATCTTGCAATGCCCTCATTTGCAAGAAATCAGTAACAATTTAAATTATTGAGGGTGATTAGCGTAAAAATGATTAAATTTTACCAAAGTTTCCAAACATATTGGCGTTTGTTTGCTGAATGATAAATGGTGCATATCATTTGTTCATTTCGTCTGTTGTTACATCACATTTATTTGTCATCTTGTCATCAAAATTAGTAGCTTTTGCTGAACTTAATGTCAGTCTTTGAAAATGCGCTGTTTTACCCTGTTTTGTACAATTTACAATATACATACATACAAATATAAACATGCATGGCAATTTGAAATGGGACTTAATATCCCACTTTCAAATCCTAAATGTGAAATATTAGTACACAATAATAATAAAAATGATAAAGATTACATAAGTATATTCAATAACATAAGTTTAAACATGAATAAGTAAAAAGATAAAAACATAAAAATCATATAAATAACCAAATGGAACTAAATCAGTCTGGATATGGGTTCCAGTTCATCTCGTCAGGTGGGTTCCATTGTTGGTTATAGGTGTTCTGATAGGCTTGGTTATAGTCATACCGGTTAAAGGGTGGTCGGATATCGGGGCTGTGTGGCGGAAAATGAGCAGGTCGAGTAGGTACATAGTTATTTGGTACCTGATATGATAGCTGGCTCATGATTTGGTGCTGATCGTCTAGATGATGATGCTCCTGAACCTCCAGTATCGGCTTTCTGCAAAACACATTAAACACAAAATTTGTGCATTCAAATATGCATTAGTGTTAGCAAAATAACAACTTAAAATAATCACTATAACATGTTAAATCAAAATTAAACTTATACACATTTTCACAATTTTTCACAATTCTACACTTTTCAAATAAGCACATATGAAAATGTATACAAAGTTCATAAGCATTTAACTCAAATAACATGTAAAATAGTCATTACTAATAATTAAACAAGTCTCAAATGGAAAATATATCAAATTAATCAAGTTCATGAATTTTGGACTTAAAAAGTCCACTTTAATCTCCAAAAATCATGTTTAGGATCAATGTTTGGATCATTTAACTACCTAAACATGTTACACTACTCAATTTAGCAATAATTCATGACGAAAATCGGCCATAACCTGTTTATATCAAAAAGCCCCAAATTGCTCAAGAACACAAACCCTAGATTTCTAAAATTTTTGAAGTTTTTGGCTTCAAATCATGTTAAATAGCATCAATCTAGGTTATACATGCATAAAATACTAACAATTTAACACTAATTACACTAGAAATTAACACAATTGCATTAGGTAAAAAATTGGTAATTATCACAAAAACTAGGAATTTATAGAGTTTAGGGGTATAATTTTTACCATTTTGCTGAAGAATGAGAATCTAGGCATGATTAGAGCAAGAAAAATGACGAATTATGGTGAAAAATGGCGAATTTTAGAGAGGATTTTGGGGTTGGTTCGTGTAAATGTGTGTGTGTTTGTGTTGAAGAACAGGCGACTGAGCAATATGCTTCTGGCTAGATTTTACCCTCCATGCGATCGCATGGAGGGATAGTGAGAATCCCATGCGATCGCATGGGTACCCGGCTACAGTGATTTCTGTTTTTTTTTTTTAATAAAACCTTATACTTTATAAAACTTATAATTAATTAAATTTTAAAAATTTTGTTTTCCTTTAGGAGCGAGGGCGTTTCGGATCGATGTCCTAGTCTGTCCCTCGACAAAATTTTAAAATTTGTCAAATCAAAGCGCGGTTTTAAAAGTAAGGATTTTTTTGGGTTTTTTTTTTTTGTTTTTTTGTTTTTGGCATACTTTAGTTCAATAAGATTAAAAATAATGATAATAAACGTTCTCGTCCCTCCCTCGGGTAAAGCAATTTCGGTTCAACTACCTAGTCTTCAACTCACGACGAATTTTAAAAATCATATTTTTAACTTAACGA
This sequence comes from Rutidosis leptorrhynchoides, assembly GCF_046630445.1. Lineage (NCBI taxonomy): Eukaryota > Viridiplantae > Streptophyta > Magnoliopsida > Asterales > Asteraceae > Rutidosis > Rutidosis leptorrhynchoides. Next base: position 630,723,559 of record NC_092336.1, read on the forward strand.
AATAAAGTAAATTTTTGTTTTTAAATTTACACCAAACTTAAATTTAAAAATGCATAAAAATAAAATTCACACCAAACTTAAATTATATTTTTGTTTTTATACAAACAAACTTATATTAAAAATATTAATTTTCTAAATATTTACAATTTTAAATAAGTTTACAATATTAAATTAATATTAAATTATAAAAACATGGTAAAAATAAAATTAAAAATCTTTTGGGCTTTTATCCCACTTTAATTAATCAAATATTATCAAAAATATACGCCCCTCTTTTCGGTAAAGTAATTTCGGTTCCATGACCTAATTTAACTCATGACGAATTTTTGAAATATTTTATTTTGATTGATTAAAGATATTTATACCTTAAGAATAAACGTTAAATTTCGCAGTGATGTAATAAATTTTTGTATGATATCAATAATTTCGGTCGCCAAACCTAATTTTATTCAATACCAATTTAATACTTTATAGCGAACAAATTAGCGTTTATTATCAAAAGGTTAAAAATAAAAATAAAAATAAAAACTGTACAGACTTACCTGTGAGATAGTATTCTTAGTGATATAATCTATCCCATTCATAAGATAGTCGGTTTAATTGATTTTCCATGGCTACATAGGCGTAACCCCGAGCATTCAGTGTTTTTTCTTCTAAACATATGAACGGTGCGTCTCTGCATAAAGTAACAAATTCGGTGTTTGAATAAGTTTGATTATTTGAACATTTACCTCCATGTGACCATTTTCCGCATTTGTGACATTTTTCAAGGTGTCGTGCTCTTCTTTTTGCTGCGGATTTTGATTTTCCTTTACCAAATTGTAACTTATTATCTTCGCATCTGGATTCTTTTCTTACTCCCTCCAATCTTTCTCTGATTACTGATACTAGTTCACTCGGAAGTGTGTCATTATTACGTTTAGTGATCAAAGCGTGTAGCATTAGACCATGGTTTAGTTCACAGGAAATCTTCATTTCCTAAAAAAAATAAAAATTCAGAATGGGGGGGAGAAGACTAGTTCTTTAGGGTCTGCTAGGGAAAGACCATTCGGGTTCCATTTTCGAGAACTACACGAAAACAGACAATCTAACTCTAACAGAAATACATAAAATCCTTAAAAGACTTGATTCTCCCCACACTTAGTTAGCTGTGGTATCGAAATTGTGATTAACTTCGTTGTCGACTTCCATCGTACTATCTATGTAATGTTTAACTCTGTGACCATTAACTTTAAATTCAATCCCATTTGAATTTATTAATTCTACTATTCCGTATGGGAAAACTCTTTTGACTATGAATTTTCCAGACCATCTTGATTTCAATTTTCCAGGAAATAGCTTGAATCGTGAATTGAAAAGAAGAACTTTGTCTCCTTCTTTGAATTCTTTTGAACTTCTGATTCTTTTATCATGCCATTTCTTCGTTCTTTCTTTATAGATTAATGAATTTTCGTATGCTTCATGTCTTAATTCTTCTAATTCGTTTAGTTGACTTAACCGTAGACGTCCAGCTTCATGTAAATCAAGATTACATGTCTTTAAAGCCCAAAATGCTTTGTGTTCAATTTCTACTGGAAGATGACATGCTTTTCCATAAACGAGTCTGAAAGGTGTGGTTCCAATTGGAGTTTTGTAGGCTGTTCTAAAAGCCCAGAGTGCATCCTCCAATTTAATGGACCATTCCTTCGGATTTGATCCTACGGTTTTTTTTAGAATACGTTTTAAAGCTCGGTTGGTATTTTCAACTTGTCCACTTGTTTGTGGATGATAAGCAGTGGAGATTTTATGAGTTACTCCATATCTTTTAAGAACTTTCTCAAGTTGATTATTACAGAAATGAGTTCCCCGATCACTTATTAAAGCTTTCGGTGTTCCAAACCTTGCAAAAAGACGTTTTAAAAAGTTGACTACAACTCGTGCATCGTTAGTTGGGAGAGCTTGTGCTTCCGCCCATTTAGATACATAATCAATGGCTACGAGAATATAGAGATTATTATGAGATTTTGGAAATGGACCCATAAAGTCAATACCCCAAATGTCAAATACTTCACATACTTGAATGACATTTTGTGGCATTTCATCACGTTGACTTATTTTTCCGGCCCTTTGACAAGCATCATAGGATTTGCAAAAAAGGTGTGCGTCTTTGTAAATTGTAGGCCAATAGAATCCAGCATCATAAACCTTTCTTGCTGTTAGTTGAGGCCCATAGTGCCCTCCTGTTGGTCCTGTGTGACAATGGTTTAAAATTTTACTAGCTTCATCTCCGAATACACATCGGCGTATTATTCTATCTGGACAACTTTTAAACAGATGTGGATCTTCCCAGAAATAGTGTTTTATATCACTGAAGAATTTCTTTCGTTTTTGGTACGATAATCCTTTTTCAAGGAATCCACATACTAAGTAGTTTGCATAGTCTGCAAACCATGGAATTTCATTATAATCTATTTTCAATAGAAATTCATCAGGAAAGTTGTCTTGTATAGCCGATTCTTTTAGAACTTCTAATTCGGGATTTTCAAGACGAGAAAGATGATCAGCGGCGAGATTTTCTGCTCCTCTTTTATCTCGGATTTCAATATCGAACTCTTGTAAGAGTAAGATCCAACAGATTAATCTTGGTTTGGCATCTTGTTTCGAAAATAGGTATCTAAGAGCTATTGTTGTAAAAGTCGACCGACTTGGCCGACGCGTCGGCCGATGCATCGTTTTTTTGGGTTCTCCGTCCCGTTTTTTCTAAAAACGACTCAAAAGACGGTCAAAGCTAAAAGTTCGGTCAAACTCTGTCAAAGATGGTCAAAGTTGGTCAAAATCAGTCAAATTTTTGGCAAGATCTAATATGTTTTAAAATTAGCGTTTGTTTTGATTTTTTGGGCCACTCTTTTCTCTGTATCCTTACTGATTATGTACTCGGTAACATTAATTTAATTTGAAGTTCGATTGTTTTTAAATTCAAATTCCTATTTAAGAAATTTATGGTACATAATCAACTATTTTATATATATATATATATATATATATATATATATATATATATATATATATATATATATATATTTAAGAAATTATTCATAAAGTCAACGTTGGTCAATGACCGATGCGTCACCGACGCGTCACCGACTCGGCCGACGCGTCCTTTTTAGGTCTAGACCGATGCGTCCCCGACTCGTGACTTTTACAACCTTGCTAAGAGCAGAATGGTCGGTATAGACCACCGTTTTTGCTAGAACGAGATATGATCGAAATTTGTCAAAAGCAAAGAGAATAGCAAGGAGTTCTTTTTCAGTAGTTGTGTAATTCGTTTGTGCTCCTTGTAATGTCTTACTAGCATAATATATAGGTTGAAATCGTTTTTCAATCCTTTGTCCTAAAACGACTCCCATTGCAAAATCACTTGCATCGCACATAAGTTCAAACGGTAGATTCCAATTTGGTGTTATCATGATCGGCGCATTAGTGAGTTTCTCTTTAAGAATATTAAAAGATTTGATGCATTCATCTGAAAAGATGAATGGAGCATCTTTTTCTAGGAGTTTATTCATAGGAGTGGCAATTTTAGAAAAATCTTTTATGAAACGTCGGTAAAAACCGGCATGCCCTAGAAAACTCCTAACTCCTCTAACATTGGTGGGATGTGAAAGTTTAGCAATTACATCTACTTTAGCTCTATCCACTTCAATTCCTTCATTTGAAATTTTATGACCAAGAACGATGCCTTCTTTAACCATGAAATGACATTTCTCCCAATTAAGTACTAGATTTGATTGTTCGCATCTAATAAGCATTCGTTCTAGATTAACTAGACATGATTCAAAAGTATCACCGAAGACTGAAAAGTCATCCATGAAAACTTCCATGCATTCTTCTATCATGTCGTGAAAAATCGCCATCATGCACCTTTGAAAGGTTGTAGGGGCGTTGAAAAGTCCAAATGGCATGCGTTTGTAAGCAAAAGTACCATAAGGGCACGTGAACGTGGTTTTCTCTTGATCTTCGGGTGCTATTGGAATTTGAAAGTATCCGGAAAAACCATCTAGAAAACAATAGTAACTATTTCCGGCTAATCTTTCCAACATTTGATCAATGAAAGGTAAGGGAAAGTGATCTTTTCTGGTGGCGTCATTTAATTTTCTATAATCATTACAAACACGCCATCCTGTTACAGTCCTAGTAGGAATAAGTTCATTTTTCTCATTTGTAATGACAGTCATGCCACCCTTCTTAGGCACGCATTGAACTGGGCTTATCCATGGACTATCAGAAATTGGATAAATTAAACCTGCATCTAGCAGTTTAATAATTTCTTTCTTAACAACATCTTGCATATTAGGATTTAGTCTTCGTTGGCATTGCACATACGTTTTATGACCTTCTTCCATAAGGATTTTATGCGTGCAATACGAAGGACTTATTCCTTTAATATCATGAATCTTCCATGCAATAGCTGGTTTATGAGCTTTCAACACAGAAATGAGTTGTGATTTCTCATTTTCAGTAAGAGAAGACGATATTATTACAGGTAATTCAGATTCACCATGTAAATAAGCGTATTCCAAATGGTTTGGAAGTGGCTTTAACTCTAATGTCGGAGGTTCTTCTATCGATGATTTGTATCGATATCTGTCTTCTTCTTTTAGCATTTGAATTTCTTCTATTGTTGGTTCATATCCATTAGCTATTAGTGTAGCTAACATTTCAACTTCATCAATTGGTTCATTACCTTCTCCTAAAGAACATTCTCCTGTTCCTTGTAATTCTGGAAATTCTTCTAACAATTCTGCATGTGAATCTATAGTTTGAATATAATAACATGTATCATCTGCAGATTGCGGTTGTTGCATTGCTCTATCAACTGAAAAGGTAAAACTCTCATCCTCTATACTTAGGGTCAGTTTCTTACCAAACACGTCTATCATTGCTTTAGCCGTGTTTAAGAATGGTCTTCCTAATATGAGAGGAACTTGAGAATCTTCTTTCATGTCCAGAACAACAAAATCTACTGGAAATACTAAAGTACCAACTTTAACTAGCATGTTCTCCATTATCCCTCTAGGATATTTTATTGATCGATCGGCTAGTTGTATACTTATTCTTGTTGGTTTCAATTCTTCAAGGTCTAGTTTAGTGTATAGTGAATACGGCATTAAATTTATACTAGCACCTAAGTCTGCCAATGCTTCTATTGAACTAAGACTATCCAGAAAACATGGAATTGTGAAACTTCCTGAATCAGATAATTTTTCTGGTATCTTATTCAACAGCACTGCTGAACAATTAGCATTCATAGTAACAGCCGAGAGTTCTTCCATTTTCTTTCTATTTGAGATTAGATCTTTCAAGAATTTAGCATATCTAGGCATTCCTGAAATCACATCAATGAAAGGAAGATTTACATTTATCTGTTTAAACATATCCAAGAATTTGGATTGCTCGGCTTCAAGTCTCTCTTTTTTCATTTTACTCGGGTAAGGAAGTGGTGGTTGGTATGGTTTAACATAAGGTTTATCCATAACTGTGTTATCTTCATTAACCTTTTCAACTACCGGTTCTTTTTCCTTATCTTGATCAGGTTGTGGTTCTTTTGTAGTAGGAATAGCTTCATCAGAAGTTACAGGTATTTCAGGTGGTTTAAGTGTTGTACCACTTCTTGTGGTAATGGCTTTAGCTGTTTCATTCCGGGGGTTTGCATTTGTATCACTAGGTAAACTTCCCGGTTTTCTTTCACCTATTAACCTTGCTAGGTTACTTACTTCTTGTTCCAAGTTTTGAATAGAAGCTTGTTGATTTCTAAATGTTTGAGCATTTTGTTTATTAGTTTGTTTCTGAGATGTGAAAAACTGCGTTTGAGTTTCAATTAGCTTCATCATCATATCTTCTAAATTCGGCTTTTTATCATCGGTTTGTGGTGGTTTGTTTTGAAAATTAGGTCTTTGCTGGTTGTAAGTATTATTGGATACTTGTTGATTGCTAGGACCTTATTGGTTGTTGTATGGAATATTTTGGTTATAATTCTGGTTTTGATTGTAAATCGGTCTTGGCGGTTGATAATTATTCTGATAATTATTTCCAGGCCTTTGGTTTAGATATGAAAATTCTCTCTTTGTTCCATTGTTAGTTCAATACTGAGACAATCTTTTGTCAAATGTGGTCCTCCACACTGCTCACAACTAATTCGTATTGAGTGTATATCTTTAGTCTTCTTTTCCATTCGTCTCTCGACAGCATCTATCTTTGCAGAAATGGAATCTAAGTCATGGCTAGAATCGGCTCTAGCTGCTTTAGATGATCTAACGATATCTTTTTCTTGGTGCCACTCATATGAGTGGGAAGCAGTGTTATCAATAATTTTATAAGCATCAGTTTCGGTTTTCTTCATAATAGAACCACCAGCTGCTATATCGATGTCGTTCCTTGTAGTGATGTCGCATCCTTGGTAGAATATTTGTACTATTTGACAGGTGTCTAAACCATGTTGCGGACATCCTCTTAATAACTTTCTAAATCTAGTCCACGCCTCATATAGAGTTTCATTTGGCTTCTCTGTGAACATGACAATTTCTCCTTGAAGTCTTACGGCTTTAGATGCCGGAAAGAATTGTCTAAGAAATTTTTCAACTAAAACGTCCCAGGTATCAATCGCCCCTTCAGGTAACGATTCCAACCAATCTTTGGTTTCTCCCTTTAAAGTCCAGGGAAATAACATGAGATATATCTGTTCATCTTCCACTTCTCGGATTTTAAATAGTGTGCAGATCCTATTAAAGGTACGAAGATGTTCATTTGGATCTTCCTTCGGCGCACCACTAAATTGGCATTGATTAGTCACCATGTGTAGAATTTGTCCTTTGATTTCATAATCTGGCGCATTAATGTCTGGATGAGTAATTGCGTGACCTTGGCCAGTGCGTTTAGCTCTCATTCGGTCTTCCATACTTAAAGGTTCCAGATTCTCCATAATTGAATTTGTTGAATCGGAATCACTAGAGGATTTTGATTTAATGGTTCGTTCCTCAACAATCTCTGTTTGAATCGTCCCTGAATATTCTCTGGATTCTCAATTGAGAGGTCGGGTTCAAAAAATGGATTATCAACGGCGACAATATTAGCTAGATGTCTTGATCTAGTTACAGGTGGTGAACGTACAAAAGGTGGTGAACGTCTTGCTCGGTGCATTCACTGAATATCCTATTAGTTTTTAAAAAGGAAAGAAAAATTATATAAGTTATCCAATCAATAGACTTTTCTGATTTTTCCCACGTTTCGAATAGCCAAAAGATGCAGCAGAGGGGCAGGATTCGTTTGGTCTCAATATAATTGAGTACTGTTTGGCTCCAATAACCCGGTCCACGTACAAATTCAACTATTACTACGAACCAGAAAATTTTGATGTCTATCAATTTAACCACATAAAATAAATTTTCGTAATTTTAAGAAATTTAGATAAGAAGTAGAATAAAAATCTATGTCCTAAAACTAGAATGGAGGGAAATAAGAAAGAAAAAGAACGCGTCGAGAAATAAGGAAGAAAAAGAAAAGAGTTGAAAAATAAAAGGCGTCGAAAAATAAGAAAGAAAAAGTGTGACTTATAAAACTTTAAAACACTCGACTAACCCAACCTTATTACTACCACTAACTTAAAATTATAATCGCAAATTGAGATTACTAATTGGAATGATAATTGATACATAGGTAAATGGTGTCTAAAAATATTAAAGCTTACAATTAAAACTATATCCCAAATGGAAATGACTTAAAAAGGTACTAAAACTTAAAAAGACGTCGCAAAATTCTAAAGCACTTTAATCTTAGTCTAAAGAAAAAGCACTTAAGGGATTTTACGGCAAAGCCCAAAAATCTAAATAAAAAAAAAATAACTATGGCAAAAACTATGAATTAATAACTAAATACGAGCAAAAAATACAAATATTACGCTAAAACAATTAAAAAGGGACAAAATATAAAAATATACTAAAAGTTGTAAAAATTACAATTTTTATAAAAATATTATTTTTATATTATTTATTTAATAAAACTATTAATTTTACAATTTAAATAAACTAATTAAACTAAAAATACAAATTAAATAAATAACACTAAATTAAATTATATAATATATAACCCTAATTAGGGTTTAAATATAATAATAATAATTATAATCCGTAATTAATGCACGCTGCAGTCAACTGTGGCGTGTCAGACGGGCTCATGCGATCGCATGAGTCCTAAGCTACCCGACCATGCGATCGCATGGGCTAGGGTTTCGGGCCACAGAGTGGGCTGCTACAGTACCGGACTCGAGTTTTAATATATATATTTTTTTTTCTGTTTTTGCTGTAAAATATATTTATAAAATATAGTTATAAATTAAATAAAACTTATATTTTTACAAACTAAAAAAATAGAAATAAAGAAACTTTATAAAACTTAAATATTTACCAAACTCTTAAAAATATTTATATTTTTGTTTTTCTTTTTATATTTTTGAATATTTAAACCGTATTTTTACAAAAGCGTATTTTTTTATAAAAGTAAACTAAAAAGAAAAATCTTTTTTATATATATATATTAGCGTTGCGCTTCCGGCTTTTAAGCTAGATTGTCCCCGGCAGCGGCACCAAAAATACTTGATGTTAAAGCTAAGGGGTATAAAATACTATTAATTTTACAGGGAAATACTATTAAATACGATACAATTTTACACAAGATATTTATTTATTTAGAGAATGGATATACTTAAACCTTGCTACAACACTTATAGGCAGTGTACCTAATCGTACAGTAGTGTAGTTTTTAGTAAGTCCGGTTCGTTCCACAGGGAAAAATCTTTTAATCAAAGCTTAACGCTATATTAGTTTAATTTATAAAAATACAAATGTATATAAAAATAATATTATTATTTTAAAGGGGTTTTTACCGTTTAATGACCGGTTTGTCAATTTTAAAACTTTAGTCGCAGTTAAAACCTAAATGTAAAATATTAAAAATAAATACAAGACTTAATTTAAAGCGTAAAGTAAATAACGATAATGAAATTGCGATAAATAAAAGTGCGATAATTAAAAAGTACGATAATTAAAAGTGCAATTAAATACAATAACAATAAAATAAAGTGCGATAATTAGAAGTGCAATTAAATATAAAATAAAGGAAATTAAATATGAAATAAAAGAATTATGCTTATTTAAACTTCCGTAATCATGATGTTTGACGTGTTGATTTTAGTTTTATGCCCATGGGTTAATTGTCCTTTGTCCTGGATTATTTAATATGTCCGTCTGGTTTTTGTCCATAACAGTCCATCAGTCATAAATATAAAGTGCGAGTGTCCTCGTCAAATTATCCTTATACCCGAAGTTAAATATTCCAACTAATTGGGGACTTAAACTGTAACAAAATTTTAATACTTTGTTTAATAATTACACCAGGATGTCGACTGAGTGTAACCCAAGGTTTTAATACTTTGTTATCAATTATGCCAAGTGTCCTTGTACATAATTTCACCCCTGTTTTAATAATTCTAGTGACTATTAATCCATTCCCGTGTCCGGTTAAATGAACGATTATTCGTACATATAAATATCCCGCCCATCGTGTCCGATTGAGTGTATATGGTTATTTATAGGGACGTTTAATTGTAAATTTTTATATTAAAATTAACAAACTATCATTTAGTTAAACAAATATAAAGCCCATTAATAGCCCATAGTCTAATTTCCACAAGTGTCGTTCTTTTGTCCAAACCTCAATTATGGTACAAAGCTCAATTACCCAATTTTAGTAATTAGCCCAACATCATGATTACTTTGTTTTAAATAAGCATAATAATAACTTAGCTACGAGACATTAAATTAAAAAGGTTGAACATAACTTACAATGATTAAAAATAGCGTAGCGTTACACGGACAGAATTTCGACTTACACCCTTACAACATTCGCTAACATACCCTTATTATTAGAATTAAAATTAAAATTAAAATATAAATATATATATATATATACATATATATATATATATATATATATATATATATATATATATATATATATTACGTATATAGATAGAGAGATTGATATATGGATGGATAAATGGTGCACCAAAGCTCGATTTTTATAGGCCTGTGATCTGGAAAAGATGCTCATGCGATCGCATGGATTTATGCCTTCCAGGCCATGCGATCGCATGGCCAGCTGGGGAGAGCCACATTTGGTTGTTTTCTTCTGCCGACGTTTATTTAAATATAATATAATATATATATTAATTTTAAGAATTAATTATATATTATATTATATTCATATGCATAGTTGACTTGTAATTTTTAGTCCGTTGCATCGAGCGTTGAGAGTTGACTCTGGTCCCGGTTCCGGATTTTCGAACGTCCTTGCGAATAATTTAATATCTTGTACTTTGCATTTTGAATCTTGTACTCTTGTAATTTTGAGACGTTTCTTATCAATAATTGGAACCTCATTGATTGTATTTTGTACTTTTGAGCTTTTTGGTCGTTTGCGTCTTCAATTCGTCGAATCTGTCTTTTGTCTTCACCTTTTATTATTTAAACGAATATCACTTGTAAATAGAACAATTGCAACTAAAAGCTTGTCTTTCTTGAGGAATAATGCTATGAAATATATGTTCATTTTTAGCATTATCAAATACCCTAAGAAATAATTATAAAACGCTAATAAGAAGAAAAGGCTTTGATAATAATTGGTTCATATTATTAATATGTCACGATGTACCATTAATTACTCGCTACATTTATAATATTCTACGTGATTAAATTATCTTATATGTTTATTGAAGAAACATGTCTCAAATGTCGGATGCTGAGTTTGAGGAACTAGTCGAGAAACGTGTGAATGAAAGAATTTCTGCAGCCGAGGCAGCAAAAGCAACAACTGAAGCAGCAGCCAAAGCAGCAACCGTGAACACAAACTCGTGAAACGGATGCTCATACAAAACTTTTCAAGGATGCAAACCACAGACGTGTAGTGGGACCGAGGGACCAGTCGGTCTAACCCGATGGTTTGAAAAGATGGAGTCCGTTTTCAAAATCAGTAATTGTGCGAACAGAGACAAGTCAAAGTATGCTTCGTGCACGTTGCAAGACGGTGCACTTACTTGGTGGAACAATTATGCTAAAGGAGAAGGAGTAGATACGGCATATGATATCTCTTGGGAAGAACTGAAAAAGATGCTAATCGAGGAGTACTGTCCTCGAAACGAGATCAGAAAAATGGAATCTGAGTTACGTAATCTGAAGGTTTTCAGTGCGAATCTCAATAACTATGAAAAGCGTTTCATGGAACTAGCCTTGTTGTGTCCCGAATTGGTGCCAAACGAGAAACGAAAGATATAAATGTATATTGACGGTTTATCAATCAATATCAAAAGAAGTGTTACATCGTCCAAACCGAATACGATGCAGGAAGCCATGACTATGGCACACCAACTCATGGACCAGATCACAGAGAGTTCGATTAAGGCACCAATTATCGAAGTCAAGACAACTGAAAAAAGAGGAAATGGGAAGACTATAAGGGAAAAAGTACTTACCTGAAGAAGCGAGAATCTTTTAAAGGTAAACAAGATGGGGCAACTACTAGTCCAAACTATAAAGGGACCCCATCCGTTCTGCAAAATATGTTACACACATCATGCAGGTTATTGTCAAGTGGTCTGTGATAAGTGCAACAAGAAAGGACATGTGGCGAAAGATTGTTATGCCACCGTTTTGGAAGTAAAGACAAAATCGACCGATGTCAAGAAATGTTTTGGATGCGGAAAGCCTGGTCACTTTATAAATCAATGCCCTAATAAGGAGAAGAACAAAGAACCCGCAAGTAGGAGGGCATTTAATGTTAGTGACAGTGAAGCACGTGAGGATCCCGATCTTGTCACGGGTACGTTTACCGTTAATAATCAACTAGCTTCTATTATGTTTGATACGGGTGCTGATAGAAGTTATATGTGTAAAGACATTAGTTCTAAACTAAAATGTGCATCATTGCCTCTAGACGATAAATATACTATTGAATTAGCTAATGGCAAACTGATAAAAGCCGATAAAATCTGCCATGGTTGCGAAATAAATCTCGCTGGTGAAACCTTCAAAATCGATTTGATACCCGTAGAATTAGGAAGTTTTGACGTAATCGTTGACATGGACTGGATGTCCAAAACAAGAGCAGAAGTTGTTTGTACTGAGAAAGCAATCTGCATCCCTCGAAAGGATGAAACGTCATTAATGATTTATGGGGAGAAGAGCAACTCGAAGCTGAATCTTATCAGCTGTATGAAGGCTCAGAAACTTATAAGAAAAGGTTGTTATGCTATTCTGGCACATGTGAAGAAGATCAATACCGAAGAAAGAAGCATTGATGACGTGCCGGTTGTAAGAAAATATCCCGAAGTATTTCCAGAAGAATTACCAGGGCTACCTCCACACAGATGTGTAGAATTCTAGATTGATCTCATACCAGGAGCTGCACCTGTAGCCCGATCTCCATATAGACTTGCACGTTCAGAAATGCAAGAATTACAAAACCAGTTGCAAGAATTATCGGACCGTGGATTTATTCGTCCCAGTTTTTCACCTTGGGGTGCTCCTATTCTGTTCGTAAAGAAGAAGGATGGATCTATGAGAATGTGCATAGATTACCGAGAATTAAACAAATTAACGATCAAGAATCGGTACCCATTATCGAGGATTGATGATTTATTTGATCAATTGCAAGGATCAAGTGTTTATTCTAAGATTGATCTACGCTCCGGATATCATCAGCTGAGAGTGAAGGAAGAAGATGTTCCTAAAACCGCGTTCAGAACCCGTTACGGTCACTATGAGTTTTTAGTCATGCCTTTGGGATTGACTAATGCTCCAACAGTATTCATGGATCTAATGAATCGCATCTGTAGACCGTATTTAGACAAATTTGTCATTGTTTTTATCGACGACATATTGATTTACTCGAAGAACAAGGAAGAACATGAGCAACACTTAAGACTGGTACTAGAGATACTCAAGAAAGAAGAATTGTACGCAAAATTTTCAAAGTGTGATTTCTGGTTACAAGAAGTACAGTTTTTGGGCCATGCTGTCAGTAAACATGGAATTAAAGTTGACCTCGCCAAGATTGAAGCCATTAGTAAATGGGAAACACCGAAGACTCCAACACAAATCTGCCAATTCTTAGGTCTTGCTGGTTACTACCGAAGATTCATTCAAGATTTCTCTAGAATCACCAAACCCTTAACTGCATTGACTCAAAAGGAAAAGAAGTATGATTGGTCCATGGAACAGGAATCCTCATTCCAGTTATTAAAGAAGAAGTTAACGTCTGCACCCATTTTGTCATTACCAGAAGGAAATGATAATTTCGTGATCTATTGTGATGCTTCGCGCCAAGGTTTAGGATGCGTATTAATGCAACGCACAAAAGTTAGCGCATATGCCTCACGACAACTAAAAATTCATGAAAAGAACTATACGGCGCACGATTTGGAACTTGGAGCAGTAGTTTTTGCACTTAAAATATGGAGACACTATCTATATGGCACCAAGTGTACAGTGTACATCGACCATAAGAGTCTTCAGCATATTTTTGATAAAAAAAACAACTCAATATGAGGCAACGTCGCTGGGTAGAGTTGTTAAACGATTACGATTGTGAAATCCATTACCACCCCGGAAAGGCTAATGTTGTAGCTGATGCCCTAAGTCGGAAAGAAAGAGTAAAACCTCTTAGGGTCCGAGCTTTGAACATTACAATTCGTACTGATCTCACAAAGCAAATTCAAGCAGCATAGTTAGAAGCTTTAAAAGAAGAAAATGAAAAAGGCGAAATGATCAAAGGGTTAGAAAAACAGCTTGAAGTAAAAGCCGATGGAACCCTGTATTTTGCTGGTAGGATATGGGTACCAAAACATGGTAACCTAAGGCAACTAGTACTGGATGAAGCACACAAAACGAGGTACTCAATTCACCCAGGAAACGAAAAAATGTACCACGATCTCAAGAAGTTCTATTGGTGGCCTAATATGAAGACAGAAATTGCTACTTATGTAAGCAAATGTTTGACGTGTGCAAAGGTCAAAGCTGAGCACCAAAAGCTGTCAGGATTATTGCAACAACCAGAAATTCCGTAGTAGAAATGGGAAAGAATAACCATGGATTTCATTACGAAATTGCCAAGGACTGCAAGTAGTCATGATACTATTTGGGTGATAGTTGATCGTCTAACTAAATCAGCTCAATTTCTACCAATAAAGGAGACAGACAGTATGGAGAAATTAGCACGCCTATATTTGAAGGAAGTAGTTTCCAGGCATGGTGTACCTATCTCCATCATATTTGATCGCGACACCCGATTCACATCACGTTTTTGGCAGTCATTACAAAAAGCATTGGGAACTCGATTAGATATGAGCTGTAACGACCCTGGATTTTTCCAACGTTTATTTATTAATAATTATTATTATTAATACTTGTAATTAAACGAATGTATGTTATTACATTTACATGTTGCCATGAATGCCCGTACTTGATTTTAATTGCCCGAAATGTCTTTGTGACACACGAAACTTACACGAATAATATTTTCAAGTATTATTTACATTCATAATTAAGTTTTATTAATCATTTTAATTAACTAAGGTTGTTAGTTAATTACTTGGACTTTACTTGGATTTATTTGTTAATTACATACAACTTGGGCTTTATTTTTGTACATGGACACATGATATTGGGCTTATAAGCCCACCCTACATCTTACAAGGATTACTTAGCCCATCTTTAACATGTAAGTATTATTTAGATCATGAAACTAGTTAGTTAAGGCATTAGGAATCTAGTTTGCACATGATCCCCATGTAACCACCTCTATTACCCACACTTTTAAGGCTTTACATGCAATTAACTTGTAGACTTCTTCCCCCTTCTTTTTTTCTACTGACCGTGGGGTTCCAAGGGGTGGGAGGGAGTTCAAATTCTTTTTTTTGTATTACTTGTTACTTGAATCCTCATTTCTCACAAACACACTTTTACTTGCTTTCATTTTTACTCTCTTTTCTCTCAAGGTTTCTTTCTTTCTTGTAAGTAAATGGAACTTCTTTTCTCTTCTTCTTTTCTTACAAAAACAGAAACCCAATCTCATCTCATCATCATCTTTGTTTGTTAATTGATTACTTATTAGTTGTAGTTGTTTTGATTACTAGTTCCTTGTTGTTACATACTAATTACTAAGAAGCAAACTTTCTAGTTTGATTCTTCTTTTATCTTGCATTAACAAGAACACACAAGAACTAACTTATTAGTTATGTTCTACAATTATTGTTTTAAAAAGATTTAGAGTTCATGCGTTGCAAATCATACTTGTAAGTCATGTTAGTAAACTTTAAAGTTTACTTTCTTAAAGATCAAACTTTGGTTTGAATCTTTAAAGTATGAACAAACCATGAACTAATTACTTGTTTACTTAGTTTATTTCTTCAATTCATGTTTGTTGGTTATTATTGGTCAAGTGTTACTAGTTAACCTTGATCTCATTAATCTTGAACTTAAAGTTAACTTTAATAGTTCAAGAACATGTAAGTAAGATTTCTTTAACTATAACTTTGTACACTTATGTTAGATCTAGACTTTTGAGTCTTGGATCTTCAAGATCAAACTAAGAACTATGTTCTACATCTTAAGATCTTGATTTTATAAGTTCACTTTCAAGTTTGTAACTTATTATTAGTTTTAAAGTTCATGTATGTGTTAGATCTAAGACTTTGATGTAACTTTGGTTCATCAAACTTCATACAACTCTTAAGTGAGTTGTGCTACATGTCTTAGACCTACACTTGTGTCATAATAGTCAAAACTTGGTTAATATTACTTTTACATTTCATGTATGTGTTGAATCTAAGACTTTAATGTAACTTTGGTTCATCAAAACACTTGCAACACTTAAATGAGTTGTGCTTCATGTCTTAGACTTATACTTGGGTTATGATGGTTAAACCTTGGTGAAAATGATGCAAACACATCAACGAGTTGTACACTTAAAGCTATATGCATCAAGGATGAGAACCATGATAAGCATCGAGCACCAAGAACCACCGGAACCTACTGACCCTACTGTTATACTGTTTCTGTGTCTGAACCATACGACCTGGGCTACTGTAACAATGATTTTCATATAGATCTTTTCGAGTATATAATTTTTCATATAGGACTCGTCTTAATCCGAGTTACGGTTTAGGAATTATGGCCCTCCGATCGTCACTATGTCCTTTTAACGTTGTGCAGAAATTTCTGACCTACTCGCACTTAGACCGTCGCCACGGTCAAATGAAGACGAGTTTGCTTCTTTAAATTTTACCACACTTAAAGGACTCATATACGGAGCCATGGCCACTGGTCTCACCTTAATTCAGTAAGGGTAGAGGCCGTGGTGACTGATCGAATTCAGCCTTTGTTTTAAACTACTTTCATAAACGAAACCTACTTTACACCTTTTGTTTGATGATGAATGATGATGACCCTTAAGACCTTATTTACATACTTTTAAACCTATTCAGACGATTTACTGACTTAGTACTATTTGACTTAGGTTGAGGACCCGTTTGGACAACCTTCATTACTTGCTTACTTTCCGAGTCATACTTTACCGCTACTTTATCATTGTGAGTTATAGCATTCCCTTTTTACTTTAACTTATTTTGGGAACTGAGAATACATGCGGATTTTATGTTTTACATACTAGGCACGAGTACTTAAACTTATATATGTGTGGGTTATACAACGGCAGAAACATTCCCTTTAGCTCGGTAACGTTTAGTCATTGGTTTTTGAACCGGTGAATGCGAATCTTAGATATGGATCCATAGGGTTTGACATCCCCACTCGGGCTAGTAGCGCTAGCATTTAACGAGTGTTTAATACTTTGTAAACATACGCACTTGCCAAGTGTACTTTCAGGGGGTATAAACGTTAAGTTAGTTACCAAGTGCCCACGGTTAAGATATACTTTATCATACTGTTTTGAAACGCCCTTTGTAGCACTGAAATCTCGTGGCATACCTTACATACTATTATACTTAAACTATAGCTCACCAACCTTTTTGTTGATGTTTTTAAGCATGTTTTTCTCAGGTGCTTAAGGTTATTTGCTTCCGCTGTCGTGCTAGTCTTGCCGTAGACACCCGCTGCTCTAGTGTTATCACCGCATGAACTGTTTAACTGCATTCAAACTTTAATACATTTGAAACTATGTTTTGTAACGACCTAAGGGTCACATACATTTATTCATGCTTGCTATTTGTAGAAGCATACTGTTGGTGTAAAACAATTGACGTCGATCATGACGTCATCTTTTTATCGTGAATGCAACTTCTTTTATTACAGCATATAGTACTTAACCTTGTAATGATCCTGTTGTTGATAATTTGTACACGATGGTTTTGTACGGGGCATCACATTTGGTATCAGAGCATTGGTTGTAGGGAATTAGGTTGCATTAGTGAGTCTAAGACCGACCCGATTAGGATTCACTAATATGACTAATCTACAACTTGATAGTTTCCTTGTTTCCGCTGAACTTACTGCATGCTGCTGCTTACTTTTACTGCTATATGCCGTATGCTACTACATGATTTCACTACTGTACGATATTACTTACTTTCGATTGCATGCTACTTCTGTACGATTCGTTATTATTGCCATGCTACTTATTGTTATACATGATTTAAGCTGTTGGCCTAATACGTGCTTGCTTTATGACTTACTGACATGAAAAATTTATTTTTCCTTGTTCAGATGTCGGATGTTCCACCTGCTATCGTTTTGGGCAGTTTAGACTCGTCAGCCACCCCACCTGCTGCTGCTGCCGACACACCGATCCCGATACGCACCAGTGACCCCGACGCTTCGTCTTCCGGAGCTAGTAGTAGTGCGCCTGCACCAGTGGCTACTATTTACAGACACGTGGACCCTACAGAGATTCCAGATCCGTATGCTCCCGGACCCTCGGAGCCACAGCCCCGCATCGGTGGTGTTGTGATTCCCGCGGAGTTCGGGGAAGGGCCATTCCGTAACCATATGCGCATGCCGTGCCGACGCGCTCCTAATGGACGTTTAGTGCCGATTCCGCCAGGCAGACACAGACAGATTATGGCCGCCCACGGACGGCCAGTTCAGCCACCCGTACAGCCACCACATGATTCGGACGACCCGTCATCCACTGATGTTTCATCCGACGACACCTCCTCAGACGACTCCAGTGATGATGAGGACCCTGCTGATATACCTATTCAGCCACCCTCCACCCCGCCGAAGAAGCGGTATCGCTTCGACGGTACCATCATTCCGGGGATCAACGGAGGACGAGCCTTTACTGACGTGTTTGGTCGACGTCGTAGGGTTACTGCTCGTAAGCGGCTTGTGCCGTACCCTGCCGACCCACATATACGTAAGGTTCCCTATTACGTACTGACTATTTCTGGAGCCGGAACGTCTGCACCTCGTTTCGTGAGGTCTGCACCACCCGCACCACTGGCACCACCTGCACCACCGGCACCACCTGCACCGCCAGCCACGCCTGCCCCACCATCTCCCACAGTCGAGGAATTGACAAGGGAGGTGGAGATCCTCCGAGCTCGGGTAGCTGAGCTTGAGGAGCAGATGTCTCACGTTATGGACATCCTACACCCACCTTCACCGTAGGACCTTTTGTGAAATGTCCCGTTCTTATTGATTAAAAACGTTCCATATTAATTGATTTCGTTGCGAGGTTTTGACCTCTATATGAGACGTTTTTCAAAGACTGCATTCATTTTAAAACAAACCATAACCTTTATTTCATCAATAAAGGTTTAAAAAGCTTTACGTAGATTATCAAATAATGATAATCTAAAATATCCTGTTTACACACGACTATTACATAATGGTTTACAATACAAATATGTTACAACAAAATAAGTTTCTTGAATGCAGTTTTTACACAATATCATACAAGCATGGACTCCAAATCTCGTCCTTATTTAAGTATGCGATAGCAGAAGCTCTTAATAATCACCTGAGAATAAACATGCTTAAAACGTCAACAAAAATGTTGGTGAGTTATAGGTTTAACCTATATATATCAAATCATAATAATAGACCACAAGATTTCATATTTCATTACACATCCCATACATAGAGATAAAAATCATTCATATGGTGAACACCTGGTAACCGACATTAACAAGATGCATATATAAGAATATCCCCATCATTCCGGGATACCCTTCGGATATGATATAAATTTCGAAGTACTAAAGCATCCGGTACTTTGGATGAGGTTTGTTAGGCCCAATAGATCTATCTTTAGGATTCGCATCAATTAGGGTGTCTGTACCCTAATTCTTAGATTACCAGACTTAATAAAAAGGGGCATATTCGATTTCGATAATTCAACCATAGAATGTAGTTTCACGTACTTGTGTCTATTTTGTAAATCATTTATAAAACCTGCATGTATTCTCATCCCAAAAATATTAGATTTTAAAAGTGGGACTATAACTCACTTTCACAGATTTTTACTTCATCGGGAAGTAAGACTTGGCCACTGGTTGATTCACGAACCTATAACAATATATACATATATATCAAAGTATGTTCAAAATATATTTACAACACTTTTAATATATTTTGATGTTTTAAGTTTATTAAGTCAGCTGTCCTTGTTAGTAACCTACAACTAGTTGTCCACAGTTAGATGTACAGAAATAAATCGATAAATATTATCTTGAATCAATCCACGACCCAGTGTATACGTATCTCAGTATTGATCACAACTCAAACTATATATATTTTGGAATCAACCTCAACCCTGTATAGCTAACTCCAACATTCACATATAGAGTGTCTATGGTTGTTCCGAAATATATATAGATGTGTCGACATGATAGGTCAAAACATTGTATACGTGTCTATGGTATCTCAAGATTACATAATATATAATACAAGTTGATTAAGTTATGGTTGGAATAGATTTGTTACCAATTTTCACGTAGCTAAAATGAGAAAAATTATCCAATCTTGTTTTACCCATAACTTCTTCATTTTAAATCCGTTTTGAGTGAATCAAATTGCTATGGTTTCATATTGAACTCTATTTTATGAATCTAAACAGAAAAAGTATAGGTTTATAGTCAGAAAAATAAGTTACAAGTCGTTTTTGTAAAGGTAGTCATTTCAGTCGAAAGAACGACGTCTAGATGACCATTTTAGAAAACATACTTCCACTTTGAGTTTAACCATAATTTTTGGATATAGTTTCAGGTTCATAATAAAAATCATTTTCTAAGAATAACAACTTTTAAATCAAAGTTTATCATAGTTTTTAATTAAATAACCCAAAACAGCCCGCGGTGTTACTACGACGGCGTAAATCCGGTTTTACGGTGTTTTTCGTGTTTCCAGGTTTTAAATCATTAAGTTAGCATATCATATAGATATATAACATGTGTTTAGTTGATTTTAAAAGTCAAGTTAGAAGGATTAACTTTTATTTGCGAACAAGTTTAGAATTAACTAAACTATGTTCTAGTGATTACAAGTTTAAACCTTCGAATAAGATAGCTTTATATGTATGAATTGAATGATGTTATGAACATCATTACTACCTCAAGTTCCTTGGATAAACCTACTGGAAATGAGAAAAATAGATCTAGCTTCAAAGGATCCTTGGATGGCTTGAAAGTTCTTGAAGCAGAATCATGACACGAAAACAAGTTCAAGTAAGATCATCACTTGAAATAAGATTGTTATAGTTATAGAAATTGAACCAAAGTTTGAATATGATTATTACCTTGTATTAGAATGATAACCTACTGTAAGAAACAAAGATTTCTTGAGGTTGGATGATCACCTTACAAGATTGGAAGTGAGCTAGCAAACTTGAAAGTATTCTTGATTTTATGCAACTAGAACTTGTAGAATTTATGAAGAACACTTAGAACTTGAAGATAGAACTTGAGAGAGATCAATTAGATGAATAAAATTGAAGAATGAAAGTGTTTGTAGGTGTTTTTGGTCGTTGGTGTATGGATTAGATATAAAGGATATGTAATTTTATTTTCATGTAAATAAGTCATGAATGATTACTCATATTTTTGTAATTTTATGAGATATTTCATGCTAGTTGCCAAATGATGGTTCCCACATGTGTTAGGTGACTCATATGGGCTGCTAAGAGCTGATCATTGGAGTGTATATACCAATAGTACATACATCTAAAAGCTGTGTATTGTACGAGTACGAATACGGGTGCATACGAGTAGAATTGTTGATGAAACTGAACGAGGATGTAATTGTAAGCATTTTTGTTAAGTAGAAGTATTTTGATAAGTGTATTGAAGTCTTTAAAAAGTGTATAAATACATATTAAAACACTACATGTATATACATTTTAACTGAGTCGTTAAGTCATCGTTAGTCGTTACATGTAAGTGTTGTTTTGAAACCTTTAGGTTAACGATCTTGTTAAATGTTGTTAACCCAATATTTATAATATCAAATGAGATTTTAAATTATTATATTATCATGATATTATCATGTATGAATATCTCTTAATATGATATATATACATTAAATGTCTTTACAACGATAATCGTTACATATATGTCTCGTTTAAAAATCATTAAGTTAGTAGTCTTGTTTTTACATATGTAGTTCATTGTTAATATACTTAATGATATGTTTACTTATCATAGTATCATGTTAACTATATATATATCCATATATATGTCCTCATATAGTTTTTACAAGTTTTAACGTTCGTGAATCACCGGTCAACTTGGGTGGTCAATTGTCTATATGAAACATATTTCAATTAATCAAGTCTTAACAAGTTTGATTGCTTAACATGTTGGAAACATTTAATCATGTAAATATCAATCTCAATCAATATATATAAACATGGAAAAGTTCGGGTCACTACAGTACCTACCCGTTAAATAAATTTCGTCCCGAAATTTTAAGCTGTTGAAGGTGTTGACGAATCTTCTAGAAATAGATGAGGGTATTTCTTCTTCATCTGATCTTCACGCTCCCAGGTGAACTCGAGTCCTCTACGAGCATTCCATCGAACCTTAACAATTGGTATCTTGTTTTGCTTAAGTCTTTTAACCTCACGATCCATTATTTCGACGGGTTCTTCGATGAATTGGAGTTTTTTGTTGATTTGGATTTCATCTAACGGAATAGTGAGATCTTCTTTAGCAAAACATTTCTTCAAATTTGAGACGTGGAAAGTGTTATGTACAGCCGCGAGTTGTTGAGGTAACTCAAGTCGGTAAGCTACTGGTCCGACACGATCAATAATCTTGAATGGTCCAATATACCTTGGATTTAATTTCCCTCGTTTACCAAATCGAACAACGCCTTTCCAAGGTGCAACTTTAAGCATGACCATCTCTCCAATTTCAAATTCTATATCTTTTCTTTTAATGTCAGCGTAGCTCTTTTGTCGACTTTGGGCGGTTTTCAACCGTTGTTGAATTTGGATGATCTTCTCGGTAGTTTCTTGTATAATCTCCGGACCTGTAATCTGTGTATCCCCCACTTCACTCCAAAAAATCGATGACCTGCACTTTCTACCATAAAGTGCTTCAAACGGCGCCATCTCAATGCTTGAATGGTAGCTGTTGTTGTAGGAAAATTCTGCTAATGGTAGATGTCGATCCCAACTGTTTCCGAAATCAATAACACATGCTCGTAGCATGTCTTCAAGCGTTTGTATCGTCCTTTTGCTCTGCCCATCAGTTTGTGGATGATAGGCAGTACTCATGTCTAGACGAGTTCCTAATGCTTGCTGTAATGTCTGCCAGAATCTTGAAATAAATCTGCCATCCCTATCAGAGATAATAGAGATTGGTATTCCATGTCTGGAGATGACTTCCTTCAAATACAGTCGTGCTAACTTCTCCATCTTGTCATCTTCTCTTATTGGCAGGAAATGTGCTGATTTGGTGAGATGATCAACTATTGCCCAAATAGTATCAAAACCACTTGCAGTCCTTGGCAATTTAGTGATGAAATCCATGGTAATGTTTTCCCATTTCCATTCCGGGATTTCGGGTTGTTGAAGTAGACCTGATGGTTTCTGATGCTCAGCTTTGACCTTAGAACACGTCAAACATTCTCCTATGTATTTAGCAACATCGGCTTTCATACCCGGCCACCAAAAATATTTCCTGAGATCTTTGTACATCTTCCCCGTTCCAGGATGTATTGAGTATCTGGTTTTATGAGCTTCTCTAAGTACCATTTCTCTCATGTCTCCAAATTTTGGTACCCAAATCCTTTCAGCCCTATACCGGGTTCCGTCTTCCCGAATATTAAGATGTTTCTCCGATCCTTTGGGTATTTCATCCTTTAAATTTCCCTCTTTTAAAACTCCTTGTTGCGCCTCCTTTATTTTAGTAGTAAGGTTATTATGAATCATTATATTCATAGATTTTACTCGAATGGGTTCTCTGTCCTTCCTGCTCAAGGCATCGGCTACCACATTTGCCTTCCCCGGGTGGTAACGAATCTCAAAGTCGTAATCATTCAATAATTCAATCCACCTACGCTGCCTCATATTCAGTTGTTTCTGATTAAATATGTGTTGAAGACTTTTGTGGTCGGTATATATAATACTTTTGACCCCATATAAGTAGTGCCTCCAAGTCTTTAATGCAAAAACAACCGCGCCTAATTCCAAATCATGCGTCGTATAATTTTGTTCGTGAATCTTCAATTGTCTAGACGCATAAGCAATCACCTTCGTTCGTTGCATTAATACACAACCGAGACCTTGCTTTGATGCGTCACAATAAATCACAAAATCATCATTCCCTTCAGGCAATGACAATATAGGTGCTGTAGTTAGCTTTTTCTTCAATAACTGAAACGCTTTCTCTTGTTCAACATTCCATTCAAATTTCTTCCCTTTATGCGTTAATGCAGTCAAGGGTTTTGCTATTCTAGAAAAGTCTTGGATGAACCTTCTGTAGTAACCAGCTAGTCCTAAAAACTGGCGTATGTGTTTCGGAGTTTTCGGGTTTCCCACTTTTTAACGGTTTCTATCTTTGCCGGATCCACCTTAATACCTTCTTTGTTCACTATGTGACCGAGGAATTGAACTTCTTCCAACCAAAATGCACACTTTGAAAACTTAGCGTACAATTCTTCCTTCCTCAATACTTCTAACACCTTTCTCAAATGTTCACCGTGTTCTTGGTCATTCTTTGAGTAAATAAGTATGTCATCAATGAAAACAATGACAAACTTGTCAAGGTATGGTCCACACACTCGGTTCATAAGGTCCATGAACACAGCTGGTGCATTAGTTAAACCAAACGGCATGATCATAAACTCGTAATGACCGTAACGTGTTCTGAAAGCAGTCTTTGGAATATCATCTTCTTTCACCCGCATTTGATGATACCCGGAACGTAAGTCAATCTTTGAATAAACAGACGAGCCTTGTAGTTGATCAAATAAGTTGTCGATTCTTGGTAGTGGGTAGCGGTTCTTGATGGTAAGTTTGTTCAACTCTCGGTAGTCGATACACAACCTGAATGTACCATCTTTCTTCTTGACAAACAAAACAGGAGCTCCCCACGGTGATGTGCTTGGTCGAATGAAACCACGCTCTAAAAGTTCTTGTAATTGGCTTTACAGTTCTTTCATCTCGCTGGGTGCGAGTCTGTAAGGTGCACGAGCTATTGGTGCAGCTCCTGGTACAAAATCTATTTGAAATTCAACGGATCGATGTGGGGGTAATCCCGGTAATTCTTTCGGAAATACATCGGGAAATTCTTTTGCAATGGGAACATCATTGATGCTCTTTTCTTCAGTTTGTACTTTCTCGACGTGTGCTACAACAGCATAGCAACCTTTTCTTATTAGTTTTTGTGCCTTCAAATTACTAATAAGATGTAGCTTCGTGTTGCCCTTTTCTCCGTACACAATTAAGGGTTTTCCTTTTTCTCGTATAATGCGAATTGCATTTTTGTAACAAACGATCTCTGCTTTCACTTCTTTCAACCAGTCCATACCGATTATCACATCAAAACTCCCTAACTCTACTGGTATCAAATCAATCTTAAATGTTTCGCTAACCAATTTAATTTCTCGATTCCGACATATATTATCTGCTGAA
This sequence comes from Rutidosis leptorrhynchoides, assembly GCF_046630445.1. Classification (NCBI taxonomy): domain Eukaryota; kingdom Viridiplantae; phylum Streptophyta; class Magnoliopsida; order Asterales; family Asteraceae; genus Rutidosis; species Rutidosis leptorrhynchoides. The sequence continues at coordinate 630,748,741 of NC_092336.1, forward strand.
ATTAATTTACCATTTGCTAATTCGAGTAAAAATTTACTATCCAAAGGCGTCAATGGACAACTTAATTTAGCACAAAAATCTCTACTCATATAGCTTCTATCCGCACCCGAATCAAATAAAACGTAAGCAGATTTATTGTCAATAAGAAACGTACCCGTAACAAGCTCCGGGTCTTCCTGTGCCTCTGCCGCATTAATATTGAAAACTCTTCCGCGGCCTTATCCATTCGTGTTCTCCTGGTTCGGGCAATTTCTAATAATGTGGCCCGGTTTTCCACATTTATAACAAACTACATTGGCATAACTTGCTCCGACACTACTTGCTCCGCCATTACTCGTTCCGACACCATTTATTCCTTTCGTTCTATTAACCCCTGGTCCGTAGACCTCACACTTCGCCGCGCTATGACCATTTCTTTTACACTTGTTGCAAAATTTGGTGCAGAACCCTGAGTGATACTTTTCACACCTTTGGCATAGCTGCTTCTGATTGTTGTTGTTGTTGCGATTATTATTGTTGTTGGGATGATTGTTGTAGTTGCTGTTGTTGTTGTTGTTGTTGGGCCGTTTGTTGTAGTTGCGATTGATGTTGCGATTGTTGGGATAATTGTTGCGATTATTGTTGTAATTGCTGTTGTTGTTGTATTGGTGATTCTTATCACCGTTTTCCTCCCACTTTCTTTTGACTTGCTTCACATTGGCCTCTTCAGCAGTCTGTTCTTTAATTCTTTCTTCAATCTGGTTCACTAGTTTGTGAGCCATTCTACATGCCTGTTGTATGGAGGCGGGCTCGTGTGAACTTATATCTTCTTGGATTCTTTCCGGTAATCCTTTCACAAACGCGTCAATCTTCTCTTCCTCATCTTCGAATGCTCCCGGACACAATAGGCACAATTCTGTGAATCGTCTTTCGTACGTGGTAATATCAAATCCTTGGGTTCGTAACCCTCTAAGTTCTGTCTTGAGCTTATTGACCTCGGTTCTGGGACGGTACTTCTCGTTCATCAAGTGCTTGAATGCTGACCACGGTAGTGCGTACGCATCGTCTTGTCCCACTTGCTCTAGATAGGTATTCCACCATGTTAACGCAGAACCTGTGAAGGTATGCGTAGCGTACTTCACTTTGTCCTCTTCAGTACACTTACTTATGGCAAACACCGATTCGACCTTCTCGGTCCACCGTTTCAATCCGATCGGTCCTTCGGTTCCATCAAATTCCAAAGGTTTGCAGGCAGTGAATTCTTTGTAGGTGCATCCTACACGATTTCCTGTACTGCTAGATCCAAGGTTATTGTTGGTATGTAGTGCAGCCTGTACTGTGGCTATGTTTGAAGCTAGAAAAGTACGGAATTCCTCTTCATTCATATTCACGGTGTGTCGAGTAGTCGGTGCCATTTCCTTCAAAATAGTCAAATGGAACAAGTTAATCATACAGAATATTAAGAGTAGTTAATAGTATTTCGTAGCATAATATGAACTCATTTATAAAAGCTTTTTCTTCATATTAGCATTTTATAAGTGTAAATTCGGGTAGTACCTACCCATTAAGTTCATACTTAGTAGCTAATATACAATTCAACTACTACAATTCTATATGAAAAACTGATTATAATAATATTTCGCGTTCAAACTTTTACACAATATTTTACAAACTTACAATACCGCTTATTTTACATATAGCATGAAATATATCACACAATAAATTTGATACAAAATGGTTGTGAAGATAATTCTAGCTAGTACACAAGTCGTTCAGCAAAGGCAATAAAGATACGTAATTCATACGTCCAGAAACAAGTCATGCATTCTGGTTTTACTAGGATTACTTCCCATCCTTGGTCTTGTGGAACATAACCGTTATGGCCGTTGATAAGACAGCGTGTTGTAACGTCGTCAAAGGGACGAGGGTTACGTAATGTCCAACAGTCCCGTAACAATCTAAAAACCTCATTTCTTACCCCAATTACCGACTCCGTCACTTGTGGGAACGTTTTGTTTAATAGTTGTAGCCCGATGTTCTTGTTCTCACTTTGGTGAGAAGCGAACATTACTAACCCGTAAGCATAACATGCTTCTTTATGTTGCATGTTAGCCGCTTTTTCTAAATCACAAAGTCCTATATTCGGATATACTGAGTCAAAATAATTTCTTAACCCGTTGCGTAAAATAGCATTTGGGTTCCCCGCAATATATGCGTCAAAGTAAACACATCGTAACTTATGGATTTTCCAATGTGATATCCCCCATCTTTCGAACGAAAGCCTTTTATAAACCAAGGCATTCTTAGAACGTTCTTCGAATGTCTTACAAACTGATCTCGTCTTAAATAGTTGTGCCGAAGAATTCTGACCGACTCTAGACAAGATTTCATCAATCATGTCTCCGGGTAGGTCTCTTAAAATATTGGGTTGTCTATCCATTTTGTGTTTTTATACTGTAAAATAGACAAGAGTTAGATTCATAAAAAAATACTTGTTAATACAAGTAATTTTTACATATATCATAAAGCATAAGCACACTATATTACATATATTACACCACACGAATACAACTATCTTATTCCGACTCGCTTGTTTCTTCTTCTTCGGTTTTAGTTCGTTTTGCCAAGTTTCTAGGGATATATGATGTTCCCCTAATACGAGCCGTCGTTGTCCACATTGGTTTAGAAAAACCTGGTGGTATAGAGGTTCCCGGGTCATTGTTACAACTTAAGGACTTCAGGGGTTGACGATACATATAAAGTTCATCGGGGTTGGAATTAGATTTCTCTATTTTTATGCCCTTTCCCTTATTATTTTCTTTTGCCTTTTTAAATTCAGTTGGGGTAATTTCTATAACATCATCGGAATTCTCGTCGGAATCCGATTCATCGGAGAATTGGTAATCCTCCCAATATTTTGCTTCCTTGGCGGAAACACCATTGACCATAATTAACCTTGGTCGGTTGGTTGAGGATTCTCTTTTACTTAACCGTTTTATTATTTCCCCCACCGGTTCTATTTCTTCTTCCGGTTCTGATTCTTCTTCCGGTTCCGATTCTTCTTCCGGTTCCGACTCTTCTTCCGGTTCCTCTTCGGGAACTTGTGAATCAGTCCACGAATCATTCCAATTTACATTTGACTCTTCATTATTATTAGGTGAGTGAATGGGACTTGTTCTAGAGGTAGACATCTATCACATAATATCAAACACGTTAAGAGATTAATATATCACATAATATTCATATGTTAAAAATATATAGTTTCCAACAAAAATGTTAAGCAATCATTTTTAAAGAAAACACGGTCGAAGTCCAGACTCACTAATGCATCCTAACAAACTCGATAAGACACACTAATGCAAATTTTCTGGTTCTCTAAGACCAACGCTCTGATACCAACTGAAATGTCCCGTTCTTATTGATTAAAAACGTTCCATATTAATTGATTTCGTTGCGAGGTTTTGACCTCTATATGAGACATTTTTCAAAGACTGCATTCATTTTAAAACAAACCATAACCTTTATTTCATCAATAAAGGTTTAAAAAGCTTTACGTAGATTATCAAATAATGATAATCTAAAATATCCTGTTTACACACGACTATTACATAATGGTTTACAATACAAATATGTTACAACAAAATAAGTTTCTTGAATGCAGTTTTTACACAATATCATACAAGCATGGACTCCAAATCTCGTCCTTATTTAAGTATGCGACAGCGGAAGCTCTTAATAATCACCTGAGAATAAACATGCTTAAAACGTCAACAAAAATGTTGGTGAGTTATAGGTTTAACCTATATATATCAAATCATAATAATAGACCACAAGATTTCATATTTCAATACACATCCCATACATAGAGATAAAAATCATTCATATGGTGAACACCTGGTAACCGACATTAACAAGATGCATATATAAGAATATCCCCATCATTCCGGGACACCCTTCGGATATGATATAAATTTCGAAGTACTAAAGCATCCGGTACTTTGGATGGGGTTTGTTAGGCCCAATAGATCTATCTTTAGGATTCGCGTCAATTAGGGTGTCTGTTCCCTAATTCTTAGATTACCAGACTTAATAAAAAGGGGCATATTCGATTTCGATAATTCAACCATAGAATGTAGTTTCACGTACTTGTGTCTATTTTGTAAATCATTTATAAAACCTGCATGTATTCTCATCCCAAAAATATTAGATTTTAAAAGTGGGACTATAACTCACCTTCACAGATTTTTACTTCGTCGGGAAGTAAGACTTGGCCACTGGTTGATTCACGAACCTATAACAATATATACATATATATCAAAGTATGTTCAAAATATATTTACAACACTTTTAATATATTTTGATGTTTTAAGTTTATTAAGTCAGCTGTCCTTGTTAGTAACCTACAACTAGTTGTCCACAGTTAGATGTACAGAAATAAATCGATAAATATTATCTTGAATCAATCCACGACCCAGTGTATACGTATCTCAGTATTGATCACAACTCAAACTATATATATTTTGGAATCAACCTCAACCCTGTATAGCTAACTCCAACATTCACATATAGAGTGTCTATGGTTGTTCCGAAATATATATAGATGTGTCGACATGATAGGTCGAAACATTGTATACGTGTCTATGGTATCTCAATATTACATAATATATAATACAAGTTGATTAAGTTATGGTTGGAATAGATTTGTTACCAATTTTCACGTAGCTAAAATGAGAAAAATTATCCAATCTTGTTTTACCCATAACTTCTTCATTTTAAATCCGTTTTGAGTGAATCAAATTGCTATGGTTTCATATTGAACTCTATTTTATGAATCTAAACATAAAAAGTATAGGTTTATAGTCAGAAAAATAAGTTACAAGTCGTTTTTGTAAAGGTAGTCATTTCAGTCGAAAGAACGACGTCTAGATGACCATTTTAGAAAACATACTTCCACTTTGAGTTTAACCATAATTTTTGGATATAGTTTCATGTTCATAATAAAAATCATTTTCTCAGAATAACAACTTTTAAATCAAAGTTTATCATAGTTTTTAATTAAATAACCCAAAAAAGCCCGCGGTGTTACTACGACGGCGTAAATCCGGTTTTACGGTGTTTTTCGTGTTTCCAGGTTTTAAATCATTAAGTTAGCATATCATATAGATATAGAACATGTGTTTAGTTGATTTTAAAAGTCAAGTTAGAAGGATTAATTTTTATTTGCGAACAAGTTTAGAATTAACTAAACTATGTTCTAGTGATTACAAGTTTAAACCTTCGAATAAGATAGCTTTATATGTATGAATTGAATGATGTTATGAACATCATTACTACCTCAAGTTCCTTGGATAAACCTACTGGAAATGAGAAAAATAGATCTAGCTTCAAAGGATCCTTGGATGGCTTGAAAGTTCTTGAAGCAGAATCATGACACGAAAACAAGTTCAAGTAAGATCATCACTTGAAATAAGATTGTTATAGTTATAGAAATTGAACCAAAGTTTGAATATGATTATTACCTTGTATTAGAATGATAACCTACTGTAAGAAACAAAGATTTCTTGAGGTTGGATGATCACCTTACAAGATTGGAAGTGAGCTAGCAAACTTGAAAGTATTCTTGATTTTATGCAACTAGAACTTGTAGAATTTATGAAGAACACTTAGAACTTGAAGATAGAACTTGAGAGAGATCAATTAGATGAAGAAAATTGAAGAATGAAAGTGTTTGTAGGTGTTTTTGGTCGTTGGTGTATGGATTAGATATAAAGGATATGTAATTTTGTTTTCATGTAAATAAGTCATGAATGATTACTCATATTTTTATAATTTTATGAGATATTTCATGCTAGTTGCCAAATGATGGTTCCCACATGTGTTAGGTGACTCATATGGGCTGCTAAGAGCTGATCATTGGAGTGTATATACCAATAGTACATACATCTAAAAGTTGTGTATTGTACGAGTACGAATACGGGTGCATACGAGTAGAATTGTTGATGAAACTGAACGAGGATGTAATTGTAAGCATTTTTGTTAAGTAGAAGTATTTTGATAAGTGTATTGAAGTCTTTAAAAAGTGTATAAATACATATTAAAACACTACATGTATATACATTTTAACTGAGTCGTTAAGTCATCGTTAGTCGTTACATGTAAGTGTTGTTTTGAAACCTTTAGGTTAACGATCTTGTTAAATGTTGTTAACCCAATATTTATAATATCAAATGAGATTTTAAATTATTATATTATCATGATATTATCATGTATGAATATCTCTTAATATGATATATATACATTAAATGTCTTTACAACGATAATCGTTACATATATGTCTCGTTTAAAAATCATTAAGTTAGTAGTCTTGTTTTTACATATGTAGTTCATTGTTAATATACCTAATGATATGTTTACTTATCATAGTATCATGTTAACTATATATATATCCATATATATGTCATCATATAGTTTTTACAAGTTTTAACGTTCGTGAATCACCGGTCAACTTGGGTGGTCAATTGTCTATATGAAACATATTTCAATTAATCAAGTCTTAACAAGTTTGATTGCTTAACATGTTGGAAACATTTAATCATGTAAATATCAATCTCAATTAATATATATAAACATGGAAAAGTTCGGGTCACTACATTTTGTATTAGATTTCATGATGTAATCTAGTTGTAGTTTCATATTTCACTTATGTATTGTACGAATCTATCATGATGTATGAAAACTTATTATTAATGAATGGAAACTTTGTGATGTTACTTTTTGCACAAGTGTTCTATTTACGTTACTGTATGGTGTTTTGCGGTACTTGTATCAACTTGCGTTACTTAATTAACATGTGTTGTGTTGTTTACATGTTGGTTGTTATATACTATATTATTATATATTGAATGCTGGATTTTGACTTGAGTCAAAATGTTTGTATAGAACACCATGGCTAACGGTCGATCCACACTTACTGCTGCTCAAATTGAGGAGATGATCCAAGAACGTGTAGCCGCAGCCATTGCGGAAATGCAACCCCAAGCTCCACCGCCACCGCCACCACCACCACCACCGGTTATTCAGCCCATTCGAAATGGGTGTACTTACAAGGAATTCCAGAGCTGTAAACCACATAACTTCAGCGGCACTGAGGGACCGGTTGGTCTCACCAGATGGTTCGAGAAACTTGAATCAGTATTCCGAGTTAGCAACTGTTCGGAGGACAGCAAAACCAAATTTGCTTCTTGCACGCTGTCTGACGGCGCGCTCACGTGGTGGAACACAATGGCACAGGCACATGGCATTGATGAGGCGTATGCTACGCCATGGGAAGAATTTAAGTGTGCCATGATTGAGGAGTATTGTCCGAGAACTGAGATCCAAAATATGGAAATAGAATTCATGCAGTTAAAGGCCGTTGGGAACAACCTTGATGGTTACAACAGGAGATTTTTGGAACTAGCCCTGATGTATCCGACAATGGTCACCCTAGAATTCAAGCGAATGGAAAGGTACTTCTGGGGACTCCCTAAATCCATCAAGGGAAACGTCACCTCGTCCAAACCACCAAATGTCCCAGAAGCGATGCGCATGGCGCATACTTTAATGAACCAGATAACCATTGATGAACCGGAGAAAACTAAGTCTGAAGCGGGTACTAGTGAGAAGCGCAAATGGGATAACCACAACAACAACAACAACAACAGGGGAAGGAACTATGAACATAACCCGGCGAAACGACATGAGGGTTTCAGAGGAAACAACAATGGTGGAAACCCCAACCCCAACAACAAAACCAACTCTAACCCGAACTACAAGGGAACCCTACCTCAATGCAAGAGGTGTTACAAACACCACACTGGGTATTGCAATGTTGTCTGCGAGAAGTGCCAACGGTCTGGGCATGTTGGCAAAGACTGCAAGGTCACCACTTTGAATGGGAAGCCGAACCCCACAGGGCCAAGGAAGTATTATGAATGTGGGCAGACGGGCCTTTTCAGAAATGCGTGTCCAAATAAGCGAAAAGATGGCGGACCACCACGCGCTAGAGATTTTAATGTTAATGCAAGGGACGCACGCAAAAATCCCGACTTGGTGACAGGTATATTCAAAATCAACAATCTTTTAGCTTCTGTCTTGTTTGATACTGGTGCGGATAGAAGTTATGTATGTAGACATTTTTGCGGTAAGATCAATTGGTCGTTAGTCCCGTTAAAAGAGAGTATGCTTGTCGAGGTCGCCAACGGTAAACTTGAAAAAGTTGACCATATTATTCGAGAAGCTATTATCAACATAGCTGGTGCAGATTTCAAAATTGATTTGATACCCATCAAATTGGGAAGTTTTGACGTGATCGTCGGTATGGATTGGTTGAGCAAGATAAGGGCCGATATTATCTGTGGAGATAAAGCACTTCGCATACCACAAGGAGATGGCGAACCACTAGTTATCTATGGAGAGAGATGTACCTCGAAGTTGAACCTCATTAGTTGCGTGAAAGCGCAAAAGATTATGAAGAAGGGACGTTTTGCTGTTCTAGCACATGTGAAAACGGTAGAAACTGAGGTGAAGAGCGTGAATGACGTTCGAATTGTGAACGAATTCTCCAATGTCTTCCCAGAGGAATTGCCCGGATTGCCGCCGCAGAGAGCAGTAGAGTTTCAGATCGACTTAGTGCCAGGAGCTGCACCTGTAGCTCGCGCACCGTATAGACTCGCACCTTTCGAGATGCAAGAATTACAAAGCCAACTACAAGAACTACTTGACCGTGGATTTATCCAATCAAGTTTCTCACCTTGGGGCGCACCTGTGTTGTTTGTGAAGAAGAAGGACGGATCCTTCCGTATGTGTATCGACTACCGTGAACTCAACAAATTGACTATCAAGAATCGGTATCCTCTTCCCAGAATTGATGATCTTTTTGATCAACTACAAGGATCGAGTGTCTACTCAAAGATCGATTTGCGATCCGGTTATCACCAGTTGAGGGTGAAGGAAAGTGACGTAATGAAAACCGCATTCAGGACCCGTTATGGTCATTATGAGTTTCTCGTGATGCCATTCGGTTTGACAAATGCACCTGCCGTGTTCATGGATCTCATGAATCGTGTCTGCAAGCCGTACTTGGATAAGTTTGTTATCGTCTTCATAGATGATATCCTCATCTACTCTAAGAGCGAAGAAGAGCATGAGCAACACCTCCGATTAGTACTTGAACTCTTGAGACAAGAGCAACTTTACGCCAAATTCTCCAAGTGTGAATTTTGGTTGAAGGAAGTTCAATTTCTGGGTCATGTTGTGAGCGACCAGGGTATCAAAGTTGATCCCGCCAAGATTGAAGCCATCAGCAAGTGGGAGACCCCCACAACTCCAACTCATATTCGCCAATTCCTAGGTCTCGCCGGTTATTACCGAAGGTTTATCGAAGAATTTTCTCTGATTGCGCGTCCTTTGACCGCGCTGACTCACAAGGGCAAGAAGTTCATTTGGGAACCCGCACACGAATCAGCATTTCAAACTTTGAAGAAGAAGTTAACCACCGCACCTATCTTATCGCTTCTCGAAGGCAGTGACAAATTTGTTGTTTATTGCGATGCGTCGAAAAGTGGTTTTGGTTGTGTACTGATGCAACGCTCAAAGGTTATCACTTATGCCTCCCGATAATTGAAGATTCACGAGCGGAACTACACTACTCACGATCTTGAACTTGGAGCCGTTGTCTTTGCGCTTAAATTGTGGAGACATTATTTGTATGGAACTAAGAGCACTATTTTCACCGATCACAAGAGTCTCCAGCATATCTTCGACCAGAAGCAACTGAATATGAGACAGCGTCGATGGATCGAGACACTAAACGACTACGATTGTGAACTTCGTTATCATCCTGGCAAGGCCAATGTTGTAGCTGACGCTTTAAGCCGAAAGGAGATGACGACACCTCTTCGTGTTAGGGCTCTGAACATCACCATCCATTCGAACCTCAACAACCATATCAGAGTAGCCCGAGTTGAGGATCTCAAGAACTAGAATATATCTCACGAACATTTGAACATACTTGTCTCTCGGTTCGAGGTTAGGGAGTCTGGACTCCGATGTTATGCCGGAAGAATTTGGGTACCTCTTTATGGAGATCTACGAAACCTTATACTTGATGAAGCACACAAATCGAGATATTCGATTCACCCCGGTGAGGGCAAAATGTACCACGACCTTAAAGAACAGTATTGGTGGCCGAATCTTAAGAAGGACGTTGCGACCTATGTTGGTAAATGTTTAACCTGCTCGAAAGTTAAAGCCGAGCATCAGAGACCTTCTGGTTTACTTCAACAACCGGAAATCCCACAATGGAAGTGGGAAAGGATAACGATGGATTTCATCACCAAGCTACCAAAGACGGTGGGCGGATACGATACTATTTGGGTTATTGTTGACCGCCTCACCAAATCTGCACACTTTCTAGCGATGAAGGAAACTGATACAATGGAAAGACTTGCTCAACTATACATCAAGGAGGTTGTATCTCGTCATGGTGTACCTTTATCGATCATCTCCGATCGCGATCCCCGTTTTGCTTCTAGATTTTGGCGTTCTTTGCAAGAAGCCATGGGAACCCGTCTTGACATGAGTACTGCTTATCATCCACAGACCGACGGGCAAAGTGAACGAACGATTCGGACGTTGGAAGACATGTTGCGTGCATGTGTCATTGATTTCGGAAAGGCCTGGGAAAGGCATTTGCCACTCGCCGAATTTTCTTACAACAACAGTTATCACTCAAGCATTAATGCTGCACCTTTTGAAGCATTGTATGGCCGTAAGTGCCGATCTCCTATTTGTTGGACCGAAGTAGGCGAAAATCAAATCACCGGACCCGAGGTAGTCCATGAAACAACGGAGAAGATTGCTCAGATACAAGCGAGACTTAAGACTGCACGCGATCGTCAAAAGAGTTATGCCGATCTTAAATGTAAAGACTTTGAATTCAACGTTTGTGATCGTGTAATGTTGAAGGTTTCACCTTGGAAAGGTGTGATCCGTTTTGGAAAACGTGGAAAGTTAAACCCACGATACATTGGTCCTTTTGAAATCTTGGAACGTGTTGGACCCGTTGCTTACCGTTTGGATCTACCAGCACAATTGAGCTCAGTTCATCCTACCTTCCATGTGTCAAACTTGAAGAAGTGTATCGCTGCACCAGAACTTATCATACCACTTGAAGAACTTACTATTGATGACAAACTCCACTTTGTGGAAGAACCAGTTGAGATTATGGATCATGAGATCAAAACTTTGAAACGCAACAAGATTCCGATCATCCGAGTACGATGGAATACCAAACGAGGACCTGAGTTTACATGGGAGCGAGAGGATCAAATGATGCGGAAGTATCCTCACCTTTTCCCGACTCCTCCATCTACCTCAGCTTAAAATTTCGGGATGAAATTTTCTTTAACAGGTGGGTAATGTAACGACCCTGGATTTTTCCAACGTTTATTTATTAATAATTATTATTATTAATACTTGTGATTAAACGAATGTATGTTATTACATTTACATGTTGCCATGAATGCCCGTACTTGACTTTAATTGCCCGAAACGTCTTTGTGACACACGAAACTTACACGAATAATATTTTCAAGTATTATTTACATTCATGATTAAGTTTTATTAATCATTTTAATTAACTAAGGTTGTTAGTTAATTACTTGGGCTTTACTTGGATTTATTTGTTAATTATATACAACTTGGGCTTTATTTTTGTACATGGACACATGATATTGGGCTTATAAGCCCACCCTACATCTTACAAGGATTACTTAGCCCATCTTTAACATGTAAGTATTATTTAGATCATGAAACTAGTTAGTTAAGGCATTAGGAATCTAGTTTGCACATGATCCCCATGTAACCACCTCTATTACCCACACTTTTAAGGCTTTACATGCAATTAACTTGTGGACTTCTTCCCCCTTCTTTTTTTCTGCTGACCGTGGGGTTCCAAGGGGTGGGAGGGAGTTCAAATTCTTTTTTTTGTATTACTTGTTACTTGAATCCTCATTTCTCACAAACACACTTTTACTTGCTTTCATTTTTACTCTCTTTTCTCTCAAGGTTTCTTTCTTTCTTGTAAGTAAATGGAACTTCTTTTCATACAAAAACCGAAACCCAATCTCATCTCATCATCATCTTTGTTTGTTAATTGATTACTTGTTAGTTGTAGTTGTTTTGATTACTAGTTCCTTGTTGTTACATACTAATTACTAAGAAGCAAACTTTCTAGTTTGATTCTTCTTTTATCTTGCATTAACAAGAACACACAAGAACTAACTTATTAGTTATGTTCTACAATTATTGTTTTAAAAAGATTTAGAGTTCATGCGTTGCAAATCATACTTGTAAGTCATGTTAGTAAACTTTAAAGTTTACTTTCTTAAAGATCAAACTTTGGTTTGAATCTTTAAAGTATGAACAAACCATGAACTAATTACTTGTTTACTTAGTTTATTTCTTCAATTCATGTTTGTTGGTTATTATTGGTCAAGTGTTACTAGTTAACCTTGATCTCATTAATCTTGAACTTAAAGTTAACTTTAATAGTTCAAGAACATGTAAGTAAGATTTCTTTAACTATAACTTTGTACATTTATGTTAGATCTAGATTTTTGAGTCTTTGATCTTCAAGATCAAACTAAGAACTATGTTCTACGTCTTAAGATCTTGATTTTATAAGTTCACTTTCAAGTTTGTAACTTATTATTAGTTTTAAAGTTCATGTATGTGTTAGATCTAAGACTTTGATGTAACTTTGGTTCATCAAACTTCATACAACTCTTAAGTGAGTTGTGCTACATGTCTTAGACCTGCACTTGTGTCATAATAGTCAAAACTTGGTTAATATTACTTTTACATTTCATGTATGTGTTGAATCTAAGACTTTGATGTAACTTTGGTTCATCAAAACACTTGCAGCACTTAAGTGAGTTGTGCTTCATGTCTTAGACTTATACTTGGGTTATGATGGTCAAACCTTGGTGAAAATGATGCAAACACATCAACGAGTTGTACACTTGAAGCTATATGCATCAAGGATGAGAACCATGATAAGCATCGAGCACCAAGAACCACCGGAACCTACTGTTATACTGTTTCTGTGTCTGACCCGTACAACCTGGGCTACTATAACCTTGATTTTCAGATAGATCTTTTTGAGTAAATAATTTTTCATATAGGACTCGTCTTAATCCGAGTTACGGTTTAGGAATTATGGCCCTCCGATCGTCACTATGTCCTTTTAACGTTGTGCAGAAATTTCTGACCTACTCGCACTTAGATCATCGCCACGGTCAAACGAAGACGAGTTTGCTTCTGTAAATTTTACCACACTTAAAGGACTCATATACGGAGCCATGACCACTGGTCTTACCTTAATTCAGTAAGGGTAGAGGCCGTGGTGACTGATCGAAGTCAGCCTTTGTTTTAAACTACTTTCATAAACGAAACCTACTTTACACCTTTTGTTTGATGATGAATGATGATGACCCTTAAGACCTTATTTACATACTTTTAAACCTATTCGGACGATTTAATAACTTAGTACTATTTGACTTAGGTTGAGGACCCGTTTGGACAACCTTCATTACTTGCTTACTTTCCGAGTCATACTTTACCGCTACTTTATCATTGTGAGTTATAGCATTCCCTTTTTACTTTAACTTATTTTGGGAACTGAGAATACATGCGGATTTTATGTTTTACATACTAGGCACGAGTACTTAAACTTATATATGTGTGGGTTATACAACGGCAGAAACATTCTCTTTAGCTCGGTAACGTTTAGTCATTGGTTTTTGAACCGGTGAACGCGAATCTTAGATATGGATCCATAGGGTTTGACATCCCCACTCGGGCTAGTAGCGCTAGTATTTAACGAGTGTTTAATACTTCGTAAACATACGCACTTGCCAAGTGTACTTTCAGGGGGTATAAACGTTAAGTTAGTTACCAAGTGTCCACGGTTAACATATACTTTATCATACTGTTTTGAAACGCTCTTTGCTACAGTAAAACACTATTTGCTACAGTGAAACGACTTTGCTACAGTAAAACACTATTTGCTACAGTGAATAATATGTCGACAATCTAGCAAACAAAAGGCCAGACTAGCCATGCGATCGCATGGCAGATACACCAAAAGCCCATGCGATCGCATGGGGACCAAAAACACTATTTGCTGCAGTAAATATTATGTCGACGAACTAGCAAACAAAAACATGTTGAGCTGTCCAGCCTGGCCATGCGATCGCATGGCAAAAGCACTGAAAACCCATGCGATCGCATGGGCTACAGGAAATGAAAAAGTACTATAAATACGCCAGTTTGCTCGACGAAGTATACACAAATATATTCTCTGTAATAAATATTTATATTTATAATTATAATTATAATTATAATTTAAGTTTAATAATAATAAAGTATATACGAGGGTATTTTTAATTCGGGTTTCAAACCGTTTTAAACTAAGGAAATATTGGGTATTGTTCGGGGTATTGTTCTTGAATCCAAGGCTAAGCATACAGTCGTCTACCATCATTACGTCTACGCGATTTGCCTACAATATTGAATCTCAATATTGAACAGTGAGTTTATAGTCTCCCTTTTTAAATACTTTAATATTTTTGGGCTGAGAATACATGCAATTTATTTTAAACGCAATAAGACACAAGTACATACTAAATTTCACACTGAGTTAAACCGAAAATCCCTTAGCTTTGGTAACTAGTAGCTGCCAGTACGTAGGATATGGACTGGTGGGCCCGAATAATTGTATATGGACCCATAGGGCTTGACATCCCCGTCCGAGCTAGAGCGCTAGCCTTTTAACGGGCGTATATTATTTGAGTTTATGATACGTTGGTTTGCGTGTATTAAAACGAATAGGGTAATTATCATTATAGCGTTAAGTTTAGTTACCAGGGTGCTCTGTTACGTAGAATCTATTGATAAACTTTTGATGAAATCTTGTGGTCTATCTTTATATATATTTATGACTCGAGCAATTAAACCTATAACTCACCAACATTCGTGTTGACTTTTTAGCATGTTTTATTCTCAGGTCCTTAGACTGCTTCCGCTGTGATGTGCTTGTTGCCTGCATGGAGTCTCTCATGCTTTGTATAAAGTTTATTGCATTCGAAACAAAACTACGTTGTGTGATAAATAATTGGACTGTGATGTCAATCTGTAAAATAAAGACTTATGTATTTTGGGAATTTGCTTATACCTAAGCACTCGCCCACATGCTTATAACTTTATATGTTTAGAAAGTCACTTATTTTAATGAATGCAATATTTTATCAAAACGTATCATATAGAGGTCAAAACCTCACTGTGGAATCAATGATTAACGTGCCGCGTGCGATTTTGACGGGTCGTTACAAATAATTAACTTTACCGGTTCAGCAGTTAAACGGTAACGAAATGTTGACATTGGTACATTTTTTGAAAGTTTGTAGATGACAATGGGACGCAAATGAGTATATAGGCGACATCAGGACATTTGAGAAAGTATATAGCCAATTTGTGATTTTAACCCATATTTTATACACTACACTAAGCAATCAAATTTAAACTCAAATTTGATAGTATTGACCAACTCTCACCTCAGTATAACACAAGTTTAATAGATTTCCCTTTTAAAAGTGTTGTCACAACGATAAAAATGGACATACATATGTATAAGGATATAAACACAAGTTCAAAGGCTGGTGTGTACATACTGATTTTAAGACTAGTATAAGTATTACAGTTGAAGATTTTAATCCGTGTATAATATCGTTGACTTTTTTATAAATAACATTATCTAAAAACAGACATGCTGAAATTTATATTTTTCTTGAACTAAATTTGTGTAGGACAAAATTTAAAGTTGGCTTGAAAAAACTATGTGGAGTTGATAAAGCTCAATACAAAACTTAGTATCAAAGATTTGGAAGTCGGCCAAATTAATAAGCATGTCAAAAACTCGAAGAAAAATATGTACTGTAATACATTGAGTGTTTGAAAAGCCTTTTATTTAAACTTTATCGACATGACAAATATAGTCATTAGTCACTTAGTGGCAAACGGCTTCCATTGAGACGTTTTAGTGACTAGACGTCAAATAAGTTGGTCAACGGTCCAAAGTCGTGTCAAAGGCGGAAATTGTCGGGTCAATAGCGTAAAAGGTCGGGTCAACGCCGGTCAAAAGTAAATATTAAGTTAAAAATCGGTCAAATCGATCAAAATTGACGTAGTTTAATGTTACTTTTTGTATTAAATTAGCGATAATAGCGATTATATTTACAACCTGTCAAACTAACGTTTTTTGGTTTTAAAATATGGTTATATTTATTTGTATATTTAAAAATCAACGTCCGTCTTTATCCCGTCTCGACCTTTTAAGGTCTCGACCGTCTCGACTCCGTCTCACGTCTTTTTCAACCTTGCTTATGAGTAATCTCGTACAACCTTGTTATTATGACTTATTTAGGAGTCAAAAGCATAAGATAGTTTAAGGAGTTGCGGCTAATATTATTATAAGATAGTTTAAGGTGCTGTTTGTTTTTTAAGATGTTTTTGTCTGAAGATCTGCGGACCATGCCTGTAAAGAAGATGCGGTCTGAAGGTCTGTATCCTGAATAATGAAGACCGTTTGTTTTTGGGTCTGCAACATAACTTAATTTTGTCTGCAGCACTTAGAAGCACATTTCTAAGTCTGCGAGGCTGCAAACATAATAAGATATAATTTTATCTTATGTCTTCAGAAAAACAAACTGTCTGCAGTAAAAATGTCTGCGGGCGCGCAGACATAAGACATAATAAGGTCTGCAAATAGGAAAACAAACAACACCCAAGTGTATGTCAAAACCATCACTAGATAGCCCAGTGCTTGGGCCCTGAGTTCCTTGCATGAGGTCTCAGGTTCAAATCCCGTATAAGGCGAATATTTAGTGGTGTTCAGGGATGTGTTACGGCGAGGACCCAACTAACAAATAGTTGGGTGTATCATAGTTATTAACGTTTAGCTAGATTATTCTGGCTCTATTAATTGTTCAGGACGAATAATATGTAGAAAAAAAATGCAAGAGCATGATGAGTAGCAACCTTCCACATCTTTGGTTCCGATATCATTCAAAAAAGTCAACGTTAAAACCTGATTATTTGTATTATTTTCATCTCATTACTATTAACTTACTTTCTAAACATAAACTTGCAACCTCATAAGAATTATTCACCAAACATGACCTGTTGTGACTCTGCCTGTAAAAGACGTCAAGTCTACTTACTGAGTTACTGACACTAGTTTTCGCAAACTCCGAACACATAATCATCCACTATAACAAACAATGCATTTCAAAGTAGCGTATAGCATAAGCCTTTTAACAAATACAAACCAGGATTAAATCATATACACTCTCAAATGTATCCTATAACATAGTTTTAGCAGTCATTGCAGGAAAAAGCGAAAACAAAATTTCTGCCAGAAAAGGATTGGTGTGTATAACGCGATGCAAAAAGCAGCTTTCCTGCAAACACCCTCCTGATCTCGAATTCCTTCTGGCAAAATCGTAGGCCTCCAAATACGAAATTTGGATAACCAAAAATCTGCAAAAAAAAAAAAAAATCAAGTTTTAAACTTTGTGCTCACACATAATGCATTAAGCTTTAAATATATAACAATTACATCCTATAACCATTTGATAATAATAAACGATATTAATATTATTTCACTAAGAATAACTGAATCATTGGTGGTTGTACAGTTAGATCTCTTTTACACGTCCACAAACAAAACGCAGATGCCAATATCTAATATCTAAATGCATATACAACAGAAAGAAAACTACATTGCATTTCGAGCCATAATTGTGTATTCGTGCATTTATAACAACATAACGTTTCAAAAATCCAATCACTATAATAGATCATGACTCATAAATACCATATTGTTAGTGCATAAGTACACTTGTTACTGGTGGATATGTAAAAAAAAAAAAAAAAACATACTTATTGTCCATTATTCTACCAATGTATGCATCAATTTTGCTGTCATATAAACACAAAAATAACATGCAATATCTTGAATTTATAAATATAATATACAGAATTAGCAGAAATGAACCTTCATTCAAGGCATCAGGTGATAGCCTCAAACTGCTTCAACCTATCACAATTTGGTGTTTCTTGTTGATAATACCCCCACTGATTTCGTTGTATCTCAAGCCGACAATTATGAGAAAGAATCGAAACATAATCACGCTCAATCCTTTCTTCAAGTCGTTCCCTTTCTTGACTATTCAACGGATAATCCTGCTCAAAGTTACGCGATTTCACATAAAAGTTAACACCTTTTTGTGTAGTTAAAACATGATCATAACCATAAGTCCTTGAAAGGGAATAAATCGGTTCATTAGATGGCAAAAAGTTTAACAAAATAATCAAAAGCACCGGCAACAATTGAATCAACGACCTCATCCCCCCTGACCCGTTTCCAGCCTGCATTCTTACACCAGTGCCCGGCCCGAAACTAAAACCAGTAAACTGAGTAGTGGCCCGCGGATTCATCCCTCCAAAAAAGAAGTTCCTAAAAATCTCCTCGGCATCAACATCACCTTCGTAGTAGAATCCGTTACCACGAGCACCACGTCTAGCAGCCCGCGTCTCGTAAACGGGCTCATCTGACCCAACAAGATCATACTGTTTCCTATTCTCTTCAACGCTTAAACACTGAAACGCTTTCGATACTTTCTTAAACGCTTCTTCTGAACCCGGAGCTTTATTCTTATCAGGATGAACTTTCAAAGACAATTTCCTATAAGCTTTTCTAACATCCTCAACACTACAATTCTTTTCTAAACCTAATATTTCATAATAATCTTTTTTCCTCTTAATTTCACTCGCAATCATGACCTGTTCCTCAGTATAACCTTTCGAACCCGAAGACCCGGTTTCTGTAACCGGAACCCTTCGCCTCACACCCGAATCATTCTCGGGCTGCTTTGACAAACCTGATCCTGAACCAGAACCGGATTCATTGGTGGTATTTTCGGGTTCTAAATTGGATACCAGATTATCAACAGGAATATCTGGATCTAATCGTTTAGCTTTCGATATAAATTTTAGGGCACGATCTCGATCGCCTGACCTTAATGCATCTTTGGCAATTTTCAAACATCTTAAAGCGTCATCTTTATTACCATCCATATTGAAAGATTTAAACTTTATTTGAAACTTCAACTAATTGGACGAAATACTAAAGTATATGACCGGAATTGAAGTATATAAGTGTAGAAAGTTATCTTACCAGAAATCGATCAAGAAACCCTAGATTTTGATCAAATAGTTATCCGGAGCCCTGTGTGATGAAATTAAGAACGATTTATGGCAAATTAATTTGGGTTTTAGAACTTAATTTGCCGGATACAAGATTTGTGAGATAAAAACTTGAACGAAATTAGAAAGAGATGAAATTCATCATCTTCCGGTGGACAAAAAAGGGCGGATCATGACCGGTTGATTATGTATTACTAGTTTGATATTGATATTTATATTGATGATATTTATATTTATTTACATTTATATTTATATTTACATTTATAATTATTTATATTATATTTATTCTTTCAAAATGTGTAGACCGGCACGAACATGCAAAACCTGTCTTGCCTTTGGCAATCCACCAAACCCACCTCGTAAGAGTCGGATTCCTGTAAATCACCTCCAACAAGAAATCCCATGTGCGACATGCAAGAGTCTAGGCCGAAGGCATCCTCCAAAAGCACGTGGTAGACCCGACATATAAGGGGATCAGCGTATGCGCAAGGCAAGCTGATGTAGAGCCACAGAGGCATACCCGATAGTCAAAGGTAAATCATGATCTCCGGGACTCGAACTTGCACCTGTTGTTCTTTCAAGCTTTCACACACGGGGCCCTAACTTCATATGAACGGGTACCGTTGGATTACATAGTCGTTGGTATTTATTTATATTTATATTTATATTTATAGACAAAATGGCTAAAACATTCATTATGTTTTTATATTTTTGTTTAAATGGTCATTCCAAATTATAATATGCATTATTTAATTTATATTTATATTTATATACGAGTACTTGTTTATTTATTTAAAATTTATATTTATAATATTAATTTTTATTTAATAATTTTTTTCGATAAATCATAGTTGAGCGGGCCGATTGTTCTCAACGAGATTCAATAAAAAACATTTGTGAAGTCTCAATTTGGTGTAAAAAAGATTGAAAAGCGTCAACGATTGTCTAATCGAGCGCATATGACCAGGCAATACAACTTTCGTTTTCTCCATTGAAGAAATTTAAATAGATAATAAACAAAATAACAAAGTAGGAATTTAGCTAGATGGGTACATTACAAACGTTCTTCAATGATTTAATTAATGGGAGCTGATACTTCCACCATCAAATTTACTTGTTCCACCATCTTTATAAGCTTTTGTTCCAAAAATATCCCTACATAACTTATAACAAAAACATTATGCAAGGTAATCATTAAGGGCAGTTTAGAAAATTCATGTGGAAGAAGTAAATATGATGGTGGAAATATCATCTCCCTTAATTAAATGCACATATTCTCTTTTGAATACGCTCGTTCATTTAATAAACATGCAATCATTTAGGTGCTTTCATTTTTAAACAACAAATAACGCGTATTGAGATTCCTATACTCAAATTGGGTATACAACCATTATATACATTATTGGTTAAAAACAAATCATATATCATCTTTGTACGGTTTCTATAATCATATAAACTCAATTTTAGTTTTATAAATAAGACAACCTCGTATCCCTTTACCTATGTATGTTTATATATATATTTTATGTTCTTGAGATTTCAAGGAGAGAAAAGAAAAGAATTTGATGAATTATTATTTTGATATTTTCTTTAACATTTCCTATTAAAATGAGAAGATCCGGTTCTCTACTTTTATTTCCTTATGCGTTCGTTTCTTTTCTTTCTTAAAATACTAAGAGACATAGTGTTAATTTTTCGTGTACTAAAAGTAGCTGTAAACATTCTTATCGTTTACAGGCTTTTTGTGATTCCTCTTTATTTGAATACCTACATACGGCTTTGACCGTTACGGAGTATTACTTTAACGTTTTCCAAGAACATCTTCAATAAAGATAGATATGGGTCGGGTTTGTATGACATCTACACCCTCTGCCCTCCAAACAGTATGGGAGCCTTTCAGCTCATCACGCTCACACTTCTAGATCTTCACGACACCTTTTGTGACGACCCGGAAATTTCCGACCAAATTTAAACTTTAATCTTTATATGTTTCCGACACGATAAGCAAAGTTTGTTAAATTGAATATCAAGAATTTTAAACTGTGTTCATACATTCATTTAACATCGACCATATTCCAATGATTCAAGAACCATTATATGAACGGATATGATTATATATATATATATATATATATATATATATATATATATATATATATATATATATATATATATATATATATATATATATATATATATATATATATATATTATAACTTGAAAATGTTAACAAAGTATTAGACGTATAATACTTTACATAAACGTATTTGTTTCAAAATATATTTAGAATAATTATCAATGGAATTAAAAGATAATATCAAAAGATTGAAATATCAAATACATTGAATTATGATTACGAGTCTCTGCTAAGAGGTCCACTTTGATTTGGAAAACCTTTCTTTTTAACGATATTCGAAATAAATGGTAAAGTGAGCTTCGAATAAGGACAAAGTGTCAAGTAGCGAGAGCTAGTCAGATTGGTGGAAATTCCTGTTAAATTCCAATACATGCCTTACAATAATTGCCTCGTGACTTTTGATTAGATAAATTAATTAATCTTCATATTATGTATTGTGAAAGTGAAATTAGGGAATATAGGTAAATTAGAAAATAGATATTGTGAAAGTGAAATTAGGGAATATAGGTAAATTAAGATGATTTCATACGTACATTTATCCATTTGACCTAATCCTACAACTCATGAATAAACTGTAAGTTAATAACTTGAAACCTGTTATGATTTATATATTATTTTACTCTCTTAAGTAAAAACGTTTTTCGACATAATAGAACTAGTTTATTAATGTATATTTTTAAATAACGTAAGTTGGAATATTAGTTGTTAGATATATGAATAACTTGCAACGTACATTAAAACGTGTTCATTAAATATATATATGTTTTTAAATTAGTTTAGTACACGATAGTAACATTCGCTTAGTGGTGCGATTGATATTTAAAAAGTTTATACATAAATGAATTGTATTTATTTAAGTTTTTAAATGAAAACGTTACGAGTTATAATATTTTTCTAAACGATTTTAAAACGAACTTTGAAAAATAATTGGATTTGAAAGACTAAATATTATATCATTAGATAAATATTTCAAAATATATATATTATGTACAAATTTACAATTTTAAATAAAATATATATATATATATATATTTTAATTTAGTCATAAAACGTCCTGATTTAAAATAATATATTTTGACGAACAACGAGCCACTGATTTATAGAAGTAAATGACCACAACACTCAATTATATAAGTTATATTTTTTATAAGGTAATTTATTGATGAGAAAGTCAAATTATTAATAAGGGTACACGTCGCTTAACGTAAAAGGCTAGTTTTCTAAGCGTACGAAAATACGTTCGAAAAACCTGAACCGGTACGTAAGTCGAGCGTCAACGTACAATTCATCAGTGCTAAAATTACAAATCAACTGTGCACGAGAATATAATATAATATTTAATTAATTCTAAAGATTATATATATATATATATATATATATATATATATATATATATATATATATATATATATATATATATATATATATATTAAATAATACATATGTAATAGAATATGAGATTGAGTGTCGGCAGAAATATATCGTGCTAATGAGTTGTCACCAGAGTGCTCATGCGATCGCATGAGAATCACTCTCATAACCCATGCGATCGCATGAGGAGAGATGTCGGGAATTATGTATAAAGCTCGACTCTTCTGGTACCGAATTCATTCCATCTTGCAATCTTTCAATCTCTCAAACTCTCGTATGTATATATTATTATTATTATTATTATTATTATTATTATTATTATTATTATTATTATTATTATTATTATTATTATTAATATTAGTAGTATTATTATTATTTATACATAAAATATTACGACGAGGTCATGAGCAAATTATTTCAAGACGGGGTTTTCGAGTAGGATGGGGCTAAGGAAATTATGGGTTATGGCTATGGAGGTGATGGGTATGGTTCATGGGTATGCTCGTGAGGTCAATTTAGTGTTTATCATCTCCGTTGCGTCTACGTACTTTTCCTGCAATATTGAATCTCAATATTGATACGTAAGCGCTTATAATTTAATTTTTACATATTAATAGTATATCCCTGACTAGTGCTCGAGAATATAGGATTATTGTAACATCCCGCCTTTTTCCATTTACTTTTACGTTATACTAATTTAAACTCCGTTATATGTTTATAACATCTCCCGTTGATACGCGTTTTAAATTATCTCGTTTAGGTAATTCACGCACCCGAACGAAAGTTGAGGGACTAAACTTGACAAGGGATCAAACCCTTGACTAGGTCAAAGGGTCAAACCCCTTTCACCCATTCATTATCATCTCCATCTCTCTCTCTTTCTCTCTAGCAAGAACACACACCCAATTTCCAAATTCATTCAATCATCATCTAAATTCAATCTAGGAGGCTTACAACAAAATAAATTACATATTCGTGATCCTCTCTTCATCCTCTTCATTTTGGTACCAACTTCATCTCGTTTGGGTAACATTTCTAAAACTCTAGATTTTGTGTTCTTGATGTTTTTAACTTATAAAAGTGTTAATTAGTGTCTATGGCTCAAGTCTAACATGAATATATGAATTGTATGCTCGATCTTGTTGTTTTGAAGTAACTAGCATGAACTTGAATTTTGGTGTGTTGTTCTTGAGTTTTGGATGATCATATGTTGTTAGATGTTAAAAGTTCATGTTCTAATTGTGTTCCTAGTATCACTAGCTTCAATTTGATGTGTAGGTTGCTTTAGAAAAGTTCATGAACTTGATTTATGATTTTGGTGAATTTGGGTTAGGGTTTGATGAACTTGAAATGGACTTTTGATGCATTGAATGCCATGGATTATTATTGGTAAGTGTTTAGTTGGATTGTATGCTTGATTACCTTCGAAACGGCATATCATTCATGTAAATTGGTTGACCGAATCATTGAATTGCATTTATGAACTTGTATGCGGTTAATGTTAAGCATTAGATGCGGTTTTGGTTGTTGTAATAGGTAGATTGATTGATGAAATGTGTTTAGTTGTTTTCCTCGTCAAATTACCTTCCCAACGGTATAAGATACTTGTCTTGATTGTTTGCGGATCATAAATGGTGATTGTTTGAATTAGGTTCGTGCATAAAACTTAAAAACTGCCAGAATTCTCTGCACAGGTAATGGCGCGGCGCGCCATATACCCGCGCGGCGCGCCAATGTGGTCTGTCCAACTTTGTCAATTTTCGAATAATGTTTGCTATGCTACGCACCTCCGATTCACATGTAACTTGTTCTAACATGCTCATACATGATTAAAAACCTCAGAAAAATAGTTCGGGACCCGACCCGAACGTGTTGACTTTTTCGTTGACTTTGACCGACCAAAGTTTGACTTTTTGTCAAACTTAACCAAATGCTTATGCAACCTTCCTAACTTGTTTATATACTTGTATCTTGCATGAAACTTGACAATTTGATTTCACATGCTACATAATCGAGTTGTAACGAGCCGTAGGACTAATTGAACATCTTTGACCTATCGTGTTTACCGTTATTGATACGACCTATTTGTTTAGGTCAAGACTAGCACTATCCTTCGCACACGTTACTTTGTGAAGTACTTTTCATACGTGCACTCAAGGTGAGATCATAGTCCCACTTTTACTCTTTTTGAACTTACATTTGGGATGAGAAAACATAAACATTTCTTTACTAAGTGAACACAAGTACAGGAAAACAAACATTCTACATACGAGTTTAGAACAAAATCCTCAATTCGATTATCATTAGTTACACTTGCCGGGTGTAAGCGAGAACTTATGTTGTATGGATCCATATGGGTTTGACAAACCCTCATTCAAACGGTTCGCTACCGTTTACGAATGAAATATATTTTCGAGAAACAGTGTATGTTCTAGCACTAAGTGATGGGGTTCAATGGAAGGAATGTTAAGCATTGATAATTGGGTGCTCGTGAAACAAACTTTTGGAATGTATTACTATTATTTCATTGATGCAAATCTTGTGGTTCACTTGTACTTACTTACTTAAACATATGATTTCACCAACGTTTTCGTTGACAGATTTCTATGTTTTTCTCAGGTCCTTGAACGATACATGATACATGCTTCCGCTCATTTTTTTGATACTTGCATTGGATGTCGAGTATACATGCATACATGGAGCGTCTTTTGGCTACTTTTAAATTGTGTCGCATAAGTTTCATTTGTACTTAAAACTTTGTATCGTAACTTGTGGTGGAACTATTCTTGTAAACTTTGAACAATCTTTACATTTGAAATGAATGCGACATATCTTTTAGTCAAACGTTGTTTTAAAGACTTATGACCACGTAACGGGACCTAAGTAGACGACGCCGTCAATGACGATTTTGTCGGGTCGCTACAGATGGTATCAGAGCTGGTTTAACCTTAGCCGTAAAGGTAGTCACGCGCGCCGGCTGTCAGGCCGGGCACTCATACGGACTATGCTTTTTGGCGGGTTAACCGTAGAGGGGGTTCTCACAGTGTTACCTGTGACGAAGCATTGGCTCTTACCCCTTGCGATCCCTTGGAATTTGAGGGTTGGCAGTTTGGCAGAAATGCGGGCCGTAAAATCAGTGTCTGAGGTACACTCAGTGGTCACCAAGCGGTTAGCTGGAAAGGCACTGGGTGGGTTTCTACCCCATCTGTCGCTACAGATGGTATCAGAGCGTTGGTTGTAGGGATTTAGAGTTCATTGGTGTCAACCTCGAGTCATAGGGTACATTGGTGAGTCTAGACTACAACCGGCATATAGACTTGAAGTAGGAATTAATTGACTACTTGTGCATTTATACTCGAACGCTTCTACTCATATCTACTCTTAGTTCATCTTAATCTCACGTTGTTTAATTTGATTGACACGCCACCTTGACTTTATAGAATAATGTCGAATGCACATGTGAATCAGGGTAATATAATTGCCGGGATTATATTACGGTGACTCATATGAACGTTCCGACATTATGGCATAAAGAATTTAAGGCGAGTCGAGGAAAAACTTCTCTTTATCCTTATTCTATATCACGGTTAGTATTATTGAGAATACTAATCGATGATATTCTTGTGTCTTGAAGGAACAATGGCTCCTCGTCGTGTACGCCGCAATGAAACTCCCGAACAAGCTCTCGAACGGATGATAGCCACCGCCGTAGATGCGGCCATGGCCGGTCACTCATCCAACAACAATAATAATAACAACCACAACAACAACAACAACAACAATAACAACAACAACAATGGAGCCGGAAACTCAAACGAGGGATGCTCCTATAAAGCTTTCATGGGGTGCAAACCTCACACTTTTGATGGAACCGGGGGACCAGTCGTGCTCACCCGATGGTTTGAGCAAACGAAAGCCGTCTTTAGCATAAGCGGTTATCGGGACCAAGACAAGGTCAAATACTCCACTCACACCTTCGCCGGTGTCGCTCTTACATGGTGGAATACTTATGTACAATCGGTGGGTACCGATGAAGCTCACGCCCTCTCTTGGGCCGACTTGAGGGAAAAGATGATTGTCGAATATTTCCCTCGTGAAGAAACCCGAAGGCTCGAACAAGAGCTAAGAACTTTAAAGGCGATCGGAAATGATCTCAAGGCTTACAATCAACGATTTTCCGAACTAGCCTTGATGTGCCCAAATCTTGTGAACCCCGAAGCTTTAAGGGTTGAACTTTACATGGATGGTCTTCCAAAGAGTATCAAACACGGAGTAATGTCATCCAAACCCATTAATCATCAAGAAGCTTTGAACATGACCTGCAAATTGATAGAAACGGTTGACGAAATCGTAGTTCCGGCACCTAAGGCCGAGGATAAATCGGGCGGCAACAAAAGAAAGTGGGAACCCTCCCAATCAAACAACAACAACTTTGCTAAGAAGCCTTACACCTCCGACGGCAAGAAGGGTTATGCCGGGAACCTACCTCTTTGCAACAAATGCAACAAACATCACTTTGGCGAATGTAGTAAGCTAATTTGCCATCGGTGCCAAGGAATTGGTCATAAGGCCAACGATTGTAAAAGTGCCACTCCCGTCGCTCGAAAATGGCCCAATGCACCAAAGACGGGCACTTGTTACGAATGTGGCCAAACGGGTCATTATAGGAATGCATGCCCAAAGAAGAAAGATAACCCCAACATGCGCGGCCGAGCTTTCAACATCAACACCGAGGAAGCCCGGGATGACACTGAACTAGTCACGGGTACGTTTCTTCTCAACAATTCTTATGTCTCTTGCTTATTCGATTCGGGTGCCGATAAATGCTTTGTATCCAAGACTTTGACTCATTCTTTTAGCACTCCACCTCTTCCATTAGATACCACTTATACCATTGAAGTGGCTAACGGGAAACTATTAAGTGCCGACACATATTACCGGGGGTGTACGTTAAACATTTTGGGTAAGGAATTTGAAATTGACTTGATACCCATGGAACTAGGAAGCTTTGATGTAATAATCGGTATGAATTGGTTAGTCAAAACGAAATCTCACATCCTTTGTGATCTTAACGCAATCCGAATTCCTATCGAGAATGGTGAACCTTTGATTGTTTATGGCGATAAGAGTTGCACCAGACTCAACCTCGTATCGTGCCTTAAAGTTAGAAAACTACTCCGTAAAGGTTGTTTTGCGATCCTTGCCCACGTTAAGAAAGTCGAGTCCGATGAGAAGCATATCGATGATGTGCCAATTGTTAGTGACTTTTCCGATGTATTTCCCGACGAATTTCCGGGTCTTCCACCTCATCGACCGGTTGAATTCCAAATCGATCTTATTCCGGGAGCCGCACCCGTAGCACGTGCACCATATAGACTCGCTCCATCCGAAATGCAAGAATTGCAAAGTCAAATCCAAGAACTACTTGACCGTGGTTTTATCCAACCTAGCCATTCACCATGGGGCACTCCGATTTTGTTTGTTAAAAAGAAAGACGGATCCCTACGAATGTGCATTGACTATCGTGAACTAAACAAATTGACGGTTAAGAACCGATATCCTCTTCCTCGCATCGATGACCTCTTTGATCAACTACAAGGGTCTTGTGTATATTCGAAAATCGATCTCCGCTCAGGTTATCATCAATTGAGGGTTAAGGGGGAAGATGTCTCCAAAACCGCTTTCCGAACTCGTTATGGTAGTTATGAATTCCTTGTCATGCCATTTGGTCTCACTAACGCACCGGCGGTGTTCATGGATCTTATGAACCGCGTGTGCAAACCGTATCTCGATAAATTCGTTATTGTGTTCATCGATGACATATTGATCTATTCTAAAAATGAAGAAGAGCACGAACAACATCTCCGACTTGTGCTTGAACTCTTGAGACAAGAACGACTTTATGCCAAATTCTCCAAGTGAAAATTTTTGTTAAAGGAAGTTCAATTTCTTGGTCATGTTGTAAGTGATCAAGGTATTAAAGTCGATCCCACGAAAATCGAAGCCATTAGTAAATGGGAGACTCCTACTACTCCTACTCACATTCGTCAATTCTTGGGTCTCGCCAGGTACTATCGTAGATTCATCGAAAACTTCTCTTTGGTTGCACGTCCTCTAACCGCATTGACTCACAAGGGAAAGAAATTCATTTGGGCGACCGAACATGAATCCGCATTCCAAATCTTGAAAACGAAGCTAACCACCGCTCCTATCTTGTCACTTCCCGAAGGCAATGATGACTTTGTTGTATATTGCGATGCCTCGAAACATGGTTTTGGGTGTGTATTGATGCAACGAACGAAAGTCATTGCTTATGCTTCTCGACAACTCAAAATTCATGAACGAAACTATACGACACATGATCTCGAACTCGGAGCCGTTGTCTTTGCACTTAAAATGTGGAGACACTATCTTTATGGAACCAAGAGTACTATCTTCACCGATCACAAAAGCCTTCAACACATCTTCGATCAAAAGCAACTAAACATGAGACAACGACGGTGGATTGAAACTTTGAACGATTACGATTGCGAGCTTCGTTACCATCCCGGGAAGGCAAACGTAGTAGCCGATGCCTTAAGTCGAAAAGAAAGAGCGGTGCCTCTTCGTGTCCGAGCCTTAAACATCACCATCCACACAAACCTAAATAGCCAAATTCGGGTAGCCCAAGATGAGGCTCTCAAGGATGAAAACCTTTCACACGAGCTCTTGAACATTCTCGTCTCTCGATTCGAAATTAGGGAGACCGGACTCTGATATTTCGCCGGAAGAATTTGGGTACCTAGTTATGGGGACTTGCGAAGCCTTATTTTAGACGAAGCCCATAAGTCACGATACTCGATTCACCCCGGTGCCAATAAGATGTACCACGACCTTAAACAACTATATTGGTGGCCGAACATCAAAAGGGACGTAGCTACTTATGTTTCCAAGTGTTTGACATGTTCCAAAGTCAAAGCCGAACACCAAAGACTGTCCGGACTACTTCAACAACCCGAGATCCCGTAATGGAAGTGGGAAAGAATAACGATGGATTTTATCACCAAACTACCAAAAACGACGGGCGGTTATGATACCATTTGGGTTATTGTTGACCGTCTCACCAAATCCGCACACTTTCTTGCCATGAAGGAGACCGACAAAATGGAGAAACTTGCGCAACTTTACATTAAAGAAATCGTAGCCCGACACGGTGTACCTTTATCGATTATCTCTGACCGAGATGGCCGTTTTGTTTCTAGATTTTGGCGTACCTTGCAAGAAGAATTGGGAACGCGTTTAGACATGAGCACCGCATATCATCCTCAAACCGATGGACAAAGCGAACGTACAATTCAAACCTTAGAGGACATGTTACGAGCTTGCGTGGTTGATTTCGGAAAAGCTTGGGACAAGCACTTACCTCTCGCCGAGTTCTCTTACAACAATAGTTATCACGCGAGTATTAAAGTCGCACCTTTTGAAGCGCTATATGGCCGAAAATGTCGTTCACCTCTTTGTTGGGCCGAAGTAGGTGACGTACAAATCACCGGACCCGAACTCATTCACGAAACCACCGAGAAAATCGTTCAAATCCGAGATAGGCTTAGGACGGCCCGAAGTCGTCAAAAGAGCTATACCGACAAACGACGCAACGATCTTGAATTTCAAGTCGGTGACCGAGTAATGTTAAAAGTCGCGCCTTGGAAAGGTGTAATCCGTTTTGGGAAACGCGGGAAGCTGAATTCAAGGTATATTGGTCCTTTCGAAATCTTGGAGCGTATTGGAACCGTTGCGTATCGTTTAGATCTTCCGCCTCAATTGAACTCCGTTCATCCTACCTTCCATGTATCTAACTTGAAAAAGTGTCTTGCCGAACCCGATATCGTCATCCCTCTCGAGGAACTTACTATTGATGACAAACTTCATTTCATGGAGGAACCGGTTGAAATTGTGGACACCTCCGTCAAAACGTTAAAACAATGCCGAATTCCAATTGTCAAGGTCCGTTGGAACGCCAAAAGGGGACCCGAGTTTACTTGGGAAAGACAAGATCAAATGCAAAGGAAGTATCCTCATCTATTCGTGATTTCGGAAACACAAAATCCCGAGGAAGAAACAACGACTACTACGCCTACTTAAATTTCGGGATGAAATTTCTTTTAAGGAGTAGGTAATGTAACATCCCGCCTTTTTCCATTTACTTTTACGTTATACTAATTTAAACTCCGTTATATGTTTATAACATCTCCCGTTGATACGCGTTTTAAATTATCTCGTTTAGGTAATTCACGCACCCGAACGAAAGTTGAGGGACTAAACTTGACAAGGGATCAAACCCTTGACTAGGTCAAAGGGTCAAACCCCTTTCACCCATTCATTATCATCTCCATCTCTCTCTCTTTCTCTCTAACAAGAACACACACCCAATTTTTAAATTCATTCAATCATCATCTAAATTCAATCTAGGAGGCTTACAACAAAATAAATTACATATTCGTGATCCTCTCTTCATCCTCTTCATTTTGGTACCAACTTCATCTCGTTTGGGTAACATTTCTAAAACTCTAGATTTTGTGTTCTTGATGTTTTTAACTTATAAAAGTGTTAATTAGTGTCTATGGCTCAAGTCTAACATGAATATATGAATTGTATGCTCGATCTTGTTGTTTTGAAGTAACTAGCATGAACTTGAATTTTGGTGTGTTGTTCTTGAGTTTTGGATGATCATATGTTGTTAGATGTTAAAAGTTCATGTTCTAATTGTGTTCCTAGTATCACTAGCTTCAATTTGATGTGTAGGTTGCTTTAGAAAAGTTCATGAACTTGATTTATGATTTTGGTGAATTTGGGTTAGGGTTTGATGAACTTGAAATGGACTTTTGATGCATTGAATGCCATGGATTATTATTGGTAAGTGTTTAGTTGGATTGTATGCTTGATTACCTTCGAAACGGCATATCATTCATGTAAATTGGTTGACCGAATCATTGAATTGCATTTATGAACTTGTATGCGGTTAATGTTAAGCATTAGATGCGGTTTTGGTTGTTGTAATAGGTAGATTGATTGATGAAATGTGTTTAGTTGTTTTCCTCGTCAAATTACCTTCCCAACGGTATAAGATACTTGTCTTGATTGTTTGCGGATCATAAATGGTGATTGTTTGAATTAGGTTCGTGCATAAAACTTAAAAACTGCCAGAATTCTCTGCACAGGTAATGGCGCGGCGCGCCATATACCCGCGCGGCGCGCCAATGTGGTCTGTCCAACTTTGTCAATTTTCGAATAATGTTTTCTATGCTACGCACCTCCGATTCACATGTAACTTGTTCTAACATGCTCATACATGATTAAAAACCTCAGAAAAATAGTTCGGGACCCGACCCAAACGTGTTGACTTTTTCGTTGACTTTGACCGACCAAAGTTTGACTTTTTGTCAAACTTAACCAAATGCTTATGCAACCTTCCTAACTTGTTTATATACTTGTATCTTGCATGAAACTTGACAATTTGATTTCACATGCTACATAATCGAGTTGTAACGAGCCGTAGGACTAATTGAACATCTTTGACCTATCGTGTTTACCGTTATTGATACGACCTATTTGTTTAGGTCAAGACTAGCACTATCCTTCGCACACGTTACTTTGTGAAGTACTTTTCATACGTGCACTCAAGGTGAGATCATAGTCCCACTTTTACTCTTTTTGAACTTACATTTGGGATGAGAAAACATAAACATTTCTTTACTAAGTGAACACAAGTACAGGAAAACAAACATTCTACATACGAGTTTAGAACAAAATCCTCAATTCGATTATCATTAGTTACACTTGCCGGGTGTAAGCGAGAACTTATGTTGTATGGATCCATATGGGTTTGACAAACCCTCATTCAAACGGTTCGCTACCGTTTACGAATGAAATATATTTTCGAGAAACAGTGTATGTTCTAGCACTAAGTGATGGGGTTCAATGGAAGGAATGTTAAGCATTGATAATTGGGTGCTCGTGAAACAAACTTTTGGAATGTATTACTATTATTTCATTGATGCAAATCTTGTGGTTCACTTGTACTTACTTACTTAAACCTATGATTTCACCAACGTTTTCGTTGACAGATTTTTATGTTTTTCTCAGGTCCTTGAACGATACATGATACATGCTTCCGCTCATTTTTTTGATACTTGCATTGGATGTCGAGTATACATGCATACATGGAGCGTCTTTTGGCTACTTTTAAATTGTGTCGCATAAGTTTCATTTGTACTTAAAACTTTGTATCGTAACTTGTGGTGGAACTATTCTTGTAAACTTTGAACAATCTTTACATTTGAAATGAATGCGACATATCTTTTAGTCAAACGTTGTTTTAAAGACTTATGACCACGTAACGGGACCTAAGTAGACGACGCCGTCAATGACGATTTTGTCGGGTCGCTACAATTATGCATTCTTATACTTTTGATATTGCCATTAGATAAGATATGTTGAATCCTGAATTAGTTACGTATGCGGTTGAGATAAGGTATAAGATATGAATGTCGTTGGAAAGTTAGCGAAAAATTAAGAACTTTTCATTTAGAACTCGAATGATTTCGATGAACAGATTAGAAATTATAGTCAACTAAATTTTAGTATTATTGTTAAAATGATTATTATTACTATCGTCGTTATTATCGTCGCTACTATTTTTTATCTATTAATTATTATTATTATTATTATGATTAATAATATTATCATTTTTAATATAAGTATAATTATTAAAAGAATTTTTATTTTTATTATTTGTATTATTATCATTATTAATATTATCATTATGATTAATATTTTTATTATTATTGTCATTAAAATAGTTATTAGTATTATCATTAATGTTATTATAATAATAATTATTATTAGTATTATTATCATTAAAAATTGATATTAGTATCATCTAACTATTATGACTAATATTATTATCATTATTATGAATGCGATATAATAGACGACTAAAAGATATTTTAAAAATTGATTAGGAAATAATAATTATGAGTATCATGATGAAATTAAAATATTGTAATATATTGAATTAGATAAAATTATCGTTCTTATTATTTTTATCATTTTATTATTATTAAAAGTATTATTAATATTAAAACTATCATTTTTACTAAAATTATCATTTTTAATAGAAATATCATTGTTATTATAAAATATTATTATTATTATCAGCTTAGTACTATTATTAATAAAAATTATCATTTTAATATCATTTTTAGTAAATATAAATATAGATATTTTATTAGCAGAATAATAATAACTATTATTACAAAATAATACCAACTTATAATTATTATTGTTATTATCGATATTATTTTATCAAATAAATATGTAATACAAAGATATTTGTTACACGTAATATAATTACATAAATAATACCTATCATTATATTCTTATGATATTAAATGAACTTTATAAATTTATTTACTTAAGACATATAAAAGTATATTTTTATCATATACAAATTTTAAATATAAATTTTATTAACAAATGACTTTTAAAAGTATTAAATATATAAACGACGATATTTAAGTTATATAATAATCATGTATAAATTTTGGAAATCATTTTGAGTCAAATTTACTTTTGTTGACCTTTGCATATTAGTCTCGAGCATTAGGATTGTGATACACTATGACCTGACTTAAATTGTTAGACAAATATTGACCAACATATAAATATACATATACTTAATTTAGGTTCGTGAATCCGAGGCCAACCTTGCACTTGTTCATTGATGTTATATGTATTTTTACTACGAAATACAGTATGGTGAGTTTCATTTGCTCCCTTTTTAAATGCTTTTGCAATATATATTTTTGGGACTGAGAATACATGCGCTATTTTATAAATATTTGATGAAATAGACACAAGTACTTAAAACTACATTGTATGGTTGGATTACTATACCGAATATCGCCCCTTCAAGTCTGGTAACCTAAGAATTAGGGAAATGACCCATAATTGACGCGAATCCTAAAGATAGATCTATGGGCCTAACAAACCCCATTCGAGAATTTGGAATGCTTTAGTACTTTGATTTAATTGGTGATTGCGATTGCCAATATTATGGCATACTTGCGAGTATGCGGGGGATATTGTGATGACCCGAAAATTTTCGACCAAATTTAAACTTAATCTTATATGATTTCGATACGATAAGCAAAGTCTGTTAAACTGAATCTCAAAATTCTTGAACTATTCAATTACCTTTCGTTTATTCACGATGATGCACGAATAATCATATGTAAATAGATACATATACTATAACTTGAAAACGTAACTAAGTGTTGGGTATATGATACTGTGCATTAATCTTATTTGATTGATTACCTGATTGATATATTTAACTACGGAGTTAAAAGATTATGCCAAATGATTCAAGTAAAAGACATTTACTGAGTCTCTTAAGGATTATGATATCATTACGGGTCTCTATTGAGAGGTCCACGTTGATTTGAGAAATCATTCATTTTTAACGTTATTCGGAACAAATGATAAAGTGTTTGTTTAAATAACGTAACTTGGACACATACAATAATAAGGAATATTAACTGTTGGAATTAGATATATGAATAACCTGTGTTATGTATTTTAAAAACGTGTTTATTAAATATTGAATATATATATTTAAATATAATATTAACTTGGTCATAAAACAATCTGTTATTATATATATAATAACAAATAACGAGACGATGATTTATAGAAGTAAATGACCAAAATACTCGAAAGTTTAAGATATACTTTGAGTGGTATAGTTTAGGAATAACTTAAGACTATATTTTGACAAAGGTACGAGTCGCGAAACGTAATGTACAAGTTTTCTCAACGTACGAAGGGACACTCGAAAAACCGGAACCGGGACATAAGTCGAGTGATGACGTACGACTTATCGGAACAAAAATTACAAGTCAACTATGCATGTGAATTTAATATAATATATAATTAATTATTTAAATTAAATATATTATATATATTATATTAAATTATGTCGACAAACAAAATTACAAAAAATATGTGAGCTGGATCTGACGGCCATGCGATCGCATGGCAAATAGGCATTAAACCCATGCGATCGCATGGGCATCAGAATCAGGCCACACCTATAAAAGCTCGAGCATTTTGGTTATATGATAGACAAGCTATGTGCATGGAATCTTACATGGCATATTTTTCAAGAAAACGTTGCATTCACCAATTCATCACCATGTACCTTATTTAGACTGCATTGTCAACGGAAGTACTGTTGTAAACTATTATATAAGGTGATTGTTTATATGTAGAAATCATCAGATGTCGAAAACCTTTGATTTAATATTCATTTATGGTGTGCCTTTTTCAAAAGAATGCAATGTTTATAAAACGTATCATATAGAGGTCAAATACCTCGCAATGAAATCAATGAATGACGTATTCGGCCAAATGGATTTGGAGCGATCGTCACAGTTGGTATCAGAGCGTTGGTCCTAGCGAACCAGGTCTTGCATGAATGTGTCTAACTGATAGTTGTTAAGATGCATTAGTAAGTCTGGACTTCGACCGTGTCTGCATGTTAAAAGTTTTGCTTATCATTTTTTTTGTCGAAAATTACATGCTTATCATTCTTAAGTCTAGACACGTTTTACTGCATTGATTGCATAAATAGTGTATAGACAAAAATTCATATCTTAGCGTATCTGTTACTGTAAACTTTTCCTGACATCTTCCGAAAATTTCTCCGTGATTTATGGAATTTGGTATTATATATACATATGTAAATTATGTATTGAAGAATACCAAACTAAATTCTATAATCTATTTCATATCAAAAATCATCTATCGAATTATACAAGATGGATCCCGTATCTAGTTCAAATTCCTTAAATTCCGACAGCTATTCCGATATGGATATTCTCCTGAACTCTGAAGAAAGTGTAACTGGAATGGATCAACCAATTAGCCATCATCTATTCTGGATGAATTAGGGATGGGTTCGTAGCCTACTTAATTATTGGAGACAAGAAGAAGGCGATCCCTTCCATCCACCACATTGCCCTCTTGGGGAAGAACCTGAAGCACTTACCGGCGAACCTGTTCGTAATACCATTTTCTCTCTCATTTCCAGAGT
Source organism: Rutidosis leptorrhynchoides (assembly GCF_046630445.1). NCBI lineage: Eukaryota > Viridiplantae > Streptophyta > Magnoliopsida > Asterales > Asteraceae > Rutidosis > Rutidosis leptorrhynchoides. Next base: position 630,785,730 of record NC_092336.1, read on the forward strand.
ATCTAGTCATGATTATATACTATCTCACATTCTAAATCTTATTCGTTCGCTCATCCGAATCGACAATCATCCCGGTGTAGTAGAAGAAGTCAGCGAGCTTCGCGCTCGGGTAGTGGCTTCGGAGAATATGATGCAAAGGTTACAAGCACCAGCAGCATCACCGGCATCAACAGTACCACCGACAACAACACCAACAGTACCATTACCACCACCAACAACATCCGCATCGCAAACCTCAACTTCACAATCTGTTCCACGAGCATCAACGTCATACGCACCGTAGTTACCAAGAAATACCAGCAACAATAACCGATGAAGTATTAACTCATTTCCCCTGAAGAAATTTTATGTATATTTAATATATATGAATTTTGAAATCAAAATAAATCTTTTCGTACCAAGTTATTACGTGTGAATCTTAACTGGTAGGTACTATTCGGTTAATTCATATTACTAATATGCTATGATGTACATACTTCGTTAATGACTTAACCATCGTTAACTACAATATCTGTTTCCAACTCAATGAATTCCATTTCATAATAAACTAAGTATATTATTCAATTATATGGTTGATTTTATACTTTCATCTTCGATGTATTCGAAACTTTCTAGAAAACATCATTTGTACCTTGCGAAGTTAGCAAGAGTTCCATGAGCACCAACATGATTCACTGAGAAAACATCAATAAAACTGAGTATTGATTACATTAGTGAAATACTCCGTAAAGATTATTAAATCTTTAATGTTTTATTCATTTCTAATTCAAGTCAAAAATCAAATGAGCTTAATATGATATTAACTCATCAAATCTGTATTACATCTGAAGAAAATATACATACATATATTTTCATAAAGACGGTAATAAAAATTATTTTGTACAAAATATTACTTGTGAAATCTTTAACGGGTAGGTAATTCCCGGGAAATATTTAAGTTCACAATTAATATGTTACACTGTACATTCTTCAACTTTGATTCAAAAATTAATAACTATGCTCACAGCGATATACAATCGTTTCCATACAAATTCAATTACATATTCTGATATTGACGGATCAGAATCCAAGTCAAGATTTAACGGGTGACATCATTCTTAGATCTCTACATCTTTCAAAGCTATACTTTGACTTCAAAAATGTGAAAGATCCTTTAGCATTGTTATTACTGAAAATAACCTTGCAATTCCTTTTCAAAAGTATCCAGTATTATCAACCGTTCAACCAGTCAACGACGACCTTTCAGACTTGTAACTTTGGCATATACGTTTTTGTTACTGGGGAACCTTTCATGTTCCACCACATTAGCAGTAAATTTACCAACAACTTCATTGATCTTTGACCTTCCGAAAAATCCTTATACTCATTGAAACCGTATCATGTACTCATCCACATCTTGTAACGGCAATTGCCATACCAACTATCAGGAATTAGCAATCAGTATTTTGAAATCTTGTAGCACGTCTACGCCAACAGTTATATGTGTACATATAACGTCTACCTCTTGGACTTACATACTTCGAATGTGAAGTTTCCGAAAAACACCCCAAACTACGAAACTAGTTCTCCGAATTTTGGAAAAATATTGATGAAGCAGCAAAAACTGTAAACGACCTTAACAGTCAAAAGTTTGATGATAAAGAATAGTATGGTGGTAAAGCTGAGAAAAAGAGAAAGTTTGGAACTGGAAAACGGATTGAGCAAAGTATGAAAGAGGCTGTGGATAAATCACAAGGATGAAACCTGTCTTCAAAGAATCCAAATGATTCAGTATCTGTTGAAGCCATTAACAAATACCTTGCTTCCGAATCTAAACCCTTGCGGACAATATTCTTCATCATCCTCTGATATTAGAAATTCTAAGATATCATCGTATCTTTCATTATAAATATCCTCCATATTTCTGGAGATAATTTCATAATCATTCTTATCGAAAATCAATTTTCTCTTTACGATATATGTGTTACACCATAAAAGAAACTATTTTAGTTTCTAAATTCTGAAACTTTCAAGTTTAAAATATAAATGTTTTGAAGTAATGTTGGGAATTGAAGCATGAGTTAATATAATATAATGACACTTGATCAACGTGATTATATTACAGTAAGTCATGCTGAGTTTCTAATGGAACGTGATAAAGGTTCACATATCATACCCTCATCATGAACCATGTTACATAACTCTTTCATTCTATATAATCTCTAAAAATATCAAGAAAATATTTTCTTAATGATTCGGTCTTTTTTGAGGTATTCTGGTAATTTGACAAGTCAGATTGTGCTATTACCATTTCTTTCTTAGAACATTAGTTATGTTCATCTGAAACTTCATACCTACGAATTCTGGACCATTATCCGCTTGACTTAAGGTCAGGAAGAGAAAACGAAAGCATGAAGCTCCGAAATATAATGGAGAATATAAAGCCCAATAACAACCTCAAAATTTACAAACCGTGTATATCAATGCGTATAGCAATATAAAGACATGGGAGAATGAAAAACACTATAACCCCAAGGTAATGGTAGAAGAAAGTAACTTCCTCTGGTGGTAGATGAAAAAGAAGAATGACAGATATGAAAGTTAGGAGTATATCAAGAATAAGAACTGGATGAAGCATTTCACAATCTTTTGGAAGTATGAAATGAGGAAGAAGATGTAGGAGTGGTGAAAATAATGAGACGAAAGGGGGTTAATTTATAAGCAAAATAACAGATAGAGCAATCGAGGCAGGTGACCTCATTTAATTAAAGAAGATCTTAATTTCCTTAAATTCCAAAGAATCAAATCTTATTTAGATTATAAAGACTTTCTATTCCTTAAATTTCGGAAATCAATCGTTACTACGTCAAGAGATAAGACGCATCTCTATTCTCTATTTCACTTTATTATGATAACTTCCCTCATACGCTTCGAGTAATTGGATTGTGTTATCCATATTATTCAACGGTGATAAAACTCTAATTATCAACTCATATACGTCATGAAAACATTTTTATTGTTAGCCATGATGACCTCACTCAAATTTCGGGACGAAATTTCTTTAACGGGTAGGTACTGTGATGACCCGAAAATTTTCGACCAAATTTAAACTTAATCTTATATGATTTCGATACGATAAGCAAAGTCTGTTAAACTGAATCTCAAAATTCTTGAACTATTCAATTACCTTTCGTTTATTCACGATGATGCACGAATAATTATATGTAAATAGATACATATACTATAACTTGAAAACATAACTAAGTGTTGGGTATATGATACTGTGCATTAATCTTATTTGATTGATTACCTGATTGATATATTTAACTACGGAGTTAAAAGATTATGCCAAATGATTCAAGTAAAAGACATTTACTGAGTCTCTTAAGGATTATGATATCATTACGGGTCTCTATTGAGAGGTCCACGTTGATTTGAGAAATCATTCATTTTTAACGGTATTCGGAACAAATGATAAAGTGTTTGTTTAAATAACGTAATTTGGACACATACAATAATAAGGAATATTAACTGTTGGAATTAGATATATGAATAACCTGTGTTATGTATTTTAAAAACGTGTTTATTAAATATTGAATATATATATTTAAATATAATATTAACTTGGTCATAAAACAATCTGTTATTATATATATAATAACAAATAACGAGACGATGATTTATAGAAGTAAATGACCAAAATACTCGAAAGTTTAAGATATACTTTGAGTGGTATAGTTTAGGAATAACTTAAGACTATATTTTGACAAAGGTACGAGTCGCGAAACGTAATGTACAAGTTTTCTCAACGTACGAAGGGACACTCGAAAAACCGGAACCGGGACATAAGTCGAGTGATGACGTACAACTTATCGGAACAAAAATTACAAGTCAACTATGCATGTGAATTTAATATAATATATAATTAATTATTTAAATTAAATATATTATATATATTATATTAAATTATGTCGACAAACAAAATTACAAAAAATATGTGAGCTGGATCTGACGGCCATGCGATCGCATGGCAAATAGGCATTAAACCCATGCGATCGCATGGGCATCAGAATCAGGCCACACCTATAAAAGCTCGAGCATTTTGGTCTCTGTCTTACACACATACATATCATACTCCATATTTATATTATTATTATTATTATTATTATTATTATTATTATTATTATTATTAAGATTAATATTATTATTAATCTTATTATTATTAATATTATTAATTAGTATTATACATAAAATACTACGACGAGGTTATGAGTGTGTCACTTTCAAAATGGTTTTAAGAGCGGGATAAAGCTAAGGAAATTATGGGTTATTGCCAAAGAGGTTATGGGTAATGTTCGAGGGTATATTTATGAATCATATCTAGTGTTTATCATCTCTGTTGCGTCTACGTACTTTTCTACAATATTGAATCTCAATATTAATACGTAAGCATTTATATTCTATATTTTATAAATTAATAGTGTATACATACTAGTGCTCGAGTGTATATATTTATACATTATTGTACGCTAAATTTTGTCGTTAAACAGTTATGATGAATCACGAAGTAAATACATATATTACTGATAAAAGGTATATGATATGCATGTTTTTGGAAAGCTGGCGAAAAATCAATAACTTTTCATTTAGAAATCGCGTAATTTCGGTGAACGAATTAAAATATATGATCAACTGAATTATGATTGACATTGATTGAAATTGCTTTTGAAACTTGTTTGTAAGAATGATAAATTGGATTTTTGAATATTACCAGACAAGTAAATGAATCCATATATAAGGCACGTCTCGTTTTGTTGAATTATTGTCAAAATTGACTTTTTGAAACGACTTTGGATAACTTTTGTATGTCGATCTCGAGCATTAGGATTGTTATACACTATGACCTGACCTAGCTTGATAGACATTTATTGACCAACATATGTTCTCTAGGTTGAGATCTACGGTTATTTGGTAATCCGAGTTTCGATCACATTTTGGTGAACGACTTTATATGCTGCTAAGGTGAGTTTCATTTGCTCCCTTTTTAATTGCTTTTGCAATATATATTTTTGGGCTGAGAATACATGCACTTTATTTTAAACACAATGGATACAAGTACATACTAAATTCTACACCGAGTTTGAACCGAAAATCCCTTAGCTTTGGTAACTAGTAACTGCCGGTTATAAGAACTGGTGGGCGCGAGTAGTAGTATATGGATCCATAGGGTTTGATATCCCCGTCCGAGCTAGAGCACTAGCCTTTTAACGGACGTATGCTATTTGAGAAGCGTACACGTTGGTTTACGTGTATTATTAAGATGATTATACAAAGGGTACAAATTATATATACGTTAAGTTTAGTTACCAGGGTGCTCAATTTCGTAGAATATTTTGATAAACGTTTCTGGATGAAACAACTGAAATCTTGTTATCCACTTTTAAATGCAGATTATGCGAAACACTAAAACTATGAACTCACCAACCTTTGTGTTGACACTTGTTAGCATGTTTATTCTCAGGTTCCCTAGAAGTCTTCCGCTGTTTGCTTATATGATAGACAAACTATGTGCATGGAATCTTACATGGCATATTTTTCAAGAAAACGTTGCATTCACCAATTCATCACCATGTACCTTATTTAGACTGCATTGTCAACGGAAGTACTGTTGTAAACTATTATATAAGGTGATTGTTTATATGTAGAAATCATCAGATGTCGAAAACCTTTGATTTAATATTCATTTATGGTGTGCCTTTTCAAAAGAATGCAATGTTTATAAAACGTATCATATAGAGGTCAAATACCTCGCAATGAAATCAATGAATGACGTATTCGGCCAAATGGATTTGGAGCGATCGTCACAGATATTCTATATGCATTATGTTAATGTCGGTTACCAGGTGTTCATCATACGAATGAATTTTATACACTTGCGAGTGTAATGATATTTATAAAAAATGAGAATCTTGTGGTCTATTAAAATGATGAAAATGATTGTTTATGATAAACTAATGAACTCATCAACCTTTTGGTTAACACTTTAAAGCATGTTTATTCTCAGGTGTTAAAGAAATCTTCCGTTGTGCATTTGCTCATTTTAAAGATATTACTTGGAGTCATTCATGGCATATTTCAAAAGACGTTGCATTCAAGTCGTTGAGTTCAGTAAAGATTATGATTAAGTAAATGATAGATTAGATCATTTATAGATGGATATTATGAAATGGTATGCATGTCTGTCAACTTTCGATGTAATGAAAGTTTGTCTTTTAAAACGAATGCAATGTTTGTAAAATGTATCATATAGAGGTCAAATACTTCGCGATGTAATCATATGTTATTGTATTCGTTCTTATGGATTAGGACGGGTCTTTACACCTTCACTATTGTGTGAGCTTGGAGCAGGTTCGAAAAGTGAGGGCTATCGTTTAAAGGAAAGAGAAGTGATATTTTCACACTTTATTTTGATGCATCTATTATTAAATCATTTTTCAATATACTCTTATATGTGTAGAATATATCAAAATGAATATATCAAAACATCTTTTGAGAAATGATGTAAAAGAATGATGAATTTATAAAATTGACGGAAAACATCTTTTTGCTCATTTTCATGTCATCCTATCCAATATATGGATTAATTCTTTTCTTTGATTACTATGTTAGAACACAATGACTCCAATAGCAAGTAAAGAATTCTTAGGCCAAAAGTTGAAAGTGGATATTGAAATTTAACATATTACCATCCTTGTTTCTCCATTTTAGACACTATCAAATACTAGCATTTATAAAAAAAAAAAAATGTACGTTTGTTATGATGATGTAGCTTGGTAACAAACCAATGAAGAACAATCGTGGTTTATCCAAATCATGTGGTACCAAAAGTCCAAAAGTTTTTGTATGATAGTGGCCAAAAATCCTCACTAATCGTAAAGTGTGATTCTTTTTCGAGAGCCGTTTTGTTCATGAGCTACTCTATCACCACATATATATACAAAAAAGTATTTCATTCCTTCTCATAAATTTAAAATACTCGTATATATAGAAATAAAGTTATTGTATTGATCTCTCTTTTACTAGTTCGTAGAACTTGGAAACATTTTGTGACGTATGTTAAAAGAGAAAATGAGTATTTAGTACTCCATTGTCTATAAAGTGTAATTATTTATAAATTAATCTAATTTATTAAAAAAGAAAAATTATATTATAAATTAATCTAATTTGGGACATTAATCTTGACTAGAACAAAAGTGTATCTTGTAGCTGGGGTTTAAAATTAGGTCAAAATTGCCATACATAATACACCCACCTATATTTTAAACGATTCCATTGTCACCAAACCAAGAACAAAACCTCAAACGCCTCTCTCTCATTGCAATTTGTATTGGGAGAGAGACCAATAAGTTATTAAAGTAGTAATTGAATGTGTAAATTAGCAGCCGTCCGATTTCCATTTTTATCAAACTCACCAGGTAATGTTCTCCGCTAACAATTTGTGTTAGTAATCAAATTGATTCATTGTGCTCATATCTGATCTGGGTTGTTTAATTTCTTGAAAAAGATTCAGTCTTTAGCTATTTTTTATAATATTTTCAAGTGCGAAACTATCTTTCTCATATATGCTATCATAGGTTTAGTATTAGACCAATTTCCCCCGGTTTTTAAAATAAAAATCCAAGCTTGAATATTAGTTGTTCTTCATAGTAATTATCACCAATTGGGTTCTATATATTCATAAGAAATATTAAATTTTTACCATATTTTTTTGTGGGAAGGTAAGATATGTATAAGTTCAAACCTCAATTTAATTATATACCCAGTATAGAGATTTGTATCTCCTCATTGTATTCATCACCAAATGGGTGTATTATATTTCTAGGAAATATAAGATTTTTACCAATTTGCCATCATCAATTAGTTAGGGCAAGACTATTTTTTTCCATAAGTATATTCTTAGCTTAAAAACTCAGCTATTTGTCATATCTTTAGACTTTAGTGGTTATTGCATTAATTAATTTTTCATAATCATGTTCTTGTAGAAAAGAAACAATTTTTGTGGACTACACTGTAATCTTGGTGAGTTGAATGGATACGAGACGTTTATTGGAGAACAATGGAAATGGGTTATTCCCCGATTCAGGAATAGGGTTTCTTTGGTGTTCAAAAGATGATAACTTTTCTCAATCTGCTAGCTTTTTCGCAAGTGTTGGGCAGATGGGTAGGGGTGGTTTTGGAGGTGTGAACCCTAATTCAGCAAACTCTACAAGTACCCACGATAATGAAGGCGTCAAACTTCCGTGTTTATCGAAGGTTGTTTCGACACCCGAATCAAGTTTTATGACTGTTGAAGTACCAAAAATGGATGCAGATGAGGGTGTTGTCAAGAAGAAAAAAGGTGGTTTGAAATTAAAAGTCAAGATCGGGAATCCTTCGTTAAGGAGGTTAATTAGCGGTGCAATTGCGGGAGCAGTTTCAAGAACATGTGTTGCTCCGTTGGAAACGATTAGGACTCATTTGATGGTAGGGAGTTCGGGACATTCTACTACTGAAGTTTTTCAAGATATTATGCACACTGAAGGTTGGCCTGGCCTCTTCAGGGGTAATTTGATCAATGTAATTCGTGTTGCGCCTAGCAAAGCAATTGAGGTATGACTTTCCTTTTGCATATTCTTCATATTTGCTTTAAATTTGATCTTATACTCGTGCTCCGTGCATTGGTTGAATGTCTTCCCTATGTAGAACTGGTAGTATCTTATAGTATTTTAGTCATAATTGTATGTTATCTTCAGCTAATTTAGTGCAAATATGTTGTCGTATAGTACTTTAATGCCTCAATATGCAAAATGTATCACTCTGCATTGTGGTTTTATTGTTTTAATGACGTTATCTTGATTTTCACATGCTTCATTATGTTCATATGTTGTCGTATGCAATTGTGGTTTTAATGACGTTATCTTGATTTTCACATGCTTCATTATATTCAACATGTTGTCGTATGCAATATTTTGCAGTTATTTGCTTATGATACTGTCAAGAAAAGTTTGGCTCCTAAACCCGGAGAGAAGCCAAAACCGCGTATACCAGAGTCACTAATTGCAGGCGCTGTTGCTGGTATCAGCTCAACCATATGCACCTACCCTCTTGAGTTAGTTAAAACCCGACTCACCGTCCAGGTAATAAATCGAATCTTTTAACATAAAAATTGAACTTTTGCCTTTTTATTAACGGGGACATACCTGCGTTATGTACTACTTCTAACAGTTCATATTCATATTCATATGTTTATAATAAAACTTACCTAATAGTGAAATTAGTCAAATAAGTTGCACGGGTTAAGCATATCCAGCGTAGGCCCTAAAATGTGTGCAACCTACTACTGTCTATACTTATATTTTACAACAAGTTAGGTTATCGTAATAACTTGTTTTGTAATCATAGTTTTGCGAATTGTTTTATGGCTGTATTTTATTCAGAGAGGTGTGTACAAGAATCTTGTAGATGCGTTTATAAAGATTGTGACAGAAGAGGGACCCGCAGAACTCTACCGGGGCCTCACACCAAGTCTAATTGGTGTAGTCCCGTATGCTGCCACAAACTATTTTGCATATGATACGTTAAGGAAAACGTACAAGAAAATCATGAAAAAAGATGATATTGGGAACATTGCAACCTTATTAATTGGATCAGCAGCTGGCGCGATTTCAAGTAGTGCAACCTTCCCACTTGAAGTGGCACGAAAACATATGCAGGCTGGTGCTGTAAACGGGCGGGTCTACAACAACATGCTTCATGCTCTTTTGACCATTCTTGAAAAGGAAGGTGTGGCGGGTTTGTATCGAGGTTTGGGACCCAGCTGTATTAAAATTGTTCCAGCTGCAGGGATTTCATTCATGTGCTATGAGGCGTGTAAGAAAATACTAGTCGAGAAAGAAGACGATGAACCATAAAAGAATCGAGCCGAGAAGGGTAAGTTTAGATTTTGGCTGTTTTTGTTTTCAGAAAGATACTACTGTAATAAAACTCCAAAAGATTCGGTTTTTATGGGGATTTTGTTTCGGGGATAATTTTTTTTAACAGAATACATTTTTTCTTAATAGATAGAGGAAAAAGTTAGTTGTTTTGTGTTATGATCAATTTGTGATTCGAACGTATACTTGATGTAAGATGACATATTTTGAATGAGGAATTTGCATTATGGAATTCGTTTTTCTTATTTGCTTGATTGAGGATAGCGTTTAACTGAATCATTGTTTATGATACGAATACAGTTTATTTTGTTTTGTAATCGATTTAAGATTTGCTGAAAGCGTATTCAAATGCTGTATCAAAAGGTCCTACATGAGTCATCGTACTAGTGAATGTATTGTGTTGAATTTGCTTTGTTATACATTGTAGATTTATTTTTTTTTCCCAGCAAACACACACTTTCTATCTAACGAGACTCGAACTCTATCTAACGAGACTCGAACTCATAACATTTGATGAGATTCTTGATACTGCTAGGTCAGAAGCCCTTTAGTTCTCAATGTACATTCATGACTTTACGGCGTGATGTTTCATTTAAGTTTTTCAAATTAGACAACATCGTTTTCACAACCTTTGTTCAACACCCAAGAAGTTAGAACAACCCGAATGAGTTCATGATCGATAAAATTTTCCAAAACCTTGTCATTTCACAATCAACGTTACAGATGGTCTAAGCTACTCCACCATTAGACACCCATACATAATATTAACATTACGAATTATGAATCCATAATCCAATTAACAAGAATATTACATGAAAATGTTGAGAAAAAACAGGATAAAAAGGACCAACAATTAAATATTCATCAACAAAATAAAACAGTGGCCATAAATCTTTAACTAAGGGTGCGTTTGATAAAATTGAATCATTTAGTGCTGAATGATTCATGGGTCTGAACAATTCAGAGTCTCTGAATCATTATGGTTCTGAATGAAAACTAACTGTTTGAGAGTTATGCTGAACTAACACTCTGAACGATGAAAATTACCATTTTAACCTCCTGTATGCTATAAGGCCAAATGAAATTAACATTGTTTGATTTGTTCTTATATGCAATATTCTACTACATTTATGAAGATAAAAACGCTATTAATAGCGGCAGATGTATAATTTAACTATATATGAATACATATGTTACTGTATTTATTTAATCTTTTGAACAATAAAGATAACATTGAATTAAGTTAGCCAAAACAAAATTCCATACACACGTTCATTACAATAAATTAGAAAATGTTGGTGAAAGTTAAAAAAAAAAAAAAAAAAAAAGATAATTACGTAACGCCTTGAAGGTTCATATTTAAATTTGGTATACAAATCATAAAATGACATAGTATGTACGTGTTTTATTACGTGGAAGTGAATATAAAATTACTACGTAATAGAAAAACAAAAATATAATAATATACTACAGTTATGTTTAGTAGTACTAATATATATTAGTACTAAATATAATATATATATTAATAAAATTAATACAATATATTTTATAATAGTACTACAATAATATTTAGTACTGTAGTAAGTAGTATTAATAATGCACCGTAATAGAATAGCAAGAAAATGCAAGGTGGAATAAAATTTGGGTGCAAGGGGTAAACATGGAAACATGTGTTCTATGAATGGTTCAGAGTGTAAATTGACGCTGAAAGATTCTGAGGTTATCATTTAACGCTGAAAGATTCTGAAGTTATCATTTAATTCAGAGGTAACACAAAATTAAATCAAACACCTCCTCGCTGACCGAATCAGATTTGGCCTTCTGAACCATCCATATAATATAATGGCTGTTAAAGTCCATACAAAAGCTTCTTTAATCCAAAAATTAACCCCCAATGTAACTTCCAACAAACAAGTCCAAAATGAAACCATCTATCCATTAGTTAATCACTAAATATTTTTCAATCTCAACTTGCAAATACTAGTACTAGATACCAACTATATATAGATATTTAATTTTTGTCAGCAAAAAGTAAATATAACCATAAGACTACCATTTCTTCGATGATAAAATGCTAGCCAACCGCTATCAATCCCTTACTCCCAGCCATCGCAATCACCGCCACCATAACCGCCATCACCGCCACCATAACTACCAGAAAACGCTGCAGTTGCAGGAGGTGGCGCATAGTAACCAAAACCACCCGAGGTCCCACCATAGTCTGAATTCCCATAAGAATTATCATTCCCAAAACCACCAGAATAACCAAAAGAATTACCATTACCATAACCACCAGAGGTCCCACCATAACCCGAATTACAAGAGGTCCCACCATAACCCGAATTACCATAGGTCCCACCATAACCCGAATTATCATTCCCATAACTACCACCGGACCCACCATAGTTCGAAGACCCAAAAGAACGTTCAACCCTTAAACCGCCAGAATTACCATAAGAAGTATCATTACCACTCCTAACATCACGACCGCCAAACTTGTTCGATCCATCACGACGATTATCAGCATACGCAGAATAACTTTCAGCATACTGACCCAGCCAATCAGGTGCATCCAGATCAATTTCAGGGAATGTTTTCACCGGGTCGGGCACATCCGACCCGGTTACCTCAACGGGTATATCCTCATACGCGTCGAAATTAATACCCGTCGTATTATTTTCCCCATTTTCAACTTCATTTTCGTTTTGGTTGATTTTCAGTTTGTTGAAGTTTTGTGAGAGAGTGTCGTGGTGTACGGAACTCCGTACACCGGTCCGACCGGTAAAGTGGGAGGTGGAACGGAGGTGAGGAGGTTGGTAGTTGGGTCGAACCGGATGACGAAAGGGTTTAGCAGCCACGTCAGCGTAAGAATTGGAGAAGTAAGAATTTGACATGATTTTTTTTTGTTTTTGTTTGAGGTAAAGGAAGAAGTTGATAGATGAACAGATTATATTTGCATTTTGTATGTTTGTATGTATGTAATATATAAAATAATAATAAAGTGAAATAAAAGAAAATGAAACGTTTTGAAGAAGAAGAAGGTGATTGGGGTGGGGGGGGGGGGGGGGGGGGGGGGGGGGGTTGTGTTTTTGGCAGTGGGTGGTAAAAATGGGAGTTTTATAGAGGGGGTGTCTGTCCCTGTATTTTCGGAGCGTGAAGTCCAATCACCTGCAAGGATTAAAGTATCTTTTGTTTGTACAATTTATTTATTTTATTTATTTATTCATTATTCGTATATTGAAAAATTGCAAAATACAGAAAAGTAAATTATACTATGTAATTTTCTAGCAAATCTTGTATTTTACACGGAGTACTGTGAATATGGAATTTACGGAATATACAGTTCCATGTATATGAACGGAGTATATGGTATTTTATAATTATTATTTTTGAAAAGCAAGCAATGATATATTATCAGCGAAATTTGTACAAGATGGAGGAGCAGCTAAGTTGCACAGATATGCATGATCAGCATATACACGAGTCATATAACAGACATCTATTACATACAAATCAAACAAAGGGAAAGCGAGTGAGTTGTAGAGATAACAACCTAGAATGCTTAATCAGAATGCATAACTTCCAGGATCCGTTAGCCATGTGTGTCATTCGAGTTTCTTCCGTTTAATCATTCTAGAGATCCACTCAAAAGATGCAACTTGAATTTCATTCAGAGTCATAGGCGGCGTCCAACACTTACCACGAAATACTTTATTGTTCCGATTTTTCCAAAGTAAATATGCAGTACACCATTCAACAGCCATCCAGATTGATTTACCTTGGTTCGATAACTGCTTTGGTGAACCACCCCGAAGAATCTCGCCCATACTAAGGTTTACAAAATTCCCAAATTTCCACCATTTGAATATTCGATCCCACACATCCAAAGAGTGTGTACAAAAGATCAGACTATGTTCCACGGTCTCTAAGTCATTGTTGCAAACGGGACACCGTACACTATTTAAATCTATACCTCTTTTGTCGAGCTCGATCAACACTGGTAACCTTTTCTTTAACGCCCTCCAAACGAAAACTTCGATCTTCTTTGGTACAAGGTTGTTGCGTAACGTTTCTTGGCCTGGAGTGACATGAGCTAATACTTTTTCTTCGATGATTTTAGTGAGTTTACTAACCGTTAAAGTGCCATCATTTGCCCCTGTCCAGCTCCAACTATCTTTGTTCCCGACGTCAAAATTATAAGCGTGAATGTTGTTGGTGAGAGACTGCAGTTCGCCATCTGTCCGCCCGAGGGATCTTCTGAGCCACTTCCACATCAGAGTTATGTTTCCACCCACATTAATGACTCGATCAGATACTAACGCTTCCTACTCAGATTTAAGTCGAAAAAGTCGTGGATATTGTTTACTCAATGCATCTGTCCCAATCCACCTATCTGACCAGAAGGTTGTGCTGCTCCCGTCCCCTATTTTCTTCTCAAAAGAGTTGACAAAAGTAACTCCGAGATCTTCGATTGATTTACCTGCACGAATTATGTTGTTCCAAACTCCCATAGCTGGAGTGTTAGAGTTTAACAATAAACCACCGTTAAAACCATAAATGCTATGAATAACGTTGGTTCATAAAGCGTTGGTTTCGGTTTTGAACCTCCACCACCACTTCCCCAAAAGTGCTAGATTTTTACTTTTTAGAGAACCAATATTTAAACCCCCCAACCCATATGAAAGTAAGGTGTTTTCCCATTTGACCCAAGAAATATTGTTACCCGAACCCGAACCGCCCCAAAAGAAAGCTCTCCTCACACTCTCAAGTAATTTGATCACACATGGGGGGGCACGAAACAACGAGAAGTAGTACAATGGAAGACTAGACAAAACCGCCTTGATGAGAACTAGTCGGCCTCCGAAAGACATCGATCGCATTTTCCATTCCGCGAGTCTCGACTTGAATTTCTCAATTACCGAATTCCAATCCAATGGTTTATTCATTTTCGCGCCAATCGGGAGGCCAAGGTAAATGAAGGGAAAGTTACCGGCTTTGCAACCAATTTTTTGGGCTAAATCAGTAACATTATCTTAAGATACACCCACACCATACAAACAGCTTTTATGCAAGTTTACTTTTACACCCGATGATAACTCGAAGCACTTAAGAAGACACATAAGATTAGCGGCATTTCTCCTGTTCTACTCGCCAAAGAATATCGTATCGTCTGCATATTGTAAATGTGAGATCAACACATTATCATTACCCACCATGATACCTTTAAACAACCCTTTATCAGTTGCGGCCTTTGTGAGAATATTAAGACCTTCGGCTGCCAAAATAAATAAAAAAAGGGATAACGGATTGCCTTGTCGGACACCCCTACCAAGATTAAATTCACCCTTTGGGGATCCATTAATCAAGATGAAGATCGAGGCCGATTGCAGGCATGTCATGATCCACCTTATCCATTTGGACCCGAATCCCATACTAATCATTACTTCTGACAGAAATTCCCAATCTAGACTATCGAAAGCTTTTTCGAAATCCACCTTAAATATGATACCTTTTTGTCGTTTCTGTTTCAGGTAATCCACAGTTTCATTAGCGATCAGAGCCCCATCTAAAATATATCGTCCCTTTAAAAACGCACTTTGTTCTTTCCCGAAAAGATGTGGTATCACTTTTTTCAGACGATTGGAAAGAATCTTTGCTACTATTTTGTAGTAGCTACCGATGAGGCTGATGGGTCGGTAGTCACTAAAAGTCATCGGGTCAGCCTTCTTTGGGATTAATGAAACAAATGACGCATTGCATGAAATGACCCGTTCATATACATTATAAACGATTCACAATAGTTGATTACATTGCGAGGTATTTGACCTCTATATGATACATTTTACAAACATTGCATTCGTTTTTAAAAGACAAACTTTCTTTACATCGAAAATTGACAGGCATGCATACCATTTCATAATATCCACTATCCAACTATAAATTAATTTAATAATAATCTTTGATGAACTCAATGACTCGAATGCAACGTTCTTCGAAATATGCTATGAAAGACTCCAAGTAATATCTTTAAAATGAGCAAATGCACAGCGGAAGATTTCTTTAACACCTGAGAATAAACATGCTTTAAAGTGTCAACCAAAAAGTTGATGAGTTCATTAGTTTATCATAATCATTTATTTCCATCATTTTAATATACCACAAGAATTTCATTTCCAGTTCTCATAAATATACGTCCCATGCATAGAGACAAAAATAATCATTTATATGGTGAACACCTGGTAACCGACATTAACTAGATACATATAAGAATATCCCCTATCATTCCGGGATCCTCCTTCGGACATGATATAAATTTCGAAGTACTAAAGCATCCGGTACTTTGGATGGGGTTTGTTAGGTCCAATAGATCTATCTTTAGGATTCGCGTCAATTAGGGTGTCTGTTCCCTAATTCTTAGATTACCAGACTTTAATAAAAAGGGGCATATTCGATTTCGATAATTCAACCATAGAATGTAGTTTCAATTACTTGTGTCTATTTCGTCAAACATTTATAAAAGCGCATGTATTCTCAGTCTCAAAAATATAAAGGGTAAAAAGGCAAATGAAACTCACCATACTATATTTCGTAGTAAAAATACATATAACGTCATTGAACAAGTGCAAGGTTGGCCTCGGATTCACGAACCTAAATTAATTATATATATTTATGTGTTGGTCAATATTTGTCTAACAAATTAGGTCAAGTCATAGTGTACCACAATTCTAATGCTCGAGACTAATATGCAAAAGTCAACAAAAGTAAATTTGACTCAAAATAATTTCCAAAAATCTATACATGATTAATATATAGTTTAAATATCGTCGTTTTATATTTTTAAATATTTTTAAAAGATTTATTAGAGTAAATAATATAATTTATTTATTAATAAATAAAATTTTATATTAAATTTATATAATAAAATATACTTTTATATATATCAAGTAATAAAATTTATAGGGTTCATTTAATATCATAAAGATAATATGATAGGTATTATTAAAGTAAGTTATTACACGTAGTAAAATATGTTTGTATCACATATTTATTTGATAAAATAATATCTATAATGATAGTAAGTAAAAGTTGTATTATTTTGTAATAATAATTATTATTATAAAAATATCAATATTGATAATTACTAAGATGACATTATGATAAAACGATAATTCTAATTATGATAACTTTAATATTTACGATAATTTTTAATATTATCTTTAAAATAATAATTCTATTTAAAATAATAATAATAATGATATTTTATAGTAACAATGACATTTCTATTAAAATGATAATTTTTGTTAAAATGATAGTTTTAATACTAACGATACTTTTAATAATAATAGTAATGATAAAAATAATAAAAACGATAATTTTATCTAAATCAATATCTTATAATATTTTAATTTCATCATGATACTCTTACTCATTATTTCCTAATCGTTTCGTTTAATAACTTTTAATCGTCTTTTATATCTTGTTCATAATAATGATAATAATATCAATCAAAATAATTAGGTGTTACAAATATTTGTTTTAATTACACTAATATTAATAATGATAGTTAATATAACATTATTAACGATAATACTAATAATTATAATTATCTTAATGACAATATAGTAATAATAATAATAACAATAACAATAACCATTTTTAAATAATGATAATAATAATAATAATAATACTAATAATAATAATAATAATAATAATAATAATAATAATTGGATAATAATAATAATACTAATTATAACTTTAACGAAAATAACGATAGTAATAATAAAAAAAAATAACAATTTTTAATGATAAATCCCTTTTATTGAAAAAGATAATAATAATGATAATAATAAGATAAAACTAGAACGACGATAAAAACGACGATAATAATAATCATTTTTAATAAAAATATCGAAAATTCAATTGATTATAACTTCTAATCCGTTCATCGAAACCATTCGATATCTAAAGGAAAAGTTCTTAATTTTTCGCTAGCTTTCCAAGGACATGCATATCTTATACCTTATCTCAACCGCAAGTGTAACTAATTCAAGATTCAACCTAACTTGTCTAAGGGCAATATCAAAAGTACAAGTATGCATAATCCTAAATACTCGAGCACTAATCAGGGATACACTATTAGTATGTAAAAGTTAAATTATGAGTACTCACATATCAATATTGAGATTCAATATTGCAGGAAAGGTACGTAGACGCAACAGAAATGATAAACACTATATTGACCTCACGAGCATACCCATGAACCATACTCAATCACCTCCATAGCTATAACCCATAATTTTCTTAATCCTATCCTACTCGAAAAACAATTTCGAAATCACTCGGACAGCACTCCGTCGTAATATTTTATGTATACTAATAATATCTTGAAATAATACGGAGTAAATATATATATGTAAA
Organism: Rutidosis leptorrhynchoides; assembly: GCF_046630445.1. Taxonomy (NCBI): domain Eukaryota; kingdom Viridiplantae; phylum Streptophyta; class Magnoliopsida; order Asterales; family Asteraceae; genus Rutidosis; species Rutidosis leptorrhynchoides. The sequence goes on from NC_092336.1 coordinate 630,804,098, forward strand.
TCGATTGAGAGAGTTTAGAGAAAAATATTTTCAAGTTTCTATGAAATAATGAAACCTATTGAATTCTATTTATAATAGATTTTTGAATTATTAAAGTGAATTATTAAAGTATGAATTATTAAAGTGAATTATTAAAGTGAATTATTAAAGTATGAATTATTAAAGTGAATTATTAAAGTATGAATTATTAAAGTGAATTATTAAAGTATGAATTATTAAAGTGAATTATTAAAGTTAAAGTAAAGTAAAAATAAAGTAAAGGTAAAGTTTAAGTATAGTAAAAGTATAAAACTATGTACGTATAATACGAGTATAAATATATATAATATTAATTTAAATCGTTATATATATTTAATAAAATAAAATATAAATATCGTTATCTTTATCATACTAGTTAAGTAATGAGTTGTCAAAAGTGGTTCTAGATATTTATAAAAGTTATATACGTTTTAATAATAAAGTTCTTTTTAAACTGAAAACGTTTTTGTACGTTTGAAACTAAATAGATCAATCGAGTCTTTATGAGATTCAATCTTCCACTATCCTTTGTCTAGTTCTCAATGATTGACAATTTGTTCTTATTTATAAATCACTTTACCATTTTCTGAATATTGTTAAAATGGAAAGATTTCTCAAATCAACGTGGGCCTTTCAACAGAGACTTGTAATCATAATTCAATATATCTGATAATTCAATCATTTGATCTTATCTTCTAATTCCATTGATAAACATTTTGAAACAGATACAATCATATAAAGTATTTAATCTAATATTTTGTTTACATTTCAAGTTATAATATATATACATATATACATATATAATCATATTCGTTTAATGGTTCGTGAATCGTTGGAACTTGGTCGAGGTTGAATGAATGTATGAACATAGTTTAAAATTCTTGAAATTTAACTTAACAAATATTGCTTATCGTGTCAGAAACATATAAAGATTAAAGTTTAAATTTGGTTGGAAATTTCCGGGTTGTCACATTGCAGCCCCTTGATATCTCACCTGAGTCCCAAAACCATTTTATGGCCGAGATGAGTTCGTCCTTGATGATGTGCCAAAACTTTTTGAAGAAACGGAGATTGAACCCATCCGGCCCCGGAGCTTTTGTACTTCCACACTCATTTATCGCATCAGATATTTCATTTTCAGTCACGATTTCTTCCAATTTTTCTGCATCACTGGATGATAACTTCGGGTACCTAAGTTCTTCCAAACTAGGTCTCGACCCAGTTTGGGCCTCAAAAATCTTCCTAAAATGCATCAGCGCAGCTTCTTTTATGTCGTGAGGGTTGTCAGCCCACTCACCGTTTGAGATAATGCCACGAATGTTGCCTTTATTATAACCCCTTTTAATTACTGAGTGAAAAAAATTGGAGTTTTCGTCCCCTTCAAGTATCCAACGAACTCTTGCCTTTTGTTTTAGCATGTTTGATTTCACTTTATCTTTTTCTAACCATCTCTTCCGCGAGTCCCTCCATAGATCTCTCTCACTTTCACTCAACCCCTGTGTTTCAGCTTTCATTTCGAGGTCAAAAGCCAAAGACTTAAAAAATTCAATTTCCCCATCTAGATCCCCAAATTGTTGCTTACTCCACACCTTCAATGCATCTTTGACCTTCTTTAATTTATTCCTAAACACACAATCCTTTCGATTTCCATCAATTTGAGTGTTCCACGCATCTCTAACAATTTGTTCAGATCCCTCCACGTCGAACCATTCATCAAAGACTTTAAAAGGTTTAGGGCCAAAATCCTTGTCATCTTCTTTTAAGACGATAGGGCAGTGATCAGAATGCTCTCTATCCAAGGCAATCACCGACAACCCCTTCCAAAGGTTGTGAAAATTTTTGAAAACAAGAAAGCGATCTAGTTTACTGTACTTTATACCACCGTCGCTGACACGAGTTGAAATGTCCCGTTCTTATTGATTAAAAACGTTCCATATTAATTGATTTCGTTGCGAGGTTTTGACCTCTATATGAGACGTTTTTCAAAGACTGCATTCATTTTTAAAACAAACCATAACCTTTATTTCGTAAATAAAGGTTTAAAAAGCATTACGTAGATTATCAAATAATGATAATCTAAAATATCCTGTTTACACACGACCATTACATAATGGTTTACAATACAAATATGTTACATCGAAATCAGTTTCTTGAATGCAGTTTTTACACAATATCATACAAACATGAACTCCAAATCTTGTCCTTATTTTAGTATGCAACAGCGGAAGCTCTTAGTATTCACCTGAGAATAAACATGATTTAAACGTCAACAAAAATGTTGGTGAGTTATAGGTTTAACCTATATATATCAAATTGTAACAATAGACCACAAGATTTCATATTTCAATACACATCCCATACATAGAGATAAAAAAAAATCATTCATATGGTGAACACCTGGTAACCGACATTAACAAGATGCATATATAAGAATATCCCCATCATTCCGGGACACCCTTCGAATATGATATAAATTTCGAAGTACTAAAGCATCCGGTACTTTGGATGGGGTTTGTTAGGCCCAATAGATCTATCTTTAGGATTCGCGTCAATTAGGGTGTCTGTTCCCTAATTCTTAGATTACCAGACTTAATAAAAAGGGGCATATTCGATTTCGATAATTCAACCATAGAATGTAGTTTCACATACTTGTGTCTATTTTGTAAATCATTTATAAAACCTGCATGTATTCTCATCCCAAAAATATTAGATTTTAAAAGTGGGACTATAACTCACTTTCACATATTTTTACTTCGTCGAGAAGTAAGACTTGGCCACTGATTGATTCACGAACCTATAACAATATATACATATATATCAAAGTATGTTCAAAATATATTTACAACACTTTTAATATATTTTGATGTTTTAAGTTTATTAAGTCAGCTGTCCTCATTAGTAACCTACAACTAGTTGTCCACAGTTAGATGTACAGAAATAAATCGATAAATATTATCTTGAATCAATCCACGACCCAGTGTATACATATCTCAGTATTGATCACAACTCAAACTATATATATTTTGGAATCAACCTCAACCCTGTATAGCTAACTCCAACATTCACATATAGAGTGTCTATGGTTGTTCCGAAATATATATAGATGTGTCGAAATGATAGGTCGAAATATTGTATACGTGTCTATGGTATCTCAAGATTACATAATATACAATACAAGTTGATTAAGTTATGGTTGGAATAAATTTGTTACCAATTTTCACGTAGCTAAAATGAGAAAAATTATCCAATCTTGTTTTACCCATAACTTCTTCATTTTAAATCCGTTTTGAGTGAATAAAATTGCTATGGTTTCATATTGAACTCTATTTTATGAATCTAAACAGAAAAAGTATAGGTTTATAGTCAGAAAAATAAGTTACAAGTCGTTTTTGTAAAGGTAGTCATTTCAGTCGAAAGAACGACGTCTAGATGACCATTTTAGAAAACATACTTCCACTTTGAGTTTAACCATAATTTTTGGATATAGTTTCATATTCATAATAAAAATCATTTAAATCAAATTTTATCATAGTTTTTAATTAACTAACCCAAAACAGCCCGCGGTGTTACTACGACGGCGTAAATCCGGTTTTACGGTGTTTTTCGTGTTTCCAGGTTTTAAATCATTAAGTTAGCATATCATATAGATATAGAACATGTGTTTAGTTGATTTTAAAATTCAAGTTAGAAGGATTAACTTTTATTTGCGAACAAGTTTAGAATTAACTAAACTATGTTCTAGTGATTACAAGTTTAAACCTTCGAATAAGATAGCTTTATATGTATGAATTGAATGATGTTATGAACATCATTACTACCTCAAGTTCCTTGGATAAACCTACTGAAAATGAGAAAAATAGATCTAGCTTCAAAGGATCCTTGGATGGCTTGAAAGTTCTTGAAGCAGAATCTTGACACGAAAACAATTTCAAGTAAGATTTCCACTCGAAATAAGATTGTTATAGTTATAGAAATTGAATTAAAGTTTGAATATGATTATTACCTTGTATTAGAAGATAACCTACTGTAAGTAACAAAGGTTTCTTGATCTTGAATGATTACTTGGAATGGATTTAGAAAACTTGGAAGTAAACTTGCAATCTTGGAAGTATTCTTGATTTTATGAAACTAGAACTTTTGGAATTTATGAAGAACACTTAGAACTTGAAGATAGAACTTGAGAGAGATCAATTAGATGAAGAAAATTGAAGAATGAAAGTGTTTGTAGGTGTTTTTGGTCGTTGGTGTATGGATTAGATATAAAGGATATGTAATTTTGTTTTCATGTAAATAAGTCATGAATGATTACTCATATTTTTGTAATTTTATGAGATATTTCATGCTAGTTGCCAAATGATGGTTCCCACATATGTTAGGTGACTCACATGAGCTGCTAAGAGCTGATCATTGGAGTGTATATACCAATAGTACATACATCTAAAAGTTGTGTATTGTACGAGTACGAATACGGGTGCATACGAGTAGAATTGTTGATGAAACTGAACGAGGATGTAATTGTAAGAATTTTTGTTAAGTAGAAGTATTTTGATAAGTGTCTTGAAGTCTTTCAAAAGTGTATGAATACATATTAAAACACTACATGTATATACATTTTAACTGAGTCGTTAAGTCATCGTTAGTCGTTACATGTAAATGTTGTTTTGAAACCTTTAGGTTAACGATCTCGTTGAATGTTGTTAACCCATTGTTTATTATAACAAATGAGATGTTAAATTGTTATATTATCATGATATTATGATATATAATATATCTTAGTATGATAAATATACAGTTAAATGTCGTTACAACGATAATCGTTACATATATGTCTCGTTTCGAAATCATTAAGTTAGTAGTCTTATTTTTACATATGTATTTCATTGTTAATACACTTAATAATATATTTACTTATCATTTAACATAATTAACCAAGTGTATCAATATCTTAATATGATTCATATGTACCTAGTAAGACGTTGTTATAACGATAATCGTTATATATATCGTTTTCGAGTTTCTTAAATTAATAGTCTCATTTTTTTATGTATATAACTCATTGTTAAAATACCTAATGAGATACATACTTATAATAAAATCATGTTAACTATATATATAACCATATATATGTCATCGTATAGTTTTTACAAGTTTTAACGTTCGTGAATCACCGGTCAACTTGGGTGGTCAATTGTCTATATGAAACCTATTTCAATTAATCAAGTTTTAACAAGTTTGATTGCTTAACATGTTGGAAATACTTAATCATGTAAATAACAATTTCATTTAATATATATAAACATGGAAAAGTTCGGGTCACTACAGTACCTACCCGTTAAATAAATTTCTTCCCGAAATTTTAAGCAGTTGGAGGTGTTGACGTATCTTCTGGAAATAAATGCGGGTATTTCTTCTTCATCTGATCTTCATGCTCCCAGGTGAACTCGGATCCTCTACGAGCATTCCATCAAACCTTAACAATTGGTATCTTATTTTGTTTAAGTCTCTTAACCTCACGATCCATTATTTCGACGGGTTCTTCAATGAATTGAAGTTTTTCATTGATTTGGATTTCGTCCAACGGAATAGTGAGATCTTCTTTAGCAAAACATTTCTTCAAATTTGAGACGTGAAAAGTGTTATGTACAGCCGCGAGTTGTTGAGGTAGCTCCAGTTGGTAAGCTACTGGTCCGACACGATCTATAATCTTGAATGGTCCAATGTACCTTGGATTTAGTTTCCCCCGTTTACCAAATCGAACAACGCCTTTCCAAGGTGAAACCTTAAGCATGACCATTTCTCCAATTTCAAACTCTATATCTTTTCTTTTACTGTCCGCGTAGCTCTTTTGTCGACTCTGGGCGGTTTTCAATCTTTGTTGAATTTGGATGATTTTCTCGGTAGTTTCTTGTATTATCTCCGGACCCGTAATCTGTCTATCCCCCACTTCACTCCAACAAATCGGAGACCTGCACTTTCTACCATAAAGTGCTTCAAACGGCGCCATCTCAATGCTTGAATGGTAGCTGTTATTGTAGGAAAATTCTGCTAACGGTAGATGTCGATCCCAACTGTTTCCGAAATCAATAACACAAGCTCGTAGCATGTCTTCAAGCGTTTGTATCGTCCTTTCACTCTGCCCATCAATTTGTGGATGATAGGCAGTACTCATGTCTAGACGAGTTCCCAATGCTTGCTGTAATGTCTGCCAGAATCTTGAAATAAATCTGCCATCCCTATCAGAGATAATAGAGATTGGTATTCCATGTCTGGAGATGACTTCCTTCAAATACAGTCGTGCTAACTTCTCCATCTTGTCATCTTCTCTTGTTGGCAGGAAGTGTGCTGACTTGGTGAGACGATCAACTATTACCCAAATAGTATCATAACCACTTGCAGTCCTTGGCAATTTAGTAATGAAATCCATGGTAATGTTTTCCCATTTCCATTTCGGGATTTCAGGTTGTTGTAGTAGACCTGATGGTTTCTGATGTTCAGCTTTGACCTTAGAACACGCCAAACATTCTCCTACATATTTAGCAATATCGGCTTTCATACCTGGCCACCAAATTTTTTTCTTAAGATCCTTGTACATCTTCCCCGTTCCAGGATGTATTGAGTATCTGGTTTTATGAGCTTCTCTAAGTACCATTTCTCTCATATCTCCAAATTTTGGTACCCAAATTCTTTCAGCCCTATACCGGGTTCCGTCTTCCCGAATATTAAGATGCTTCTCCGATCCTTTGGGTATTTCATCCTTTAAATTTCCCTCTTTTAAAACTCCTTGTTGCGCCTCCTTTATTTGAGTAGTAAGGTTAGTGTGAATCATTATATTCATAGATTTTACTCGAATGGGTTCTCTGTCCTTTCTGCTCAAGGCGTCGGCTACCACATTTGCCTTCCCCGGGTGGTAACGAATCTCAAAGTCGTAATCATTCAACAATTCAATCTACCTACGCTGCCTCATATTCAGTTGTTTCTGATTAAATATGTGTTGAAGACTTTTGTGGTCGGTATATATAATACTTTTGACCCCATATAAGTAGTGCCTCCAAGTCTTTAATGCAAAAACAACCGCGCCTAATTCCAAATCATGCATCGTATAATTTTGTTCGTGAATCTTCAATTGTCTAGACGCATAAGCAATCACCTTCGTTCGTTGCATTAATATACAACCGAGACCTTGCTTTGATGTATCACAATAAATCACAAAATCATCATTCCCTTCAGGCAATGACAATATAGGTGCCGTAGTTAGCTTTATCTTCAATAACTGAAACGCTTTCTCTTGTTCATCCTTCCATTCAAATTTCTTCCCTTTATGCGTTAATACAGTCAAGGGTTTTGCTATTCTGGAAAAGTCTTGGATGAACCTTCTGTAGTAACCAGCTAGTCCTAAAAACTGGCGTATGTGTTTCGGAGTTTTCAGGGTTTCCCACTTTTCAACAGTTTCTATCTTTGCCGGATCCACCTTAATACCTTCTTTGTTCACTATGTGACCGAGGAATTGAACTTCTTCCAACCAAAATGCACACTTTGAAAATTTAGCGTACAATTCTTCCTTCCTCAATACTTCTAACACCTTTCTCAAATGTTCACCGTGTTCTTGGTCATTCTTTGAGTAAATAAGTATGTCATCAATGAAAACAATGACAAACTTGTCAAGGTATGGTCCACACACTCAGTTCATAAGGTCCATGAACACAGCTGGTGCATTAGTTAAACCAAACGGCATGACCATAAACTCGTAATGACCGTAACGTGTTCTGAAAGCAGTCTTTGGAATATCATCTTCTTTCACCCGCATTTGATGATACCCGGAACGTAAGTCAATCTTTGAATAAACAGACGAGCCTTGTAGTTGATCAAATAAGTCGTCGATTCTCGGTAGTGGGTAGCGGTTCTTGATAGTAAGTTTGTTCAACTCTCTGTAGTCAATACACAACCTAAATGTACCATCCTTCTTCTTGACAAACAAAACAGGAGCTCCCCATGGTGATGTGCTTGGTCGAATGAAACCACGTTCTAATAGTTCTTGCAGTTGGCTTTGCAGTTCTTTCATCTCGCTGGGTGCGAGTCTATAAGGAGCACGAGCTATTAGTGCAGCTCCTGGTACAAGATCTATTTGAAATTCAACAGATCGATGTGGAGGTAGTCCCGGTAATTCTTTCGGAAATACATCGGGAAATTCTTTTGCGACGGGAACATCATTGATGCTCTTTTCTTCAATTTGTACTTTCTCGACGTGTACTAGAACAGCATAGCAACCTTTTCTTATTAGTTTTTGTGCCTTCAAATTACTAATAAGATGTAGCTTCATGTTGCCCTTTTCTCCGTACACCATTAAGGGTTCTCCTTCTTCTCGTACAATGCGAATTGCATTTTTGTAACAAACGATCTCTGCTTTCACTTCTTTCAACCAGTCCATGCCAACTATTACATCAAAACTCCCTAACTCTACTGGTATCAAATCAATCTTAAATATTTTGCTACCCAGTTTAATTTCTCGATTCCGGCATATATTATCTGCTGAAATTAATTTACCGGTTGCTAATTCGAGTAAAAATTTACTATCCAACGGCATCAATGGACAACTTAATTTAGCACAAAAATCTCTACTCATATAGCTTCTATCCGCACCCGAATCAAATAAAACGTAAGCAGATTTATTGTCAATAAGAAACGTACCTGTAACAAGCTCCGGGTCTTCCTGTGCCTCTGCCGCATTAATATTGAAAACTCTTCCGCGGCCTTGTCCATTCGTGTTCTCCTGGTTCGGGCAATTTCTTATAATGTGGCCCGGTTTTCCACATTTATAACAAACTACATTGGCATAACTTGCTCCGACACTACTTGCTCCGCCATTACTCGTTCCGACACCATTTGTTCCTTTCGTTCTGTTAACCCCTGGTCCGTAGACCTCACACATCGCCGCGCTATGACCATTTCTTTTACACTTGTTGCAAAATTTGGTGCAGAACCCCGAGTGATACTTTTCACACCTTTGGCATAGCTGCTTCTGATTGTTGTTGTTGTTGCGGTTGTTATTGTTGTTGGGATGATTGTTGTAGTTGCTGTTGTTGTTGTTGTTGTTGTTGTTGTTGGGCCTTTTGTTGTAGTTGCGATTGATGTTGCGATTGTTGGGATAATTGTTGCGATTATTATTGTAATTGCTGTTGTTGTTGTATTGGTGATTCTTATCACCGTTTTCCTCCCACTTTCTTTTGACTTGCTTCACATTGGCCTCTTCAGCCGTCTGTTCTTTAATTCTTTCCTCAATCTGGTTCAAGTTTGTGAGCCATTCTACATGCCTGTTGTATGGAGGCGGGCTCGTGTGAACTTATATCTTCTTGGATTCTTTCCGGTAATCCTTTCACAAACGCGTCGATCTTCTCTTCCTCATCTTCGAACGCTCCCGGACACAATAGGCACAATTCTGTGAATCGTCTTTCGTACGTGGTAATATCAAATCCTTGGGTTCATAACCCTCTAAGTTCTGTCTTGAGCTTATTGACCTCGGTTCTGGGACGGTACTTCTCGTTCATCAAGTGCTTGAATGCTGACCACGGTAGTGCGTATGCATCATCTTGTCTCACTTGCTCTAGATAGGTATTCCACCATGTTAACGCAGAACCTGTGAAGGTATGCGTAGCGTACTTCACTTTGTCCTCTTCAGTACACTTACTTATGGCAAACACCGATTCGACCTTCTCGGTCCACCGTTTCAATCCGATCGGTCCTTCGGTTCCATCAAATTCCAAAGGTTTGCAGGCAGTGAATTCTTTGTAGGTGCATCCTACATGATTTTCTGTACTGCTAGATCCAAGGTTATTATTGGTATGTAGCGCAGCCTGTACTGCGGCTATGTTTGAAGCTAGAAAAGTACGGAATTCCTCATCATTCATATTCACGGTGTGTCGAGTAGTCGGTGCCATTTCCTTCAAAATAGTCAAATGGAACAAGTTAATCATACAGAATATTAAGAGTAGTTAATAGTATTTCGTAGCATAATATGAACTCATTTATAAAAGCTTTTTCTTCATATTAGCGTTTTATAAGTTTAAATTCGGGTAGTACCTACCCGTTAAGTTCATACTTAGTAGCTAATATACAATTCAACTACTACAATTCTATATGAAAAACTGATTATAATAATATTTCGCGTTCAAACTTTTATACAATATTTTACAAACTTACAATACCGCTTATTTTACATAAAGCATGAAATATAGCACACAGTAACTTTGATACAAGATAGTTGTGAAGATAATTCTAGCTAGTACACAAGTCGTTCAGCAAAGGCAATAAAGACACGTAATTCATACGTCCAGAAACAAGTCATGCATTCTGGTTTTACTAGGACTACTTCCCATCCTTGGTCTTGTGGAACATAACCGTTATGGCCGTTGATAAGACATCGTGTTGTAATGTCATCAAAGGGACGAGGGTTACGTAATGACCAACAGTCTCGTAATAACCTAAAAACCTCATTTCTTACCCCAATTACCGACTCCGTCACTTGTGGGAACGTTTTGTTTAATAGTTGTAGCCCGATGTTCTTTTTCTCACTTAGGTGAGAAGCGAACATTACTAACCCGTAAGCATAGCATGCTTCTTTATGTTGCATGTTAGCCGCTTTTTCTAAATCATGAAGTCCTATATTCGGATACATTGAGTCAAAATAATTTCTTAACCCGTTGCGTAAAATAGCATTTAGGTTCTCCGCAATATATGCGTCAAAGTAAACACATCGTAACTTATGGGTTTCCTAATGTGATATCCCCCATCTTTCAAATGAAAGCCTTTTATAAACCAAGGCATTCTTGGAACGTTCTTCGAATGTCTTACAAACTGATCTCGCCGTAAATAGTTGTGCCGAAGAATTCTGACCGACTCTAGACAAGATTTCATCAATCATGTCTCCGGGTAGGTCTCTTAAAATATTGGGTTGTCTATCCATTTTGTGTTTTTATACTGTAAAATAGACAAGAGTTAGATTCATAAAAAAAAATACTTATTAATACAAGCAATTTTTACATATATCATAAAGCATAAGCACACTATATTACATATATTACACCACACGAATACAACTATCTTATTCCGACTCGCTCGTTTCTTCTTCTTCGGTTTTGGTTCGTTTTGCCAAGTTTCTAGGGATATATGATGTTCCCCTAATACGATCTGTCGTTTTCCACAACGGTTTAGAAAAACCTGGTGGTTTAGAGGTTCCCGGGTCATTGTTACAACTTAAGGGCTTCGGGGGTTAACGATACATATAAAGTTCATCGGGACTGGAATTAGATTTCTCTATTTTTATGTCCTTTCCCTTATTATTTTCTTTTGCCTTTTTAAATTCAGTTGGGCTAATTTCTATAACATCATCAGAATTCTCGTCAGAATCCGATTCATCGGAGAATTGATAATCCTCCCAATATTTTGCTTCCTTGGCGGAAACACCATTGACCATAATTAACCTTGGTCGGTTGGTTGAGGATTTTCTTTTACTTAACCGTTTTATTATTTCCCCCACCGGTTCTATTTCCTCCTCCGGTTCCTCCTCTTCCGGTTCTGATTCTTCTTTCGGTTCTGATTCTTCTTCCGGTTCTTCTTCGGGAACTTGTGAATCAGTCCAATATATATTTGACTCTTCGTTATTGTTAGGTGAGTCAATGGGATTTGTGCTAGAGGTAGACATCTATCACACAATATCAAACATGTTAAGAGATTAATATATCACATAATATATACATGTTAATAATATATAGTTTCCAACTAAAATGTTAAGCAATCATTTTTCAAGAAAACACGGTCGAAGTCCAGACTCACTAATGCATCCTAACAAACTCGATAAGACACACTAATGCAAATTTTCTGGTTCTCTAAGACCAACGCTCGGATACCAACTGAAATGTCCCGTTCTTATTGATTAAAAACGTTCCATATTAATTGATTTCGTTGCGAGGTTTTGACCTCTATATGAGACGTTTTTCAAAGACTGCATTCATTTTTAAAACAAACCATAACCTTTATTTCATAAATAAAGGTTTAAAAAGCTTTACGTAGATTATCAAATAATGATAATCTAAAATATCCTGTTTACACACGACCATTACATAATGGTTTACAATACAAATATGTTACATCGAAATCAGTTTCTTGAATGCAGTTTTTACACAATATCATACAAACATGGACTCCAAATCTTGTCCTTATTTTAGTATGCAACAGCGAAAGCTCTTAGTATTCACCTGAGAATAAACATGCTTTAAACGTCAACAAAAATGTTGGTGAGCTATAGGTTTAACCTATATATATCAAATCGTAACAATAGACCACAAGATTTCATATTTCAATACACATCCCATACATAGAGATAAAAAAAAATCATTCATATGGTGAACACCTGGTAACCGACATTAACAAGATGCATATATAAGAATATCCCCATCATTCCGGGACACCCTTCGGATATGATATAAATTTCGAAGTACTAAAGCATCCAGTACTTTGGATGGGGTTTGTTAGGCCCAATAGATCTATCTTTAGGATTCGCGTCAATTAGGGTGTCTGTTCCCTAATTATTAGATTACCAGACTTAATAAAAAGGGGCATATTCGATTTCGATAATTCAACCATAGAATGTAGTTTCACATACTTGTGTCTATTTTGTAAATCATTTATAAAACCTGCATGTATTCTCATCCCAAAAATATTAGATTTTAAAAGTGGGACTATAACTCACTTTCACATACTTTTACTTCGTCGAGAAGTAAGACTTGGCCACTGGTTGATTCACGAACCTATAACAATATATACATATATATCAAAGTATGTTCAAAATATATTTACAACACTTTTAATATATTTTGATGTTTTAAGTTTATTAAGTCAGCTGTCCTCATTAGTAACCTACAACTAGTTGTCCACAGTTAGATGTACAGAAATAAATCGATAAATATTATCTTGAATCAATCCACGACCCAGTGTATACGTATCTCAGTATTGATCACAACTCAAACTATATATATTTTGAAATCAACCTCAACCCTGTATAGCTAACTCCAACATTCACATATAGAGTGTCTATGGTTGTTCCAAAATATATATAGATGTGTCGACATGATAGGTCGAAACATTGTATACGTGTCTATGGTATCTCAAGATTACATAATATACAATACAAGTTGATTAAGTTATGGTTGGAATAGATTTGTTACCAATTTTCACGTAGCTAAAATGAGAAAAATTATCCAATCTTGTTTTACCCATAACTTCTTCATTTTAAATCCGTTTTGAGTGAATCAAATTGCTATGGTTTCATATTGAACTCTATTTTATGAATATAAACAGAAAAAGTATAGGTTTATAGTAGGAAAAATAAGTTACAAGTCGTTTTTGTAAAGGTAGTCATTTCAGTCGAAAGAACGACGTCTAGATGACCATTTTAGAAAACATAGTTCCACTTTGAGTTTAACCATAATTTTTGGATATAGTTTCATGTACATAATAAAAATCATTTAAATCAAAGTTTATCATAGTTTTTAATTAACTAACCCAAAACAGCCCGCGGTGTTACTACGACGGCGTAAATCCGGTTTTACGGTGTTTTTCGTGTTTCCAGGTTTTAAATCATTAAGTTAGCATATCATATAGATATAGAACATGTGTTTAGTTGATTTTAAAAGTCAAGTTAGAAGGATTAACTTTTATTTGCGAACAAGTTTAGAATTAACTAAACTATGTTCTAGTGATTACAAGTTTAAACCTTCGAATAAGATAGCTTTATATGTATGAATTGAATGATGTTATGAACATCATTACTACCTCAAGTTCCTTGGATAAAACTACTTGAAATGAGAAAAATAGATCTAGCTTCAAAGGATCCTTGGATGGCTTGAAAGTTCTTGAAGCAGAATCATGACACGAAAACAATTTCAAGTAAGATTTCCACTCGAAATAAGATTGTTATAGTTATAGAAATTGAATTAAAGTTTGAATATGATTATTACCTTGTATTAGAAATATAACCTACTATAAGTAACAAAGGTTTCTTGATCTTGGATGATTACTTGGAATGGATTTAGAAAACTTGGAAGTAAACTTGCAATCTTGGAAGTATTCTTGATTTTATGAAACTAGAACTTTTGGAATTTATGAAGAACACTTAGAACTTGAAGATAGAACTTGAGAGAGATCAATTAGATGAAGAAAATTGAAGAATTAAAGTGTTTGTAGGTGTTTTTGGTCGTTGGTGTATGGATTAGATATAAAGGATATGTAATTTTGTTTTCATGTAAATAAGTCATGAATGATTACTCATATTTTTGTAATTTTATGAGATATTTCATGCTAGTTGCCAAATGATGGTTCCCACATGTGTTAGGTGACTCACATGGGCTGCTAAAAGCTGATCATTGGAGTGTATATACCAATAGTACATACATCTAAAAGCTGTGTATTGTACGAGTACGAATACGGGTGCATACGAGTAGAATTGTTGATGAAACTGAACGAGGATGTAATTGTAAGAATTTTTGTTAAGTAGAAGTATTTTGATAAGTGTCTTGAAGTCTTTCAAAAGTGTATGAATACATATTAAAACACTACATGTATATACATTTTAACTGAGTCGTTAAGTCATCGTTAGTCGTTACATGTAAATGTTGTTTTGAAACCTTTAGGTTAATGATCTTGTTGAATGTTGTTAACCCATTGTTTATTATAACAAATGAGATGTTAAATTGTTATATTATCATGATATTATGATATATAATATATCTTAGTATGATAAATATACAGTTAAATGTCGTTACAACGATAATCGTTACATATATGTCTCGTTTCGAAATCATTAAGTTAGTAGTCTTATTTTTACATATGTATTTCATTGTTAATACACTTAATAATATATTTACTTATCATTTAACATAATTAACCAAGTGTATCAATATCTTAATATGATTCATATGTACCTAGTAAGACGTTGTTATAACGATAATCGTTATATATATCGTTTTCGAGTTTCTTAAATTAATAGTCTCATTTTTTTATGTATATAACTCATTGTTAAAATACCTAATGAGATACATACTTATAATAAAAT
Organism: Rutidosis leptorrhynchoides; assembly: GCF_046630445.1. NCBI lineage: Eukaryota > Viridiplantae > Streptophyta > Magnoliopsida > Asterales > Asteraceae > Rutidosis > Rutidosis leptorrhynchoides. The sequence goes on from NC_092336.1 coordinate 630,819,219, forward strand.
CATGTTAACTATATATATAACCATATATATGTCATCGTATAGTTTTTACAAGTTTTAACGTTCGTGAATCACCGGTCAACTTGGGTGGTCAATTGTCTATATGAAACCTATTTCAATTAATCAAGTCTTAACAAGTTTGATTGCTTAACATGTTGGAAACACTTAATAATGTAAATAACAATTTCATTTAATATATATAAACATGGAAAAGTTCGGGTCACTACACGAGTGAATCTCCGACCACCCATTGGAACTTCCAGGAGATTGTTTTCCTCGAGAAATCATTGAATTGTTTTGCTCTTCCTTCCACAAATTCACAATTTAACCTTCCTGATGAATCCCGTACCTCGTTGAAATCGCCACATAGCACCCAAGCGTCATCATTGTGTCTCATGATATTATTAACTGACTCCCAGAAGTTACACTTTAGTTCATCCTTGTGAGGTCCGTACACATTCAAAATTGTAGTGGGTTTCCCAGATGGTTTCCAAACACCTAGTACCGCAATGAAAAAATCATGTACATAAGTATCAGTCATGTCAAATTGATTTATGTCCCAAATTAGCAATTGTCCACCTGATTTCCCGACCATTTCCTTTTGAATATAATCGCAATTACTCGAACCCCAAAGTGATTGTATCCACTTACAGTCCACATAGTGCAGTTTAGTTTCTTGAAATGCAAAGAAACTTGGCTTTTCAATAAAACACAATTTTTTTGCCCAACCAAATTTACTATCCTTCCCAACCCCAAAGCTACGAATATTTAAAGACACTATCTTCATGATAAAACTTAAAGGAAACGAAGTTGGAAAGGGTGTGAATTATTGATATGACTTACTGTTCTTTCTATCTTTCCACTTCAAGCCAAGCTGGTCCCCAAACTCTTTAACCCCGATGCTATCATCTGACGAATTTGAATTGGAGGGTAGATTCCCCTCACTCTTGTTATTAGGAGTTGACTTACTGCACTTAACCTTTGCCTCACAATTTGTACAAATCGATCTTAACGAACCCCTACGAAATTGGCCGCTCCGGGCAACCTTTTTGGCATTCATAATCATCGATGATGCCCTCCAATTGCGAATTTTCAATAAGCAACAATCGTTTCTGGATCGCCTTGAATTGTTCGAACATGTCCCGGCTTTCAATTGTGGTTGTCGATTTGATTTATTCTCAATTGGGGCATCTACAGACGACTTTGATCCTTTACCAGGCTCTACCCCTTCATTTAAGTCTTTTTGGGCTCGCTTAGGCCCAATATTGCTGTTACCTATGGATCTGGACTTCCTTTTTTCATCATGTTTACTAATTGAACCATTCAAGTTGGGTCCAATATCATCCTCTTGGGCTTGTACAGCTTCATTGAGGCCTTTCTCGATATCCAAATTATTTTGATCCGTTGCCTTTTGCTTCACGTGTAGATGAGGGCTCTTTTCCCCATCTAGAATGTCGGCTGGAGAATCAACGGATTCGTTGGGAACTGTGTTGTCATTAATCCTGTCAGATCCATAATTATTAACATCAAAAGTTTCCCTATTCCCAAGCAGCCTGACTCTTCGTCCTCCGGTTCTGCAACCTTTGAATGTTGATCATCTTTGCCGGAAAAAGCACCATCTCCGACGACGTTTTCGTTTGAACTATCCTTGACCACATCTGCATCATTATCCGATTTAAAATAGTTGAACTCGTCATCAAGGTTTCCTCTATAGTTGTCATATTCATCTTCTGAGTTTTTGAATGTATCATCCACAAAATCATCACCATCATCTTCTTCTTCCGAATATTGATTATTGCCTTCGAACCATTCAGTGTTTTCCTCAACATCTAAATCAAGATGAATCTTTCTGTTGGTATCTTCTTTGATGGTCACGATGATGCAGTTGTCACCATACGAGACTTTTACCCAACCATCTATTGGATTAGTCGCAGATGCATGAATGAGAACATTCCCATGTGTGAGATTTTGATTTCCTTGTTGAATACTGCAGTTTTCCAGGGCACATGTTTTCCCCCACCAATGGGCAATATCGCGAAAGGTTCCTTCATTCCAGCAAGTAGCAGGAACACCATTAATGTTTACCCAAACCAATCTACCAGATGGCCAGTATAACTTATTGAACAATCTGACATTATTACACCATCTTCGAATGGTATGATTTTCATGTCCAATGATCCTACTAGCCATTGATTCTGATTCACATACAATCAATATTTCAAGACCCCCTAGATATTTGATGGAGCAGTTGTTCATACCTTCTGCCACACATAAACTTTCAATTTGGTTTAAAAGTTCATGTCTTTTAAGTTCATCCACAATAGCCTTTCCAAACAGTTCATGGTTGCATTCACTATCATTAACAATAACAGTTCTCTCATTCGAGGCTGATACTTTTCCATTCCAGATAGTCTTCTTCTTCTTGATATCCCACCTTAGATTGCCTTTTTGTAGTCCAGCCACGTCACTAAATTTACCGCCATCTCTAAATGCGTTATTGACCTGCTCCCACCTCCTAAAGTTTCCATTGCTTTTCTTCTTCTGATCCCCATTCGTTTGGTTTTGCTTCCCTTCAGGTTGGCCATGATTTTGTTCTTTCCTATCAGTTGCTTTGAAAATACGAATAGGATTCCCATCGAACGAAATTTTCTCTAGTGATTTCAGCAGCCCGTCAGAGTTCTTTACATCACTAAACCTTGCGAATGCAAATCGTTGCCCGTTCTTCAATCTCTTTCCGGCCATGTAAATATCACGAATTGCACCATGAGCTTTGAAAGTCTTCCATAGGTCCGGTACATTCCAATGATTCGGGAAATTGAAAAACATGAAGGACGTCAATTGAAGTCCGAATAGCCTCTCAAGATGATTTTTCCGGTCGCCGTTGTACCTATCTCGTGTAGTTGTGCCACCCCCATTTGGTTTCCTCACACTCTCTCTCCTCACTCTCTCTCCCCCCATTTTTTTAGTACTCAATGGTATTTTATAATTATGATTTAGATTTAGATTCACCTTTTTTTTTTTTACAAAGGGAAACTATTTTATATTAGCGAGTAAACCTCTGTGCACGACTACATTAACTTCCTCATAGAGGGTAAAACTTGGATAATCAAGTCCTCTGAGCGCGAGATCTGGTACCGTGTGAATTGCGCACAAGGCGCACCCTCTGATCATATTCCCTTTTTGAACGAAAAAGCTTTGTCAAGATTCGAACACGGATGGTGTGCTTTATCGATCAACTCAGACAAAGGTAAACTATTTATCGTAATTATAGTTTTATGATGAACTTGGTGTTAGATAGAAAGTTGTATAAATCTGCATTTGTATTAAACTAGGTAGAATACTCGCTTGTTGTAGTGAAAATAGTTTTTATGTATATACTAAAATTATTGTTATAAATTGAATGCAAATTAATTATTCAATAAAATAATAAATACGGAGTAGTTAACATTAAAGTTGCAAAATTCGTTATTCGAGGATTAACCGGTCAGGACTTGTGTATATAAATCAACGAGTATAATAAATGGACAATAATTGTGTATAAAATAATAAATTTTAGTCTCTTCTATACTTAATTGTGTATATAATCAACGGGGACAAAAAATTGCGCTTCATAACAGGGCGGCTTTAGTCGGTTAACTGAACATTTAAAAAATGGTTAATGGTCATTTGTTAGTTTGTTTTGGTTGATTAACGATCGGTTATTTGAACGTTAGAAATAATAGTTTGCGATCGGTTAATTAAATGTTAAATAAAAAAAGAATGAGAAAATGAAATTTAAAAAAGTTGAAAAAACTTAATAAAAAATGTTTTACAAAAAAAAAAAAAAAAGTGGATGACCAATTACCCCCGAATAGGTAAAAAATTACAGTCTTACCACTGTGAAGTGTGAACAGTGACAGACTCATGCTAATTTGTGTAATTGATAATCTGTCATTGGTTTAGTATTATTATAAAAAATTTAAAACTTTGAAAAATGATTTTTAACTTGTTTCTTTAACAAATGATATGTTGATTATATACCAAACTTGAATGTATAACAACTAAACATTCTTTTCTCTCTCTCTCTCTCTATATATATATATATATATATATATATATATATATATATATATATATATATATATATATATATATATATATATATATATCATTAACATATTAGAGTGCACTCGATACCACTAAATAATGATTACTTGGTAAAAAAAATGAACACGTTGAAGTGTTTTATTAAGTATCAATTAGTATTGAGGTGTTTCAAAATTTTCTCATGTAAAAGTTTTTTGATTAAGTTTTTTATCGTCAACTTTTTAGAAAGGAGATTCGCATGTAATTTTGATACTTGATTTCTATGATAATTATGTGATAATAGTCATTGACGTAGCGATATCGTACTAACTCTATTAACCACAACATTGAGGATTCAAGTTGTTATAAATATATTTGTGAAATAATGTGTAGTATATCTGTGTAATAGGTGTGTAAATTTGTCTTAAAAAGTTTGTTACAGTAGCTCATAGTTTAACGTACCTTGACAATATTACAAGTTATCATAAGTGTAATGTATATGCATTGTGAAATGTTGAAAATATAGACCATTGATCACAAAAATCGAAGGATCAAGATCATCTCCACTTTCCCCTTAAGTGTAACCATTTGATCCCACACTAACTTTTGATATAATTATCACAAATCACATTATATCCTAAAGTTGTAAGCTATATAGTATACTAGTACTAGTTTAGTTTGTTTGCTAGATTTTTGTTCTTTTGAATCCGTTTTAGTTTTAGTATACAAGTTTAGTTTGTGTGTGAAAATATCGTAAAGGTCCTAATTCGACGTTTCAATCATCATCATTACTAGTATTATTAATTGAATGAGTAGAATAAGTTGAATTGTCGACAATAATAATATAAGTCTATGAGAATACACATGTAATGAATGATTGTTTTTACAAAAAACTTTAGTATGTTTGTAACTACGTCAAGGCAAGAAAAGTTCATCTGTGATAACTTCAAGCTATCCGCAAAGAAGATAGTTGCCCTTGTATTAATTACTTTTCAAATCGGATCAGATATTCAAGTATAAAAAGTATTATGAAAGTTAGAGAAAACGATGTTTCAATGGTACAATGAAATTGTTTTATGTTTTGTTCGTCGCAAATTATTGTTACTCCGTAAATAATAAATACATCCAAATAGCGTGTTTAGTAAGGCTATGTCACTTTCAAGTTTTTCTGAGTTAAAGACAAAATCTTTTTTAGCTAACTAATTTTTCATAAATATATGTTTTTAAAAATAGTATGGAATGGAATTATTGAATGTGTGCTTAACGGCATTTGATTAGATCATTGATACATGTTAGATTTGAATCCAAGAATAATCCCTATTAATAAGATGTTAGATACATGTTATTCATGATTTTCATATTTGTTTATCATTTATAAAATTTTAAAGTGACAGAGAGAGTAAATTTGAAAAAAATTATATTATATATAATAATTATTAGAATTAATTATAGATCGTAGATGTACTAACTTTCTTATTATATGCCCTTAATACACATATTACAGTTTAACTCAAAGTTAAAAAAATATCACTTTAGATAACACTAAATATCATTAAAGTTTCAATTATATCTATTTTATCATAGAAAACTTACTACCCTCTTTGTAAAAAAAAACTGTTTATTTTACCTTTTGTCTTTGTTCAAAATTATTGTCCTTTTGCCTTAGTTCATAATTAAATATCATTAAAATTTCAATTATGTCATTTTATTATTGAAAACTTAGTTACCTTTTATATTTTTATAAGTTATAACAACATTAAATAAAAAGTAAATTAAACAGTTTATTAATATATTTTAAATTTAATAAAACATTAAGCAACTGCAAGACCGTTTTATGGAACTAATGAGTAGATTTAAACGAATGACAATAAAGAATACTCCGTATAATTTACCTGGGAAAAAAAAATCAGAATCTCGTGTGACTGTAAATTATGACTTGTATCATTAAATCATAATTTTCTATTATTAACCAACCATATAAAAAGTTTAAACCTACCATATTTGGAAATGCAGAATAACTTGTGTATGATAAAAGTAAAAAGGGTCACCATTAATTAATTCTATTTCTATAAATAAAAGTCGCAAGTCACATGGAGGTTGAACCATTTTTTCTTCTAATTTTCTTTTTTTAAGCCAAAATAACACAAACTCGTATAAAAACATAAACATTTTCCAAAAAAAAAAAAAAAACGTTTCCCACCGAAAGCTACAACACGAAAGTTTAGAGACTTGGACCTAGAAAATGCAACATAGCAAACTGTTATCTACTACCGAGCCTCTAACTATGCATTGAACAAAATAGAAGCCCGTAAACTAGCTACTAAACCAGAATACAAAGGGATAAACCTAGAAATACAACTACGAAACTAAACAACCGACAAAACAACCTAAGAGATTACCTTCTTCATCTTGTCATCAATAGTCTCCCGGTCAATTCTTTTCCTATTTCGGTTGACAATCTTGTATATCAAAACATTTGAAGATCCGTCTCCAACTAGGATAGCTTCGGAAGGGGCAGTAACTCCGCAATCTTCAAAATATTGGAAGAAACCGTTCACGATTGGTATGCGCCTGGAATCTATTCCCCCAACCGAGGAACTCTCACCTAACTCTCCGTCTTGATCATTAATGGACGTCCTTTGAACCACATCACCAAAGTCGATATCGTTAACATTATTATTCAAATTAAATGAACACGAAACAATCTCATCTTTCTTCTTCTTCCTAAGTGTTAATTTAGCGAAAATTTCGTTAAACAATTTCTTTGAGCTATCATCTAGAGTATATCAATCCGTACAAAACCCCTCACAGGTCATCAACACAATTTGTTGTCCATTTTTTATTAGACACTATATATTTTTTAAAATTAATAGAAACTTACTTAGATGATTTAGATAGTTAGTCATTATTATTACTATTATTATTACTCTCCTCGTTTCTAATTTATTGTCCATTATTTCATTTTAAGATGTTTCAAATTAATTCTCCACTTTCATAAAAAAAAAAAAGACTAAGTTATATTATGTCCTTAATAATGTATATAGATAAAATAAAAGAAGAAATAAAAAATAATGGTAAAATTGAAAAGTAAACAGAAAATACGGTATTCCATAACATTTCATTAAACTGTGTATTTTTTATCTGGTGACAACTATATATTTATATACTACTTCACTGTTACCCACCTCATGAATAGTAACAACTATATATATATATATATATATATATATATATATATATATATATATATATATATATATATATATATATATATATATATATATATATATATATATATATATATATATATAATTAACATAATTTATCGATTATATAATCTATCTCTCTTTGTTGTTAAGATGAATCGACTTATGCTTCTCAGATATGGTGACTTTGCATGCGTGATTTTTTGCCGGTTGTAAGCACATATCCGATCTGTTCCTTTTTCGTTTCTATGTTGTTTATAAAAAGGTGACTTTGTTTGTAGATGGATTTGGTTACGTTAATTCTGTTTGTTGGTGGTCAGGCGTGTACAAGTGCGGGTTTCGATAAGACCTTATGTCTCCGGCGAACTTCGGCGGATCTTGTTGTGAGAGATAAACGGGAGGTGTCGACATCTATTTTACTTCTCTTTTTTTCCTTGATTCTCCCATTGTCATTTTTCTGCTGTTGCGTTTTGGTGGTGGCCGATTTATTTTCCGAATTTATCATGATTTTGAACTGGCGGTGTATTTCCCGAAATTCAGCTGGTATTGGCTGCTACCATGGGTTGCCATGGTTTGTTCCCTCTATTTGATTTTTTTTTGTTTAGTGGTTCTGCTCGTTCCATCTTTCATCTCGTTGGTTTCTGTAACGACCCGTCAAAATCGCTATTGACGCGGCACGTTAATCATTGATTCCACAGTGAGGTTTTGACCTCTATATGATACGTTTTGATAAAATATTGCATTCATTAAAATAAGTGACTTTCTAAACATAGAAAGTTATAAACATGTGGGCGAGTGCTTAGGTATAAGCAAAACCTCGAAATACATAAGTCTTTAATTTACAGGTTGACATCACAGTCCAGTTATTTATTACACAACGCAGTTTTATTTTGAATGCAATAAACTTTGTACAAAGCATGAGAGACTCCATGCAGGCAACAAGCACATCACAGCGGAAGCATTCTAAGGACCTGAGAATAAAACATGCTAAAAAGTCAACACGAATGTTGGTGAGTTATAGGTTTAATTGCTCGAGTCATAAACATATATAAAGATAGACCACAAGATTTCATCAAAAGTTTATCAATAGATTCTACGTAACAGAGCACCCTGGTAACTAAACTTAACGCTATAGTGATAATTACCCCATTCGTTTTAATACACGCAAACCAACGTGTCTTAAACTCAAATAACATACGTCCGTTAAAAGGCTAGCGCTCTAGCTCGGACGGGGATGTCAAGCCCTATGGATCCATATACAATTATTCGCGCCCACCAGTCCATATCCTATGTACTGGCAGCTACTAGTTACCAAAGCTAAGGGATTTTCGGTTTAACTCAGTGTAGAATTTTGTATGTACTTGTGTCTTATTGCGTTTAAAATAAATTGCATGTATTCTCAGCCCAAAAATATTTAAAGTATTTAAAAAGGGAGACTATAACTCACAGTTCAATATTGCGATTCAATATTGTAGGCAAATTGCGTAGACGTAATGATGGTAGATGACTGTATGGTTGGCCTTGGATTCAAGAACAATACCCCGAATAATACCTAATATTTCCTTAGCTTAAAGCGGTTTGAAACCCGAATTAAAAACACCCTCGTATATACCTTATTATTATTAAACTTAAATTTAAAATTATAATTATAATATAAATATAAATATTAAGAGAAATGTGAAAAACATTCGTCGAACGAACTGCGTATTTATATTACTTTTCGATTTACTGTAGCTCATGCGATCGCATGAGTTTTCAGTGTTTTTGCCATGCGATCGCATGGCCGCCTTTTCTGTTTCTGTTTGATAGTTCGTCGACATCAAATAGTGTTTACTGTAGCAAATAGTGTTTACTGTAGCAAATAGTGTTTACTGTAGCAAATAGTGTTTTACTGTAGCAAATAGTGTTTTACTGTAGCAAAATAGCAAATCACTGTAGCAAACTCGTTTTCACTGTAGCACTGTAGCAAAATACGGTTTCACTGTAGCAAATAGTGTTTTACTGTAGCAAATTGTGTTTTACAGTAGCAAAGTAATTTTTACTGTAGGAAAGTCGTTTTTACTTGTACACATATATATATATACATACATATAATTGTTCATGAATCGTCGAGAGTAGTCAAAGGTAATTGTATATATGTAACAGTTCTAAAATTTTGAGACTCAATCTAACAGACTTTGTTTAACGTGTTAAAATAATAAATCGTATAGAGAATTGGTTTAAATAAGTCAAAAATTTTCGGGTCATCACAGTACCTCCCCGTTAAAGAAAATTTCGTCCCGAAATTTTGAGTAGTACCTGTTTTATGAGCGATATCAGTGAACAAATGTGGATACTTTTGCTTCATTTGATCCTCACGTTCTCAAGTAAACTCGGGTCCTCGTCTTGCGTTCCAACGAACTCTAACTATCGGTATTTTGCTTTGTTTTAATTGTTTGACCTCACGGTCCATGATTTCAACAGGTTCTTCGACAAAATGGAGTTTATCATTGATTCGTATTTCGTCAAGAGGAATTATGACATCCTCTTCAGCTAAACATTTCTTCAAATTTGACACGTGAAATGTGTCGTGAACACTACTAAGTTCTTGCGGTAGCTTTAATTGATAAGCAACTGTTCCAATTCTTTCGGTGATTTCAAAGGGTCCCACGTACCTAGGACTTAGCTTTCCTCGTTTACCGAATCGTACAACGCCTTTCCAGGGTGACACTTTCAACATGACTTTGTCGCCCACTTGAAATTCTAGCGGTTTTCTTCTTACATCAGCATAACTCTTTTGGCGACTCATGGCCGTTTTCAATCGCTGTTGTATTTGAATGATCTTTTCGGTGGTTTCATGAATAATTTCTGGTCCAGTAAGTTGTCTTTCTCCTACTTCACTCCAACAGATAGGAGATCTGCACTTTCTACCGTAAAGTGCTTCAAATGGCGCTGCGTTGATGCTCGTATGATAGCTGTTATTGTATGAAAATTCTGCCAACGGTAAGTGTCGATCCCAACTGGTTCCAAAGTCAATCACGCATGCCCGTAACATGTCTTCCAATGTTTGTATTGTTCTTTCACTTTGACCATCTGTCTGTGGGTGATAAGCGGTGCTCATATCTAATCGAGTTCCCAATGCTTTTTGTAATGATTGCCAAAAACGTGATGTGAATCGGGTGTCACGATCAGATATGATAGAGATGGGTACACCATGCCTGGAAAATACTTCCTTCAAATATAGGCTTGCTAATTTCTCCATACTGTCTGTCTCCTTTATTGGTAGGAAGTGAGCTGATTTAGTTAGACGATCAACTATCACCCAAATAGTATCATGACTACTTGCAGTCCTTGGCAATTTCGTAATGAAATCCATGGTTATTCTTTCCCATTTCCACTGCGGAATTTCTGGTTGTTGCAGTAATCCTGACGGCTTTTGGTGCTCAGCTTTGACCTTTGCACACGTTAAACATTTGCTTACATAAGTAGCAATTTCTGTTTTCATATTAGGCCACCAATAAAACTTCTTGAGATCGTGGTACATTTTTCCATTTCCTGGGTGAATTGAGTACCTCGTTTTGTGTGCTTCATCCAGTACTAGTTGCCTTAGGTTACCATGTTTTGGTACCCATATCCTACCAGCAAAATACAGGGTTCCATCGGCTTTTACTTCAAGTTGTTTTTCTAACCCTTTGCTCATTTCGCCTTTTTCGTTTTCTTCTTTTAAAGCTTCTAACTGTACTGCTTGAATTTGCTTTGTGAGATCAATACGAATTGTAATATTCAAAGCTCGAACCCTAAGAGGTTTTACTCTTTCTTTTCGACTTAAGGCATCAGCTACAACATTAGCCTTTCCGGGGTGGTAACGGATTTCACAATCGTAATCGTTTAACAACTCTACCCAGTGACGTTACCTCATATTGAGTTGTTTTTGATCAAAAATATGCTGAAGACTCTTATGGTCAGTGTACACTATACACTTGGTGCCATATAGATAGTGTCTCCATATTTTGAGTGCAAAAACTACTGCTCCAAGTTCTAAATCATGCGTCGTATAGTTCTTTTCATGAATTTTTAGTTGTCGTGAGGCATATGCGATGACTTTTGTGCGTTGCATTAATACACATCCTAAACCTTGGCGTGAAGCATCACAATAGATCACGAAATCATCATTTCCTTCCGGTAATGACAAAATGGGTGCAGACGTTAACTTCTTCTTTAATAACTGGAATGAGGATTCCTGTTCTGTGGACCAATCATACTTCTTTCCCTTTTGAGTCAATGCAGTTAAGGGTTTGGCGATTCTAGAGAAATCTTGAATGAATCTTCGGTAGTAACCAGCAAGACCTAAGAATTGGCGAATTTGTGTTGGAGTCTTCGGGATTTCCCATTTACTAATGGCTTCGATCTTGGCGGGGTCAACTTTAATTCCATGTTTACTGACAACATGGCCCAAAAATTGTACTTCTTGTAACCAGAAATCACACTTCGAAAATTTTGCGTACAATTCTTCTTTCTTGAGTATCTCTAGTACCAGTCTTAAGTGTTGCTCATGTTCTTCCTTGTTCTTCGAGTAAATCAATATGTCGTCGATAAAAACAATGACAAATTTGTCTAAATACGGTCTACAGATGCGATTCATTAGATCCATGAATACTGCTGGAGCATTAGTCAATCCAAAAGGCATGACTAAAAATTCATAGTGACCGTAACGGGTTCTGAACGCTGTTTTAGGAACATCTTCTTCCTTTACTCTCAGCTGATGATATCCGGAGCGTAGATCAATCTTAGAATAAACACTTGATCCTTGCAATTGATCAAACAAATCATCAATCCTCGGTAATGGGTACCGATTCTTGATCGTTAATTTGTTTAATTCTCGGTAATCTATGCACATTCTCATAGATCCATCCTTCTTCTTGACGAACAGAATAGGAGCACCCCAAGGTGAAAAACTAGGACGAATAAATCCACGGTCCGATAATTCTTGCAACTGGTCTTGTAATTCTTGCATTTCTGAAGGTGCAAGTCTATATGGAGATCGGGCTACAGGTGCAGCTCCTGGTATGAGATCAATCTGGAATTCTACACATCTGTGTGGAGGTAGCCCCGGTAATTCTTCTGGAAATACTCCGGGATATTCTCTTACAACCGGCATGTCATCAATGCTTCTTTCTTCAGTATCGATCTTCTTTACGTGTGCCAGAATAGCATAACAACCTTTTCTTATAAGTTTCTGGGCCTTCATACAGCTGATAAAGTTCAGTTTTGAGTTGTTCTTCTCCCCATAAATCATTAATGACGTTTCATCCTTACGAGGGATGCGGATTGCTTTCTCAGCGCAAACAACTTCCGCTCTTGTTTTGGACATCCAGTCCATGCCAACGATTACATCAAAACTTCCTAATTCTACGGGTATCAAATCAATTTTGAAGGTTTCACCAGCGAGATTCATTTCGCAACCATGGTAAATTTTATCGGCTTTTATCAGTTTACCATTAGCTAATTCAATAGTATATTTATCGTCTAGAGGTAATGATGCACATTTTAGTTTAAAACTAAAGTATTTACACATATAACTTCTATCAGCACCCGTATCAAACATAATAGAAGCTAGTTGATTATTAACGGTAAACGTACCCGTGACAAGATTAGGATCCTCACGTGCTTTACTGGCACTAACATTAAATGCCCTCCCACGTGCGGGTTCTTTGTTCTTCTCCTTATCAGGGCATTGATTTATAAAGTGACCAGACTTCCCGCATCCATAACATTTCTTGACATCGGTCAATTTTGTCTTTACTTCAGAAACGGTGGCATAACAATCTTTTGCCACATGTCCTTTCTTGTTGCACTTATCACAGACCACGTGGCAATATCCTGCATGATGTGTGTAACACCTTTTGCAGAACGGATGAGGTCCCTTATAGTTTGGACTTGCAGTTGCCCCATCTTGTTTACCTTTAAAAGTTTCTTGTTTCTTCAGGTGAGTACTTTTTCCCTTATAGTCTTCCCATTTCCTCTTTCCTTCAGTTGTCTTGACTTCGGTAATTGGTGCCTTAATCGAACTCTCTGTGATCTGGTCCATGAGTTGGTGTGCCATTGTCATGGCTTCCTGCATCGTATTTGGTTTGGACGATGTAACATTTCCTTTTATATTGATCGATAAACCATCAATATACATTTCTATCTTTCGTTTCTCATTTGGCACCAATTCGGGACACAACAAGGCTAGTTCCATGAAACGCTTTTCATAGTTATTGAGATTCGCGCCGATAACCTTCAGATTACGTAACTCCGATTCCATTTTTCTGATCTCGTTTCGAGGACAGTACTCCTCGATTAGCATCTTTTTTAGTTCTTCCCAAGAGATATCATATGCCGTATCTATTCCTTCTGCTTTAGCATAATTGTTCCACCAAGTAAGTGCACCATCTTGCAACGTGCACGAAGCATACTTTGACTTGTCTCCATTCGCACAATTACTGATTTTGAAAACGGACTCCATCTTTTCAAACCATCGGGTTAGACCGACTGGTCCCTCAGTTCCACTAAACGTCTGTGGTTTGCATCCTTGAAAAGTTTTGTATGAGCATCCGTTTCGTGAATTTGTGTTTACGGCTGCTGCTTTGGCTGCTGCTTCGGCTGTTGCTTTTGCTGCTTCGGTTGCAGCAATTCTTTCATTCACACGTTTCTCGACTAGTTGTTCAAACTCAGCATCCGACATTTGAGACATGTTTCTTCAATAAACACAACAGATATAATTTAATCATATAGAATTTTATAGGTAAAATGAGTTGTCAATAGTTAATCGTAGCATATTAATAATATGAACCGATTATTATAAAAGCCTTTTCTTCTTATTAGCATTTTATAATTATTTCTAGGGTATTACCTACCTGTTAAGTTCATACATAATAGCTAGTACAAGGAATTAACTACTAAAATCCTAATAATATTCCACTATGAAAAATTATAGCGAGTTACTACATTATTATGTAATAATAATAATAAGAAGTAGTAATAATACAAATAATCATTCCATGCATTTATTATTAATAAACCAAAATAATACAATACCATACAATACTGATATTTTACATATGCTTATTTTACATAACAAGATAGAGTAGCACACATAAGCAATAAAATAGCGCATGGAAGATTTATGGTTGCGAGGTCGTTCATTCAGAACTATCAGAAACTTCTTCCCATTTGGTTCTCTCTGCCAATTGTTTGTGTGCACATGGTCCGACAGACATTCTGGCAGTGTATTTTATTTTTAGTTGGGGTTTTGAGGTACCCGTTTCCTCAGTGGGTTTAATACAATAAGGGTGGTTACGGATCGAATGGTCCTGTTCTTTTTTAATAATTAAGGGCATTTTATTATTGTGGTTGTTTTTATTATCTATAGCAAGTTGGAATTTCTCCTTAGTGATCTCTTTTATTTCATTAGCGAAATCCTCCTCCTTACTGATCTCGTCTGATGACGAACTGTCTGAGTCATGTGTAGGAGAATATGATGACGAACTGCAAGAATATGTACCGGTGGTCATGAACCGAAATCTGCCAGGCGTAATCGGCACAACCCGCCCGTCGGCGGTATATCTGGACCAATGTCCAAATTTGTTTAGAAATGGACGATCCTCGTTTACTCCAGGGATCATGGGTCCATGCCAACGATACTGTGGCTCCGGAAAACTAAAGCTGGGTGGAGCTGGAACCTCCTCTGGGTTTACCGGGAGTTGAGATTCCCCGACTAACACAATTTCTTCTTTAATAGGTATTGGAACGCCCTTTTCAGTTGTGGATAGAATAGATTCAGTGTCCGAATCCGAGTCGTACAAAATGATAGGATTAGAAGAAGTCATCTATCACATAATTGAAACAACAATTACGTTAGCATATAAATATATCACATATAATGTTTTTGACCAAATAATAAGCAAAAATCAGTAAAAACAGATATGGTCATAGTCCAGACTCACTAATGCATCATAACAATTACCAGTTAAACACACTAATGTAACTTCTGGTTCCCTATGACCTCAAGCTCGGATACCAACTGTAACGACCCGTCAAAATCGCTATTGAAGCGGCACGTTAATCATTGATTCCACAGTGAGGTTTTGACCTCTATATGATACGTTTTGATAAAATATTGCATTCATTAAAATAAGTGACTTTCTAAACATAGAAAGTTATAAACATGTGGGCGAGTGCTTAGGTATAAGCAAAACCCCGAAATACATAAGTCTTTAATTTACAGGTTGACATCACAGTCCAGTTATTTATTACACAACGCAGTTTTATTTTGAATGCAATAAACTTTGTACAAAGCATGAGAGACTCCATGCAGGCAACAAGCACATCACAGCGGAAGCATTCTAAGGACCTGAGAATAAAACATGCTAAAAAGTCAACACGAATGTTGGTGAGTTATAGGTTTAATTGCTCGAGTCATAAACATATATAAAGATAGACCACAAGATTTCATCAAAAGTTTATCAATAGATTCTACGTAACAGAGCACCCTGGTAACTAAACTTAACGCTATAGTGATAATTACCCCATTCGTTTTAATACACGCAAACCAACGTGTCTTAAACTCAAATAACATACGTCCGTTAAAAGGCTAGCGCTCTAGCTCGGACGGGGATGTCAAGCCCTATGGATCCATATACAATTATTCGCGCCCACCAGTCCATATCCTATGTACTGGCAGCTACTAGTTACCAAAGCTAAGGGATTTTCGGTTTAACTCAGTGTAGAATTTTGTATGTACTTGTGTCTTATTGCGTTTAAAATAAATTGCATGTATTCTCAGCCCAAAAATATTTAAAGTATTTAAAAAGGGAGACTATAACTCACAGTTCAATATTGCGATTCAATATTGTAGGCAAATTGCGTAGACGTAATGATGGTAGATGACTGTATGGTTGGCCTTGGATTCAAGAACAATACCCCGAATAATACCTAATATTTCCTTAGCTTAAAGCGGTTTGAAACCCGAATTAAAAACACCCTCGTATATACCTTATTATTATTAAACTTAAATTTAAAATTATAATTATAATATAAATATAAATATTAAGAGAAATGTGAAAAACATTCGTCGAACGAACTGCGTATTTATATTACTTTTCGATTTACTGTAGCTCATGCGATCGCATGAGTTTTCAGTGTTTTTGCCATGCGATCGCATGGCCGCCTTTTCTGTTTCTGTTTGATAGTTCGTCGACAGCAAATAGTGTTTACTGTAGCAAATAGTGTTTACTGTAGCAAATAGTGTTTTACTGTAGCAAAATAGCAAATCACTGTAGCAAACTCGTTTTCACTGTAGCACTGTAGCAAAATACGGTTTCACTGTAGCAAATAGTGTTTTACTGTAGCAAATTGTGTTTTACAGTAGCAAAGTAATTTTTACTGTAGGAAAGTCGTTTTTACTTGTACACATATATATATACATACATATAATTGTTCATGAATCGTCGAGAGTAGTCAAAGGTAATTGTATATATGTAACAGTTCTAAAATTTTGAGACTCAATCTAACAGACTTTGTTTAACGTGTTAAAATAATAAATCGTATAGAGAATTGGTTTAAATAAGTCAAAAATTTTCGGGTCATCACAGTACCTCCCCGTTAAAGAAAATTTCGTCCCGAAATTTTGAGTAGTACCTGTTTTATGAGCGATATCAGTGAACAAATGTGGATACTTTTGCTTCATTTGATCCTCACGTTCCCAAGTAAACTCGGGTCCTCCTCTTGCATTCCAACGAACTCTAACTATCGGTATTTTGCTTTGTTTTAATTGTTTGACCTCACGGTCCTTGATTTCAACAGGTTCTTCGACAAAATGGAGTTTATCATTGATTCGTATTTCGTCAAGAGGAATTATGACATCCTCTTCAGCTAAACATTTCTTCAAATTTGACACGTGAAATGTGTCGTGAACACTACTAAGTTCTTGCGGTAGCTTTAATTGATAAGCAACTGTTCCAATTCTTTCGGTGATTTCAAAGGGTCCCACGTACCTAGGACTTAGCTTTCCTCGTTTACCGAATCGTACAACGCCTTTCCAGGGTGACACTTTCAACATGACTTTGTCGCCCACTTGAAATTCTAGCGGTTTTCTTCTTACATCAGCATAACTCTTTTGGCGACTCATGGCCGTTTTCAATCGCTGTTGTATTTGAATGATCTTTTCGGTGGTTTCATGAATAATTTCTGGTCCAGTAAGTTGTCTTTCTCCTACTTCACTCCAACAGATAGGAGATCTGCACTTTCTACCGTAAAGTGCTTCAAATGGCGCTGCGTTGATGCTCGTATGATAGCTGTTATTGTATGAAAATTCTGCCAACGGTAAGTGTCGATCCCAACAGGTTCCAAAGTCAATCACGCATGCCCGTAACATGTCTTCCAATGTTTGTATTGTTCTTTCACTTTGACCATCTGTCTGTGGGTGATAAGCGGTGCTCATATCTAATCGAGTTCCCAATGCTTTTTGTAATGATTGCCAAAAACGTGATGTGAATCGGGTGTCACGATCAGATATGATAGAGATGGGTACACCATGCCTGGAAACTACTTCCTTCAAATATAGGCGTGCTAATTTCTCCATACTGTCTGTCTCCTTTATTGGTAGGAAGTGAGCTGATTTAGTTAGACGATCAACTATCACCCAAATAGTATCATGACTACTTGCAGTCCTTGGCAATTTCGTAATGAAATCCATGGTTATTCTTTCCCATTTCCACTGCGGAATTTCTGGTTGTTGCAGTAATCCTGACGGCTTTTGGTGCTCAGCTTTGACCTTTGCACACGTTAAACATTTGCTTACATAAGTAGCAATTTCTGTTTTCATATTAGGCCACCAATAAAACTTCTTGAGATCGTGGTACATTTTTCCATTTCCTGGGTGAATTGAGTACCTCGTTTTGTGTGCTTCATCCAGTACTAGTTGCCTTAGGTTACCATGTTTTGGTACCCATATCCTACCAGCAAAATACAGGGTTCTATCGGCTTTTACTTCAAGTTGTTTTTCTAACCCTTTGCTCATTTCGCCTTTTTCGTTTTCTTCTTTTAAAGCTTCTAACTGTGCTGCTTGAATTTGTTTTGTGAGATCAGTACGAATTGTAATATTCAAAGCTCGAACCCTAAGAGGTTTTACTCTTTCTTTTCGACTTAAGGCATCAGCTACAACATTAGCCTTTCCGGGGTGGTAACGGATTTCACAATCGTAATCGTTTAACAACTCTACCCAGCGACGTTGCCTCATATTGAGTTGTTTTTGATCAAAAATATGCTGAAGACTCTTATGGTCAGTGTACACTATACACTTGGTGCCATATAGATAGTGTCTCCATATTTTAAGTGCAAAAACTACTGCTCCAAGTTCTAAATCATGCGTCGTATAGTTCTTTTCATGAATTTTTAGTTGTCGTGAGGCATATGCGATGACTTTTGTGCGTTGCATTAATACACATCCTAAACCTTGGCGTGAAGCATCACAATAGATCACGAAATCATCATTTCCTTCCGGTAATGACAAAATGGGTGCAGACGTTAACTTCTTCTTTAATAACTGGAATGAGGATTCCTGTTCTGTGGACCAATCATACTTCTTTCCCTTTTGAGTCAATGCAGTTAAGGGTTTGGCGATTCTAGAGAAATCTTGAATGAATCTTCGGTAGTAACCAGCAAGACCTAAGAATTGGCGAATTTGTGTTGGAGTCTTCGGGATTTCCCATTTACTAATGGCTTCGATCTTGGCGGGGTCAACTTTAATTCCATGTTTACTGACAACATGGCCCAAAAATTGTACTTCTTGTAACCAGAAATCACACTTCGAAAATTTTGCGTACAATTCTTCTTTCTTGAGTATCTCTAGTACCAGTCTTAAGTGTTGCTCATGTTCTTCCTTGTTCTTCGAGTAAATCAATATGTCGTCGATAAAAACAATGACAAATTTGTCTAAATACGGTCTACAGATGCGATTCATTAGATCCATGAATACTGCTGGAGCATTAGTCAATCCAAAAGGCATGACTAAAAATTCATAGTGACCGTAACGGGTTCTGAACGCTGTTTTAGGAACATCTTCTTCCTTTACTCTCAGCTGATGATATCCGGAGCGTAGATCAATCTTAGAATAAACACTTGATCCTTGCAATTGATCAAACAAATCATCAATCCTCGGTAATGGGTACCGATTCTTGATCGTTAATTTGTTTAATTCTCGGTAATCTATGCACATTCTCATAGATCCATCCTTCTTCTTGACGAACAGAATAGGAGCACCCCAAGGTGAAAAACTAGGACGAATAAATCCACGGTCCGATAATTCTTGCAACTGGTCTTGTAATTCTTGCATTTCTGAAGGTGCAAGTCTATATGGAGATCGGGCTACAGGTGCAGCTCCTGGTATGAGATCAATCTGGAATTCTACACATCTGTGTGGAGGTAGCCCCGGTAATTCTTCTGGAAATACTCCGGGATATTCTCTTACAACCGGCATGTCATCAATGCTTCTTTCTTCAGTATCGATCTTCTTTACGTGTGCCAGAATAGCATAACAACCTTTTCTTATAAGTTTCTGGGCCTTCATACAGCTGATAAAGTTCAGTTTTGAGTTGTTCTTCTCCCCATAAATCATTAATGACGTTTCATCCTTACGAGGGATGCGGATTGCTTTCTCAGCGCAAACAACTTCCGCTCTTGTTTTGGACATCCAGTCCATGCCAACGATTACATCAAAACTTCCTAATTCTACGGGTATCAAATCAATTTTGAAGGTTTCACCAGCGAGATTCATTTCGCAACCATGGAAAATTTTATCGGCTTTTATCAGTTTACCATTAGCTAATTCAATAGTATATTTATCGTCTAGAGGTAATGATGCACATTTTAGTTTAAAACTAAAGTCTTTACACATATAACTTCTATCAGCACCCGTATCAAACATAATAGAAGCTAGTTGATTATTAACGGTAAACGTACCCGTGACAAGATTAGGATCCTCACGTGCTTTACTGGCACTAACATTAAATGCCCTCCCACGTGCGGGTTCTTTGTTCTTCTCCTTATCAGGGCATTGATTTATAAAGTGACCAGACTTCCCGCATCCATAACATTTCTTGACATCGGTCAATTTTGTCTTTACTTCAGAAACGGTGGCATAACAATCTTTTGCCACATGTCCTTTCTTGTTGCACTTATCACAGACTACTTGGCAATATCCTGCATGATGTGTGTAACACCTTTTGCAGAACGGATGAGGTCCCTTATAGTTTGGACTTGCAGTTGCCCCATCTTGTTTACCTTTAAAAGTTTCTTGTTTCTTCACTGTAGCAAATAGTGTTTTACTGTAGCAAAATAGCAAATCACTGTAGCAAACTCGTTTTCACTGTAGTACTGTAGCAAAATACGGTTTACTGTAGCAAATCACTGTAGCAAACTCGTTTTCACTGTAGCACTGTAGCAAAATACGGTTTCACTGTAGCAAATAGTGTTTTACTGTAGCAAATTGTGTTTTACAGTAGCAAAGTAATTTTTACTGTAGGAAAGTCGTTTTTACTTGTACATATATATATACATACATATAATTGTTCATGAATCGTCGAGAGTAGTCAAAGGTAATTGTATATATGTAACAGTTCTAAAATTTTGAGACTCAATCTAACAGACTTTGTTTAACGTGTTAAAATAATAAATCGTATAGAGAATTGGTTTAAATAAGTCAAAAATTTTCGGGTCATCACAGTTTCGGTGCGGACGGATCCCACGTTGTTTCCGACTTAGCGGCTTCTGTCGATAAGCACCAAAAAATTGGGGTGTCGGGGGTTTCTCTCAGTTGTTTGTCTAATATTCGTAGGTTGGATTTCAATTGGCTTGGGTTTCTCGGTGATTCTTTTTGGGTTCGCTTGTATTTGTGGCTAATGAGGGTTCCTTTCGTGTTTTCTTGTCGCGGTCTAGAGACGAGTGTTCTTAGGTTGCCCGACGGGCGATTTTGTGAATGGTTAGAGAAGCAGAGGTGGGTACAAATTGCCGAGCCCTGTGTGGCGTAGAGGTTTTATAGATTTGATGTTTGGATGGATGTTTGTATGGTGTCGAGTTGTAAGGTTAGGGTTGTAGTGACCCGAACTTTTCCATGTTTATATATATTAATTGAGATTGATATTTACATGATTAAATGTTTCCAACATATTAAGCAATCAAACTTGTTAAGACTTGATTAATTGAAATATGTTTCATATAGACAATTGACCACCCAAGTTGACCGGTGATTCACGAACGTTAAAACTTGTAAAAACTATATGATGACATATATATGGATATATATATAGTTAACATGATACTATGATAAGTAAACATATCATTAAGTATATTAACAATGAACTACATATGTAAAAACAAGACTACTAACTTAATGATTTTTAAACGAGACATATATGTAACGATTATCGTTGTAAAGACATTTAATGTATATATATCATATTAAGAGATATTCATACATGATAATATCATGATAATATAATAATTTAAAATCTCATTTGATATTATAAACATTGGGTTAACAACATTTAACAAGATCGTTAACCTAAAGGTTTCAAAACAACACTTACATGTAACGACTAACGATAACTTAACGACTCAGTTAAAATGTATATACATGTAGTGTTTTAATATGTATTTATACACTTTTGAAAGACTTCAATACACTTATCAAAATACTTCTACTTAACAAAAATGCTTACAATTACATCCTCGTTCAGTTTCATCAACAATTCTACTCGTATGCACCCGTATTCGTACTCGTACAATACACAGCTTTTAGATGTATGTACTATTGGTATATACACTCCAATGATCAGCTATTAGCAGCCCATGTGAGTCACCTAACACATGTGGGAACCATCATTTGGCAACTAGCATGAAATATCTCATAAAATTACAAAAATATGAGTAATCATTCATGACTTATTTACATGAAAACAAAATTACATATCCTTTATATCTAATCCATACACCAACGACCAAAAACACCTACAAACACTTTCATTCTTCAATTTTCTTCATCTAATTGATCTCTCTCAAGTTCTATCTTCAAGTTCTAAGTGTTCTTCATAAATTCCAAAAGTTCTAGTTTCATAAAATCAAGAATACTTTCAAGTTTGCTAGCTCACTTCCAATCTTGTAAGGTGATCATCCAACCTCAAGAAATCTTTGTTTCTTACAGTAGGTTATCATTCTAATACAAGGTAATAATCATATTCAAACTTTGGTTCAATTTCTATAACTATAACAATCTTATTTCAAGTGATGATCTTACTTGAACTTGTTTTCGTGTCATGATTCTACTTCAAGAACTTCGAGCCATCCAAGGATCCATTGAAGCTAGATCCATTTTTCTATTTTCCAGTAGGTTTATCCAAGGAACTTAAGGTAGTAATGATGTTCATAACATCATTCGATTCATACATATAAAGCTATCTTATTCGAAGGTTTAAACTTGTAATCACTAGAACATAGTTTAGTTAATTCTAAACTTGTTCGCAAACAAAAGTTAATCCTTCTAACTTGACTTTTAAAATCAACTAAACACATGTTCAATATCTATATGATATGCTAACTTAATGATTTAAAACCTGGAAACACGAAAAAACACCGTAAAACCGGATTTACGCCATCGTAGTAACACGCAGGCTGTTTTGGGTTAGTTAATTAAAAACTATGATAAACTTTGATTTAAAAGTTGTTATTCAGAGAAAATGATTTTTATTATGAACATGAAACTATATCCAAAAATTATGGTTAAACTCAAAGTGGAAGTATGTTTTCTAAAATGGTCATCTAGACGTCGTTCTTTCGACTGAAATGACTACCTTTACAAAAACGACTTGTAACTTATTTTTCCGACTATAAACCCATACTTTTATGTTTAGATTCATAAAATAGAGTTCAATATGAAACCATAGCAATTTGATTCACTCTAAACGGATTTAAAATGAAGAAGTTATGGGTAAAACAAGATTGGATAATTTTTCTCATTTTAGCTACGTGAAAATTGGTAACAAATCTATTCCAACCATAACTTAATCAACTTGTATTGTATATTATGTAATCTTGAGATACCATAGACACGTATACAATGTTTTGACCTATCATGTCGACACATCTATATATATTTCGGAACAACCATAGACACTCTATATGTGAATGTTGGAGTTAGCTATACAGGGTTGAGGTTGATTCCAAAATATATATAGTTTGAGTTGTGATCAATACTGAGATACGTATACACTGGGTCGTGGATTGATTCAAGATAATATTTATCGATTTATTTCTGTACATCTAACTGTGGACAACTAGTTGTAGGTTACTAACGAGGACAGCTGACTTAATAAACCTAAAACATCAAAATATATTAAAAGTGTTGTAAATATATTTTGAACATACTTTGATATATATGTATATATTGTTATAGGTTCGTGAATCAACCAGTGGCCAAGTCTTACTTCCCGACGAAGTAAAAATCTGTGAAAGTGAGTTATAGTCCCACTTTTAAAATCTAATATTTTTGGGATGAGAATACATGCAGGTTTTATAAATGATTTACAAAATAGACACAAGTACGTGAAACTACATTCTATGGTTGAATTATCGAAATCGAATATGCCCCTTTTTATTAAGTCTGGTAATCTAAGAATTAGGGAACAGACACCCTAATTGACGCGAATCCTAAAGATAGATCTATCGGGCCCAACAAGCCCCATCCAAAGTACCGGATGCTTTAGTACTTCGAAATTTATATCATATCCGAAGGGTGTCCCGGAATGATGGGGATATTCTTATATATGCATCTTGTTAATGTCGGTTACCAGGTGTTCACCATATGAATGATTTTTATCTCTATGTATGGGATGTGTATTGAAATATGAAATCTTGTGGTCTATTATTATGATTTGATATATATAGGTTAAACCTATAACTCACCAACATTTTTGTTGACGTTTTAAGCATGTTTATTCTCAGGTGATTATTAAGAGCTTCCGCTGTCGCATAGTTAAATAAGGACGAGATTTGGAGTCCATGCTTGTATGATATTGTGTAAAAACTGCATTCAAGAAACTTATTTTGTTGTAACATATTTGTATTGTAAACCATTATGTAATGGTCGTGTGTAAACAGGATATTTTAGATTATCATTATTTGATAATCTACGTAAAGCTTTTTAAAACCTTTATCTATGAAATAAAGGTTATGGTTTGTTTTAAAAATGAATGAAGTCTTTGAAAAACGTCTCATATAGAGGTCAAAACCTCGCAACGAAATCAATTAATATGGAACGTTTTAAATCAATAAGAACGGGACATTTCAGTTGGTATCAGAGCGTTGGTCTTAGAGAACCAGAAAATTTGTATTAGTGTGTCTTATCGAGTTTGTTAGGATGCATTAGTGATTCTGGACTTCGACCGTGTTTTCTTTAAAAATGATTGCTTAACATTTTTGTTGGAAACTATATATTTTTAACATATGAATATTATGTGATATATTAATCTCTTAACGTGTTTGATATTATGTGATAGATGTCTACCTCTAGAACAAGTCCCATTGACTCACCTAATAATAATGAAGAGTCAAATGTAAATTGGAATGATTCATGGACTGATTCACAAGTTCCCGAAGAGGAACCGGAAGAAGAATCGGAACTGGAAGAAGAATCGGAACCGGTGGGGGAAATAATAAAACGGTTAAGTAAAAGAGAATCCTCAACCAACCGACCAAGGTTAATTATGGTCAATGGTGTTTCCGCCAAGGAAGCAAAATATTGGGAGGATTACCAATTCTCCGATGAATCGGATTCCGACGAGAATTCCAATGATGTTATAGAAATTACCCCAACTGAATTTAAAAAGGCAAAAGAAAATAATAAGGGAAAGGGCATAAAAATAGAGAAATCTAATTCTAACCCCGATGAACTTTATATGTATCGTCAACCCCCGAAGTTCTTAAGTTGTAACAATGACCCGGGAACCTCTAAACCACCAGGTTTTTCTAAACCAATGTGGACAACGACGGCTCGTATTAGGGGAACATCATATATCCCTAGAAACTTGGCAAAACGAACCAAAACAGAAGAAGAAGAAACGAGCGAGTCGGAATAAGATAGTTGTATTCGTGTGGTGTAATATATGTAATATAGTGTTCTTATGCTTTATGATATTTGTAAAAATTGCTTGTATTAATAAGTATTTTTTTATGAATCTAACTCTTGTCTATTTTACAGTTTAAAAACACAAAATGGATAGACAACCCAATATTTTAAGAGACCTACCCGGAGACATGATTGATGAAATCTTGTCTAGAGTCGGCCAGAATTCCTCGGCACAACTATTTAAGGCGAGATCAGTTTGTAAGACATTCGAAGAACGTTCCAAGAATGTCTTGGTTTATAAGAGACTTTCGTTTGAAAGATGGGGGATATCACATTGGGAAACCCATAAGTTACGATGTGTTTACTTTGACGCATATATTGCGGGGAACCCAAATGCTATTTTACGCAACGGGTTAAGAAATTATTTTGACTCAATATATCCGAATATTGGACTTCGTGATTTAGAAAAAGCGGCTAGCATGCAACATAAAGAAGCATGTTATGCTTACGGATTAGTAATGTTCGCTTCTCACCAAAGTGAGAACAAGAACATCGGGCTACAACTATTAAACAAAACGTTTCCACAAGTGACGGAGTCGGTAATTGGGGTAAGAAATGAGGTTTTTAGATTATTACGGGACTGTTGGACATTACGTAACCCTCGTCCCTTTGACGACATTACAACACGCTGTCTTATCAACGGCCATAACGGTTATGTTGCACAAGACCAAGGATGGGAAGTAGTCCTAGTAAAACCAGAATGCATGACTTGTTTCTGGACGTATGAATTACGTGTCTTTATTGCCTTTGCTGAACGACTTGTGTACTAGCAAGAATTATCTTCACAACTATCTTGTATCAAAGTTATTGTGTGCTATATTTCATGCTTTATGTAAAATAAGCGGTATTGTAAGTTTGTAAAATATTGTATAAAAGTTTGAACGCGAAATATTATTATAATCAGTTTTTCATATAGAATTGTAGTAGTTGAATTGTATATTAGCTACTAAGTATGAACTTAACGGGTAGGTACTACCCGAATTTAAACTTATAAAACGCTAATATGAAGAAAAAGCTTTTATAAATGAGTTCATATTATGCTACGAAATACTATTAACTACTCTTAATATTCTGTATGATTAACTTGTTCCATTTGACTATTTTGAAGGAAATGGCACCGACTACTCGACACACCGTGAATATGAATGAAGAGGAATTCCGTAATTTTCTAGCTTCAAACATAGCCGCAGTACAGGCTGCGCTACATACCAACAATAACCTTGGATCTAGCAGTACAAGAAATCGTGTAGGATGCACCTACAAAGAATTCACTGCCTGCAAACCTTTGGAATTTGATGGAACCGAAGGACCGATCGGATTGAAACGGTGGACCGAGAAGGTCGAATCGGTGTTTGCCATAAGTAAGTGTACTGAAGAGGACAAAGTGAAGTACGCTACGCATACCTTCACAGGTTCTGCGTTAACATGGTGGAATACCTATCTAGAGCAAGTGGGACAAGACGATGCGTACGCACTACCATGGTCAGCATTCAAGCACTTGATGAACGAGAAGTACCGTCCCAGAACCGAGGTCAATAAGCTCAAGACAGAACTTAGAGGGTTACGAACCCAAGGATTTGATATTACCACGTACGAAAGACGATTCACAGAATTGTGCCTATTGTGTCCGGGAGCATTCGAAGATGAGGAAGAGAAGATCGACGCATTTGTGAAAGGATTACCGGAAAGAATCCAAGAAGATATAAGTTCACACGAGCCCGCCTCTATACAACAGGCATGTAGAATGGCTCACAAACTAGTGAACCAGATTGAAGAAAGAATTAAAGAACAGACTGCTGAAGAGGCCAATGTGAAGCAAGTCAAAAGAAAGTGGGAGGAAAACGGTGATAAGAATCACCAATACAACAACAACAGCAATTACAACAATAATCGCAACAATTATCCCAACAATCGCAACATCAATCGCAACTACAACAAACGGCCCAACAATAACAACAACAACAACAACAACAGCAACATCAACTACAACAATCATCCCAACAACAATAATAACCGCAACAACAACAACAATCAGAAGCAGCTATGCCAAAGGTGTGAAAAGTATCACTCGGGGTTCTGCACCAAATTTTGCAACAAGTGTAAAAGAAATGGTCATAGCGCGGCGAAGTGTGAGGTCTACGGACCAGGGGTTAATAGAACGAAAGGAACAAATGGTGTCAGAACGAGTAATGGCGGAGCAAGTAGTGTCGGAGCAAGTTATGCCAATGTAGTTTGTTATAAATGTGGAAAACCGGGTCACATTATTAGAAATTGCCCGAACCAGGAGAACACGAATGGACAAGGCCGTGGAAGAGTTTTCAATATTAATGCGGCAGAGGCACAGGAAGACCCGGAGCTTGTTACGGGTACGTTTCTTATTGACAATAAATCTGCTTACGTTTTATTTGATTCGGGTGCGGATAGAAGCTATATGAGTAGAGATTTTTGTGCTAAATTAAGTTGTCCATTGACGCCTTTGGATAGTAAATTTTTACTCGAATTAGCAAATGGTAAATTAATTTCAGCAGATAATATATGTCGGAATCGAGAAATTAAACTGGTTAGCGAAACATTTAAGATTGATTTGATACCAGTAGAGTTAGGGAGTTTTGATGTGATAATCGGTATGGACTGGTTGAAAGAAGTGAAAGCGGAGATCGTTTGTTACAAAAATGCAATTCGCATTATACGAGAAAAAGGAAAACCCTTAATGGTGTACGGAGAAAAGGGCAACACGAAGCTACATCTTATTAGTAATTTGAAGGCACAAAAACTAATAAGAAAATGTTGCTATGCTGTTCTAGCACACGTCGAGAAAGTACAAACTGAAGAAAAGAGCATCAATGATGTTCCCATTGCAAAAGAATTTCCCGATGTATTTCCGAAAGAATTACCGGGATTACCCCCACATCGATCCGTTGAATTTCAAATAGATCTTGTACCAGGAGCTGCACCAATAGCTCGTGCTCCTTACAGACTCGCACCCAGCGAGATGAAAGAACTGCAAAGCCAATTACAAGAACTTTTAGAGCGTGGTTTCATTCGACCAAGCACATCACCATGGGGAGCTCCTGTTTTGTTTGTCAAGAAGAAAGATGGTACATTCAGGTTGTGTATCGACTACCGAGAGTTGAACAAACTTACCATCAAGAACCGCTACCCACTACCGAGAATCGATGACTTATTTGATCAACTACAAGGCTCGTCTGTTTATTCAAAGATTGACTTACGTTCCAGGTATCATCAAATGCAGGTGAAAGAAGATGATATTCCAAAGACTGCTTTCAGAACACGTTACGGTCATTACGAGTTTATGGTCATGCCGTTTGGTTTAACTAATGCACCAGCTGTGTTCATGGACCTTATGAACCGAGTGTGTGGACCATACCTTGACAAGTTTGTCATTGTTTTCATTGATGACATACTTATTTACTCAAAGAATGACCAAGAACACGGTGAACATTTGAGAAAGGTGTTAGAAGTATTGAGGAAGGAAGAATTGTACGCTAAGTTTTCAAAGTGTGCATTTTGGTTGGAAGAAGTTCAATTCCTCGGTCACATAGTGAACAAAGAAGGTATTAAGGTGGATCCGGCAAAGATAGAAACTGTTGAAAAGTGGGAAACCCCGAAAACTCCGAAACACATACGCCAGTTTTTAGGACTAGCTGGTTACTACAGAAGGTTCATCCAAGACTTTTCCAGAATAGCAAAACCCTTGACTGCATTAACGCATAAAGGGAAGAAATTTGAATGGAATGATGAACAAGAGAAAGCGTTTCAGTTATTGAAGAAAAAGCTAACTACGGCACCTATATTGTCATTGCCTGAAGGGAATGATGATTTTGTGATTTATTGTGATGCATCAAAGCAAGGTCTCGGTTGTGTATTAATGCAACGAACGAAGGTGATTGCTTATGCGTCTAGACAATTGAAGATTCACGAACAAAATTATACGACGCATGATTTGGAATTAGGCGCGGTTGTTTTTGCATTAAAGACTTGGAGGCACTACTTATATGGGGTCAAAAGTATTATATATACCGACCACAAAAGTCTTCAACACATATTTAACCAGAAACAACTGAATATGAGGCAGCGTAGGTGGATTGAATTATTGAATGATTACGACTTTGAGATTCGTTACCACCCGGGGAAGGCAAATGTGGTAGCCGATGCCTTGAGCAGGAAGGACAGAGAACCCATTCGAGTAAAATCTATGAATATAATGATTCATAATAACCTTACTACTCAAATAAAGGAGGCGCAACAAGGAGTTTTAAAAGAGGGAAATTTAAAGGATGAAATACCCAAAGGATCGGAGAAGCATCTTAATATTCGGGAAGACGGAACCCGGTATAGGGCTGAAAGGATTTGGGTACCAAAATTTGGAGATATGAGAGAAATGGTACTTAGAGAAGCTCATAAAACCAGATACTCAATACATCCTGGAACGGGGAAGATGTACAAGGATCTCAGAAAATATTTTTGGTGGCCGGGTATGAAAGCCGATATTGCTAAATACGTAGGAGAATGTTTGACGTGTTCTAAGGTCAAAGCTGAGCATCAGAAACCATCAGGTCTACTTCAACAACCCGAAATCCCAGAATGGAAATGGGAAAACATTACCATGGATTTCATCACTAAATTGCCAAGGACTGCAAGTGGTTTTGATACTATTTGGGTAATAGTTGATCGTCTCACCAAATCAGCACACTTCCTGCCAATGAGAGAAGATAACAAGATGGAGAAGTTAGCACGACTGTATTTGAAGGAAGTCATATCCAGACATGGAATACCAATCTCTATTATCTCTGATAGGGATGGCAGATTTATTTCAAGATTCTGGCAGACATTACAGCAAGCATTAGGAACTCGTCTAGACATGAGTACTGCCTATCATCCACAAACTGATGGGCAGAGCGAAAGGACGATACAAACGCTTGAAGACATGCTACGAGCATGTGTTATTGATTTCGGAAACAGTTGGGATCGACATCTACCGTTAGCAGAATTTTCCTACAACAACAGCTACCATTCAAGCATTGAGATGGCGCCGTTTGAAGCACTTTATGGTAGAAAGTGCAGGTCTCCGATTTGTTGGAGTGAAGTGGGGGATAGACAGATTACGGGTCCAGAGATTATACAAGAAACTACCGAGAAGATCATCCAAATTCAACAACGGTTGAAAACTGCCCAAAGTCGACAAAAGAGCTACGCTGACATTAAAAGAAAAGATATAGAATTTGAAATTGGAGAGATGGTCATGCTTAAAGTTGCACCTTGGAAAGGTGTTGTTCGATTTGGTAAACGAGGGAAATTAAATCCAAGGTATATTGGACCATTCAAGATTATTGATCGTGTCGGACCAGTAGCTTACCGACTTGAGTTACCTCAACAACTCGCGGCTGTACATAACACTTTCCACATCTCGAATTTGAAGAAATGTTTTGCTAAAGAAGATCTCACTATTCCGTTAGATGAAATCCAAATCAACGAAAAACTTCAATTCATCGAAGAACCCGTCGAAATAATGGATCGTGAGGTTAAAAGACTTAAGCAAAACAAGATACCAATTGTTAAGGTTCGATGGAATGCTCGTAGAGGACCCGAGTTCACCTGGGAGCGTGAAGATCAGATGAAGAAGAAATACCCGCATCTATTTCCAGAAGATTCGTCAACACCTTCAACAGCTTAAAATTTCGGGACGAAATTTATTTAACGGGTAGGTACTGTAGTGACCCGAACTTTTCCATGTTTATATATATTAATTGAGATTGATATTTACATGATTAAATGTTTCCAACATTTTAAGCAATCAAACTTGTTAAGACTTGATTAATTGAAATATGTTTCATATAGACAATTGACCACCCAAGTTGACCGGTGATTCACGAACGTTAAAACTTGTAAAAACTATATGATGACATATATATGGATATATATATAGTTAACATGATACTATGATAAGTAAACATATCATTAAGTATATTAACAATGAACTACATATGTAAAAACAAGACTACTAACTTAATGATTTTTAAACGAGACATATATGTAACGATTATCGTTGTAAAGACATTTAATGTATATATATCATATTAAGAGACATTCATACATGATAATATCATGATAATATAATAATTTAAAATCTCATTTGATATTATAAACATTGGGTTAACAACATTTAACAAGATCGTTAACCTAAAGGTTTCAAAACAACACTTACATGTAACGACTAACGATGACTTAACGACTCAGTTAAAATGTATATACATGTAGTGTTTTAATATGTATTTATACACTTTTGAAAGACTTCAATACACTTATCAAAATACTTCTACTTAACAAAAATGCTTACAATTACATCCTCGTTCAGTTTCATCAACAATTCTACTCGTATGCACCCGTATTCGTACTCGTACAATACACAGCTTTTAGATGTATGTACTATTGGTATATACACTCCAATGATCAGCTCTTAGCAGCCCATGTGAGTCACCTAACACATGTGGGAACCATCATTTGGCAACTAGCATGAAATATCTCATAAAATTACAAAAATATGAGTAATCATTCATGACTTATTTACATGAAAACAAAATTACATATCCTTTATATCTAATCCATACACCAACGACCAAAAACACCTACAAACACTTTCATTCTTCAATTTTCTTCATCTAATTGATCTCTCTCAAGTTCTATCTTCAAGTTCTAAGTGTTCTTCATAAATTCCAAAAGTTCTAGTTTCATAAAATCAAGAATACTTTCAAGTTTGCTAGCTCACTTCCAATCTTGTAAGGTGATCATCCAACCTCAAGAAATCTTTGTTTCTTACAGTAGGTTATCATTCTAATACAAGGTAATAATCATATTCAAACTTTGGTTCAATTTCTATAACTATAACAATCTTATTTCAAGTGATGATCTTACTTGAACTTGTTTTCGTGTCATGATTCTGCTTCAAGAACTTCGAGCCATCCAAGGATCCATTGAAGCTAGATCCATTTTTCTCTTTTACAGTAGGTTTATCCAAGGAACTTAAGGTAGTAATGATGTTCATAACATCATTCGATTCATACATATAAAGCTATCTTATTCGAAGGTTTAAACTTGTAATCACTAGAACATAGTTTAGTTAATTCTAAACTTGTTCGCAAATAAAAGTTAATCCTTCTAACTTGACTTTTAAAATCAACTAAACACATGTTATATATCTATATGATATGCTAACTTAATGATTTAAAACCCGGAAACACGAAAAAACACCGTAAAACCGGATTTACGCCATCGCAGTAACACCGCGGGCTGTTTTGGGTTAGTTAATTAAAAACTATGATAAACTTTGATTTAAAAGTTGTTATTCAGAGAAAATGATTTTTATTATGAACATGAAACTATATCCAAAAATTATGGTTAAACTCAAAGTGGAAGTATGTTTTCTAAAATGGTCATCTAGACGTCGTTCTTTCGACTGAAATGACTACCTTTACAAAAATGACTTGTAACTTATTTTTCCGACTATAAACCCATTCTTTTCTGTTTAGATTCATAAAATAGAGTTCAATATGAAACCATAGCAATTTTATTCACTCAAAACGGATTTAAAATGAAGAAGTTATGGGTAAAACAAGATTGGATAATTTTTCTCATTTTAGCTACGTGAAAATTGGTAACAAATCTATTCCAACCATAACTTAATCAACTTGTATTGTATATAATGTAATCTTGAGATACCATAGACACGTATACAATGTTTTGACCTATCATGTCGACACATCTATATATATTTCGGAACAACCATAGACACTCTATATGTGAATGTTGGAGTTAGCTATACAGGGTTGAGGTTGATTCCAAAATATATATAGTTTGAGTTGTGATCAATACTGAGATACGTATACACTGGGTCGTGGATTGATTCAAGATAATATTTATCGATTTATTTCTGTACATCTAACTGTGGACAACTAGTTGTAGGTTACTAACGAGGACAGCTGACTTAATAAACCTAAAACATCAAAATATATTAAAAGTGTTGTAAATATATTTTGAACATACTTTGATATATATGTATATATTGTTATAGGTTCGTGAATCAACCAGTGGCCAAGTCTTACTTCCCGACGAAGTAAAAATCTGTGAAAGTGAGTTATAGTCTCACTTTTAAAATCTAATATTTTTGGGATGAGAATACATGCAGGTTTTATAAATGATTTACAAAATAGACACAAGTACGTGAAACTACATTCTATGGTTGAATTATCGAAATCGAATATGCCCCTTTTTATTAAGTCTAGTAATCTAAGAATTAGGGAACAGACACCCTAATTGATGCGAATCCTAAAGATAGATCTATCGGGCCCAACAAGCCCCATCCAACGTACCGGATGCTTTAGTACTTCGAAATTTATATCATATCCGAAGGGTGTCCCGAAATGATGGGGATATTCTTATATATGCATCTTGTTAATGTCGGTTACCAGGTGTTCACCATATGAATGATTTTTATCTCTATGTATGGGATGTGTATTGAAATATGAAATCTTGTGGTCTATTATTATGATTTGATATATATAGGTTAAACCTATAACTCACCAACATTTTTGTTGACGTTTTAAGCATGTTTATTCTCAGGTGATTATTAAGAGCTTCCGCTGTCGCATAGTTAAATAAGGACGAGATTTGGAGTCCATGCTTGTATGATATTGTGTAAAAACTGCATTCAAGAAACTTATTTTGTTGTAACATATTTGTATTGTAAACCATTATGTAATGGTCGTGTGTAAACAGGATATTTTAGATTATCATTATTTGATAATCTACGTAAAGCTTTTTAAAACCTTTATCTATGAAATAAAGGTTATGGTTTGTTTTAAAAATGAATGCAGTCTTTGAAAAACGTCTCATATAGAGGTCAAAACCTCGCAACGAAATCAATTAATATGGAACGTTTTTAATCAATAAGAACGGGACATTTCAAGGGTTTCATTTGAGGACAAGAGTATGTTTCTTTTAGTTTGTTTCGGTCGAGTTATATGTTCTTTGGAAATCGTGGCGGTCATTAGATCGTTGTGTTGGTTTGATCAGTCCGCATAGGCCGCACCTTTTGTAACACATCTGATCAACAAGTCATTATATATATATATATATATATATATATATATATATATATATATATATATATATATATATATATATATATATATATATATATATATATAGGGGTAGGATCAATGGGGAAGTAACCAATCGGGGGGAAGCAAATTTTTTTTTTCGTTTTTTTTGAATTTTTTTTTTTCCGGCATCAAGTTCACATGAAAATATGAACATTTAGAAGAGACACTTCGTGATGAATGTTATTATTTAGGCGGAAAAATGATCGACAAAAATAACATTCAAGATAATATTGTTCGTGAAGAATATGAACGTTTTTTTTTCTTCATGTTTTGTGAAGTAAAATTTAGCCCGATTTAGAGTTTAGGGTTTAGGGCTTGGTGTTTTGGGTTTATTCCATAAACCCAAAACACCAAACCCTAAACCCTAAACCCTAAACCCTAAACTCTAAACCGTTCGTGTTAAAAACTCAATCTAAATCCTAAATCTAAACCCTAAACCCTAAATTTCTAAACCCTAATATCTAAACCCTATAAACCCTAATATCTAAACCCTAATATCTAAACCCCAATAGCTAAAACCTCAAAATACGCTCGAAAAACACGATAATTGTTATATATTACTTCTTCGAGCATTTTCCCGCCAAAATAAAAATATTTATCACAAAGTGTCTCTACTAAATGTTCATATTTTCATCTCATCTATAATGTTCGTGAACAAAGTTTTTTCAAAAAATGAAAGAAAAAGTTTTTGCTTCCCCCCGCTTCCCCCGAATAGTTACTTCCATCTTGATCCTACTAATATATATATATATATATATATATATATATATATATATATATATATATATATATATATATATATATATATATATATATATATATATATATATATATATATATATATATATAAATTAACTGTAGAGTACCCTGGAAGTGTAAAACACAAATATATATGAATATATATGTTGATAAAATAGTATATACCATATATGTAGGGATGACACCCGCGGTCAACAGACACGGATACTTAATATCCGTGACCCGCTCGTCAGGATTTTTTCCTTACCTGCAGGTATTCATTTACCCGCCAACGGGTAAACTTTTCTATCCGTACCCGCGACCCGCTGGTACCCGTGACCCGCATGTTATATTATTTGCACTCTAACTATTTTTAATTTCGGATATACCTGTGAATAATTATGAAAATATATCAAAAAATAAATTATATATTATATAATTAAGTATATGTATACTGGTATACCCGAGGGTAGCTCAAACGGGCATTACGAATTGACGGGTCGGGTTTTACCCGCGACGGTTATGAGATACCTGCAACCCGCCAACGGGTATAAAATTTTACCCGTCCTGTGCCCACAGGTACCTTTTATTATAAATATCCTCCCGTCACAAGCATGGGTGTAACGACCCGTCAAAATCGCTATTGACGCGGCACGTTAATCATTGATTCCACAGTGAGGTTTTGACCTTTATATGATACGTTTTGATAAAATATTGCATTCATTAAAATAAGTGACTTTCTAAACATAGAAAGTTATAAACATGTGGGCGAGTGCTTAGGTATAAGTAAAACCCCAAAATACATAAGTCTTTAATTTACAGGTTGACATCACAGTCCAATTATTTATTACACAACGCAGTTTTATTTTGAATGCAATAAACTTTGTACAAATGTAACACCCCGTTTTCCCCGTATATGATTTATAGGTGTATTGTGTATGTACGATATGCGTATGAAGGGTTCGGGACATTTTCTAGTGTTAAGTCTTGTGTGAAGAGAAAATGACTCAATATGGTTTAATATTTCTGACACGATAAGCAAAGTCTATGAAGTTGAATCTCAAAATTTTGAACTATTCAATTACCCTTTGATTGTTCTCAACGATTCGTGAACAATTATATGTAAATAGATACATATACTATAACTTGAAAACGTAACAAAGTGTTGAGTATATGATACTGTGAATTAAAATTTATTGGTTTGATTACCTGATCGATATATTTAACTACAGAGATAAAAGATTATGCAAAACGATTGAATTAAAAGATATTTATTGAATCCCTTAAGAATTATAATATTATTATGAGTCTCTGTTGTGAGGTCCACGTTGATTTAAGAAATCGTTCATTTTTAACGATATTCAAAATAAATATTAAAGTGTTTGTTTAAATAACGTAATTTGGACACATACAATAATAAGGAATATTAACTGATGGAATTAGATATGAATAAACTTGCGATATGTATTTTAAAACGTGTTTATTAATATTGAAAATATATATTTAACAATACGATAAAATATAATATTAACTTGGTCATAAAATGAATTGTTATTATATATATATTAACAAATAACGAGAAGATGATTTATAGAAGTAAATGACCAAAACACTCAAAAGTATAAGTTATATCTCGAGTGGTATAGTTTATGGACAATTTAAGACTATATTTTGACAAAGGTATGAGTCGCGAAACGTAATGTACAAGTTTTCTCAGCGTACGAAAGGACGTTCGAAAAACTGGAACCGGGACATAAGTCGAGTGATAATGTACGACTTATCGGAACAAAAAGTACAAGTCAACTATGCATGTGAATTTAATATAATATATAATTAATTATATAAATTAAATATATTATATATATAATTAAATAATATGTCGACAAGCAAGAAAACAAACGAAAGTGAGCTGTCCAGACAGGCCATGCGATCGCATGGCATTTGCACTGAAAGCCCATGCGATTGCATGGGCATCAGATTCAGCAAACATGTATAAAAGCTCGATCGTTTCTGATTTTTGATGCATTCCATCCATCTCTCTCTCACACTCTTATATTTATATTTATTATTATTATTATTATTATTATTATTATTATTATTATTATTATTATTATTATTATTATTATTATTATTATTATTATTATTATTATTATTATTATTATCAGTAGTATAATAATCATTAGTATTATACATAAAATACTACGACGAGGTTATGTCTAAACGATTTCAAAAATGGTTTACGAGCAAGCTAGAGCTAAGGAAATTATGGGTTATTGCCAAGGAGGTTATGGGTAATGTTCGGGGGTATATATATGAATCAAACCTAGTGTTTATCATCTCCGTTGCGTCTACGTACTTTTCTACAATATTGAATCTCAATATTGATACGTAAGCACTTATATTTTATCTTTTATATATTAATTGTGTAACCATGTCTAGTGCTCGAGTATATATATTTATACATGCTTGTATGCTAAATTTTATCGCTAAACAGTTTATAATGAATCATGAATTAAATACATATATTACTGGTAAAAGGTATATGATATACATGTTTTTGGAAAGCTAGCGAAAAATCAATAACTTTTCATTTAGATATCGAATAGTTTCGAAGAACGAATCAAAAGATATGGTTAACTGAATTATAATTGACGATAATTGGAATTGCTTTTGAATCTGCAATTAATATTTAAACAACTTGTTTGTAAGGTTGATAAACTGGATTTTTAAATATTACCAGCCGAGTAAATGAATCCTTATATAAAACACGTCTCGTTTGGTTAAGCAACTGTCAAAATTGACTTTTTGAAACGACTTTGGATAACTTTTGTATGTCGATCTCGAGCATTAGGATTGTGATACACTATGACCTGACCTAGCTTGATAGACATTTATTGACCAACATATGTTCTCTAGGTTGAAATCTACGATTATTTGATTTCCGAGTTTCGATCACATTACGATGAACAACTTTATGTGCTGCTAAGGTGAGTTTCATTGATCCCTTTTTAATTGCTTTTGCAATATATTTTTGGGCTGAGAATACATGCACTTTATTTTAAACGCAATGGATACAAGTACATACTAAATTCTACACTGAGTTTGAACCGAAAATCCCTTAGCTTTGGTAACTAGTAACTGCCAGTTATAAGAACTGATGGGCGCGAGTAGTAGTATATAGATCCATATGGCTTGACGTCCCCGTCTGTTCCAGGTATAGAAACCCTGGCCTGAACTATAAAACAGACGTATGCTATTTGAGTTTAGTACACGTTGGTTTGCGTGTATTGTACATGTTGGTTACATGTATGTTAAAACAGGGGTACTTATTATAACGTTAAAGCTTAGTTACCTGGGTGCTCAATCTTGTAGAATATTTTGATAAACGTTTCTGGATGAAATAACTGAAATCTTGTGATCCACTTTTATATACAGATTATGCGAAACACTAAAACTATGAACTCACCAACCTTTGTGTTGACACTTGTTAGCATGTTTATTCTCAGGTTCCCTAGAAGTTTTCCGCTATTTGCTTATATGTGATACAAGCTATGTGCATGGAGTCTTGCATGCTTTATTCAAGAAAACGTTGCATTCACAAAACCATCATCATGTATCCATTTCGACTGCATTGTCAACGGAAGTATTATTGTAAACTATTATTTACGGTGATTGTATATATGTAGAAATCATCAGATGTCTAAAACCTTGGAATTAAATATTCATTTATGGTATGCCTTTTCAAAAGAATGCAATGTTTACAAAACGTATCATATAGAGGTCAAATACCTCGCAATGAAATCAATGAATGACGTGTTCGTCGATATGGATTTGGAGCGATTGTCACAGTTGGTATCAGAGCTTGAGGTCATAGGGAACCAGAATTTACATTAGTGTGTTTAACTGGTAATTGTTAGGATGCATTAGTGAGTCTGGACTATGACCGTATATGTTTTTACCGAGTTTTGCTTATCATTTCTTGTCAGAAATTACATGCTTATCATTCTTAAGTCTAGACACGTTTACCTGCAACTATTGCATGAATAGTGTATAGAAAAAATTCACATCTTAGCGTATCTGCTAATACATATCTTAGCATATCGGTTACTGTAAACTTTTCCTGACATCTTCTAAAAATTTCTCCGTAATTTATGGAATTTTGGTATTATATATACATATGTAAATTATGTATCGGAGAATACCAAACTAAATCCTATAATCTATCTCATATCAAAAATCAATTCTCTGATTATACAAGATGGATCACGTATCAAGTTCGAATTCCTCATATTTCGACAGCAATTTCGATATGGAATTTGACCTGAGCTCCGAAAGCAGCATAATCGGAATGGATCAGACAATCAACCATCATCTATTCTGGATGAATTGGGAATGGGTTCGTAGCCTCCTCAATCATTGGAGACAAGAAGAAGGTGATCCCTTCCATCCACCACATTGCCCTATTGGCGATGAACCTGAAGCACTCACCGGCGAACCTGTTCGAGATACCATTTTCTCTCTCTCTCCAGAGTATTTCATCATGATTATATACTATCACAAATTCTGGATCTTATTCATCCGCTCGTCCGAACCGCCAATCACCCCGGTGTAATAGAAGAAGTCAACGAGCTTCGCGCTCGGGTAGTTGCTTTAGAGAATATGGTGCAAAGGTTACAAGCACCAACAGCATCACCGGCATCAACAGTACCATTACCACCATCAACCACAACAGTATCGTAAACCTCAACTTTACAATCCGTTCCACGAACATCGGTGTCATATGCCCTGTAGATACACATGAATACCAATAACAACAAATGATGAAGTATTGATTCATAACTTCATCAAAGAAATATTCTGCAGAGAATATGTAGTTTCTAAAAGTTTTAAAGATTATATGTTCTAGTTCTAGTCGAAAACTAGATGAGATTAATATTATGATTAACTCATTAAATCCATGATTACTTCTAAGGAAAATATATATGAAGGTATATTTTCATGAAGATTGTAATTCTTTTGTACAAATTGTTAATAGTGAGAATATTTTAACGGGTAGGTAATACCCGAGAGATTTATAAAGTCACAATTAATATGTTACATTCTTCGAATCTGATTCAGCAATCATCAATTATACTCATTACTTTCACAACGAGATATATTCTTTTGTAGAAATCAAAACAACCATACTCGTTCAAATTCAATTACATATTCTGATTTTAACATATCAGAATCCAAGTCGAAATATAACCGATATCATCACTCTTAGATTCCTACATCTTTCAAAGCTATACTTTGACTTCAAAACTGTGCTAGAACATCATATATACAATCCGTGTTCAAACCATCCGAAATTTCTGAAAACATTCCAAACAATGAACAATCGAGATGATGATGATACCCACAGTTATGTACCTGAAAAACTCTTGAAACCAAAGTCATAATTTAACACGTATTTGTGTTAGACCTTTTGGCATTTATTAGCTAAAATAACTTTTCAATCCCTTCTAAAATAGACAATTTTGTCACACCCATTTTTCATTCGAATAAGCCTCATTATAACCTTAATATATAAGTTTGCCCTTTGTCATCGTTACCGGGGAACCGTTTATATTCCACCACATTAGCAGTAAACTTACCAACAACTTCATTGATCCTTGATTTTTCGAAAAATCATTATATTTATCGAAACCCCATCATTTACTTATCCGCATCTTGTAACAAGAATTGTCATGTCAATTACTGGGAATCAGCAATCAGTATTTTAAAATTTCGCAGCATGTCTACGCCAACAGATATATGTGTACATATAACGTCTATCTCCTGGACTTACATACTTCGAATGTGAAGTTTCTGAAAAACACCTTAAACTGCAAACTAGTTCTTGGAACTTTGAAAAAGCTGAATGAAGCAGCAGAAACTGTAGACAACCGTAACAGTCAAAAGTTTGATAATAAAAAAATAGTGTGTTGGCAAAGCTCAGAAAAAGAGAAGGTTTGGAACTGGAAAACGGATTGAGCAAACTATGAAGGAGGCTGTGGACAAATCACAAAGATTAAACCTACCTTCAAAGAATCCAAATGATTCAGTATCTGCTGAAGTCATTAACGAATACCTTGCTCCTGACTCTAAACCCTCATGGACAATATTCTTCATCATCCTCTGATATTAGAAATTCTAAGATATCATCGTATCATTCATTATAAATATCCTCCATATTTCTGAAGATATTTTCATAGCTATTCTTATCTGAAATCATTTATCTTCTTACGTTATCTGTATCATCATAAAGGAAACTATTTTAGTTTCTAAATTCTGAAACCTTCGAGTTTAAAATATGAATGTTATTGAAGTAGTGTTGGGAACTGAAGCATAAATTAGTATAATATAATGACACTTGATCAACGTGATTATATTACAGTAAGTTATGCTGAGTTTCTAAATGGAACGTGATGATTCACAGATCATAACGTCATCATGTATTATGTCACACGACTCTTGTATTCTATTTAACCTCTAAAAATATCAAGAAAGTATTTTCTTGATGATTCGGTCT
Source organism: Rutidosis leptorrhynchoides (assembly GCF_046630445.1). NCBI lineage: Eukaryota > Viridiplantae > Streptophyta > Magnoliopsida > Asterales > Asteraceae > Rutidosis > Rutidosis leptorrhynchoides. The sequence goes on from NC_092336.1 coordinate 630,861,156, forward strand.
TTTCCAGGGTATTCTGGTAATTTAACAAATCAAGATCGTGCCATTACCATTTCTTTCTTAGAACATTAACAATGTTCATTTCAAAATTTAAATCTGCGACTTCTGGACCATTACAAGCGGTGCTTAATAGCAAGAAGAAGAAACAAAAGGACAAAGCTCCGAAACAGAAATTGGGGTATAAATCGCAGCAAATAAAAGAGTGCATTAACTGTGGATGTCGATGATTATAGAAAGACAGAAGCAGGGACTCTGAAAAATAAGGAAAGATATAAAGCCCGATAGCAACACATAAATTACAAACCGTGTATATCAATATGTATTGCAACATAAAGACACGGGAGAATTAAAAACACTATAACCCCAAGGTAAAAGTAAAAGTAAATAAAATCCTCCGGTGGTAGATGAAAGAGAAGAATGACAGATATGAAAGTTAGAAGTATATCAAGAATCAGAACTGGATGAAGCATTTCACGATCTTTTGGAAGTATGAAATGAGGAAGAAGATGTAGGAGTGGTGAAAATAATGAAATGGAAGAGGTCAATTTATAGCGAAATAACAGACAGAGCAATCGAGACAGATGACCGCATATAATTAAAGAAGATCTTAATCTCCTTAATTCCCAAAGAATCAAATCTTATTTAGATTACGAAGTTTTTCTATTCCTTAAATTCCGGAAATCAACCGTGACTACGTCACCAGCTAAGGTGAACATGTATTTACTCATCTTCACTCTTTTACGATAACTTCTCTCATACGCTTCGAGTAATTGGATTGTTTTATCCATATTATTCAACAGTGATAAAACTCTAGTTATCGACTCATATTCATCATGAAAACATTTTTATTGTTAGCCATGACGACCTTACTCAAATTTCGGGACGAAATTTCTTTAACGGGTAGGTACTGTGATGACCCGGAAAATTTCGACTTATTCTGAACTAAATTCTCAATATGGTTTAATATTTCTGACACGATAAGCAAAGTCTATGAAGTTGAATCTCAAAATTTTGAACTATTCAATTACCCTTTGATTGTTCTCAACGATTCGTGAACAATTATATGTAAATAGATACATATACTATAACTTGAAAACGTAACAAAGTGTTGAGTATATGATACTGTGAATTAAAATTTATTGGTTTGATTACCTGATCGATATATTTAACTACAGAGATAAAAGATTATGCAAAACGATTGAATTAAAAGATATTTATTGAATCCCTTAAGGATTATAATATTATTATGAGTCTCTGTTGTGAGGTCCACGTTGATTTAAGAAATCGTTCATTTTTAACGATATACAAAATAAATATTAAAGTGTTTGTTTAAATAACGTAATTTGGACACATACAATAATAAGGAATATTAACTGATGGAATTAGATATGAATAAACTTGCGATATGTATTTTAAAACGTGTTTATTAATATTGAAAATATATATTTAACAATACGATAAAATATAATATTAACTTGGTCATAAAATGAATTGTTATTATATATATATTAACAAATAACGAGAAGATGATTTATAGAAGTAAATGACCAAAACACTCAAAAGTATAAGTTATATCTCGAGTGGTATAGTTTATGGACAATTTAAGACTATATTTTGACAAAGGTATGAGTCGCGAAACGTAATGTACAAGTTTTCTCAGCGTACGAAAGGACGTTCGAAAAACTGGAACCGGGACATAAGTCGAGTGATGATGTACGACTTATCGGAACAAAAAGTACAAGTCAACTATGCATGTGAATTTAATATAATATATAATTAATTATATAAATTAAATATATTATATATATAATTAAATAATATGTCGACAAGCAAGAAAACAAACGAAAGTGAGCTGTCTAGACAGGCCATGCGATCGCATGGCATTTGCACTGAAAGCCCATGCGATTGCATGGGTATCAGATTCAGCAAACATGTATAAAAGCTCGATCGTTTCTGATTTTTGATGCATTCCATCCATCTCTCTCTCACACTCTTATATTTATATTTATTATTATTATTATTATTATTATTATTATTATTATTATTATTATTATTATTATTATTATTATTATTATTATCAGTAGTATACTAATTATTAGTATTATACATAAAATACTACGACGAGGTTATGTCTAAACGATTTCAAAAATGGTTTACGAGCAAGCTAGAGCTAAGGAAATTATGGGTTATTGCCAAGGAGGTTATGGGTAATGTTCGGGGGTATATATATGAATCAAACCTAGTGTTTATCATCTCCGTTGCGTCTACGTACTTTTCTACAATATTGAATCTCAATATTGATACGTAAGCACTTATATTTTATCTTTTATATATTAATTGTGTAACCATGTCTAGTGCTCGAGTATATATATTTATACATGCTTGTATGCTAAATTTTATCGCTAAACAGTTTATAATGAATAATGAATTAAATACATATATTACTGGTAAAAGGTATATGATATACATGTTTTTGGAAAGCTAGCGAAAAATCAATAACTTTTCATTTAGATATCGAATAGTTTCGAAGAACGAATCAAAAGATATGGTCAACTGAATTATAATTGACGATAATTGGAATTGCTTTTGAATCTGCAATTAATATTTAAACAACTTGTTTGTAAGGTTGATAAACTGGATTTTTGAATATTACCAGCCGAGTAAATGAATCCTTATATAAAACACGTCTCGTTTGGTTAAGCAATTGTCAAAATTGACTTTTTGAAACGACTTTGGATAACTTTTGTATGTCGATCTCGAGCATTAGGATTGTGATACACTATGACCTGACCTAGCTTGATAGACATTTATTGACCAACATATGTTCTCTAGGTTGAAATCTATGATTATTTGATTTCCGAGTTTCGATCACATTACGATGAACAACTTTATGTGCTGCTAAGGTGAGTTTCATTGATCCCTTTTTAATTGCTTTTGCAATATATTTTTGGGCTGAGAATACATGCACTTTATTTTAAACGCAATGGATACAAGTACATACTAAATTCTACACTGAGTTTGAACCGAAAATCCCTTAGCTTTGGTAACTAGTAACTGCCAGTTATAAGAACTGATGGGCGCGAGTAGTAGTATATGGATCCATAGGGCTTGACATCCCCGTCTGTTCCAGGTATAGAAACCCTAGCCTGAACTATAAAACAGACGTATGCTATTTGAGTTTAGTACACGTTGGTTTGCGTGTATTGTACATGTTGGTTACATGTATGTTAAAACAGGGGTACTTATTATAACGTTAAAGCTTAGTTACCTGGGTGCTCAATCTTGTAGAATATTTTTATAAACGTTTTTGGATGAAACAACTGAAATCTTGTGATCCACTTTTATATACAGATTATGCGAAACACTAAAACTATGAACTCACCAACCTTTGTGTTGACACTTGTTAGCATGTTTATTCTCAGGTTCCCTAGAAGTCTTCCGCTATTTGCTTATATGTGATACAAGCTATGTGCATGGAGTCTTGCATGCTTTATTCAAGAAAACATTGCATTCACAAAACCATCATCATGTATCCATTTTGACTGCATTGTCAATGGAAGTATTATTGTAAACTATTATTTACGGTGATTGTATATATGTAGAAATCATCAGATGTCTAAAACCTTGGAATTAAATATTCATTTATGGTATGCCTTTTCAAAAGAATGCAATGTTTACAAAACGTATCATATAGAGGTCAAATACCTCGCAATGAAATCAATGAATGACGTGTTCGTCCATATGGATTTGGAGCGATCGTCACAGAAGATTAACACCAAGATTCGGGTTTATAAGTGTTAAAGGCGGGTTTTAGGTTGGTTAATGATTTAACCATGTTTAAGACTTGAGAATGGTGTATAATCACTAGTGTTAGTGATTATTGATGATTTGGAGACCTTTAGGGTTCTTGTGGTTGACTAACTTTGACTAGAGTCGAAGTTAGGGTTTGTTGAGGATTATAACCCGAATGTCGATTCGTTGAGGTTTGTAAACTTAAAATGGATTAAGTTGAAGTATAAAACCGAGTTAAACATGTTTTGGTGTCAAAACTTGTAAATGGTGAGATTTTGACCTTATGGGTCAAAATTAGGGTTTATGGGCGATTTTGAGAACGATAAGTGTTTAACGCTTGTGTTCGGGTTTAATTGGCATATTAGGACCATTATCACTTGTGTTAGTGATTATTGGTTAGTTTGGGCGCGGTTTGTCCTTGGAAGTGCATTTGGGTCGGAATTGCACTAAGTGTCGAATTGGGTTGGTTTGTAGATCCAATCTAAGTGTGTTGTTGAATTTGTGATAACGGATTAGGTACTTTCCATTGACGAGTTGCGGATTACTTGGAAGCATTTCTTCAAGGCGACAAGGTGAGTGTTAATATCCTATATGCATATGTATGTGTAGGATGGGTGCGGGTCTGGTGAAGGGGTTCTCGCTTGTAGAGCTCGCTTCTCGTATAGGTGGAATTGTTGGACTTGTGTATAGGTCCAATTGGCACGGTTGTGCATTTTGGTTGACCACTTTGGCGAGGTGCACACTTTGTGTGTACGTTATCACATGGGCGTGCAATGTGGACTTATGTAACCCCAATGATGAAGGGTTAATATAGTGAGTGGAATGATTATGCATTTGTGTATATAACGTATTTACTTGTACGAGATTCGATGTGGGTTTAAGTTCGGGCGGTCGATACCACATCGGGTCAATATATGATATGGGTTTAAGTTCGGGCGTTCGATGCCATGTCATATATGTGTGTGGGCGTGTAGTGTGGGTTAAAGTTCGGGCATTCGATACCACATTACACGTGACGGGTGGGTTCTAAGTTCGGGTGATCGATACCACCCAGGGGTTAGTGATATATTTCGTTGTACACTAACGGTTGTTGGGAACACCGATGGGAAATTCGAAGTACCATTCCCTTGTACTTGGTTAACCATGGTTATTGTGTAGTAAGTGTAAGCAAATTATGGTATTCGAGATATATATATATATATATATATATATATATATATATATATATATATATATATATATATATATATATATATATATATGTATATATATATATATATATATATATATATATATATATATATATATATATATATATATATATATATTGTATACATATAATGTTGTATTTTCGTGATGTAGCTAACCCTCAGGGTGTAGCTTATTGGCATTGTTCACATTGTTGTTGGTGAACTTATATTTTGTTGATGTATCTTTAGCTCGTTGCTTAGTGATCGTACGGTATGCTTAGACTAGCTTGCCTTTATGCTTGGATGCTCCGGTATGCGGTATTTGGTTTTGTGTGGCGTGTTCATTTTATGCATATATATGTATGTAGTATATTCTCACTCACTAAGCGTTAGCTTACCCTCTCGTTGTTTGCTATTTTTATAGGATCGCATGCTTGGCAGCTCGGGTAAGCTTGGGGATTAGAGATCTTGGCTAGGTTGCTAAGAAGATCTTGCTTTTGTATTCGATTAGGATTTGGGTAGCGTAGTCCTAAATCACCATGCTCGGTTTTGGTTGGAAACTAAACTAGTCAGGTCGTGTATGTCCGTTTGGACAATTAATCAATGTATTAAATGTTTTAAGGTTTATTAAACCTTCTATTGTATTAAAGATGTTTATGGAAACACAATTGGGACCTAAAGTGTTATTTAAAGCGTATTAAAAGGAAAAAAATTTATGGGCCGGTTTTAATACGGGTTGGATCGTTACAAGTGGTATCAGAGCATGGTCTAAGGGATTTAGGTGACTTGAGATAGGTGCCTAGACTTAGACTTTTGTGTGTGCTTATTTGTTGCGGGACTTGTAGGATTACGGATCGGAATAGGTTATAGTTAGTGCCTTGTTGTAGGTGGACTAACGTCGATATTGGTAATGCGGATATTATTAATATATTAATTGTGTTGTGATAATAATTCTCGCGTATGTGTATATCGCGTAGAATTTTGTTTGTGTTTGTTTATATCATTGAGCGAGGCGGTCATTGTACTAACGAGTTGATACGGCGTGTGTGCGTAATAAGGACTTGCAAACCTTATTACAGGTGCAAATCGTGTCAAACAAGTGATGTACGACGAGTGTTTAGCAAGATGGACCGGTGTGGAGTGTGTGTTTTATACGTTCGTGATCTAATCGCTTTGCATTCCTTAGAATGACGACGGGAAGTGGGATCGAGACGAACAATGCTGAGTTTAACACTAGAGTTGCAGCCGCCGTTGCGGAGCAAATGAGTGCATTTCGAGAAGAAATGGATAGGAAGTATTCCGAATTTCGGGATAGTAGTGAAATGGAGCGTTGTCTTAAGAGCTTCATGAGGACTAAACCCCCAATGTATGACGGGAAACAGGATCCTTCGGTAAGTACAACTTGGATCTCAGATGTCGAAGGGTGTTTTCGTACTATTGAATGCCCTCCTGAGAAGAAGAAGAGACTCGCTACTAGTTTGTTGCGGGGTAGGGCAAGGGATTGGTTGGATGGTAAGATTGATCTTGTCGGTGGTGAACCGTTTATGGCGTTAGCGTGGGACGGGTTTAAGAAGGAATTCTTCGAGGAGTTCCGGACTTCAGCCGATTTGTCGGAAATGCGTAATGAGTTGCGAAATTTGCAACAGGGTTCTATGGATTTGAATACTCTCAAGACGACCTTTATGGCGAAGGCTCGTTTTTGCCCAGAGTATTTGGGGAATGATCGTTTATTGATGGGGGATTTCTATCAGACCTTGAATGATGACTTGAAGAGTAAATTTAGTCGGGGTCAAGCGAAATCTTTTCCGGAATTATTCGACTTGGCTAGAGGTTTCGAGTCGTATTCGCGATTCAAGAAGGGTGAACCTTCGAGTAAGAGAAGGGTTGTTTCGTATGGTGCTCCGAGTAAGAGGACTAAGGGTCCGAGTGTGAGCACGGGTGGTACGCGGACGGGTATACCGGATTCTAGTGCATCTAGATGTTACAATTGTGGCATGAGGGGTCACAAGTCTTGGGAATGTTCGGTATCAAAGGGTGATGGTATGGTGTGCTTCAATTGCCAAGAAGAAGGACATCGTAAGTCGGAATGTCCCAAGTTAGCGGGGACGGGTGCGACAAGGAGACGTTAAGGTACGTTTCATTTTAATAAATATGTCCATTGATTATTTATTAAGTGCCGTTTGTGTTTGAGTTGTAAAATGCCTTGTGTTGTGCATATTGTTGTTATGGGTGACGTTCCTAATGGAAGTACCCTATGGCGACATTTGATTGTTGGGCGAAGGGCGTAAGACTTGGTGCAACCAAGCATTCCTTAGTATTTGGGAATGTTTCTACCAAGCCATGGAAATGGGTTTTGGTGTTCGATTGTTAACCGCGTGTTCGATATAATGTGGAAGTTGATGAACCATGAGGTTCGTCGGGTGGATTGAAACCCTTGAGATCGAGTGTTTTGGATCTCGATGTATGTTGGTAAAGGAGTCTACGTGACGCGACATTAGGTGCCTCTTTTATACCTACTAGCGTGGTGTTCGACTCCGATTGTGTTGTGGTTACATTGTACTTAGGGTACCGGAGTGAAACCCTTAGGTACATGAGTGACTAGGTGGAAATTGACAAACTAGAGCAATTGGATGATTGCGAGGGTGTGGTTTGTGTAATCGTGGTACACTTTTGTTTGAAGTGTTTAAGGATTGATTGAAATCCTTCGTGTACTCAAGGCTGGAGCAAGATATGGTGATGGGTCGTGTGAGCCCAATCGTTTGTAAAGTCTACCTTTGGTAGCATTGTTCGGTTGTACGAGTTGTGGATATGGGACGTAGTTCCAAGTGGGGGAGTTACACTCCCGCACGAGGAAGTGTTAGTGTGAGATTTCGGATGATGCTCTTGGTAGATCCGGAAAATGTTGTCGAGACCTGGTTTTGGTCGATTTGTGGTAGATTACAATTTCGGATAAATTGTACTTATGGTTTGGATTTGAATTATCACCGAGGTGGTAATGTGGTAAATCTCGTTGAAAGATAATGGACGTGTTTGGTGAGCAAGGTGAAATCCTTCGGTTAAGGGAGGTGTGTGTCGGATTCTCTTCTAGAGAATTATTGTTTTGTGCCTATGTTTGATATAGGTGGTTCTTACTCGAGTGTGTGAATGGTTAGTGGTATCCGTTAGGATTCACTATGGCATAGCAGAGCGCGATGTTACGCTACTCATCGTTCGAGGCCAAAAGGGCGTTGATTGATGAAGCATGACTTTCGGAGTCCGCTGACTTCATCATGGTATTGGTGATTGATGAAGCATGACCTTAGGGTCCGCTGACTTCATCATGGGAGTATGCGATTGGTGGAGCATGACCTTCGGGGTCCGCTGACTTCATCATGAGCGAGGTGTTATATCGGTGAAGCATGACCGTTGATGGGGTCCGCTGACTTCATCTGGTGTTGAGACTGGTGAAGCATGATCTTCGAGTCCGCTGACTTCATCATGGTAGTGGATCGCGTGTGGTTTCGGATTCATGATGACGCGTGTGGTTTCAGTCATCTTATTGTGGAAGTGAGTCGCGTGTAGTTCGGATTCACTAAGGCGCGTGTGTTTTCGGCCAGCCTTCGTGATGTTTGATCTATTGGTTGTTTTATACACCAATGGTGGGGTCGTAAGGACCATGTCGTGTGATCTATTGGTTGTTTGATACACCAATGGTGGGGTCGTAAGGACCATGTTGTGGGAACTATCGGTTGTTTTATACGCCGATGGTGGGGTCGTGAGGACCATGTTGTATGATTAGTGATGCGATAGCCGTGTTTCGCTCACATGTTGTTACGGGTGTGACAATAGTGGATTTGGTACACCTTGGGATTTGCGTTGCCATAGTCGTTTGGGCGCTATCGGTTTTGACCGTTGGATTATGATGTTACGGTGGTTGCGTATTGGTCGTATTTGAAATTTCCCGTTCTTATTGATTAAAAACGTTCCATATTAATTAATTTCGTTGCGAGGTTTTGACCTTTATATGAGACGTTTTTGAAAGACTGCATTCATTTTAAAACAAACCATAACCTTTATTTCATCAATAAAGGTTTAAAAAGCTTTACGTAGATTATCAAATGATGATAATCTAAAATATCCTGTTTACACACGACCATTACATAATGGTTTACAATACAAATATGTTACAACAAAATAAGTTTCTTGAATGCAGTTTTTACACAATATCATACAAGCATGGACTCCAAATCTTGTCCTTATTTAAGTATGCGACAGCGGAAGCTCTTAATAATCACCTGAGAATAAACATGCTTAAAACGTCAACAAAAATGTTGGTGAGTTATAGGTTTAACCTATATATATCAAATCATAATAATAGACCACAAGATTTCATATTTCAATACACATCCCATACATAGAGATAAAAATCATTCATATGGTGAACACCTGGTAACCGACATTAACAAGATGCATATATAAGAATATCCCCATCATTCCGGGACACCCTTCGGATATGATATAAATTTCGAAGTACTAAAGCATCCGGTACTTTGGATGGGGTTTGTTAGACCCAATAGATCTATCTTTAGGATTCGCGTCAATTAGGGTGTCTGTTCCCTAATTCTTAGATTACCAGACTTAATAAAAAGGGGCATATTCGATTTCGATAATTCAACCATAGAATGTAGTTTCACGTACTTGTGTCTATTTTGTAAATCATTTATAAAACCTGCATGTATTCTCATCCCAAAAATATTAGATTTTAAAAGTGGGACTATAACTCACTTTCATAGATTTTTACTTCGTCGGGAAGTAAGACTTGGCCACTGGTTGATTCACGAACCTATAACAATATACACATATATATCAAAGTATGTTCAAAATATATTTATAACACTTTTAATATATTTTGATGTTTTAAGTTTATTAAGTCAGCTGTCCTCGTTAGTAACCTACAACTAGTTGTCCACAATTAGATGTACAGAAATAAATCGATAAATATTATCTTGAATCAATCCACGACCCAGTGTATACGTATCTCAGTATTGATCACAACTCAAACTATATATATTTTGGAATCAACCTCAACCCTGTATAGCTAACTCCAACATTCACATATAGAGTGTCTATGGTTGTTCCGAAATATATATAGATGTGTCGACATGATAGGTCGAAACATTGTATACGTGTCTATGGTATCTCAAGATTACATAATATACAATACAAGTTGATTAAGTTATGGTTGGAATAGATTTGTTACCAATTTTCACGTAGCTAAAATGAGAAAAATTATCCAATCTTGTTTTACCCATAACTTCTTCATTTTAAATCCGTTTTGAGTGAATAAAATTGCTATGGTTTCATATTGAAATCTATTTTATGAATCTAAACAGAAAAAGTATAGGTTTATAGTCGGAAAAAGAAGTTACAAGTCGTTTTTGTAAAGGTAGTCATTTCAGTCGAAAGAACGACGTCTAGATGACCATTTTAGCAAACATACTTCCACTTTGAGTTTAACCATAATTTTTGGATATAGTTTCATGTTCATAATAAAAATCATTTTCTCAGAATAACAACTTTTAAATCAAAGTTTATCATAGTTTTTAATTAACTAACCCAAAACAGCCCGCGGTGTTACTACGACGGCGTAAATCCGGTTTTACGGTGTTTTTCGTGTTTCCAGGTTTTAAATCATTAAGTTAGCATATCATATAGATATAGAACATGTGTTTAGTTGATTTTAAAAGTCAAGTTAGAAGGATTAACGTTTGTTTGCGAACAAGTTTAGAATTAACTAAACTATGTTCTAGTGATTACAAGTTTAAACCTTCGAATAAGATAGCTTTATATGTATGAATCGAATGATGTTATGAACATCATTACTACCTTAAGTTCCTTGGATAAACCTACTGGAAAAGAGAAAAATGGATCTAGCTTCAACGGATCCTTGGATGGCTCGAAGTTCTTGAAGCAGAATCATGACACGAAAACAAGTTCAAGTAAGATCATCACTTGAAATAAGATTGTTATAGTTATAGAAATTGAACCAAAGTTTGAATATAATTATTACCTTGTATTAGAATGATAACCTACTGTAAGAAACAAAGATTTCTTGAGGTTGGATGATCACCTTACAAGATTGGAAGTGAGCTAGCAAACTTGAAAGTATTCTTGATTTTATGTAACTAGAACTTGTAAAATATATGAACACTTAGAACTTGAAGATAGAACTTGAGAGAGATCAATTAGATGAAGAAAATTGAAGAATTAAAGTGTTTGTAGGTGTTTTTTGTCGTTGGTGTATGGATTAGATATAAAGGATATGTAATTTTGTTTTCATGTAAATAAGTCATGAATGATTACTCATATTTTTGTAATTTTATGAGATATTTCATGCTAGTTGCCAAATGATGGTTCCCACATGTGTTAGGTGACTCACATGGGCTGCTAAGAGCTGATCATTGGAGTGTATATACCAATAGTACATACATCTAAAAGCTGTGTATTGTACGAGTACGAATACGGGTGCATACGAGTAGAATTGTTGATGAAACTGAACGAGGATGTAATTGTAAGCATTTTTGTTAAGTAGAAGTATTTTGATAAGTGTATTGAAGTCTTTCAAAAGTGTATGAATACATATTAAAACACTACATGTATATACATTTTAACTGAGTCGTTAAGTCATCGTTAGTCGTTACATGTAAATGTTGTTTTGAAACCTTTAGGTTAACGATCTTGTTGAATGTTGTTAACCCATTGTTTATTATAACAAATGAGATGTTAAATTATTATATTATCATGATATTATGATATATAATATATCATAGTATGATGTATATACAGTTAAATGTCGTTACAACGATAATCGTTACATATATGTCTCGTTTCGAAATCATTAAGTTAGTAGTCTTATTTTTACATATGTATTTCATTGTTAATACACTTAATAATATATTTAATTATAATTTAACATAATTAACCAAGTGTATCAATATCTTAATATAATTCATATGTACCTAGTAAGACGTTGTTATAACGATAATCGTTATATATATCGTTTTCGAGTTTCTTAAATTAATAGTCTCATTTTTATGTATATAACTCATTGTTAAAATAGCTAATGAGATACATACTTATAATAAAAACATGTTAACTATATATATAACCATATATATGTCATCGTATAGTTTTTACAAGTTTTAACGTTCGTGAATCACCGGTCAACTTGGGTGGTCAATTGTCTATATGAAACATATTTCAATTAATCAAGTCTTAACAAGTTTGATTGCTTAACATGTTGGAAACATTTAATCATGTAAATATCAATCTCAATTAATATATATAAACATGGAAAAGTTCGGGTCACTACAGTACCTACCCGTTAAATAAATTTCGTCCCGAAATTTTAAGCTTTTGAAGGTGTTGACGAATCTTCTGGAAATAGATGCGGGTATTTCTTCTTCATCTGATCTTCACGCTCCCAGGTGAACTCAGGTCCTCTACGAGCATTCCATCGAACCTTAACAATTGGTATCTTGTTTTGCTTAAGTCTTTTAACCTCACGATCCATTATTTCGACGGGTTCTTCGATGAATTGAAGTTTTTCGTTGATTTGGATTTCATCTAACGGAATAGTGAGATCTTCTTTAGCAAAACATTTCTTCAAATTCGAGACGTGGAAAGTGTTATGTACAGCCGCGAGTTATTGAGGTAACTCAAGTCGGTAAGCTACTGGTCCGACACGATCAATAATCTTGAATGGTCCAATATACCTTGGATTTAATTTTTCTCGTTTACCAAATCGAACAACGCCTTTCCAAGGTGCAAATTTAAGCATGACCATCTATCCAATTTCAAATTCTATATCTTTTCTTTTAATGTCAGCGTAGCTCTTTTGTCGACTTTGGGCGGTTTTCAACCGTTGTTGAATTTGGATGATCTTCTCGGTAGTTTCTTGTATAATCTCCGGACCCGTAATCTATCTATCCCCCATTTCACTCAAAAAAATCGGAGACCTGCACTTTCTACCATAAAGTGCTTCAAACGGCGCCATCTCAATGCTTGAATGGTAACTGTTGTTGTAGGAAAATTCTGCTAACGGTAGATGTCGATCCCAACTGTTTCCGAAATCAATAACACATGCTCGTAGCATGTCTTCAAGCGTTTGTATTGTCCTTTCGCTCTGCCCATCAGTTTGTGGATGATAGGCAGTACTCATGTCTAGACGAGTTCCTAATGCTTGCTGTAATGTCTGCCAGAATCTTGAAATAAATTTGCCATCCCTATCAGAGATAATAGAGATTGGTATTCCATGTCTGGAGACGACTTCCTTCAAATACAGTCGTGCTAACTTCTCCATCTTGTCATCTTCTCTTATTGGCAGGAAGTGTGCTGATTTGGTGAGACGATCAACTATTACCCAAATAGTATCAAAACCACTTGCAGTCCTTGGCAATTTAGTGATGAAATCCATGGTAATGTTTTCCCATTTCCATTCCGGGATTTCGGGTTGTTGAAGTAGACCTGATAGTTTCTGATGCTCAGCTTTGACCTTAGAACACGTCAAACATTCTCCTACGTATATAGTAACATCGGCTTTCATACCCGGCCACCAAAAATGTTTCTTGAGATCCTTGTACATCTTCCCCGTTCCAGGATGTATTGAGTATCTGGTTTTATGAGCTTCTCTAAGTACCATTTCTCTCATATCTTCAAATTTTGGTACCCAAATCCTTTCAGCCCTATACCGGGTTCCGTCTTCCTGAATATTAAGATGCTTCTCCGATCCTTTGGGTATTTCATCCTTTAAATTTCCCTCTTTTAAAACTCCTTGTTGCGCCTCCTTTATTTGAGTAGTAAGGTTATTATGAATCATTATATTCATAGATTTTACTCGAATGGGTTCTCTGTCCTTCCTGCTCAAGGCATCGGCTACCATATTTGCCTTCCCCGGGTGGTAACGAATCTCAAAGTTGTAATCATTCAACAATTCAATCCACCTACGCTGTCTCATATTCAGTTGTTTCTGATTAAATATGTGTTGAAGACTTTTGTGGTCGGTATATATAATACTTTTGACCCCATATAAGTAGTGCCTCCAAGTCTTTAATGCAAAAACAACCGCGCCTAATTCCAAATCATGCGTCGTATAATTTTGTTCGTGAATCTTCAATTGTCTAGACGCATAAGCAATCACCTTCGTTCGTTGCATTAATACACAACCGAGACCTTGCTTTGATGCGTCACAATAAATCACAAAATCATCATTCCCTTCAGGCAATGACAATATAGGTGCCGTAGTTAGCTTTTTCTTCAATAACTGAAACGCTTTCTCTTGTTCATCATTCCATTCAAATTTCTTCCCTTTATGCGTTAATGCAGTCAAGGGTTTTGCTATTCTGGAAAAATCTTGGATGAACCTTCTGTAGTAACCAGCTAGTCCTAGAAACTGGCGTATGTGTTTCGGAGTTTTCGGGGTTTCCCACTTTTCAACAGTTTCTATCTTTGCCAGATCCACCTTAATACCTTCTTTGTTCACTATGTGACCGAGGAATTGAACTTCTTCCAACCAAAATGCACACTTTGAAAACTTAGCGTACAATTCTTCCTTCCTCAATACTTCTAACACCTTTCTCAAATGTTCACCGTGTTCTTGGTCATTCTTTGAGTAAATAAGTATGTCATCAATGAAAACAATGACAAACTTGTCAAGGTATGGTCCACACACTCGGTTCATAAGGTCCATGAACACAGCTGGTGCATTAGTTAAACCAAACGGCATGACCATAAACTCGTAATGACCGTAACGTGTTCTGAAAGCAGTCTTTGGAATATCATCTTCTTTCACCCGCATTTGATGATACCCGGAACGTAAGTCAATCTTTGAATAAACAGACGAGCCTTGTAGTTGATCAAATAAGTCGTCGATTCTTGGTAGTGGGTAACGGTTCTTGATGGTAAGTTTGTTCAACTCTCGGTAGTCGATACACAACCTGAATGTACCATCTTTCTTCTTGACAAACAAAACAGGAGCTCCCCACGGTGATGTGCTTGGTTGAATGAAACCACGCTCTAAAAGTTCTTGTAATTGGCTTTGCAGTTCTTTCATCTCGCTGGGTGCGAGTCTGTAAGGAGCACGAGCTATTGGTGCAGCTCCTGGTACAAGATCTATTTGAAATTCAACAGATCGATGTGGGGGTAATCCCGGTAATTCTTTCGGAAATACATCGGGAAATTCTTTTGCAATGGGAACATCATTGATGCTTTTTTCTTCAGTTTGTATTTTCTCGACGTGTGCTAGAACAGCATAGCAACCTTTTCTTATTAGTTTTTGTGCCTTCAAATTACTAATAAGATGTAGCTTCGTGTTGCCCTTTTCTCCGTACACCATTAAGGGTTTTCCTTTTTCTCGTATAATGCGAATTGCATTTTTGTAACAGACGATCTCTGCTTTCACTTCTTTCAACCAGTCCATACCGATTATCACATCAAAACTCCCTAACTCTACTGGTATCAAATCAATCTTAAATGTTTCGCTAACCAGTTTAATTTCTCGATTCCGACATATATTATCTGCTGAAATTAATTTACCATTTGCTAATTCGAGTAAAAATTTACTATCCAAAGGCGTCAATGGACAACTTAATTTAGCACAAAAATCTCTACTCATATAGCTTCTATCTGCACCCGAATCAAATAAAACGTAAGCAGATTTATTGTCAATAAGAAACGTACCTGTAACAAGCACCGGGTCTTCCTGTGCCTCTGCCGCATTAATATTGAAAACTCTTCCGCGGCCTTGTCCATTCGTGTTCTCCTGGTTCGGGCAATTTCTAATAATGTGGCCCGGTTTTCCACATTTATAACAAACTACATTGGCATAACTTGCTCCGACACTACTTGCTCCGCCATTACTCGTTCCGACACCATTTGTTCCTTTCGTTCTATTAACCCCTGGTCCGTAGACCTCACACTTCGCCGCGCTATGACCATTTCTTTTACACTTGTTGCAAAATTTAGTGCAGAACCCCGAGTGATACTTTTCACACCTTTGGCATAGCTGCTTCTGATTGTTGTTGTTGTTGCGGTTATTATTATTGTTGGGATGATTGTTGTAGTTGCTATTGTTGTTGTTGTTGTTGTTGTTGTTGTTGGGCCATTTGTTGTAGTTGCGATTGATGTTGCGATTGTTGGGATAATTGTTGCGATTATTGTTGTAATTGCTGTTGTTGTTGTATTGGTGATTCTTATCACCGTTTTCCTCCTACTTTCTTTTGACTTGCTTCACATTGGCCTCTTCAGCAGTCTGTTCTTTAATTCTTTCTTCAATCTGGTTCACTAGTTTGTGAGCCATTCTACATGCCTGTTGTATAGAGGCGGGCTCGTGTGAACTTTTTCTTGGATTCTTTCCGGTAATCCTTTCACAAACGCGTCGATCTTCTCTTCCTCATCTTCGAATGCTCTCGGACACAATAGGCACAATTCTGTGAATCGTCTTTCGTATGTGGTAATATCAAATCCTTGGTTTCGTAACCCTCTAAGTTCTGTCTTGAGCTTATTGACCTCGGTTCTGGGACGGTACTTCTCGTTCATCAAGTGCTTGAATGCTGACCACGGTAGTGCGTACGCATCGTCTTGTCCCACTTGCTCTAAATAGGTATTCCACCATGTTAACGCAAAACCTGTGAAGGTATGCGTAGCGTACTTCACTTTGTCCTCTTCAGTACACTTACTTATGGCAAACACCGATTCGACCTTCTCGGTCCACCGTTTCAATCCGATCGGTCCTTCGGTTCCATCAAATTCCAAAGGTTTGCAGGCAGTGAATTCTTTGTAGGTGCATCCTACACGATTTCCTGTACTGCTAGATCCAAGGTTATTGTTGGTATGTAGCGCAGCCTGTACTGCGGCTATGTTTGAAGCTAGAAAAGTACGGAATTCCTCTTCATTCATATTCACGGTGTGTCGAGTAGTCGGTGCCATTTCCTTCAAAATAGTCAAATGGAACAAGTTAATCATACAGAATATTAAGAGTAGTTAATAGTATTTCGTAGCATAATATGAACTCATTTATAAAAGCTTTTTCTTCATATTAGCATTTTATAAGTTTAAATTCGGGTAGTACCTACCCGTTAAGTTCATACTTAGTAGCTAATATACAATTCAACTACTACAATTCTATATGAAAAACTGATTATAATAATATTTCGCGTTCAAACTTTTATACAATATTTTACAAACTTACAATACCGCTTATTTTACATAAAGCATGAAATATAGCACACAATAACTTTGATACAAGATAGTTGTGAAGATAATTCTAGCTAGTACACAAGTCGTTCAGCAAAGGCAATAAAGACACGTAATTCATACGTCCAGAAACAAGTCATGCATTCTGGTTTTACTAGGATTACTTCCCATCCTTGGTCTTGTGGAACATAACCGTTATGGCCGTTGATAAGACAGCGTGTTGTAACGTCGTCAAAGGGACGAGGGTTACGTAATGTCCAACAGTCCCGTAACAATCTAAAAACCTCATTTCTTACCCCAATTACCGACTCCGTCACTTGTGGAAACGTTTTGTTTAATAGTTGTAGCCCGATGTTCTTGTTCTCACTTTGGTGAGAAGCGAACATTACTAATCCGTAAGCATAACATGCTTCTTTATGTTGCATGTTAGCCGCTTTTTCTAAATCACGAAGTCCAATATTCGGATATATTGAGTCAAAATAATTTCTTAACCCGTTGCGTAAAATAGCATTTGGGTTCCCCGCAATATATGCGTCAAAGTAAACACATCGTAACTTATGGGTTTCCCAATGTGATATCCCCCATCTTTCAAACGAAAGTCTCTTATAAACCAAGACATTCTTGGAACGTTCTTCGAATGTCTTACAAACTGATCTCGCCTTAAATAGCTGTGCCGAAGAATTCTGACCGACTCTAGACAAGATTTCATCAATCATGTCTCCGGGTAGGTCTCTTAAAATATTGGGTTGTCTATCCATTTTGTGTTTTTAAACTGTAAAATAGACAAGAGTTAGATTCATAAAAAAATACTTATTAATACAAGCAATTTTTACATATATCATAAAGCATAAGCACACTATATTACATATATTACACCACACGAATACAACTATCTTATTCCGACTCGCTTGTTTCTTCTTCTTCGGTTTTGGTTCGTTTTGCGAAGTTTCTAGGGATATATGATGTTCCCCTAATACGAGCCGTCGTTATCCACATTGGTTTAGAAAAACCTGGTGGTTTAGAGGTTCCCGGGTCATTGTTACAACTTAAGGACTTCGGGGGTTGACGATACATATAAAGTTCATCGGGGTTGGAATTAGATTTCTCTATTTTTATGCCCTTTCCCTTATTATTTTCTTTTGCCTTTTTAAATTCAGTTGGGGTAATTTCTATAACATCATCGGAATTCTCGTCGGAATCCGATTCATCGGAGAATTTGTAATCCTCCCAATATTTTGCTTCCTTGGCGGAAACACCATTGACCATAATTAACCTTGGTCGGTTGGTTGAGGATTTTCTTTTACTTAACCGTTTTATTATTTCCCCCACCGGTTCTATTTCTTCATCCGGTTCCGATTCTTCTTCCGGTTCCGATTCTTCTTCCGGTTCCGACTCTTCTTCCGGTTCCTCTTCGGGAACTTGTGAATCAGTCCACGAATCATTCCAATTTACATTTGACTCTTCATTATTATTAGGTGAGTCAATGGGACTTGTTCTAGAGGTAGACATCTATCACATAATATCAAACGCGTTAAGAGATTAATATATCACATAATATTCACATGTTAAAAATATATAGTTTCCAACAAAATTTGTTAAGCAATCATTTTTCAAGTAAACACGGTCGAAGTCCAGACTCACTAATGCATCCTAACAAACTAGATAAGACACACTAATGCAAAATTCTGGTTCTCTAAGACCAACGCTCGGATACCAACTGAAATGTCCCGTTCTTATTGATTAAAAACGTTCCATATTAATTGATTTCGTTGCGAGGTTTTGACCTCTATATGAGATGTTTTTGAAAGACTGCATTCATTTTAAAACAAACCATAACCTTTATTTCATCAATAAAGGTTTAAAAAGCTTTACGTAGATTATCAAATGATGATAATCTAAAATATCCTGTTTATACACGACCATTACATAATGGTTTACAATACAAATATGTTACAACAAAATAAGTTTCTTGAATGCAGTTTTTACACAATATCATACAAGCATGGACTCCAAATCTTGTCCTTATTTAAGTATGCGACAGCGGAAGCTCTTAATAGTCACCTGAGAATAAACATGCTTAAAACGTCAACAAAAATGTTGGTGAGTTATAGGTTTAACCTATATATATATCAAATCATAATAATAGACCACAAGATTTCATATTTCAATACACATCCCATACATAGAGATAAAAATCATTCATATGGTGAACACCTGGTAACCGACATTAACAAGATGCATATATAAGAATATCCCCATCATTCCGGGACACCCTTCGGATATGATATAAATTTCGAAGTACTAAAGCATCCGGTACTTTGGATGGGGTTTGTTAGGCCCAATAGATCTATCTTTAGGATTCGCGTCAATTAGGGTGTCTGTTCCCTAATTCTTAGATTACCAGACTTAATAAAAAGGGGCATATTCGATTTCGATAATTCAACCATAGAATGTAGTTTCACGTACTTGTGTCTATTTTGTAAATCATTTATAAAACCTGCATGTATTCTCATCCCAAAAATATTAGATTTTAAAAGTGGGACTATAACTCACTTTCACAGATTTTTACTTCACCGGGAAGTAAGACTTGGCCACTGGTTGATTCACGAACCTATAACAATATATACATATATATCAAAGTATGTTCAAAATATATTTATAACACTTTTAATATATTTTGATGTTTTAAGTTTATTAAGTCAGCTGTCCTCGTTAGTAACCTACAACTAGTTGTCCACAATTAGATGTACAGAAATAAATCGATAAATATTATCTTGAATCAATCCACGACCCAGTGTATACGTATCTCAGTATTGATCACAACTCAAACTATATATATTTTGGAATCAACCTCAACCCTGTATAGCTAACTCCAACATTCACATATAGAGTGTCTATGGTTGTTCCGAAATATATATAGATGTGTCGACATGATAGGTCGAAACATTGTATACGTGTCTATGGTATCTCAAGATTACATAATATACAATACAAGTTGATTAAGTTATGGTTGGAATAGATTTGTTACCAATTTTCACGTAGCTAAAATGAGAAAAATTATCCAATCTTGTTTTACCCATAACTTCTTCATTTTAAATCCGTTTTGAGTGAATAAAATTGCTATGGTTTCATATTGAACTCTATTTTATGAATCTAAACAGAAAAAGTATAGGTTTATAGTCGGAAAAATAAGTTACAAGTCGTTTTTGTAAAGGTAGTCATTTCAGTCGAAAGAACGACGTCTAGATGACCATTTTAGCAAACATACTTCCACTTTGAGTTTAACCATAATTTTTGGATATAGTTTCATGTTCATAATAAAAATCATTTTCTTAGAATAACAACTTTTAAATCAAAGTTGATCATAGTTTTTAATTAACTAACCCAAAACAGCCCGCGGTGTTACTACGACGGCGTAAATCCGGTTTTACGGTGTTTTTCGTGTTTCCAGGTTTTAAATCATTAAGTTAGCATATCATATAGATATAGAACATGTGTTTAGTTGATTTTAAAAGTCAAGTTAGAAGGATTAACTTTTGTTTGCGAACAAGTTTAGAATTAACTAAACTATGTTCTAGTGATTACAAGTTTAAACCTTCGAATAAGATAGCTTTATATGTATGAATCGAATGATGTTATGAACATCATTACTACCTTAAATTCCTTGGATAAACCTACTGGAAAAGAGAAAAATGGATCTAGCTTCAACGGATCCTTGGATGGCTCGAAGTTCTTGAAGCAGTATCATGACACGAAAACAAGTTCAAGTAAGATCATCACTTGAAATAAGATTGTTATAGTTATAGAAATTGAACCAAAGTTTGAATATGATTATTACCTTGTATTAGAATGATAACCTACTGTAAGAAACAAAGATTTCTTGAGGTTGGATGATCACCTTACAAGATTGGAAGTGAGCTAGCAAACTTGAAAGTATTCTTGATTTTATGTAACTAGAACTTGTAAAATATATGAAGAACACTTAGAACTTGAAGATAGAACTTGAGAGAGATCAATTAGATGAAGAAAATTGAAGAATGAAAGTGTTTGTAGGTGTTTTTGGTCGTTGGTGTATGGATTAGATATAAAGGATATGTAATTTTTTTTTCATGTAAATAAGTCATGAATGATTACTCATATTTTTGTAATTTTATGAGATATTTCATGCTAGTTGCCAAATGATGGTTCCCACATGTGTTAGGTGACTCACATGGGCTGCTAAGAGATGATCATTGGAGTGTATATACCAATAGTACATACATCTAAAAGCTGTGTATTGTACGAGTACGAATACGGGTGCATACGAGTAGAATTGTTGATGAAACTGAACGAGGATGTAATTGTAAGCATTTTTGTTAAGTAGAAGTATTTTGATAAGTGTATTGAAGTCTTTCAAAAGTGTATGAATACATATTAAAACACTACATGTATATACATTTTAACTGAGTCGTTAAGTCATCGTTAGTCGTTACATGTAAATGTTGTTTTGAAACCTTTAGGTTAACGATCTTGTTGAATGTTGTTAACCCATTGTTTATTATAACAAATGAGATGTTAAATTATTATATTATCATGATATTATGATATATAATATATCATAGTATGATGTATATACAGTTAAATGTCGTTACAACAATAATCGTTACATATATGTCTCGTTTCGAAATCATTAAGTTAGTAGTCTTATTTTTACATATGTATTTCATTGTTAATACACTTAATAATATATTTACTTATAATTTAACATAATTAACCAAGTGTATCAATATCTTAATATGATTCATATGTACCTAGTAAGACGTTGTTATAACGATAATCGTTATATATATCGTTTTCGAGTTTCTTAAATTAATAGTCTCATTTTTATGTATATAACTCATTGTTAAAATAGCTAATGAGATACATACTTATAATAAAAACATGTTAACTATATATATAACCATATATATGTCATCGTATAGTTTTTACAAGTTTTAACGTTCGTGAATCACCGGTCAACTTGGGTGGTCAATTGTCTATATGAAACATATTTCAATTAATCAAGTCTTAACAAGTTTGATTGCTTAACATGTTGGAAACATTTAATCATGTAAATATCAATCTCAATTAATATATATAAACATGGAAAAGTTCGGGTCACTACAGTATTGCCCACTACAAGGGATGTTTAGTGATTGGTGTTATCCGTCAGGATTCGTTTGGTTCGGTCTTCATCGTTTCGGATTGTTGACCTTAGGTTGAGACTTGGTTGCTTTTAGCATTGTACTTGGTAATGGTACGCTAAGGGGTTGATATCTCGGTACGAGATTGGTTGAGTTTTCCCGATGTTAGGAAATGAGCATAGTTTTAGTGCTCGGATTGTGGATTTGATAAATCACGGGTGACGATTTAGTTGTTAAAGGCAGTTCAGTGGGAAGAATTGCTTAGGAAAGTCGGTTGGGACTTATGTTTGAGGACCGTGAAGTGTGGTCCGTTTGGGTTCGTGACTAGGATCACGAGGACGTGATCGAATCTAAGTGGGGGAGAGTTGTAACACCCCGTTTTCCCCGTATATGATTTATAGGTGTATTGTGTATGTACGATAGGCGTATGAAGGGTTCGGGACATTTTCTAGTGTTAAGTCTTGTGTGAGGAGAAAATGACTCAGATCGTGCTTTGTGTCGCGGCGCGACAAAGGAGGCCGCTGCGCGGCAATGGACTGAAATTGAGATCAGAAGTAGGACAAAGAATGATCCCAGACCTAGTTATAGGTCACGGCGCGACCATTAATGCCGCAGCGCGGCATACTGTGCGAACTGGCACCAGATTCTTGTAAAATTAAATGAAGTTCAAGGGCAATTTGGTCATTTCGCGTTTGAGCCAGATTTGAGGCTTTAACCTCATCCATTCGTTTTCCTAATTTCATTTTTCTTTTCTTTTCATTTTTCTCTCAAAACTCAAACACCCATTTGATTTCAAAGGGATTTTTGGAAAGGAAGAAGCGGGATTTGATCTTTGGCGTAGTTGACTAGGTTGTTCTCCTCGTTCTTAGCTACACGGTGATACTAGTGGTAAGCTCTAACTCCGAATTTCATTTTCGTGTTCATCATTCAAATTTGAGGCTTTTAGCTTGTATGTTCATAGATGGAACCCATTTAGTTATTAATTGAAGATTAACACCAAGATTCGGGTTTATAAGTGTTAAAGGCGGGTTTTGGGTTGGTTAATGATTTAACCATGTTTAAGACTTGAGAATGGTGTATAATCACTAGTGTTAGTGATTATTGATGATTTGGAGACCTTTAGGGTTCTTGAGGTTGACTAACTTTGACTAGAGTCGAAGTTAGGGTTTGTTGACGATTATAACCCGAATGTCGATTCGTTGAGGTTTGTAAACTTAAAATGGATTAAGTTGAAGTATAAAACTGAGTTAATTATGTTTTGGTGTCAAAACTTGTAAATGGTGAGATTTTGACCTTATGGGTCAAAATTAGGGTTTATAGGCGATTTTGAGAACGATAAGTGTTTAACACTTGTGTTCGGGTTTAATTGGCATATTAGGACCATTATCACTTATGTTAGTGATTATTAGTTAGTTTGGGCGCGGTTTGTCCTTGGAAGTGCATTTGGGTCGGAATTGCACTAAGTGTCGAATTGGGTTGGTTTGTAGATCCAATCTAAGTGTGTTGTTGAATTTGTGATAACGGATTAGGTACTTTCCATTGACGAGTTGCGGATTACTTGGAAGCATTTCTTTAAGGTGACAAGGTGAGTGTTAATATCCTATATGCATATGTATGTGTAGGATGGGTGCGGGTCGGGTGAAGGGGTTCTCGCTTGTAGAGCTCGCTTCTCGTATAGGTGGAATTGTTGGACTTGTGTATAGGTCCAATTGGCACGGTTGTGCGTTTTGGTTGACCACTTTGGCGAGGTGCACACTTTGTGTGTACGTTATCACATGGGCGTGCGATGTGGACTTATGTAACCCCAATGACGAAGGGTTAATATAGTGAGTGGAATGATTATGCATATGTGTATATAATGTATTTACTTGTACGAGATTCGATGTGGGTTTAAGTTCGGGCGGTCGATACCACATCGGGTCAATATATGATATGGGTTTAAGTTCGGGCGTTTGATGCCATGTCATATATGTGTGTGGGCGTGTAGTGTGGGTTAAAGTTCGGGCGTTCGATACCACATTACACGTGACGGGTGGGTTTTAAGTTCGGGTGATCGATACCACCCATGGGTTAGTGATATATTTCGTTGTACACTAACGGTTGTTGGGAACACCGATGGGAAATTCGAAGTACCATTCCCGTGTACTTGGTTAACCATGGTTATTGTGTAGTAAGCGTAAGCAAATTATGTTATTCGAGATATATATATATATATATATATATATATATATATATATATATATATATATATATATATATATATATATATATATATATATATATATATATATATATATATATATATATATATATATATATTGTATACATATAATGTTGTATTGTCATGATGTAGCTAACCCTCCGGGTGTAGCTTATTGGCATTGTTCACATCGTTGTTGGTGAACTTATATTTTGTTGATGTATCTTTAGCTCGTTGCTTAGTGATCTTACGCTATGCTTAGACTAGCTTGCCTTTATGCTTGGATGCTCCGGTATGCGGTATTTGGTTTTGTGTGGTGTGTCCATTTTATGCATATATATGTATGTAGTATATTCTCACTCACTAAGCGTTAGCTTACCCTCTCGTTGTTTGCTATTTTTATAGGATCGCATGCTTGGCGGCTCGGGTAAGCTTGGGGATTAGAGATCTTGGCTAGGTTGCTAAGAAGATCTTGCTTTTGTATTCGATTAGAATTTGGGTAGCGTAGTCCCAAATCACCATGCTCGGTTTTGGTTGGAAACTAAACTAGTCGGGTTGTGTATGTCCGTTTGGACAATTAATCAATGTATTAAATGTTTTAAGGTTTATTAAACCTTCTATTGTATTAAAGATGTTTATGGAAACACAATTGGGACCTAAAGTGTTATTTAAAGCGTATTAAAAGGAAAAAAAATTTATGGGCCGGTTTTAATACGGGTTGGGTCGTTACAACAAAGCATGAGAGACTCCATCAGGCAACAAGCACATCACATCGGAAGCAGTCTAAGGACCTGAGAATAAAACATGCTAAAAAGGTCAACACGAATGTTGGTGAGTTATAGGTTTAATTGCTCGAGTCAAAAATATATATAAAGATAGACCACAAGATTTCATCAAAAGTTTATCAATAGATTCTACGTAACAGAGCACCCTGGTAACTAAACTTAACGCTATAGTGATAATTACCCCATTCGTTTTAATACACGCAAACCAACATGTCTTAAACTCAAATAACATACGTCCGTTAAAAGGCTAGCGCTCTAGCTCGGACGGGGATGTCAAGCCCTATGGATCCATATACAATTATTCGCGCCCACCAGTCCATATCCTATGTACTGGCAGCTACTAGTTACCAAAGCTAAGGGATTTTCGGTTTAACTCAGTGTAGAATTTAGTATGTACTTGTGTCTTATTGCGTTTAAAATAAATTGCATGTATTCTCAGCCCAAAAATATTTAAAGTATTTAAAAAGGGAGACTATAAACTCACGGTTCAATATTGAGATTCAATATTGTAGGCAAATTGCGTAGACGTAATGATGGTAGACGACTGTATGGTTGGCCTTGATTTCAAGAACAATACCCCGAACAATACCCAATATTTTCTTAGCTTAAAACGGTTTGAAACCCGAATTAAAAATACCCTCGTATATACTTTATTATTATTAAACTTAAATTATAATTAAAATTATAATTATAAATATAAATATTTATTACAGAGAATATATTTGTGTGAAATTTTTCGTCGAACAAGCTGGCCTTTTATAGGCATATTTCCTGAATTTGGTCCCCATGCGATCGCATGGGTTTTCAGTGCTTTTGCCATGCGATCGCATGGCCGCCTGATCCGCTTTTGTTTGCTAGTTTGCCGACACCAAAGAGTGTTACTGTAGCAAATAGTGTTTACTGTAGCTACTGTAGCAAAGTCGTTTTTACTGTAGCAAATAGTGTTTTACTGTAGCAAAGTCGTTTTTACGGTAGCAATTAGTGTTTTACTTGTACATCTTATAATATATATATATATATATATATATATATATATATATATATATATATATATATATATATATATATATATATATATACCGGTTTACATAATATTAAATCACTGTAGAGAATTGGTTTAAATTAGTTAAAATTTTTCGGGTCATTACAATGGGTACCCGCGGGTCACGGGTTTTTTTCCCGCCATTACCATCCCTACATATATGCCGTATGTTTGTAGAACGAGGGATGAAAGTTCACTTGTTGGTAACAAATCGAAGAACTCGTCACCGAAATACTAGTTTCTCCTTGCCTAATATTACACATTGATAATCTTTTTCGATGAGAATTACACGTAAGTTGAGTTCGACACCATGCACAATGTTTGGGCAAAATCTCGAACTGGGGGTATTAATGATACACACCGCATATCTCATACATGCACATTACACGTGGCTGGTACTTGCCTAACATACACCTAATTAGTCGATTCCGCTAAAATAATACAAATATGATGTTTGCGCTTATAAACGTTGTAGCACATATCACTCATTAATGCGCTACCAGATCCAACGGTGGCACAACCGAACTGCGCCACACAAAGACAGTATGACAGTAAAGGGCGACATAAGTGGTTGTGCACGATCTCGACATAATATAGCTGGCAGGTAATGGTGCAGGGTTCACGACGGTTGGTACAGACAAACTGCCGGATCGCGTTAGGGACCACTTGCATTTTATCAGCTTTTCTGATCACATAGTACAACCCGACAAAAGGATGTCCCATTTGTTCTATTATGTGGCACTAAATGACAAAGAAGTTACTATAAATAGGGCACCAGACTCTAGGTAAGGAACATCACATCTAGACACACACACACACACATACATCCACAGTGACCGTCAGACCGTAATCACCAAACAATTGACCCGACTTACCGAAATACCTAACAACTCGTACGGCAACAAGTAGCGTTACTTGAACAATAAAGCCTAGCACTACCATTGAGCCATCATTTACCGGCTAGCCCGACAATAGTGGGTCTACGTTTAACCACCCAATATGAGAT
This sequence comes from Rutidosis leptorrhynchoides, assembly GCF_046630445.1. Taxonomy (NCBI): domain Eukaryota; kingdom Viridiplantae; phylum Streptophyta; class Magnoliopsida; order Asterales; family Asteraceae; genus Rutidosis; species Rutidosis leptorrhynchoides. The sequence continues at coordinate 630,888,561 of NC_092336.1, forward strand.
CATCATCTCGTATGAGGTTATACACGATCATTCAGATAGGAGAATTAAACTAGAGCAACTCTTAAATCCCACATTTTTATCAGCATGGACTGAACCCTTTGGATCTAATATATGCTTGATCATCTTCCAAGGATATTTATCATTTTTTCACAATTATATATTTGAACAAACTCAGAAAATATCTCTAGTTACGATACTTTTCAAAAACTCTCGACGTACATTTATTTCACAACTCAACGTTGAATATACTCAAAGTCAACCAATCTCCACATAGCAAAATTACTTGTGGTTCTTCACTGAGAAAACCTAACAAAATAAATCGAAAAAGTAAAAAAACAAACCAATTAATACCCTTATAGGAACATATGATCAACCGTGTTTAATTAACTGCTCTAAAAGTATGGTATATAAATGATTTATACTGCCTTAAAAAAGGAATGGAAAAAAAAAAATTACTACTCCGTACTTTTGTACTCCGTAGTATCATACGTACAAAATATACAGATCATAATATAATTTGTAAATTGTAAATTTGGAAAAAGAGAACAAAGTTCATGCGCCGTAACTAGGAGACATGATGTTTAGTGGTGGTACAGTTCACAGAGTAGGGTAGCGCCACCAGTTGTCGAAACATGTGTGTACACTGGAGCGTGCACTGACGTCATCACACAGCCATAACTAATATAGCTAAATACCATCAAAATTAATGTATCCGCTACAGTATATATATATATATATATTTTTTATTGATCTGTTTTGTTAAGGATTGGAGTCCTTTTTGGTTAAGAAGATTCTTACACATCACTTTTAATCTATCTACACGTAATTCCATGTTATACCCTTAATTATAGTTAAAATAATGATATAAGTTCAACTTTCTAGATTAATTTAGGGGTATAACTGCGAGTTTATGAGATAAAAGTGTATATGGACCAAAAAGTGGTGTGTGAGGATCCCTCCCGATTGGTTATGCTAGCTTTTGTTAGCTTTGGTAGTTTTAGCTTGTATTTAGATTACAGAACTCTCTCGTGTAGTTACTGAACGCACTGTATATCTTTTGTTTTATTTATAATACTCACCGGGTGATCTCCTCTACCCAAAAAAATAAATACATTTTTTATGAATTTATAAATGGACACAAATTTCAAGGCTTTGAGTTTGGTGGATCATATGTGGAGGTGAAAGTAAGAACAAGGATTTAGGGTTATAGTTAGAGAATGAGATAAATTTTAGAATTCTACTCGTATGTTCTAGGGTTAATAATAACTGTACAATATAACTAAAAAATAGACAAGGGTATGTTAATCATATACTTTGGATTTGTTAGTCTCGATTTATCTAGTTTATCAATTATCATCTCTAAATTTAGCTTATGACAAAAGAATAACTACGCTAATGAATAATTAACAAAAATCATATGCATGTATACTAACAACAAAACAACAAAACTAAATACCACATAAGTAGTGTATAAGGATGTGATATGTAGACAATCCTTCTTCTATCCGAGAATATATACAAGTTATTTTTTCAGAGTGAAAACACTCTCAAAAGTAGAGAAAATCATCTTCTCTATTCAATGTATAGAGAGATTGCTTCCGAGTGGACCTCCGGCCAATATATACAAGTTATTTTTTCAGAGTGAAAACACTCTCAAAAGTTGTTGGTAAGTTTATTTTTAATGTGGTGAGACATAAAAGGTTCTCCGGTAACGATGACGAAAGGGCAACGTCTAAATTAAGGTTATAATAAGACTGTTTCAACTGAAAAGTCGAAGTTGACTTGCTAAAGCTGTGACAAAACTGACTAATTTGAAAATGAATCGCAAAGTTATTTTTGCTAATAAATGCCAAATGGTCCTACACGGATACGTGTTAAATTATGACTCTGGTTTCGAGAGCTTTTCAGATGCAAGACTGTGGTTAATATGTGGTTGGATCATCATCTCGATTGTTTATTATTTGAAGTGTCTTCAGGAATTTCGAAGGGTTTTGAACACAGATTGTAATCGTTAATATACATATGATGTTCTAACACTGTTGTGAAGTCAAAGTATAGCTTGTGAAAGATGTAAGGATCTAAGAGTGATGATTTCGATCATATCTCGAGTTGAATTCTGAGATTTCAAAATCAGAATATGCAATTAAATTTTGAATGAGTATGGTTGTTTTGATTTCTATAAAAGAATATATATTGTTTGAGAAAATAGTGAGTATAGTTGATGATTGCTGAATCAGATTCGAAGAATGTAACATATTAATTGTGAATTTATATATCTCTCGGGTATTACCTACCCGTTAAAAAAATATTTCACAATTAATATTTTGTACAAAAGAATTTTTATTACAGTCTTTTTGAAAATATATATATATATATATATATATATATATATATATATATATATATATATATATATATATATATATATATATATATATATATATATATATATATATATATATATATATATATATATATATATATATATATATATATGTATATATATATGTATGTATTTTTTCTTCAGATGTAACATCGATTTAATGAGTTAATATTAAATTAAACTCATTTAATTTACGGTTGAAACTAGAATTGAATAATCCCTTAAAGGCTTTAGAGATTACATAAGTATTACTTCAATAATATTGAAATTATGAATCAATACTTCGTTATTTGTTGGGGCATGATGTTGGTTTTCATTAAATTCTTGTGAACTTCGCAAAGTACGAATGATGTTATCTGAAAAGTTTCGAGTACATTGATGACGAAAGTGTAAAATCAACATATATTTGAATAATACACTTGATTTATTATGAATTAGAATTTATTGAATTGAGACAGAGGTTGTAGTTAACGATAGTTAAGTTGCGGACGAAGGACGTGCATTATTGCATATTAGTAATATGAATTAACCGAGTACTTAAGATTCACACATAATAGCTTAGTACAGAAAGATTTATTATGGTTTAAAGATTTATATATAAGATATACATATAAATCCTTCAGTGGAAATGAGTTAATTCTTCATAACTCGTTGATACAATATACTCGTTGTTGATTCATAATGATGTCCGCGGTGATTCTTGAACTGACGGAGCTTGTGAGGTTATAGGTGCTGCTAATGCTGATGCTGACAACACTGACGATGCTGGTGATGCTGGCGGTACTGTTGATGTTGTTGGTAAAACAAGTCTAGTTTGTAAACCGTGCACCATTCTGGTCAGGATTTCTTTTATCATTTCGGTCCACTCATCTGATTTATGGTTAGATCTAGAATAAGTAATCTCTAAAATTTTAGAGATTACATAATCACCGTAAAATATTTCTCCGATGAAGTCATGAATTAATACTTCATCGTTTGTTGTTGTTGGTCTTCCATGTTATTTACAGGACGTATGACTTTGATACTCGTGGGACAGATTGTGGAGTTGAGGTTTACGACGCGGTTGTGGTTGGGGGTGGTAATGGTACTGTTGACGTTGATGTTGGTGATACTGATTATGCTGCTGGTGCTGCTGCTGGTGTTTGTAACCTTTGCACCATATTCTCCAAAGCCACTACCCGAACGTGAAGCTCGTTGACTTCTTCTATTACACCGGGATGATTGTCGGTTCGGACAAGCTGATAAATAAAATCTAGAATTTGATGTAGTATATAATCGTGACGAGATACTCTGGAAATGAGAGAGAAAATAGTGTTTCGAACAGGTTCGCCGGTAAGTGCTTCAGGTTCTTCGTCAAAAGGACAATGTGGTGGATGGAAGGGATCACCTTCTTCTTGTCTCCAATGAGTTAGGAGGCTACGAACCCATCCCCAATTCATCCAGAATAGGTGATGACTGATTGGTTGATCCATTCCGGTCACACTGCTTTCGGAGCTTGAGTGAGATTCCATTTCATAATCTGAGGAACTTGAACTAATGACGAATTCCATTTCGTACAATTGAATAAAGGATTTTTCGATATGAAATGATTTTTCGGCTATCGAATGGTATTCTAATTACATAGAATATCTATATATATATAGAAAAAGATTTCGTAGATTACGGAGGAATTTACGGAATATGTCAGACAAAGTTTAAAGTAACAAATACGATAAGATATGATTTAGCAGATACGCTAAGATATGAATTTTGTCTATACACTACTCATGCAATTAATGTAGCAAGACGTGTTTAGACTAATAATGATAAGCAAGTAATTTCCTAAGGATGATAAGCAGATGATTTCCAACTAGAAATGATAAGCAAAACTTTTGACATGTAGACACGGTCGAAGTCCAGACTCACTAATGCATCCTAACGACTTATCAGTTAGACACACTAATGCAGACCCGGTTCGCTAAGACCACCGCTCTGATACCAACTGAAAGGACCCGTTCATATACATTATAAACGATTCACAATAGTTGATTACATTGCGAGGTATTTGACCTCTATATGATACATTTTACAAACATTGCATTCGTTTTTAAAAGACAACCTTTCTTTACATCGAAAATTGACAGGCATGCATACCATTTCATAATATCCACTATCCAACTATAAATTGATTTAATAATAATCTTTGATGAACTCAATGACTCGAATGCAACGTTCTTCGAAATATGCTATGAAAGACTCCAAGTAATATCTTTAAAATGAGCAAATGCACAGCGGAAGATTTCTTTAACACCTGAGAATAAACATGCTTTAAAGTGTCAACCAAAAGGTTGGTGAGTTCATTAGTTTATCATAATCATTTATTTCCATCATTTTAATAGACCACAAGAATTTCATTTCCAGTTCTCATAAATATACGTCCCATACATAGAGACAAAAATAATCATTCATATGGTGAACACCTGGTAACCGACATTAACTAGATACATATAAGAATATCCCCTATCATTCCGGGATCCTTCTTCGGACATGATATAAATTTCGAAGTACTAAAGCATCCGGTACTTTGGATGGGGTTTGTTAGGCCCAATAGATCTATCTTTAGGATTCGCGTCAATTAGGGTGTCTGTTCCCTAATTCTTAGATTACCAGACTTTAATAAAAAGGGGCATATTCGATTTTGATAATTTAACCATAGAATGTAGTTTCAATTACTTGTGTCTATTTCGTCAAACATTTATAAAAGCGCATGTATTCTCAGTCCCAAAAATATAAAGGGTAAAAAGGCAAATGAAACTCACCATACTGTATTTCGTAGTAAAAATACATATAACGTCATTGAACAAGTGCAAGGTTGGCCTCGGATTCACGAACCTAAATTAATTATATATATTTATGTGTTGGTCAATATTTGTCTAACAAATTAGGTCAAGTCATAGTGTACCACAATCCTAATGCTCGAGACTAATATCCAAAAGTCAACAAAAGTAAATTTGACTCAAAATAATTTCCAAAAATCTATACATGATTAATATATAGTTTAAATATCGTCGTTTTATATTTTTAAATATTTTTAAAAGATTTATTAGAGTAAATAATATAATCTATTTATTAATGAATAAAATTTTATATTAAATTTATATAATAAAATATACTTTTATATATATTTAAGTAATAAAATTTATAGGGTTCATTTAATATCATAAAGATAATATGATAGGTATTATTAAAGTAAGTTATTACACGTAGTAAAATATGTTTGTATCACATATTTATTTGATAAAATAATATCTATAATGATAGTAAGTAAAAGTTGTATTATTTTGTAATAATAATTATTATTATAAAAATATCAATATTTATAATTACTAAGATGACATTATGATAAAACGATAATTCTAATTATGATAACTTTAATATATACGATAATTTTTAATATTATCTTTAAAATAATAATTCTATTTAAAATAATAATAATACTGATATTTTATAGTAACAATGACATTTCTATTAAAATGATAATTTTTGTTAAAATGATAGTTTTAATACTAACGATACTTTTAATAATAATAGTAATGATAAAAATAATAAGAACGATAATTTTATCTAAATAAATATCTTATAATATTTTAATTTCATCATGAAACTCTTACTCATTATTTCCTAATCGTTTCGTTTAATAGCTTGTAATCGTCTTTTATATCGTGTTCATAATAATGATAATAATAGTAATCAAAATAATTAGGTGTTACAAATATTTGTTTTAATTACACTAATATTAATAATGATAGTTACTATAACATTATTAACGATAATACTAATAATTATCTTAATGATAATATAGTAATAATAATAATAACAATAACAATGACTATTTTTAAATAATGATATATATATTAATAATGATAATAATAATAATAATACCAATAATAATAATAATAATAATAATAATAATAATTGGATAATAATAATAATACTAATTATAACTTTAACGATAATAACGATAGTAATAAAAAAATAACAATTTTTAATGATAAATCCCTTTTATTGATAAAGATAATAATAATGATAATAATAAGATAAAACTAGAACGACGATAATAATAATAATCATTTTTAATAAAAATATCAAAAATTCAATTGATTATAACTTCTAATCCGTTCATCGAAACCATTCGATATCTAAAGGAAAAGTTCTTAATTTTTCGCTAGCTTTCCAAGGACATGCATATCTTATACCTTATCTCAACCGCAAGTGTAACTAATTCAAGATTCAACCTAACCTGTCTAAGGGCAATATCAAAAGTACAAGCATGCATAATCCTAAATACTCGAGCACTAGTCAGGGATACACTATTAGTATGTAAAAGTTAAATTATGAGTACTCACGTATCAATATTGAGATTCAATATTGCAGGAAAGGTACGTAGACGCAACGGAAATGATAAACACTATATTGACCTCACGAGCATACCCGTGAACCATACTCAATCACCTCCATAGCTATAATCCATAATTTCCTTAATCCTATCCTACTCGAAAAACAATTTCCAAATCACTCGGACAGCACTTCGTCATAATATTTTATGTATACTAATAATATCTTGAAATAATACGGAGTAAATATATATATGTAAATCGATTGAGAGAGTTTAGAGAAAAATATTTTCAAGTTTCTATGAAATAATGAAACCTATTGAATTCTATTTATAATAGATTTTTGAATTATTAAAGTGAATTATTAAAGTATGAATTATTAAAGTGAATTATTAAAGTATGAATTATTAAAGTGAATTATTAAAGTATGAATTATTAAAGTGAATTATTAAAGTATGAATTATTAAAGTGAATTATTAAAGTATGAATTATTAAAGTGAATTATTAAAGTTAAAGTAAAGTAAAAATAAAGTAAAGATAAAGTTTAAGTATAGTAAAAGTATAAAACTATGTATGTATAATACGCGTATAAATATATATAATATTAATTTAAATCATTATATATATTTAATAAAATAAAATATAAATATCGTTATCTTTATCATACTAGTTAAGTAATGAGTTGTCAAAAGTGGTTCTAGATATTTATAAAAGTTATATACGTTTTAATAATAAAGTTCTTTTTAAACTGAAAACGTTTTTGTACGTTTGAAACTAAATAGATCAATCGAGTCTTTATGAGATTCAATCTTCCACTATCCTTTGTCTAGTTCTCAATGATTGACAATTTGTTCTTATTTATAAATCACTTTACCAATTTCCGAATATTGTTAAAATAGAAAGATTTCTCAAATCAACGTGGGCCTTTCAACAGAGACTTGTAATCATAATTCAATATATCTGATAATTCAATCATTTGATCTTATCTTCTAATTCCATTGATAAACATTTTGAAACAGATACAATCATATAAAGTATTTAATCTAATATTTTGTTTACGTTTCAAGTTATAACATATATACACATATACATATATAATCATATTCGTTTAATGGTTCGTGAATCGTTGGAACTTGGTTGAGGTTGAATGAATGTATGAACATAGTTTAAAATTCTTGAAATTTAACTTAACAAATATTGCTTATCGTGTCGGAAACATATAAAGATTAAAGTTTAAATTTGGTTAGAAATTTCCGGGTTGTCACAGTACCTACCAGTTAAAGACATTTCGTCCCGAAATTTGAGTGGAAAGGTCGTGAATGATAATAAGTATGTTTTCATGATGCATACGGGCTGAAAATTAGAGTTTTATTATCAGCGAATAATTTGGATAAACAATCCATTTATATGAAGAGTACGAATGAAGCTAACATAGAAGAGTGAAATGAGTAAGTGTAGATTCATCTTATCATTTGACATAGATATGATTTATTCCCAGATTTCAAGGGATTTGAAGAAAATCTTCTTAATAAGATTTGACTCTCCGGTAATCAAGGGAATTAGGATCCGCTTTAAATGTGATCGTCCATTTTAATTGTTCTATCAGAGATTTTCTTATAAATTCACCTCCTTCGTTTCCTTACAACTCACACCTTCTGTTGATGCATTTTATGCAAGTCCCTAGACATCTACCCACTTCCATTGCAGGTACAACAATTTACAGGCCACCATGATTGCTCGTTATTATACTATCCGTGTTTGTATGTGGTTACAGGAACTGCAGGAATGAGATTTAGATGTTTGACTATGTTAGACTTAGTCAGACGTACGAGTGAAGCCTCACTAGTACAGCTGACAGGCTCATACGCATGGTTGATGTTGAGCTAAGTCACAATTACAACCTAAATGAGAAGACACGAGTGAGTGATCACCCGTACGGCTGATGAAGCCAACTCGTACGTGTAATGAATGAATCGTATGGGTGAGTCAACAGCAAGGGTATATAAAGTCTTATATTCTTCATTTTAGGTTAAGCCTCTCATTTGTTACACACACTCAGATCTAGTGAGCTCCTCCGATTCTCTCTCAATCCAAATCACCCAGGTGGTGAATAATAGCTCTAGGTGTTGATCTAATCACACTTGATTTAGCTGTGGTTTGACTAAATTAATCAAAAAAAAACTTAACCTATTCACTAGAGGGTTTGATTCACTTATTCCGCCATTGTGTGAGTTAAATCTGTTGATTTCTAAGTTCCTAGTCATGTTTCATCACCTTCTATTCTTTCCCCCTCAACTCATATTTTAAAGTATTCATCAATATGCTCCATCCAGTTCTGATTCTCGATATACTTCTAACTTTCATATCGGTCATTCTTCTTTTTCATCTACCGCAGGAAGAATCTATTTACTTCTACTATACTCTTGGGTTTATAGTGTTTCTAGTTCTCCCGTGTCTTTATATTGCTATATGCATCGATATATATGGTTTATAATTTCTGGTTTATCGTTGGGCTTTATATGTTCCCTTATATTTCAAAGTCTTTGCTTCTATCTTCTATAATCATTATCATTCACAGTTAATGCTCTCTTTTATTTGCTGCAATTTATACCCCAATTTCTATTTCGGAGTTTTGTCCTTTCGTTTCTTCTTCTTGCGATTAAGCACCGCTTGTAATGGTCCAGAATTCACAGATATGAATTTCGGAATGAACATTGTTAATGTTCTAGGAAGGAAATTGTGATGGCACGATCTTGACTTGTCAAATTACTAGAATACCTTGGAAAAGGCCGAATCATCAAGAAATATTTTCTTGATATTTTAGAGGTTAAATAGAATACAAGAGTCGTATAACATGGCACATGATGATGTTATGATCTGTGAATCATCACGTTCTATTTAGAAACTCAGCATGACTTACTGTAATATAATCACGTTGATCAAGTGTCATTATATTATACTAATTCATGCTTCAGTTCCCAACACTACTTCAAAATATTCCTATTTTAATCTTGAATGTTTCATAATTTAGAAACTAAAATAGTTTCTTTTATGATGTAATATAGATAGCGCGAAGAGGTAAATGATTTCAAATAAGAAAAATTAAGAAAATATCTTCAGAAATATGGAGGATATTTATAATGAAAGATATGATGATATTTTAGAATATCTAAGATCAGAGGATGATGAAGAATATTATTCACAAGGGTTTAGAGTTAGGAGTAAGGTATTTGATAATAATTTCAGCAGATACTGATCATTTGGACTCTTTGAAGGCAGGTTTAGTCTTTGTGATTTGTCCATAGCCTCCTTCATGGTTTGTTTAATCCGTTTTCCAGTTCCAAACCTTCTCTTTTTCTAAGCTTTTCCAACACACTATCCTTTATTATCAAACTTTTGACTGTTAAGGTCGTTTACAGTTTTTGCTGCTTCATCAGCATTTTCCAAACTTCGGAGAACTAGTTCGCAGTTTAGGGTGTTTTTCAGAAACTTCACATTCAAAGTATATAAGTCTAGGAGATAGACATTATATATACACCTATAACTGTTGGCAGAGACATGCTGCAAGATTTCAAAATACTAATTACTGATTCCCAGTAATTGGCATGACAATTCTTGTTACAAGATGCGGAAGAGTAAATGATGGAGTTTCGATAAATATAATGACTTTTCGGAAAGTCAAAGATCAGTGAAGTTGTTGGTAAGTTTATTTTTAATGTGGTGAGACATAAAAGGTTCTCCGGTAACGATGACGAAAGGGCAACGTCTAAATCAAGGTTATAATAAGACTGTTTCAACTGAAAAGTCGAAGTTGACTTGCTAAAGCTGTGACAAAACTGACTAATTTGAAAAGGAATCGCAAAGTTATTTTTGCTAATAAATGCCAAATGGTCCGACATGGATACGTGTTAAATTATGACTCTGGTTTCGAGAGCTTTTCAGATGCAAGACTGTGGTTAATATGTGGTTGGATCATCATCTCGATTGTTTATTATTTGAAGTGTCTTCAGGAATTTCGAAGGGTTTTGAACACAGATTGTAATCGTTAATATACATATGATGTTCTAACACAGTTTTGAAGTCAAAGTATAGCTTGTGAAAGATGTAAGGATCTAAGAGTGATGATTTCGATCATATCTCGAGTTGAATTCTGAGATTTCAAAATCAGAATATGCAATTAAATTTTGAATGAGTATGGTTGTTTTGATTTCTATAAAAGAATATATATTGTTTGAGAAAATAGTGAGTATAGTTGATGATTGCTGAATCAGATTCGAAGAATGTAACATATTAATTGTGAATTTATATATCTCTCGGGTATTACCTACCCGTTAAAAAAATATTTCACAATTAATATTTTGTACAAAAGAATTTTTATTACAGTCTTTTTGAAAATATATATATATATATATATATATATATATATATATATATATATATATATATATATATATATTCTTCAGATGTAACATCGATTTAATGAGTTAATATTAAATTAAACTCATTTAATTTACGGTTGAAACTAGAATTGAATAATCCCTTAAAGGCTTTAGAGATTACATAAGTATTACTTCATTAATATTGAAATTATGAATCAATACTTCGTTATTTGTTGGGGCATGATGTTGGTTTTCATTAAATTCTTGTGAACTTCGCAAAGTACGAATGATGTTATCTGAAAAGTTTCGAGTACATTGATGACGAAAGTGTAAAATCAACATATATTTGAATAATACACTTGATTTATTATGAATTGGAATTTATTGAATTGAGACAGAGGTTGTAGTTAACGATAGTTAAGTTGCAGACGAAGGACGTGCATTATTGCAAATTAGTAATATGAATTAACTGAGTAGTTAAGATTCACACATAATAGCTTTGTACGGAAAGATTTATTATGGTTTAAAGATTTATATATAAGTTATACATATAAATCCTTCAGTGGAAATGAGTTAATTCTTCATAACTCGTTGATACAATATACTCGTTGTTGATTCATAATGATGTCCATGGTGATTCTTGAACTGACGGAGCTTGTGAGGTTATAGGTGCTGCTAATGCTGATGCTAACAACACTGACGATGCTGGTGATGCTGGCGGTACTGTTGATGTTGTTGGTAAAACAAGTCTAGTTTGTAAACCGTGCACCATTCTGGTCAGGATTTCTTTTATCATTTCGGTCCACTCATCTGATTTATGGTTAGATCTAGAATAAGTAATCTCTAAAATTTTAGAGATTACATAATCACCGTAAAATATTTCTCCGATGAAGTCATGAATTAATACTTCATCGTTTGTTGTTGTTGGTCTTCCATGTTATTTACAGGACGTATGACCTTGATACTCGTGGGACAGATTGTGGAGTTGAGGTTTACGACGCGGTTGTGGTTGGGGGTGGTAATGGTACTGTTGACGTTGATGTTGGTGATACTGATTATGCTGCTGGTGCTGCTGCTGGTGTTTGTAACCTTTGCACCATATTCTCCAAAGCCACTACCCGAACGCGAAGCTCGTTGACTTCTTCTATTACACCGAGATGATTGTCAGTTCGGATAAGCTGATAAATAAAATCTAGAATTTGATGTAGTATATAATCGTGATGAGATACTCTGGAAATGAGAGAGAAAATAGTGTTTCGGACAGGTTCACCGGTAAGTGCTTCAGGTTCTTCGTCAAAAGGACAATGTGGTGGATGGAAGGGATCACCTTCTTCTTGTCTCCAATGAGTTAGGAGGCTACGAACCCATCCCCAATTCATCCAGAATAGGTGATGACTGATTGGTTGATCCATTCCGGTCACACTGCTTTCGGAGCTTGAGTGAGATTCCATTTCATAATCTGAGGAACTTGAACTAATGACGAATTCCATTTCGTACAATTGAATAAAGGATTTTTTGATATGAAATGATTTTTCGGCTATCGAATGGTATTCTAATTACATAGAATATCTATATATATAGAGAAAAAGATTTCGTAGATTACGGAGGAATTTACGGAATATGTCAGACAAAGTTTAAAGTAACAAATACGATAAGATATGATTTAGCAGATACGCTAAGATATGAATTTTGTCTATACACTACTCATGCAATTAATGTAGCAAGACATGTTTAGACTAATAATGATAAGCAAGTAATTTCCTAAGGATGATAAGCAGATGATTTCCAACTAGAAATGATAAGCAAAACTTTTGACATGTAGACACGGTCGAAGTCCAGACTCACTAATGCATCCTAACGACTTATCAGTTAGACACACTAATGCAGACCCGGTTCGCTAAGACCACCGCTCTGATACCAACTGAAAGGACCCGTTCATATACATTATAAACGATTCACAATAGTTGATTACATTGCGAGGTATTTGACCTCTATATGATACATTTTACAAACATTGCATTCGTTTTTAAAAGACAATCTTTCTTTACATCGAAAATTGACAGGCATGCATACCATTTCATAATATCCACTATCCAACTATAAATTGATTTAATAATAATCTTTGATGAACTCAATGACTCGAATGCAACGTTCTTCGAAATATGCTATGAAAGACTCCAAGTAATATCTTTAAAATGAGCAAATGCACAGTGGAAGATTTCTTTAACACCTGAGAATAAACATGCTTTAAAGTGTCAACCAAAAGGTTGGTGAGTTCATTAGTTTATCATAATCATTTATTTCTATCATTTTAATAGACCACAAGAATTTCATTTCCAGTTCTCATAAATATACGTCCCATGCATAGAGACAAAAATAATCATTCATATGGTGAACACCTGGTAACCGACGTTAACTAGATACATATAAGAATATCCCCTATCATTCCGGGATCCTCCTTCGGACATGATATAAATTTTGAAGTACTAAAGCATCCGGTACTTTGGATGGGGTTTGTTAGGCCCAATAAATCTATCTTTAGGATTCGCGTCAATTAGGGTGTCTGTTCCCTAATTCTTAGATTACCAGACTTTAATAAAAAGGGACATATTCGATTTCGATAATTCAACCATAGAATGTAGTTTCAATTACTTGTGTCTATTTCGTCAAACATTTATAAAAGCGCATGTATTCTCAGTCCCAAAAATATAAAGGGTAAAAAGGCAAATGAAACTCACCATACTGTATTTCGTAGTAAAAATACATATAACGTCATTGAACAAGTGCAAGGTTGGCCTCGGATTCACGAACCTAAATTAATTATATATATTTATGTGTTGGTCAATATTTGTCTAACAAATTAGGTCAAGTCATAGTGTACCACAATCCTAATGCTCGAGACTAATATGCAAAAGTCAACAAAAGTAAATTTGACTCAAAATAATTTCCAAAAATCTATACATGATTAATATATAGTTTAAATATCGTCGTTTTATATTTTTAAATATTTTTAAAAGATTTATTAGAGTAAATAATATAATCTATTTATTAATGAATAAAATTTTATATTAAATTTATATAATAAAATATACTTTTATATATATTTTAGTAATAAAATTTATAGGGTTCATTTAATATCATAAAGATAATATGATAGGTATTATTAAAGTAAGTTATTACACGTAGTAAAATATATTTGTATCACATATTTATTTGATAAAATAATATCTATAATGATAGTAAGTAAAAGTTGTATTATTTTGTAATAATAATTATTATTATAAAAATATCAATATTTATAATTACTAAGATGACATTATGATAAAACGATAATTTAATTATGATAACTTTAATATTTACGATAATTTTTAATATTATCTTTAAAATAATAATTCTATTTAAAATAATAATAATACTGATATTTTATAGTAACAATGACATTTCTATTAAAATGATAATTTTTGTTAAAATGATAGTTTTAATACTAACGATACTTTTAATAATAATAGTAATGATAAAAATAATATGAAGGATAATTTTATCTAAATAAATATCTTATAATATTTTAATTTCATCATGAAACTCTTACTCATTATTTCCTAATCATTTCGTTTAATAGCTTGTAATCGTCTTTTATATCGTGTTCATAATAATGATAATAATAGTAATCAAAATAATTAGGTGTTACAAATATTTGTTTTAATTACACTAATATTAATAATGATAGTTACTATAACATTATTAACGATAATACTAATAATTATCTTAATGATAATATAGTAATAATAATAATAACAATAACAATGACTATTTTTAAATAATGATATATATATTAATAATGATAATAATAATAATAATAATACCAATAATAATAATAATAATAATAATAATAATAATAATTGGATAATAATAATAATACTAATTATAACTTTAATGATAATAACGATAGTAATAAAAAAAATAACAATTTTTAATGATAAATCTCTTTTATTGATAAAGATAATAATAATGATAATAATAAGATAAAATTAGAACGACGATAAAAATGACGATAATAATAATAATCATTTTTAATAAAAATATCGAAAATTCAATTGATTATAACTTCTAATCCGTTCATCGAAACCATTCGATATCTACAGGAAAAGTTCTTAATTTTTCGCTAGCTTTCCAAGGACATGCATATCTTATACCTTATCTCAACCGCAAGTGTAACTAATTCAAGATTCAACCTAACCTGTCTAAGGGCAATATCAAAAGTACAAGCATGCATAATCCTAAATACTCGAGCACTAGTCAGGGATACACTATTAGTATATAAAAGTTAAATTATGAGTACTCACGTATCAATATTGAGATTCAATATTGCAGGAAAGGTACGTAGATGCAACGGAAATGATAAACACTATATTGACCTCACGAGCATACCCGTGAACCATACTCAATCACCTCCATAGCTATTACCCATAATTTCCTTAATCCTATCCTACTCGAAAAACAATTTCGAAATCACCCGGACAGCACTTCGTCGTAATATTTTACGTATACTAATAATATCTTGAAATAATACGGAGTAAATATATATATGTAAATCGATTGAGAGAGTTTAGAGAAAAATATTTTCAAGTTTCTATGAAATAATGAAACCTATTGAATTCTATTTATAATAGATTTTTGAATTATTAAAGTGAATTATTAAAGTATGAATTATTAAAGTGAATTATTAAAGTATGAATTATTAAAGTGAATTATTAAAGTGAATTATTAAAGTATGAATTATTAAAGTGAATTATTAAAGTATGAATTATTAAAGTGAATTATTAAAGTATGAATTATTAAAGTGAATTATTAAAGTTAAAGTAAAGTAAAAATAAAGTAAAGATAAAGTTTAAGTATAGTAAAAGTATAAAACTATGTACGTATAATACGCGTATAAATATATATAATATTAATTTAATTCATTATATATATTTAATAAAATAAAATATAAATATCGTTATCTTTATCATACTAGTTAAGTAATGAGTTGTCAAAAGTGGTTCTAGATATTTATAAAAGTTATATACGTTTTAATAATAAAGTTCTTTTTAAACTGAAAACGTTTTTGTACGTTTGAAACTAAATAGATCAATCGAGTCTTTATGAGATTCAATCTTCCACTATCCTTTATCTAGTTCTCAATGATTGACAATTTGTTCTTATTTATAAATCACTTTACCATTTTCCGAATATATCTGATAATTCAATCATTTGATCTTATCTTCTAATTCCATTGATAAACATTTTGAAACAGATACAATCATATAAAGTATTTAATCTAATATTTTGTTTACGTTTCAAGTTATAACATATATACACATATACATATATAATCATATTCGTTTAATGGTTCGTGAATCGTTGGAACTTGGTCGAGGTTGAATGAATGTATGAACATAGTTTAAAATTCTTGAAATTTAACTTAACAAATATTGCTTATCGTGTCGGAAACATATAAAGATTAAAGTTTAAATTTGGTTGGAAATTTCTGGGTTGTCACACACACACACACACACACACACACACATATATATATATATATATATATATATATATATATATATATATATATATGTAAAATTTTATATGTACAAGTATTACTAATAATATTGATATTGATATTGATATTACTATTATTATTATTTCTATTATTATTATTAGTTTCATTAATAATATTAAAATAAATATTTAATATTAATGTTTGTATAATAAATACTATTATGTTCCTTATATATATATTTAGTATACATATATATATAGATATATAAAGTCGATATATATAGTTATAAATACTGATATATATATAAATACAAATACATATATAAATATAAGTTATATATGTATATATATATATATATACAAATAAATGAATATAAATAGCTATATAAATAAATATATAAAAACAAATATATATAAGTACATATATACATATACTACGATTATGTATATATATATATATATACCAATACATATACAGATTTTTTTAAATAAATACTGTTATATATTTACAGATAATACGTATTCTGTTATGTGTCTCAATCACATCTAAATTATTTATCTGATGTTAAATTCTTTGGATCGTACGAATTGAAATATAGAATCATATACTCGTTTTTATTTTCTTCATATCCTGTTTCAGATTGTACTACTTGTCGAACTAATCCAATTACAAAACAAACCATAATTGATACGATTTAGTTGTAATATTATTATTTAAACTCTATATAATCATCAACTAATGCAATGAGAATGGAAACAGAAAAATAAAACAGAATTTTGGAAGAAACCAGTCGACGACTCTGTTTCTGCTTCAATTTTTTTTAAACTTTGATTTTGAATAAATTTACAAAATGTATAAATACATTTCTGTTAGGAATCATCCATCTACACTATCTGTAAGTTTTCAGCCTTTAATTCATTCGTTTGATTTTGAATTTTGAAGTCAAAGTTATACTTTAAAGAGTCAATAGAATTTTTCATCAAGAAATTCGAATGGGTTTTAATGTTTTCAGTTCAATTGATAATCCAGAAACTTTCTAAGGATCATTTAGAATATATTTCATGTAGGAATTGCTACTTAAAACAGTCTTAAATTCATAATTAAAGTTTGGGTTTATAGTGTTCTTGGTTCAAATATTCAAAAACTAGAATTCGAATTCAATTTCAAAATGTAATAATGTAGTGTTGGTAGAAATCATGCACTTAAACTTTCTGAAAAATTGCAGGTTTCAATTCCTAAAAATGAATTTGGATTTCGAAGTCAAAGTTTTAGTTTCAAAAAGTCAAACATTTTTTCTTCGAACCAATTAGTGTAATCTGTTACAATTAAGGTTCAATTGATGATACTAATATATTATAATGATCATTTGGAACATATTTCATGAAGAATTCAAAGTCTCAAAACCTCTTAATTTTAAAATCATAGTTTATGTTTATATATATATTTTTTTACGACTACAGCAGGCTGCTGTGGTTTTTATTTTTTATTTTTTTAAAACTATATTTACAAATTGTTTATGTTTCAATTTTAAATCCTAAATCAGACTCTTAAAATTGTGGTCATGTTTAATTTGTATTCTGATTAATTTTATTATTATGAAGAAGGAGAAACAGAAATATTAACGGGTTTAAATAAAAATGGATTCTGTTAAATTCAGTAAAATAGAAACGGCTAAATGGATTAAGGGTGTGTTAGGCGAACGGGTGGTCGCGGGTTCGTGCCCGGTTCGGGGCATTTTTTAGAAAAGCTTGGAAGGTATATTTTCATTATCAAAATTATTATTAGTATTACCTTATTATTATTATTGTTATTATTATTATTATTATTATTATTATTATTATTATTATTATTATTATTATTATTATTAGTTTTATAATTATTATTATTGTTATTTATAATTATTATTATTATTATTATTATTATTACAATTATAGATATTATAATTATTAATAACATTGATATTATTAATATTATTATCATTATCAAGTATTATTATTTAGAATTATTTGCTATTATTATTATTATTATTATTATTATTATTATTAGTATTTATAGATATTATAGTATTATTAGTTATTATCAATATTATTATTAATAACATGATTATAAATATTATTATCATTAATAGAGTTTATATTATTATCATAACAAGTATTATTATTAAGAAGTATTATTCTTAGTATTATCATTAGTATTATTATGAATATTACTAATATCATTACTATTATTAATTTTACCATTTTAGTATTAATATCATTATTATGAATATGATGATGATTATTATTATTATTATTATTATTATTATTATTATTATTATTATTATTATTATTATTATTATTATTATTATTAAAATAATACAATTTATTATTATTTTCATCATATTATAAATATTAGCACTATTATTATTAACATAAGTATATTATTAATATCATTATCATTATTAGTAAATTTAACTTAGTATAATTAGAATTACTGTTTTGATAAACAAATAATATATAAAAAAATAAGAAATATATTAATACTTATAACATAACAAAAATTATATTCTTATTTATTTAAATTATATAAAAATTAATATATAAAACATATATATATTATTAATATAAAAATGATGTAACTAATAAATTTATATATATAAATTTGTTCCATTACGAATATACGTTTTAATATATATACAAATGATATAGGTTCGTGAATCCGAGGCCAACCTTGCATTGTTCAGTATCGTCGTATGAATATTTTTACTACAAAATATTGTATTATGAGTTTCATTTGCTCCCTTTTTAAATGCTTTTGCAATATATTTTTGGGACTGAGAATACATGCGCTGCTTTTATAAACGTTTTATTGAAACTACATTCTATGGTTGGATTATCGAATCGAATATCACCCTTTTTAGTTTGGTAATCTAAGAATTAGGGAACAGAAACCCTAATTGACGCGAATCCTAAAGATAGATCTATTGGGCCTAACAAACCCTATTCGGGTTGCGGATGCTTTAGTACTTCGATTTTATCATGTCCGATGAGAGTCCCGGAAGGATGGGGTTATTCTAGATGCATTTTTGTTAATGTCGATTACCAGGTGTTCACCATATGAATGAATTTTAATTCGCGGGTTACGCGTGTTATTATGTACTCGAGTTACGTGTACAATTAAATATCTGAAATCTTGTGGTCTATTAAAATGATGAAAATGAATGATATGATAAACTAATGAACTCACCAACCTTTTGGTTGACACTTGAAAGCATGTTTGTTCTCAGGTATGAAAGAAATCTTCCGCTGTGCACTTGCTCATATTAGAGATATTACTTGGAGTCATTCATGACATATTTCAAAAGACGTTGCATTCGAGTCATTGAATTCATCAAGATTATTATTAAGTCAATTATAGTTGGATATATTATGAAATGGTATGCATGCCGTCAACTTTCGATGTAATGAAAGTTTGTTTTTTAAAAACGAATGCAATGTTTGTAAAATGTATCATATAGATGTCAAATACTGTGACGACCCGGAAATTTCTGACCAAATTTAAACTTGATCTTTATATGTTTCTGACACGATAAGTAAAGTTTATAATATTGAGTCTCAAAATTTTTGGAACTTTATTCAAGCAATCAAGTACCCTTTGACTGTGCTCGATGATTCACGAACATTTATGTGTATATAGATATGGTATAATAAATAGTAATATATTATATGTAATTACAAGTTAGAATTATAAATGCTATATAAATATTAATATCATTACTTTCATTAATAATGTTAATATTAATATTTGTATCATTAATATTATTATATTAAGTATATATATATATGAAATTTGATAAGAATAAGTTGTTATATTATCATTGTTAATATTATTATTATCAGTAAAATTAAAAATTATCATAATAATATCATTCATACTATTAATAATATTAATATTTTTATTATCATTATTAAAATCAGTGTTAGATATATATATATATATATATATATATATATATATATATATATATATATATATATATATATATATATATATATATTCATATATTATTGTTAAAATTAGTATAATTGTTATTAATAATATTATTATTATACATTTTATTGTATTTAACATCATTATCATTTGTAATAATATTATTATTATTACTATTATAGTGTATTACTATTATTTATACTATTAAAGAGTATTAATATTATATTTATAATTATTAATAAGATTAAATATAATCTATAAATATAAATATATAAATATAAGAGATATACAATTATGATATACATATCATATATAAATACTGATAAGTATATTTATGCATATACAGATATATATACACAAACTGTCATATACGTATTTATATACGGATATATATACATAAATCAGTATTATTATTGTATTAATTATTAGTAATATAATTGTACGTATATATGAATAGATGGATCAAATTCAATTTCATATCTCAATCAATTACTGTATCTAATTTTTGTTTGAATCCTCTAAATTCTTACACATCCTAATCGATAGTACAAATTAGTTGAGAGTCTCTATCTTCTTTCCATTTTCTATTTTCTTCTTCTTGGAATGATTCCATCTGTCGATCATCTCTATTCCATCTATTAGATATAAACACTTGAGGGTATAATCAAATGACTCTTACCTTCTTTAATAACACCCATTTCATTTTCATTCTTCTTTTTGATTTCATTAACAATCATCCCAAGAACACTACCATCTATAATCACTAATTCTCGCTGCTACTTTTGCTCCTTTGAGTACATCTCAAACAAGAACCATCACCACCATATTCAAACTACTCGTATCACTCAATTTCTGTTTTGTTTGATCTTCATCACCATCATGGAACACGTCAATTTTTTTTCTTTTTGCGGCTATACGAGCTGCTGCTATGACCGATTAATTTAGGTTGCTGCAGATTGCAGCTACCTCCATATGTCTCCTTTTGGTGCTCTACACGCCTCCTATCTCCATTTGGAAGGTAACCCAAACACCACAAAATTTATCTTCATCCGCTACCATTCTGTTTTGTTTCCATGATTGAACCATAAACCCAACAAACCTCCCTGCAACCATTACCTCTATCCTTCTGTTTTGTTCTTCTATTGCTACTGTGATATTTACAAGTCTGTTTCAATATAGTTTTCACTGTAATAATGGAAAGATGAGATGATAAAATATATGATGATGATTTTTATATAATAAGGAAAATTGCATCGTGAACTAGGAAAAAGATGAAAATGATTAAAGTGATTATGATAGTTGTCCCCCACGATGTCCACCTTGAACCCACTTGTAAACGCATGCGAAGCCAGCTCACCATTTATATATATATATATATATATATATATATATATATATATATATATATATATATATATATATATATATATATTTTTTTTTTATGAACCGTCCCATTATATGTAGTACAACCAAAACAATTAGATTCTTAATTGTTTGTAATCGGGCCATGTATTTGATGTAATTGTTGGACCGAAAAAATAAATAAATTAGTTTTAAGATGGGCCAAGAAGTGGATCATATGAAGGTGGATAATTAGGACAAGGATTATTCTATGTTTCATTCCTGTTAACCAATGAGTACGATGATAATGATATGGCAACTCAGTGTGACTAACGATAATGAAGAGATGATGGTTGTGAATAAAAAAGGAGATAATAAGAAGTAAGATCGAAATAAAAGAAGATATATGATGATGATGGCGTATGTGAAATATAATGATAATATGATCATGGTGATGAACATGATTATGTTAGATCATGATAAGACGATGATGATCTAGATACATAAATGATAATGATGAGCGACGGTTAGGATAATATGATCATGATTTTTGGAAAGGGATGTTGATTATGTTGATAGAAAATGTGATGAAGATAAACAGTCGAACAAATTAAATAATTAATCAATCCAGTTATTACAAGAAAAACACTACGGTTCAATGGTTAGGAGTTTGGGTGTTGAAGTGAGAGGTTGCGGGTTCGAGCCTGAGGAGCTGCAAATTTTTATTTTTTTTAATGATGAAGCAGAAGGATACAGACAGATAGGGGTAAATGAATTTAATTCGAGAAATAAATTAGAAGGAAGCAGATGGTGGTATGGTTAAGGGTGTTGACGGGGAGCGAGAGGTCGCGGGTTCGAGTCCCGACAGTGGCGTTATATTTTTTTAGGCTTATTCTACTGAGGTAGCATTCCTATATTATTATTATTATTATTATTATTATTATTATTATTATTATTATTATTATTATTATTATTATTATTATTATTATTATTATTATTATTATTATTATTATTATTATTATTATTAGTATTACCATTAAGAATTAATATAAAGGTTTTCATTATGATTATTAACTTTTAACATTTTTATTTATTTTTACTAGTATTATCATTATTATTAGTATTATAAGTATCTTCATTTTTATTAATATTATTATTGTTATTATCATCTTTATAAATATTAGGATCATTATTATTATTATTAATAGTATTATTTTTATATAACAAATAAATATTTTATACTTATATTAATATTACATAAAAATTATATTAAACCTATTAACATTAATTATATAAATATTTACATATAACAGATTATTAATTTTCAATATAATACTAATCTCACACACACACACACACACACACACACACACATATATATATATATATATATATATATATATATATATATATATATATATATATATATATATATATATATATATATAAAACTATATAAATATTAATATATATATATATATATATATATATATATATATATATATATATATACAAATTAATTAAATAAGATATATAATTTAAGATATAATACATAAATTTGTTCGATTACAAGTATATGTGTTAATATATATATAAATGATATAGGTTCGTGAATCCGAGGCCAACCCTACACTTGTTCAATGTCGTCATATGTATTTTTACTATAAAATACAATAAGTGAGTTTCCTTTGCTCCCTTTTTAAATGCTTTTGCAATATATATTTTTGGGACTGAGAATACATGCGCTGCTTTTATAAATGCTTTACGTAATAGACACAAGTAATCGAAACTACATTCTATGGTTGGATTATCGAATCGAATATCACCCCTTTTAGCTTGGTAGCCTAAGAATTAGGGAACAGACACCCTAATTCACGCGAATCCTAAAGGTAGATCTACGGGCCATGACTCCCCCATACTGGAAAATGGTATGCTTTAGTACTCCGAGTTATTAATACAGATGGATTTCTGTTTTGGGGATATTCTATATGCATTTTGTTAATGTCGGTTACCAGGTGTTCAATCCATATGAATGATTTTTAAGCACTTGCGAGTGTATGATTATTGAATAAAGGAAATCTTGTGGTCTATTAAAAATTATGGAAATGATTGATTATGATAAACTAATGAACTCACCAACCTTTTGGTTGACACTTGAAAGCATGTTTATTCTCAGGTATTAAAGAAATCTTCCGCTGTGAATTTGCTCATATTAGAGATATTACTTGGAGTCATTCATGACATATTTCAAAAGACGTTGCATTCGAGTCGTCGAGTTCATCAAGATTATTACTAAGTCAATTATAGTTGAATATATTATGAAATGGTATGCATGCCGTCAACTGTTGATGTAATGAAAGTTTGTCTTTTAAAAACGAATGCAATGTTTGTAAAATGTACATATAGAGGTCAAGTACCTCACGATGTAACCAAATGTAATGTATTCGTCCAGATGGATTAGGACGGGTCACGACATGCTTGCATTAGTGTGTCTAACTGATAATTGTTTAGATGCATTAGTGGGTCTGGACTTCGACCGTGTCTGCATTCAAAAGTTTTGCTTATCATTTTGTGTCGAAAATTACCTGCTTATCATTATTTGAGAATCATTTGCTTATCATTCTTAGTCTATACACATCTTACTGCATTGATTGCATGAATAGTGTATAGACAAAATTCATACCTTAGCGTATCTTCCAATTCATATCTTAGCGTATCTGTTACTGTAGATTTTATCTGACACGTTTCCTTAATTCCCTCCGTAATCTACGAGATCTTCTATACTATGTATAGGTATTCTATGTAATTAGAATATCATTCGATATTCGAAAATCATTTCATATCGAAAAACTCTTTACTCAATCGTAAGGAATGGAACTCACCACTAGTTCAAGTTCTTCATAATCCGACAGCTATTCCGACATGGATGCTCACCTAAACTCCGAAAGCAGCGTCACCGGAATGAATCAACCAATCAACTATCATTTATTCTGGATGAATTAGAGATGGGTTCGTAGCCTCCATAATCATTGGAGATAAGAAGAAGGCGATCATTTCCATCCACCACATTGTCCTCTTGGCGAAGAACCTGAAGCACTTACCGGCGAACCAGTCCGAAACACCATTTTCTCTCTCATCTCCAGAGTATCTCGTCACGATTATATACTATACCAAATTCTAGATCTTATTTATCCTCTCATTCCTACCGACAATCATCCCGGTGTAATAGAAGAAGTCAACGAGCTTCGCGCTCTAGTAATCAATTTGGAAAACATGGTGCAAAACCTACTAGCTTCAGTAACAGCACCGGCAACACCAGTACCACCAACAACAACATCCGCATCCCAAGCCTCAATTTCACAATCTATCCCACGAACATCAACATCATACGCACCATAGATACCAAGGAGTACCAATAACAATGAACGATGAAGTATTGATCCATAACTTCATTGAAGAAATATTCTGTGAAGAATATGTGATTCCTAATAGTTTTAGAGATTACTTATTCTAGCTCAAACCAAAAAATCAAATGAGTCTAATATTATACTGACTCATTAAATCCATGATTACATCCGAAGAAAATATATATGTATATATGTTTTCATAAAGATTGTAATTAAAAATTCTTTTGTACAAACTGTTAATGGTAAAAATATTTTAACGGGTAGGTAATACCCGAGGAATATTTAGATTCCACATTAATAAGTTACACTGTACATTCTTTGAATCTGATTCAACGGTTATTTACTATCCTACTTACATCCACTGATATACGAATCCGTTCACCACAGAATTGTGACAACCCAGAAATTTCCAACCAAATTTAAACTTTAATCTTTATATGTTTCCGACACGATAAGCAATATTTGTTAAGTTAAATTTCAAGAATCTTAAACTATGTTCATACATTCATTCAACCTCGACCAAGTTCCAACGATTCACGAACCATTAAACGAATATGATTATATATGTATATGTGTATATATATTATAACTTGAAACGTAAACAAAATATTAGATTAAATACTTTATATGATTGTATCTGTTTCAAAATGTTTATCAATGGAATTAGAAGATAAGATCAAATGATTGAATTATCAGATATATTGAATTATGATTACAAGTCTCTGTTGAAAGGCCCACGTTGATTTGAGAAATCTTTTCATTTTAACAATATTCGGAAAATGGTAAAGTGATTTATAAATATGAACAAATTGTCAATCATTGAGAACTAGACAAAGGATAGTGGAAGATTGAATCTCATAAAGACTCGATTGATCTATTTAGTTTCAAACGTACAAAAACGTTTTCAGTTTAAAAAGAACTTTATTATTAAAACGTATATAACTTTTATAAATATCTAGAACTACTTTTGACAACTCATTACTTAACTAGTATGATAAAGATAACGATATTTATATTTTATTTTATTAAATATATATAACGATTTAAATTAATATTATATATATTTATACGCGTATTATACGTACATAGTTTTATACTTTTACTACACTTAAACTTTACCTTTACTTTATTTTTACTGTACTTTAACTTTAATAATTCATACTTTAATAATTCACTTTAATAATTCATACTTTAATAATTCACTTTAATAATTCATACTTTAATAATTCACTTTAATAATTCATACTTTAATAATTCACTTTAATAATTCATACTTTAATAATTCACTTTAATAATTCATACTTTAATAATTCACTTTAATAATTTAAAAATCTATTATAAATAGAATTCAATATGTTTCATTATTTAATAGAAACTTGAAAATTGTTTTATCTAAACTCTCTCAATCGATTTACATATATATATTTACTCCGTATTATCTCAAGATATTATTAGTATACATAAAATATTACGACGGAGTGCTGTCCGAGTGATTTCGAAGTTGTTTTTTCGAGTGGGATAAGATTAAGTAAATTATGGGTTATAGCTATGGAGGTGATTGAGTATGGTTCATGGGTATGCTCGTGAGGTCAATATAGTGTTTATCATCTTCGTTGCGTTTACGTACCTTTCCTGCAATATTGAATCTCAATATTGATATGTGAGTACTCATAATTTAATTTTTACATACTAATAGTGTATCCCTGACTAGTGCTCGAGTATATAGGATTATGCATGCTTGTACTTTTGATATTGCCATTAGATAGGTTATGTTGATTCCTGAATTAGTTACATATACGATTGAGATAAGGTATAAGATATGCATGTCATTGGAAAGCTAGCGAAAAATAGTTGAATTTTGGTTTAAGAATCACTTGAATCCAAGTAATGGTTAGAAAGTTATGAAATAAACAAATTGCATAATTAATTTCGTAATTAAAATTGCTGATGATAATTAGTGAACTAATTTTCTGGGTTATAAAAAGTGATTATTTGGATTCTACTCGTCGAGTAGATGAATTTTCATATAAAGCACGTCTCGTTTCGTTGAACGGTTGTCAAGTTATGGACAAAAGAAGTTTTGCAAATTTTGATGAAATGTCGAAACGGGAACTGAAATTCTCGCTGATCTGCGTTGTTTCATATATAAAAAAAAATACCACTGAATTCTTTGCTGTAAGTTCTAATAAACAACTCTAGCCGTTTGTCAATTCGAGTCTCGACGATTTTTCTAAAAATCATCAAAGTTGACAGTTTGGTCACATTTTAAAATTCTAAAAAGAGCTGAAACTTTTTTTATTTAAAAATGTCAGTTTTGTATCAGTTGTCATGGTCGGCCTGATATGTGTTTACTCTTGCTAAAAATCATGTTATATCTTTTTGGTAACGAGAATTTGCAGGCTTTGACCGTTTGTCAATACGAGTTTTGAGGAATTTTCTAAAAATCTCCAAAGTAGGCTACTCGGTCACTTTTGTAAATTTATTAAAGCTGAAAAATTAACTTTGAAACGCCGAAAACGCGTTGGCAACTACGAGTTGTCTAGGTTTAGTTTACTTCTGTAATATTTATGCTTAATTTTTTTGGTAATGTGTAACTTTTATCTTTGGCCGTTTATCAATCGGAGTTCCGATAATTTTTCTAAAAATAGCTGAAGTGGTCCGTTTAGTCATGTTTGACCGAAAATCATTTTTGTATAAGTTATTATATATTTGCATGCGACCTCATTTTTACTTTGACCTTTGACTTTTGACTTTAACCTTTGACTTTTGACTTTGAACTTTGACTTTTCCTGTTAACTTTTCAGTTAACTTTTTGTGTTGATTTTCTCTAAAAAAAAAAAAAAAAAAAAAACCTAAAATACTATTTTATGATTATGAAACCATTTGTGTTACGTTGTTTCACACGTCACCTTTTACTAGAATCTTAATTGAGCATGAGTAATATAACATGTTACTATACTGTAGAGTTAGACTCGAGCTATAGGATAGGATTACACTATGACCTGACCTAAATTGCTATACAAATATTGACCAACATATAAATATATATAATTAATATAGGTTCATGAATCCGAGGCCAACCTTGCACTTGTTCAATGACGTTATATGTATTTTTACTACGAAATACAGTGTGGTGAGTTTCATTTGCCTTTTTACCCTTTATATTTTTGGGACTGAGAATACATGCGCTTTTATAAATGTTTGACGAAATAGACACAAGTAATTGAAACTACATTCTATGGTTGAATTATCGAAATCGAATATGCCCCTTTTTATTAAAGTATGGTAATCTAAGAATTAGGGAACAGACACCCTAATTGACGCGAATCCTAAAGATAGATCTATCGGGCCTAACAAACCCCATCTAAAGTAACGGATGCTTTAGTACTTCGAAATTTATATCATGTCCGAAGGAGGATCCCGGAATGATAGGGGATATTCTTATATGCATATTGTTAATGTCGGTTACCAGGTGTTCACCATATGAATGATTATTTTTGTCTCTATGCATGGGACGTATATTTATGAGAACTGGAAATGAAATTCTTGTGGTCTATTAAAATGATGGAAATAAATGATTATGATAAACTAATGAACTCACCAACCTTTTGGTTGACACTTTAAAGCATGTTTATTCTCAGGTGTTAAAGAAATCTTCCGCTGTGCATTTGCTCATTTTAAAGATATTACTTGAAGTCTTTCATAACATATTTCGAAGAACGTTGCATTCGAGTCATTGAGTTCATCAAAGATTATTATTAAATCAATTTATAGTTGGATAGTGGATATTATGAAATGGTATGCATGCCTGTCAATTTTCGATGTAAAGAAAGATTGTCTTTTAAAAACGAATGCAATATTTGTAAAATGTATCATATAGAGGTCAAATACCTCGCAATGTAATCAACTATTGTGAATCGTTTATAATGTATATGAACGGGTCCTTTCAGTTGGTATCAGAGCGGTGGTCTTAGCGAACCAGGTCTGCATTAGTGTGTCTAACAGATAAGTCGATATGATGCATTAGTGAGTCTGGACTTCGACCGTGTCTGCATGTCAATAGTTTTGCTTATCATTTTGTGTCAAAAATTAACTACTTATCATCCTTAGGAAATTACCTGCTTATCATTTTTAGTCTAAGACACGTCTTGCTGCATTGATTGCATGAATAGTGTATAGACAAAAATTCATATCTTAGCGTATCTGCTAAATCATATCTTATCGTATCTATTACTGTAAACGTTGCCTGATATATCCCGTAAATTCCTCCGTAATTTACGAAATCTTTTGTTCTATATATATGGATATTCTATGTAATCAGAATATCATCCGATAACCGAAAATCATTTCATATCGAAAAAAAAAAAATCCTTATTCAATAGTACGAAATGGAATTCATCATTAATTCAAGTTCCTCGGATTTCGAAATGGAATCCCACTCCAGCTCCGAAAGCAGTGTGACCGGAATAGATCAACCAATCAGTCATCACTTATTCTGGATGAATTGGGGATGGGTTCGTAGCCTCCTCAATCATTGGAGACAAGAAGAAAGTGATCCCTTCCATCCACCACATTGCCCTCTTGACGAAGAACCTGAAGCACTTACCGGCGAACCTGTCCGAAACACCATTTTCTCGCTCATTTCCATAGTATCTCGTCACGATTATATATTACATCAAATTTTAGATTTTATTTATCCGCTCGTCCGAACCGACAATCACCCTGGTGTAATAGAAGAAGTCAACGAGCTTCGCGCTCGGGTAGTGGCTTTGGAGAATATGGTGCAGAGATTACAAACACCAGCAGCAGCATCAGTAGCATAACCGGTAACACCATCATCAACGCCAATAGTACCATTACCACCCCAACCACAACCACGTCGTAAACCTCAACTTTACACTCTGTCCCACGAGCACCAATGTCATACGCCCTGTAGATACCAAGGAATACCAACAACAATAACCGACGAAGTATTAATTCATAACTTCATTGGAGAAACATTCCGCGCAGATTATGTAATCTCTAAAGTCTTAGAGATTATCTAATCTAGCCCTAACCATAAATCAGTTAAGCGAACCAAAATGATAGAAGGAAGAGTAGAAACCCTGACAAAAATGGTGTGTGATTAACAAGCTAAACTTGTTTTACCAACATCATCAACAGTACCGTCAGCGTCACTAGCATCATCAGTACAGTCAACATCAGAATCAACAACACCTATAACATCACAAACTCCGTCAGCTCAAGAATCACTATGGATATCATTACGAATCAATAACCCGTATATTGTATCAATGAGTTATGAAGAATTAACTCATTCTCTTTGAAGAAATTATATGTATATTTTATATATTTTGAAATAAAAATAAATCTTTTCGTGCTAAGCTATTGTGTGTGAATCTTAACTACTCGGTTAATTCATATTACAAATATGCAATAATGTACGTCCTTCGGCCGCAACTTAACCAGCGTTAACTACAATCTCTGTCGCAATTCAACAAATTTCAATTCATAATAAATCAAGTATATATTTGATTTTACACTTTCATCATCGATGTACCCGAAACTTTTCAGATAACATCATTCGTACTTTGCGAAATTCACAAGAATTCCACGAACCGAACATCATACATCAACAAATAACAAAGTATTGATTCATAATTTCAATGTCATTAAAGAAATACTGCGTAAAAGTTATGTAGTTTTTAAAGCCTTTAGGGATTATTCAATTCTAGTTTCAACCGTAAATCAAATGAGTTTAATTTAACATTAACTCATTAAATCTATGTTACATCTGAAGAAAATATACATATATATATTTTCATAAAGACTGTAATAAAATTCTTTTGTACAAAATATTAATTGTGAAATTTTTTTTAACGGGTAGGTAATACCCGAGAGATATATAAATTCACAATTAATATATTACATTCTTCGAATCTGATTCAGCAAATCATCCATTATACTCCCTACTTTCACAACAATATACATTCTTTTATAGAAATCAAAACAACCATACTCATTCAAAATTTAATTACATATTCTGATTTTGAAATCTCAAAATTCAACTTGAGATATGACCAAAATCATCACTCTTAGATCCTTACATCTTTCACAAGCTATATTTTGACTTCAAAACCGTGTTAGAACATCAAATGTATGTTAACGATTACAATCTGTGTTCAAACCCTTCGAAAATTTCTGAAGACACTTCGAATGATGAGCAATCGAGATGATGATCCAACCACATGTTACCCACAGTTATGTACCTGAAAAACTCTTGAAACCAAAGTAAAAGTTTAAACAACGTATCCGCGACAGATTCTTTAGCATTTATTAGCAAAAATAACTTTGCGACTCCTATTCAAAGTAGCCAGTTTTGTCACAGCTCCAGCAAGTCAACTTCGACTTTTCAGTCAGACTAACCTTATTATAACCTTGAGATATACACCATCGTTACCAGGGAACCTTTTACATTCCACCACATTATTAACAGATGTATCAACAACTTCATTACCCTTTGACTTTAGCCTCTCCAAAAAGTCATTATAAATATTCATTGAAACCCCATCATTTACTCATTCGCATCTTGTAATGAGAATTTCCATACGAATCATTGGGAATTAGCAATCAGTATTTTGAAATCTCGCAGCATGTCTACGCCAACAGTTATATGTGTATATATAACGTCTATCTTCTGGACTTAATTTGAATGTGAAGATTCTGAAAAACACTTCGAACTACGAATTGGTTCTCCGAAAATGGAAAAATACTGATGAAGCAGCAAAAAAACTATAAACGACCTTAACAGTAAAAGTTTGATGATAATGAATAGGTGTGCTGGCAAAGCGCAGAAAAAGAGAAGTCTTGGAACTGGAAAACGGATTGAGCAAAGTAGGAAGGAGGCTGTGGACAAATTACAAAGACGAAACCTGACTTCAAAGGATCCAAATAATTCAGTATCTGCTGAAGTCATTAACGAATACCTTGCTCCTGACTCTAAACCCCTGCGGACAATATTCTTCATCATCCTCTGATATTAGAAATTCTAAAATATCATCATATCTTTCATTATAAATATCCTCCATATTTCTGAAGATATTAATTTTTCTTATTTGAAATCATTTACCTCTTCGCGCTATCTGTATTACATCATAAAAGAAACTATTTTAGTTTCTAAATTCTGAAACATTCAGGTTTAAAATAGGAATATTTTGAAGTAGTGTTGGGAACTGAAGCATGAATTAGTATAATATAATGACACTTGATCAATGTGATTATATTACAGTAAGTCATGCTGAGTTTCTAAATGGAACGTGATGATTCACAGATCATAACATCATCATGTGCCATGTTATACGACTCTTGTATTCTATTTAACCTCTAAAATATCAAGAAAATATTTCTTGATGATTCGGCCTTTTCCAAGGTATTTTAGTAATTTGACAAGTCAAGATCGTGCCATCACAATTTCCTTCCTAGAACATTAACAATGTTCATTTCGAAATTCGTATCTGTGAATTCTGGACCATTATAAGCGGTGCTTAATCGCAAGAAGAAGAAACGAAAGGACAAAACTTCGAAATAGAAATTGAGGTATAAATTGCAGCAAATAAAAGAGAGCATTAACTGTGAATGATAATGATTATAGAAGACAGAAGCAGAGACTTTGAAATATAAGGGAACATATAAAGCCCAACGACAAACCAGAAATTATAAACCATATATATCGATGCATATAGCAATATAAAGACACGGGAGAACTAGGAACACTATAAACCCAAGAGTATAGTAGAAGTAAATAGATTCTTCCGGCGGTAGATGAAAAAAAAAGAAGAATGACCGATATGAAAGTTAGAAGTATATCGAGAATCAGAACTGGATGGAGCATATTGATGAATACTTTAAAATATGAGTTGAGGGGGAAAGAATAGAAGGTGATGAAACATGACTAGGAACTTAGAAATCAACAGATTTAACTCACACAATGGCAGAATAAGTGAATCAAACCCTCTAGTGAATAGGTTAAGTTTTTTTTGATTAATTTAGTCAAACCACAACTAAATCAAGTGTGATTAGATCAACACCTAGAGCTATTATTCACCACCTGGGTGATTTGGACTGAGAGAGAATCGAAAGAGCTCACTAGATCTAAGTGTGTGTAACAAATGAGAGGCTTAACCTAAAATGAAGAACATAAGACTTTATATACCCCTGCTGTTGACACACCCATACCATTCATTCATCACACGTACGAGTTGGCTTCATCAACCGTACGGGTGATCACTTACTCGTGTCTTATCATTTAGGTTGTAATTGTGACTTAGCTCAGCATCAACCATGCGTATGAGCCTGTCAGCCGTACTAGTGAGGCTTCACTCGTACGTCTGACTAAGTCTAACATAGTCAAACATCTAAATCTCGTTCCTGTAGTTCCTGTAACCACATACAACCACGGATAGGATAATAACGAGCAATCATGGTGGCCTGTAAACTGTTGTACCTGCAATGGACGTGGGTAGATGTCTAGGGACTTGCATAAAATACATCAACAGATGGTGTGAGTTGTAAGGAAATGAAGGAGGTGAATTTATAAGAAAATCTCCGACAGAACAATTAAAATGGACGATCGCATTTAAAGCGGATCCTAATTCCCTTGATTACCGGAGAGTCAAATCTTATTAAGAAGATTTTCTTCAAATCCCTTAAAATCTGGGAATCAATTATATCTACGTCAAATGATAAGATGAATCTACACTTACTCATTTCACTCTTCTATGTTAGCTTCATTCGTACTCTTCATATAAATAGATTGTTTATCCAAATTATTCGCTGATGATAAAACTCTAATTTTCAGCCCGTATGCATCATGATAACATACTTATTATCATTCACGACCTTTCCACTCAAATTTCGGGACGAAATTTCTTTAACGGGTAGGTACTGTGACAACCCGAAAATTTCCAACCAAATTTAAACTTTAATCTTTATATGTTTCCGACACGATAAGCAATATTTGTTAAGTTAAATTTCAAGAATTTTAAACTATGTTCATACATTCATTCAACCTCGACTAAGTTCCAACGATTCACGAACCATTAAACGAATATGATTATATATGTATATGTGTATATATATTATAACTTGAAACGTAAACAAAATATTAGATTAAATACTTTATATGATTGTATCTGTTTCAAAATGTTTATCAATGGAATTAGAAGATAAGATCAAATGATTAAATTATCAGATATATTGAATTATGATTACAAGTCTCTGTTGAAAGGCCCACGTTGATTTGAGAAATCTTTTCATTTTAACAATATTCGGAAAATGGTAAAGTGATTTATAAATATGAAC
This sequence comes from Rutidosis leptorrhynchoides, assembly GCF_046630445.1. Classification (NCBI taxonomy): domain Eukaryota; kingdom Viridiplantae; phylum Streptophyta; class Magnoliopsida; order Asterales; family Asteraceae; genus Rutidosis; species Rutidosis leptorrhynchoides. The sequence continues at coordinate 630,923,312 of NC_092336.1, forward strand.
AAATTGTCAATCATTGAGAACTAGACAAAGGATAGTGGAAGATTGAATCTCATAAAGACTCGATTGATCTATTTAGTTTCAAACGTACAAAAACGTTTTCAGTTTAAAAAGAACTTTATTATTAAAACGTATATAACTTTTATAAATATCTAGAACTACTTTTGACAACTCATTACTTAACTAGTATGATAAAGATAACGATATTTATATTTTATTTTATTAAATATATATAACGATTTAAATTAATATTATATATATTTATACGCGTATTATACGTACATAGTTTTATACTTTTACTACACTTAAACTTTACCTTTACTTTATTTTTACTGTACTTTAACTTTAATAATTCATACTTTAATAATTCACTTTAATAATTCATACTTTAATAATTCACTTTAATAATTCATACTTTAATAATTCACTTTAATAATTCATACTTTAATAATTCACTTTAATAATTCATACTTTAATAATTCACTTTAATAATTCATACTTTAATAATTCACTTTAATAATTCAAAAATCTATTATAAATAGAATTCAATAGGTTTCATTATTTAATAGAAACTTGAAAATTGTTTTATCTAAACTCTCTCAATCGATTTACATATATATATTTACTCCGTATTATCTCAAGATATTATTAGTATACATAAAATATTACGACGGAGTGCTGTCCGAGTGATTTCGAAGTTGTTTTTTCGAGTGGGATAAGATTAAGTAAATTATGGGTTATAGCTATGGAGGTGATTGAGTATGGTTCAAGGGTATGCTCGTGAGGTCAATATAGTGTTTATCATCTCCGTTGCGTTTACGTACCTTTCCTGCAATATTAAATCTCAATATTGATATGTGAGTACTCATAATTTAATTTTTACATACTAATAGTGTATCCCTGACTAGTGCTCGAGTATATAGGATTATGCATGCTTGTACTTTTGATATTGCCATTAGATAGGTTATCTTGATTCCTGAATTAGTTACATATACGATTGAGATAAGGTATAAGATATGCATGTCGTTGGAAAGCTAGCGAAAAATAGTTGAATTTTGGTTTAAGAATCACTTGAATCCAAGTAATGGTAAGAAAGTTATGAAATAAACAAATTGCATAATTAATTTCGTAATTAAAATTGCTGATGATAATTAGTGAACTAATTTTCTGGGTTATAAAAAGTGATTATTTGGATTCTACTCGTCGAGTAGATGAATTTTCATATAAAGCACGTCTCGTTTCGTTGAACGGTTGTCAAGTTATGGACAAAAGAAGTTTTGCAAATTTTGATGAAATGTCGAAACGGGAACTGAAATTCTCGCTGATCTGCGTTGTTTCATATATAAAAAAAAATACCACTGAATTCTTTGCTGTAAGTTCTAATAAACAACTCTAGCCGTTTGTCAATTCGAGTCTCGACGATTTTTCTAAAAATCATCAAAGTTGACAGTTTGGTCACATTTTAAAATTCTAAAAAGAGCTGAAACTTTTTTTATTTAAAAATGTCAGTTTTGTATCAGTTGTCATGGTCGGCCTGATATGTGTTTACTCTTGCTAAAAATCATGTTATATCTTTGTGGTAACGAGAATTTGCAGGCTTTGACCGTTTGTCAATACGAGTTTTGAGGAATTTTCTAAAAATCTCCAAAGTAGGCTACTCGGTCACTTTTGTAAATTTATTAAAGCTGAAAAATTAACTTTGAAACGCCGAAAACGCGTTGGCAACTACGAGTTGTCTAGGTTTAGTTTACTTCTGTAATATTTATGCTTAATTTTTTTGGTAATGTGTAACTTTTATCTTTGGCCGTTTATCAATCGAAGTTCCGATAATTTTTCTAAAAATAGCTGAAGTGGTCCGTTTAGTCATGTTTGACCGAAAATCATTTTTGTATAAGTTATTATATATTTGCATGCGACCTCATTTTTACTTTGACCTTTGACTTTTGACTTTAACCTTTGACTTTTGACTTTGAACTTTGACTTTTCCTGTTAACTTTTCAGTTAACTTTTTGTGTTGATTTTCTCTAAAAAAAAAAAAAAAAAAAAAAAAAAAAAAAACCTAAAATACTATTTTATGATTATGAAACCATTTGTGTTACGTTGTTTCACACGTCACCTTTTACTAGAATCTTAATTGAGCATGAGTAATATAACATGTTACTATACTGTAGAGTTAGACTCGAGCTATAGGATAGGATTACACTATGACCTGACCTAAATTGCTATACAAATATTGACCAACATATAAATATATATAATTAATATAGGTTCATGAATCCGAGGCCAACCTTGCACTTGTTCAATGACGTTATATGTATTTTTACTACGAAATACAGTGTGGTGAGTTTCATTTGCCTTTTTACCCTTTATATTTTTGGGACTGAGAATACATGCGCTTTTATAAATGTTTGATGAAATAGACACAAGTAATTGAAACTACATTCTATGGTTGAATTATCGAAATCGAATATGCCCCTTTTTATTAAAGTCTGGTAATCTAAGAATTAAGGAACAGACACCCTAATTGACGCGAATCCTAAAGATAGATCTATCGGGCCTAACAAACCCCATCCAAAGTAACGGATGCTTTAGTACTTCGAAATTTATATCATGTCCGAAGGAGGATCCCGGAATGATAGGGGATATTCTTATATGCATATTGTTAATGTCGGTTACCAGGTGTTCACCATATGAATGATTATTTTTGTCTCTATGCATGGGACGTATATTTATGAGAACTGGAAATGAAATTCTTGTGGTCTATTAAAATGATGGAAATAAATGATTATGATAAACTAATGAACTCACCAACCTTTTGGTTGACACTTTAAAGCATGTTTATTCTCAGGTGTTAAAGAAATCTTCCGCTGTGCATTTGCTCATTTTAAAGATATTACTTGAAGTCTTTCATAGCATATTTCGAAGAACGTTGCATTCGAGTCATTGAGTTCATCAAAGATTATTATTAAATCAATTTATAGTTGGATAGTGGATATTATGAAATGGTATGCATGCCTGTCAATTTTCGATGTAGAGAAAGATTGTCTTTTAAAAACGAATGCAATATTTGTAAAATGTATCATATAGAGGTCAAATACCTCGCAATGTAATCAACTATTGTGAATCGTTTATAATGTATATGAACGGGTCCTTTCAGTTGGTATCAGAGCGGTGGTCTTAGCGAACCAGGTCTGCATTAGTGTGTCTAACAGATAAGTCGATATGATGCATTAGTGAGTCTGGACTTCGACCGTGTCTGCATGTCAATAGTTTTGCTTATCATTTTGTGTCAAAAATTAACTACTTATCATCCTCAGGAAATTACCTGCTTATCATTTTTAGTCTAAGACACGTCTTGCTGCATTGATTGCATGAATAGTGTATAGACAAAAATTCATATCTTAGCGTATCTGCTAAATCATATCTTATCGTATCTATTACTGTAAACGTTGCCTGATATATCCCGTAAATTCCTCCGTAATTTACGAAATCTTTTGTTCTATATATATGGATATTCTATGTAATCAGAATATCATCCGATAACCGAAAATCATTTCATATCGAAAAAAAAAAAATCCTTATTCAATAGTACGAAATGGAATTCATCATTAATTCAAGTTCCTCGGATTTCGAAATGGAATCCCACTCCAGCTCCGAAAGCAGTGTGACCGGAATAGATCAACCAATCAGTCATCACCTATTCTGGATGAATTGGGGATGGGTTCGTAGCCACCTCAATCATTGGAGACAAGAATAAGGTGATCCCTTCCATCCACCACATTGCCCTCTTGACGAAGAACCTGAAGCACTTACCGGCGAACCTGTCTTCATCAATCTTCGAACTTAGAAATTCCAAAATATCATCATAAATATCTTTGATATTTCTGAGGATATTTTCATAAATATTCTTGTCCGAAATTATCTACCTCTTCATGTTTTCTGTATTCCATTATATTGGAAACTTCCGTAAAATCTAAGTATAAATTATGAATGAATTGTGGAGAAGTGTTGGGAATTGAAGCATGGGTTAGTATAATATAGTGATGCCCGGCCAACGTGATTATATTACAGTAAGTCATACTGAGTTTCTAAATGAAACATGATGATTCACAGACCATAACGTCGTCATGTGCCATGTTACATAACTCTTTCATTCTGCTTAACTTCTAAACATATGAAGAAAATATATTCTTGATAGTTCCATCCTCAAGGATTCTGGTAATTTGACAAATCAAATCGTGCTAATACATTCCTTTCTGCTTAGAATACTATAATCATTCGAAACTCCATACTTACGAATTCTTAATCATTACTCGCTTTACTAGAAGTCGAGAAGAGAAAACAAAAGATTGAATTGAGGGAGAAAGAATAGAATATGTGAACTGTGAAAATAAGGAAATGAAGAGGGTGGATTTATAGTGAAATATCTGACAGAGAAATCAAAACAGATTATCGCATTTAATCAAAGAGGATCCTAATTTCCTTATTCACCGAAGAAACGAATCATATATATATTTCGAAGATTTTCTCTAAATTTCTTGAATTCCGAAAATCCACCGTGACTAGCTCAAAAAGTTAAATCTCTATCTCAATCTTTTGTAATAGTTTCACTAGTACGCTCCGCATAATCAAATCGTTTTATCTATATTAAACAATAATGATAAAACTCTATTTATCAACTCATAATCGTCATGAAAACATTTTTATTGTTAGCCATGACCACCTCACTCAAATTTCGGGACGAAATTTCTTTAACGGGTAGGTATTGTGACGACCCGGAAATTTCCGACCAAATTTAAACTTGATCTTTATATGTTTCTGACACGATAAGTAAAGTTTATAATATTGAGTCTCAAAATTTTTGGAACTTTATTCAAGCAATCAAGTACCCTTTGACTGTGTTCGATGATTCACGAACATTAATGTGTATATAGATATGGTATAATAAATAGTAATATATTATATGTAATTACAAGTTAGAATTATAAATGCTATATAAATATTAATATCATTACTTTCATTAATATTATTGTTAATATTAATATTTGTATCATTAATATTATTATATTAAGTATATATATATACATATGAAATTTGATAAGAATAAGTTGTTATATTATCATTGTTAATATTATTATTATCAATAAAATTAAAAATTATCATAATAATATCATTCATACTATTAATAATATTAATATTTTTATTATCATTATTAAATCAGTGTTAGATATATTATTATTATTAATAGATAATATATAGATATGAAAATTGATATATATATATATATATATATATATATATATATATATATATATATATATATATATATATATATATATATATATATATATATATATATATATAAATTGATATATTATTGTTAAAATTAGTATAATTGTTATTAATAATATTATTATTATACATTTTATTGTATTTAACATCATTATCATTTGTAATAATATTATTATTATTACTATTATAGTGTATTACTATTATCTATACTATTAAAGAGTATTAATATTATATTTATAATTATTAATAAGATTAATTATAATCTATAAATATAAATATATAAATATAAGAGATATACAATTATGATATACATATCATATATAAATACTGATAAGTATATTTATGCATATACAGATATATACATAAACTGTCATATACGTATTTATATACGAATATATATACATAAATCAGTATTATTATTGCATTAATTATTAGTAATATAATTGTACGTATATATGAATAAATGGATCGAATTCAATTTCATATCTCAATCAATTACTGTATCTAATTTTTGTTTGAATCCTCTAAATTCTTACACATCCTAATCGGTAGTACAAATTAATTGAGAGTCTCTATCTTCTTTCCATTTTCTATTTTCTTCTTCTTGGAATGATTCCATCTGTCGATCATCTCTATTCCATCTATTAGATATAAACACTTGAGGGTATAATCAAATGACTCTTACCTTCTTTAATAACACCCATTTCATTTTCATTCTTCTTTTTGATTTCATTAACAATCATCCCAAGAACACTACCATCTATAATCACTAATTCTCGCTGCTACTTTTGCTCCTTTGAGTACATCTCAAACAAGAACCATCACCACCATATTCAAACTACTCGTATCACTCAATTTCTGTTTTGTTTGATCTTCATCACCATCATGGAACACGTCAATTTTTTTTCTTTTTGCGGCTATACGAGCTGCTGCTATGACCGATTAATTTAGGTTGCTGCAGATTGCAGCTACCTCCATATGTCTCCTTTTGGTGCTCTACACGCCTCCTATCTCCATTTGGAAGGTAACCCAAACACCACAAAATTTATCTTCATCCGCTACCATTCTTTTTGTTTCCATGATTGAACCATAAACCCAACAAACCTCCCTGCAACCATTACCTCTATCCTTCCGTTTTGTTCTTCTATTGCTACTGCGATATTTACAAGTCTATTTCAATATAGTTTTCGCTGTAATAATGGAAAGATGAGATGATAAAATATATGATGATGATTTTTTTATAATAAGGAAAATTGCATCGTGAACTAGGAAAAAGATGAAAATGATTAAAGTGATTATGATAGCTGTCCCCCACGATGTCCACCTTGAACCCACTTGTAAATGCATGTGAAGCCAGCTCACCATTTATAGATATATATTTTTTTATGAACCGTCCCATTATATGTAGTACAACCAAAACAATTGGATTCTTAATTTTTTGTAATCGGGCCATGTATTTGATGTAATTGTTGGGCCGAAAAAAAAATAGTTTTAAGATGGGCCAAGAAGTGGATCGTATGAAGGTGGATAATTAGGACAAGGATTATTCTATGTTTCGTTCCTGTTAACCAATGAGTACGATGATATTGATATGGCAACTCGGTGTGACTAACGATAATGAAGAGATGATGGTTGTGAATAAAAAAGGAGATAATAAGAAGTAAGATCGAAATAAAAGAAGATATATGATGATGATGGCGTATGTGAAATATAATGATAATATGATCATGGTGATGAACATGATTATGTTAGATCATGATGAGACGATGATGATCCAGATACATAAATGATAATGATGAGCGACGGTTAGGATAATATGATCATGATTTTTGGAAAGGGATGTTGATTATGTTGATAGAAAATGTGATGAAGATAAACAGTCGAACAAATTAAATAATTAATCAATCCAGTTATTACAAGAAAAACACTACGGTTCAATGGTTAGGAGTTTGGGTGTTGAAGTGAGAGGTTGCGGGTTCGAGCCTGAGGAGCTGCAAATTTTTATTTTTTTTAATGATGAAGCAGAAGGATACAATCAGACAGGGGTAAAAGAATTTAATTCGAGAAATAAATTAGAAGGAAGCAGATGGTGGTATGGTTAAGGGTGTTGACGGGGAGCGAGAGGTCGCGGGTTCGAGTCCCGGCAGTGGCGTTATATTTTTTTAGGCTTATTCTATTGAGGTAGCATTCCTATTTTATTTTTATTATTACTATTATTATTATTATTATTATTATTATTATTATTATTATTATTATTATTATTATTATTATTATTATTACCATTAAGAATTAATATAAAGGTTTTCATTATGATTATTAACTTATAACATTTTTATTTATTTTTACTAGTATTATCATTATTATTAGTATTATAAGTATCTTCATTTTTATTAACATTATTATTGTTATTATCATCTTTATAAATACTAGGATCATTATTATTATTATTAATTATATTATTTTTATATAACAAATAAATATTATATACTTATATTAATATTACATAAAAATTATATTAAACCTATTAACATTAATTATATAAATATTTACATATAACAGATTATTAATTTTCAATATAATACTAATCACACACACACACACACACACACACACACATATATATATATATATATATATATATATATATATATATATATATATACAAATTAATTAAATAAGATATATAATTTAAGATATAATATATAAATTTGTTCGATTACGAGTATATGTGTTAATATATATATAAATGATATAGGTCGTGAATCCGAGGCCAACCCTACACTTGTTCAATGTCGTCATATGTATTTTTACTATAAAATACAATAAGTGAGTTTCCTTTGCTCCATTTTTAAATGCTTTTGCAATATATATTTTTGGGACTGAGAATACATGCGCTGCTTTTATAATTGCTTTACGTAATAGACACAAGTAATCGAAACTACATTCTATGGTTGGATTATCGAATCGAATATCACCCCTTTTAGCTTGGTAGCCTAAGAATTAGGGAACAGACACCCTAATTCACGCGAATCCTAAAGGTAGATCTACGGGCTATGACTCCCCCCATACTGGAAAATGGTATGCTTTAGTACTTCGAGTTATTAATACAGATGGATTTCTGTTTTGGGGATATTCTATATGCATTTTGTTAATGTCGGTTACCAGGTGTTCAATCCATATGAATGATTTTTAAACACTTGCGAGTGTATGATTATTGAATAAAGGAAATCTTGTGGTCTATTAAAAATTATGGAAATGATTGATTATGATAAACTAATGAACTCACCAACCTTTTGGTTGACACTTGAAAGCATGTTTATTCTCAGGTATTAAAGAAATCTTTCGCTGTGCATTTGCTCATATTAGAGATATTACTTGGAGTCATTCATGACATATTTCAAAAGACGTTGCATTCGAGTCATCGAGTTCATCAAGATTATTACTAAGTCAATTATAGTTGAATATATTATGAAATGGTATGCATGCTGTCAACTGTTGATGTAATGAAAGTTTGTCTTTTAAAAATGAATGCAATGTTTGTAAAATGTATCATATAGAGGTCAAGTACCTCGCGATGTAACCAAATGCAATGTATTCGTCCAGATGGATTAGGACGGGTCACGACATGCTTGCATTAGTGTGTCTAACTGATAGTTGTTTAGATGCATTAGTGGGTCTGGACTTCGACCGTGTCTGCATGTCAAAAGTTTTGCTTATCATTTTGTGTCGAAAATTACCTGCTTATCATTATTTGAGAACTATTTGCTTATCATTCTTAGTCTAGACACATCTTACTGTATTGATTGCATGAATAGTGTATAGACAAAATTCATACCTTAGCGTATCTGCCAATTCATATCTTAGCGTATCTGTTACTGTAGATTTTATCTGACATGTTTCCTTAATTCCCTCCGTAATCTACGGGATCTTCTTTACTATGTATAGGTATTCTATGTAATTAGAATATCATTCGATATTCGAAAATCATTTCATATCGAAAAACTCTTTACTCAATCGTACGGAATGGAACTCGCCACTAGTTCAAGTTCTTCATAATCCGACAGCTATTCCGACATGGATAAACTCCGAAAGCAGCGTCACCGAAATGAATCAACCAATCAACTATCATTTATTCTGGATGAATTGGAGATGGGTTCGTAGCCTCCTTAATCATTGGAGACAAGAAGAAGGCGATCCTTTCCATCCACCACATTGTCCTCTTGGCGAAGAACCTGAAGCACTTACCGGCAAACCAGTCCGAAACACCATTTTCTCTCTCATCTCTAGAGTATCTCATCATGATTATATACTATACCAAATTCTAGATCTTATTTATCCGCTCGGTCCTACCGACAATCATCCCGGTGTAATAGAAGAAGTCAACGAGCTTCGCGCTCGAGTAATCAATTTGGAAAACATGGTGCAAAACCTACTAGCTTCAGCAACAGCACCGGCAACACCAGTACCACCAACAGCAACATCCACATCCCAAGCCTCAATTTCACAATCTGTCCTACGAACATCAACATCATACGCACCATAGATACCAAGGAGTACCAACAACAATGAACGATGAAGTATTGATCCATAACTTCATTGAAGGGGTTGTTTATTTTATTTAAATATTTTTGTTAAGCCTTGTGTCCATGTACCTCTGAGGATGTGTGTTCGATTCTATGTTTTCTAAACACATAGTATCAATTTTAAGTGACAAAAAAGTAAAAATTTTACTTAGTGAATTAAGATTGTATACAATCAGATCATTAAGTATAAAATAAACATATCATAAATAACCACATCTTCAATTTCAAATATACATATGTTAATTTTACATATCTAATGCATAGTTAGGTTTTTACTAGTATGTTTATTATTTCGTGCAAATGATATAAGATGCCACTATTTTTAATTTTTATACTAGTTTTTTTTTTCCCAGATATAACATGCCACTATTAATCTTGCCTAACTTGTTTTTCACTTTTTTATTGGCTAACCTATGTTTGACCATAAAATTGATCGGGTAATTTAAATAGATGCTTATATTATTGAAACGACCCGTCCATATTACTATAAACGCAGTACGTTCTCATTGGTCCCATAGCGAGGTATTTGACCTCTATATGATACGTTTTAGAAAATATTGCATTCGTTTCATAAAAAGCACATCATTATTATATATAATGCATGTTTTAAACAAGTGGACGATTATTTAAGAAATAATCCCCAAAATACATCGGTTTCCAAATACTACACAAGTGACGTAACAGTCGAATATAATACATGACAAAGGTTTTATTGAATGCAACACTTTATTTAAATAAAAGTATGAGACTCCATGCACAGCTTGCTCAGATAATGCAATAGCGGAAGACTTTCTTAAGGACCTAAGAATAAACATGCGTAAACAGTCAACACAGAGGTTGGTGAGATATATAGGTTTATCATCGATATAAATATAGACCACAAGATTTCATAGTTATACATATATGTACACTCGCAAGTGTATAAAAGTATTCTATAAGTTGTTGAGCGCTTCGGTAACCATACTTAACCATTAATGTGGCATATTCCCTTTATTATGAAATCTCCCTACACTGTACCAAGTGTAGTAAAAATGAAGTACTATGCAACCGTTTACGATACTAGAGCGACTATCCCGGTTGGGGTTGTCAAACCCGATAGATCTATCAATAGGATTCGCGCTTACATGTTCTTACAACATGCAAATATTAGTTACCAAGCTATTAGGGAAGATATGCAAGGTGGTACAACTCAACGTAGAATATATTTTAAGTACTTGTGTCCATAGCGTAAAACATAAAATGCATGTATTCTCATCCCAAAATATTTTTAGAGTTTAAAAATGAGACTATATACTCACAGTAGTAAAAGTATATTAATAATAAGTTTTCAACTTATTAAAAATATGACCGTCGTCCTTGGATTCACGAACCTATAACAATAATAACAATTCAGATAATAATACGACATATGAATAAAATAAAGCAAGTTCATAGAATACTTATATAATAATTTTTAACATTTTATGTTAGTAGTCCATTGTTAGTAGTCCTTTGTTAGTAGTCCAAAATAGTCCGAAAAGTCCAACAGTCCAATAATCGGTATATATATATATATATATATATATATATATATATATAATCTTAGAATTACCCCACGACGTATTGTATAAGTATTATAACACCCCAGAATTTTTTTTAATACAGCAGAAGACCAATTTAACTAATACATAAGTTAAAAATGTATGTATATATATATATATATATATATATATATATATATATATATATATATATATATATATATATATATATATATATATATATATAATCCACTTAATGATAACACGTTAATAAATAAATGACCGGGTGTTATATTAAAACGTAAATACATCTTTAATAGAAAAGACGCGACATCAGAGTTTCCGGCTTTGTCAATCATATCTGCTAACATCCCATCTTCGCCCTGATAACTAATATACAACAAATCCATAACCTGCAGGGAAGATGTGGGGGATTAGCACGAAGCTAAGTGAGTGCAACTAACTATAGACAATAGTATACAGGAACCGTCATACTAATCATGTTACATAGTCTGACACACAAAGATCACCCAGTAGTGCAGTCTATAGAGACTTCGGCGGTTCGGCCAAACCATTAACCTCCAGTTCATCGGGCTGGGGTTTACCGGAAGTTCCTCCTACATACCGTGCTGCATAAATCATCCACACGCGACGAACGCGTCATTCAAACATATACTACACGGATGCAAATAGGCTACCACATGAGGAACCCAACCCGCAGGTTGATCTCTCCTATCGAATTAGGCTACCACAAGATATGGACGCACTGGGTTCCAACAGGCAAGCATCAACCAACATGCAGTCATCACAAGGAACTAACTAATCACAACAATAAGTATATTTAACAAGCATGGCAATCATAATATAACATGCTACTATATACTATATTCTCCAGTCAGTCCCACTTACCAAATACCAGCAACCAGCTCAGATAATCTACTACTGAGCGGTTTCCTTATCTTTTTCACCTGAACATAAGGCAAATCAAGTTAGTTACTGTCCGATAACATCAAATAACACAATACAGAATTTTTTGTCACAAAAAGTGTCTGCACTTTCAAAATTTACATAAGATCATCAAAATACAAACGGGCAGCATAACGGCTAAAAATCAATACTTGGTAAAATATTTCACTGCCAAAGACACTCGGTCGACTGTTAGAGATAGTCGGATGATTGTCTACACTCACTCGGCCGAGTGTCTAGTCACTCGGTCGATGGTCTCTCACAGACACACTCGGCTGTGGGTCTTACACACTAGGTCGATGGTCGAGTCGGTCAGTCGAGTGTCTCGAGACACTCGGCCGACTGTGTTTATCTGCAGAAGCTGAAGACAAAGTGACGGGTTTCACCCAAAATCGACCAATTCTTGCTCTAGAGCTCGATTACGACCTTAAAACTGACCAAATCAAAGACACTACGCATGTAGAAACAAAAACCCACAAGATTTAGACTCAAACAACATCAAATCTAACCACTTTGACCCAAAATACACACTTTATAAAAACTAACACAAAAACTCTATTTTCTTGAAGATTAAAGCATGAAAAGCTATGAATCTTACCTTGTTAGAATCAGTAAATCATAAGGAACACAAAGATGTAAATGATTCGAGCTCTAAAACAAGGATTAGAAATTAGGGTTTCATTGTAGGTGAAAGGAAGGTACGGAAGTGTTTTGAGAAGAAGGGTCTAGAAATGGTAAGAACACAGCCCTCTAGTCACTTAATTGTAAATAATTCCCACACTGTGTGACACACGGGTATTTATCAGCTATCTGATATCTTTCGTACATCGTTTGGCAACCCAAACGAAGTCCAAATTAAATAAACAAACCTGTTCTGTGACCCTTGTCACAAACTGGTCCTATCCACAATATTAAATAATACAAAATATAAAATTAGAATAAAAGCATATAATAACACCACATAACCTGAGGGAAAAATAGTAATCTAACAGCTAGGCCCGCTTCGAGGGTGTTACACGTATTGTCTTAGAATTAACTAAGACGTATTGTGTACGTATTGTCTTAGGATTTATCATAACGTATTGTATACTTATTGTGTTAGGACGTACCAAGAATATTATTATACATATATACAATCACAGAATTAACCAAGATTATAATATTTTGTTATACTACTGATAACATGTCCAAATATATATAGGATATAGGAAAAGCAAACAAGGATATGGTTAATATGAAATGTCCCGTTCATATTGATTATAAACGTTCCATATTAATTGATTTCGTTGCGAGGTTTTGACCTCTATATGAGACGTTTTTCAAAGACTGCATTCATTTTTAAAACAACCATAACTTTTATTTTATCAATAAAGGTTTCAAAAGCATTACGTAGATTATCAAATAATGATAATCTAAAATATACTGTTTACACACGACCATTACATAATGGTTTACAATAGAAATATATTACATCGACATATGTTTCTTGAATGCAGTTTTTACACAATATCATACAGACATGGACTCCAAATCTTGTCCTTATTTTAGTATGCAACAGCGGAAGCTCTTAGTATTCACCTGAGAATAAACATGCTTTAAACGTCAACAAAAATGTTGGTGAGTTATAGGTTTAACCTATATATATATATATATATCAAATCGTAATAATAGACCACAAGATTTCATATTTCAATACGCATCCCATACATAGAGATAAAAATCATTCATATGGTGAACACCTGGTAACCGACATTAACAAGATGCATATTTAAGAATATCCCCATCATTCCGGGACACCCTTCGGATATGATATAAATTTTGAAGTACTAAAGCATCCGGTACTTTGGATGGGGTTTGTTAGGCCCAATAGATCTATCTTAAGGATTTGCGTCAATTAGGGTGTCTGTTTCCTAATTCTTAGATTACCAGACTTAATAAAAAGGGGCATATTCGATTTCGATAATTCAACCATAGAATGTAGTTTCACGTACTTGTGTCTATTTTGTAAATTATTTATAAAACCTGCATGTATTCTCATCTCAAAAAATATTAGATTTTAAAAGTGGAACTATAACTCACTTTCACAGATTTTTACTTCGTCGGGAAGTAAGACTTGGCCACTGGTCGATTCACGAACCTATAACAAATATGTACATATATATCAAAGTATGTTCAAAATATATTTACAACACTTTTAATACATTTTGATGTTTTAAGTTCATTAAGTCAGCTGTCCTAGTTAGTAACCTACAACTAGTTGTCCACAGTTAGATGTACAGAAATAAATCTATATATATTATCTTGAATCAATCCACGACCCAGTGTATACATATCTCAGTATTGATCACAACTCAAACTATATATATTTTGGAATCAACCTCAACCCTGTATAGCTAACTCCAACATTCACATATAGAGTGTCTATGGTTGTTCCGAAATATATATAGATGTGTCGACATGATAGGTCGAAACATTGTATACGTGTCTATGGTATCTCAAGATTACATAATATACAATACAAGTTGATTAAGTTATGGTTGGAATAGATTTGTTACCAATTTTCACGTAGCTAAAATGAGTAGTTTTTACCAATTTTGTTTTGCTCGCCATTTCTTCGTTTCTAATCCGTTTTGAGTGATTTAAGCGGCCACGGTTTCGTATTGAACTTGAATTTATGAAACTAAACAGAAAAGGTATAGGTTTATAGTCGGAAATACGAGTTACAAGTCATTTTTGAAAGAGGTAGTCATTTTCGTCGAAAGAACGACATCTTGATGACTGTTTTGAAAAACATACTTTCACTTTGAGTTTAACCATGATTTTTGGATATGGTTTCATGTTCATAAGAAAAATGATTTTCCCAGAAGTATAGCTTTTAAATCAAAGTTTTTCATAGTTTTTAATTATCCAAACCAAAACAGCCCCCGGTTGTAACTACGACGGCGTAAATCCGGTTTTATGGTGTTTATCGTGTTTCCGGGTTTTAAATCATTAAGTTAGCATATCATATAGATATAGATCATGTGTATAGTTGATTTTAAAAGTGTAGTTATAAGGATTAACTTTATTTGCGAACAAGTTTAGAATTAACTAAACTATGTTCTAGTGATTACTAGTTTACCACTTTGAATATGATAGCTTTTTATGTATGAATCGAATGATGTTATGAACATCATTACTACCTTAAGTTCCTTGGATAAACCTACTGCAAAAGAGAAAAATGGATCTAACTTCAACGGATCCTTGGATGGCTCGAAATTCTTAAAGCAGAATTATGACACGAAAACAAGTTCAAGTAAGATCATCACTTGAAATAAGATCGTTATAGTTATAGAAATTGAGCCAAAGTTTGAATATGATTATTACCTTGTATTAGAATGATAACCTACTGTAAGAAACAAAGATTTCTTGAGGTTGGATGATCAACTTACAAGATTGGAAGTGAGCTAGCAAACTTGAAAGTATTCTTGATTTTATGTAACTAGAACTTGTAGAATTTATGAAGAACACTTAGAACTTGAAGATAGAACTTGAGAGAGATCAATTAGATGAAGAAAATTGAAGAATGAAAGTGTTTGTAGGTGTTTTTGGTCGTTGGTGTATGGATTAGATATAAAGGATATGTAATTTTGTTTTCATGTAAATAAGTCATGAATGATTACTCATATTTTTGTAATTTTATGAGATATTTCATGCTAGTTGCCAAATGATGGTTCCCACATGTGTTAGGTGACTCACATGGGCTGCTAAGAGCTGATCATTGGAGTGTATATACCAATAGTACATACATCTAAAAGCTGTGTATTGTACGAGTACGAATACGGGTGCATACGAGTAGAATTGTTGATGAAACTGAACGAGGATGTAATTGTAAGCATTTTTATTAAGTAGAAGTATTTTGATAAGTGTCTTGAAGTCTTTCAAAAGTGTATGAATACATATTAGAACACTACATGTATATACATTTTAACTGAGTCGTTAAGTCATCGTTAGTCGTTACATGTAAGTGTTGTTTTGGAACCTTTAGGTTAACGATCTTGTTAAATGTTGTTAACCCAATGTTTATAATATCAAATGAGATTTTAAATTATTATATTATCATGATAATATGATGTATGAATATCTCTTAATATAATATATATACATTAAATGTCGTTACAACGATAATCGTTACATATATGTCTCGTTTCAAAATCATTAAGTTAGTAGTCTTGCTTTTACATATGTAGTTCATTGTTAATATACTTAATGATATGTTTACTTATCATAATATCATGTTAACTATATATATATATATATCCATATATATGTCATCATATAGTTTTTACAAGTTTTAACGTTCGTGAATCACCGGTCAACTTGGGTGGTCAATTGTCTATATGAAACCTATTTCAATTAATCAAGTCTTAATAAGTTTGATTGCTTAACATGTTGGAAACACTTAATTATGTAAATAACAATTTCATTTAATATATATAAACATGGAAAAGTTCGGGTCACTATAGTACCTACCCGTTAAATAAATTTTGTCCCGAAATTTTAAGCAGTTGGAGGTGTTGATGTATCTTCTGGAAATAAGTGCGGGTATTTCTTCTTCATCTGATATTCTCATTCCCAGGTGAACTCGGGTCCTCTACGAGCATTCCATCGAACCTTAACAATTGGTATCTTGTTTTGTTTAAGTCTTTTAACCTCACGATCCATTATTTCGAAGGGTTCTTCAATGAATTGAAGTTTTTCGTTGATTTGGATTTCGTCTAACGGAATAGTGAGATCTTCTTTAGCAAAACATTTCTTCAAATTTGAGACGTGGAAAGTGTTATGTACAGCCGCGAGTTGTTGAGGTAACTCAAGTCGGTAAGCTACTGGTCCGACACGATCAATAATCTTGAATGGTCCAATATACCTTGGATTTAATTTACCTCGTTTACCAAATCGAACAACGCCTTTCCAAGGTGCAACCTTAAGCATGACCATCTCTCCAATTTCAAATTCTATATCTTTTCTTTTAATGTCGGCGTAGCTCTTTTGTCGACTTTGGGCGGTTTTCAACCGTTGTTGAATTTGGATGATCTTCTCGGTAGTTTCTTGTATTATCTCCGGACCCGTAATCTGTCTATCCCCCACTTCACTCCAACAAATTGAAGACCTGCACTTTCTACCATAAAGTGCTTCAAATGGCGCCATCTTAATGCTTGAATGGTAGCTGTTGTTGTAGGAAAATTCTGCTAAGGGTAGATGTCGATCCCAACTGTTTCCGAAATCAATAACACATGCTCGTAGCATGTCTTCAAGCGTTTGTATCATCCTTTCGCTTTGCCCATCAGTTTGTGGATGATAGGCAGTACTCTTGTCTAGACGAGTTCCTAATGCTTGCTGTAATGTCTGCCAGAATCTTGAAATAAATCTGCCATCCCTATCAGAGATAATAGAGATTGGTATTCCATGTCTAGAGACGACTTCCTTCAAATACAATCGTGATAACTTCTCCATCTTGTCATCTTCTCTTATTGGCAGGAAGTGTGCTGATTTGGTGAGACGATCAACTGTTACCCAAATAGTATCAAAACCACTTGCAGTCCTTGGCAATTTAGTGATGAAATCCATGGTAATGTTTCTCCATTTCCATTCCGAGATTTCGGGTTGTTGAAGTAGACCTGATGGTTTCTGATGCTCCGCTTTGACCTTAGAACACGTCAAACATTCCCCTACATATTTAGCAACATCAGCTTTCATACCTGGCCACCAAAAATGTTTCTTGAGATCCTTGTACATCTTCCCCGTTCCATGATGTATTGAGTATCTGGTTTTATGAGCTTCTCTAAGTACCATTTCTCTCATATCTCCAAATTTTGGTACCCAAATCCTTTCAGCCCTATACCGGGTTCCATCTTCCCGAATATTAAGCTGCTTCTCCGATCCTTTGTGTATTTCATTCTTTAAATTTCCCTCTTTTAAAACTCCTTGTTGCGCCACCTTTATTTGAGTAGTAAGGTTATTGTGAATCATTATATTCATAGATTTTACTCGAATGGGTTCTCTGTCCTTTCTACTCAAGGCGTTGGCTACCACATTTGCCTTCCCCGGGTGGTAACGAATCTCAAAGTCGTAATCATTCAACAATTCAATCCACCTACGCTGCCTCATATTCAGTTGTTTCTGATTAAATATGTGTTGAAGACTTTTGTGGTCGGTATATATAATACTTTTGACCCCATATAAGTAGTTCCTCTAAGTCTTTAATGCAAAAACAACTGCGCCTAATTCCAAATCATGCGTCGTATAATTTTGTTCGTGAATCTTCAATTGTCTAGACGCATAAGCAATCACCTTCGTTCGTTGCATTAATACACAACCGAGACCTTGCTTTGATGCGTCACAATAAATCACAAAATCATCATTCCCTTCAGGCAATGACAATATAGGTGTCGTAGTTAGCTTTTTCTTCAATAACTGGAACGCTTTCTCTTGTTCATCCTTCCATTCAAATTTCTTCCCTTTATGCGTTAATGCAGTCAAGGGTTTTGCTATTCTGGCGTATGTGTTTCGGAGTTTTCGGGGTTTCCCACTTTTCAACAGTTTCTATCTTTGCCGGATCCACCTTAATACCTTCTTTGTTCACTATGTGACCGAGGAATTGAACTTCTTCCAACCAAAATGCACACTTTGAAAACTTAGCGTACAATTCTTCCTTCCTCAATACTTCTAACACATTTCTCAAATGTTCACCGTGTTCTTGATCATTCTTTGAGTAAATAAGTATGTCATCAATGAAAACAATGACAAACTTGTCAAGGTATGGTCCACACACTCGGTTTATAAGGTCCATGAACACAGTTGGTGCATTAGTTAAACCAAACAGCATGACCATAAAATCGTAATGACCATAACGTGTTCTGAAAGCAGTCTTTGGAACATCATCTTCTTTCACCCGCATTTGATGATACCCGGAACGTAAGTCAATCTTTGAATAAACAGACGAGCCTTGTAGTTGATCAAATAAGTCATCGATTCTCGGTAGTAGGTAGCGGTTCTTGATGGTAAGTTTATTCAACTCTCGGTAGTCGATACACAACCTGAATGTACCATCTTTCTTCTTGACAAACAAAACAGGAGCTCCCCACGGTGATGTGCTTGGTCGAATGAAACCATGCTCTAAAAGTTCTTGTAATTGGCTTTGCAGTTCTTTCATCTCGCTGGGTGCGAGTCTGTAAGGAGCACGAGCTATTGGTGCAGTTCCTGGTACAAGATCTATTTGAAATTCAACGGATCGATGTGGGGGTAATCCCGGTAATTCTTTCGGAAATACATCAGGAAATTCTTTTGCGACGGGAACATCATTGATGCTCTTTTCTTCAGTTTGTACTTTCTCGACGTGTGCTAGAACAGCATAGCAACCTTTTCTTATTAGTTTTCGTGCCTTCAAATTACTAATAAGATGTAGCTTCGTGTTGCCCTTTTCTCCGTACACCATTAAGGGTTTTTCTTTTTCTCGTATAATGTGAATTGCATTTTTGTAACAAACGATCTCTGCTTTTACTTCTTTCAACCAGTCCATACCGATTATCACATCAAAACTCCCTAACTCTACTGGTATCAAGTCAATCTTAAATGTTTCGCTAACCAGTTTAATTTCTCGATTCCGACATATATTATCTGCTGAAATTAATTTACCATTTGCTAATTCGAGTAAAAATTTACTATCCAAAGGCGTCAATGGACAACTAAATTTAACATAAAAATCTCTACTCATATAGCTTCTATCCGCACCCGAATCAAATAAAACGTAAGCAGATTTATTGTCAATAAGAAACGTACCCGTAACAAGCTCCGGGTCTTCCTGTGCCTCTGCCGCATTAATATTGAAAACTCTTCCACGGCCTTGTCCATTCGTGTTCTCCTGGTTCGGGCAATTTCTAATAATGTGGCCCAGTTTTCCACATTTATAACAAACTACATTGGCATAACTTGCTCCGACACTACTTGCTCCGCCATTACTCGTTCCGACACCATTTGTTCCTTTCGTTCTGTTAATCCCTGGTCCGTAGACCTCACACTTCGCTGCGCTATGACCATTTGTTTTACACTTGTTGCAAAATTTGGTGCAGAACCCCGAGTGATACTTTTCACACCTTTGGCATAGTTGCTTCTGATTGTTGTTGTTGTTGCGGTTATTATTGTTGTTGGGATGATTGTTGTAGTTGCTGTTGCTGTTGCTGTTGCTGTTGCTTGCTGTTGCTGTTGCTGTTGCTGTTGCTGTTGCTGTTGCTGTTGCTGTTGCTGTTGCTGTTGCTGTTGCTGTTGCTGTTGCTGTTGCTGTTGTTGTTGTTGTTGTTGTTGTTGTTGTTGTTGTTGTTGTTGTTGTTGTTGTTGTTGGGCCGTTTGTTGTAGTTGCGATTGATGTTGCGATTGTTGGGATAGTTGTTGCGATTATTGTTGTAATTGCTGTTGTTGTATTGGTGATTCTTATCACCGTTTTCCTCCCACTTTCTTTTGACTTGCTTCACATTGGCCTCTTCAGCAGTCTGTTCTTTAATTCTTTCTTCAATCTGGTTCACTAGTTTGTGAGCCATTCTACATGCCTGTTGTATGGAGGCGGGCTCGTGTGAACTTATATCTTCTTGGATTCTTTCCGGTAATCCTTTCACAAACGCGTCGATCTTCTCTTCCTCATCTTCGAACGCTCCCGGATACAATAGGCACAATTCCGTGAATCATTTTTCGTACGTGGTAATATCAAATCCTTGGGTTCGTAACCCTCTAAGTTCTGTCTTGAGCTTATTGACCTAGGTTCTGGGACGGTACTTCTCGTTCATCAAGTGCTTGAATGCTGACCACGGTAGTGCATAAGCATCATCTTGTCACACTTGCTCTAGATAGGTATTCCACCATGTTAACGCAGAATCTGTGAAGGTATGCGTAGCGTACTTCACTTTGTCCTCTTCAGTACACTTACTTATGGCAAAAACCGATTCGACCTTCTCGGTCCACCGTTTCAATCCGATCGGTCCTTCGGTTCCATCAAATTCCAAAGGTTTGCAGGCAGTAAATTCTTTGTAGGTGCATCCTACACGATTTCCTGTACTGCTAGATCCAAGGTTATTGTTGGTATGTAGCGCAGTCTGTACTGCGGCTATGTTTGAAGCAAGAAAGGCACTAAATTCCTCTTCGCTCATATTCAAGGTGTGTCGAGTAGTTGGTGCCATTTCCTTCAAAATAGTTAAATGAAACAAGTTAATCATGCAGAATATTAAGAGTAGTCAATAGTATCTCGTAGCATAATATGAACTCATTTATAAAAGCTTTTTCTTCATATTAGCGTTTTATAAGTTTAAATTCGGGTAGTACCTACCCGTTAAGTTCATACATAGTAGCTAATATACAATTCAACTACTACAATTCTATATGAAAAACTGATTATAATAATATTTCGCGTTCAAACTTTTACACAATATTTTACAAACTTACAATATCGCTTATTTTACATATAGCATGAAATATAGCACACAATAAATTTGATACAAGATGGTTGTGAAGATAATTCTAGCTAGTACACAAGTCGTTCAGCAAAGGCAATAAAGACACGTAATTCATACGTCCAGAAACAAGTCATGCATTCTGGTTTTACTAGGACTACTTCCCATCCTTGGTCTTGTGGAACATAACCGTTATGGCCGTTGATAAGATAGCGTGTTGTAATGTCGTCAAAGGGACGAGGGTTACGTAATGTCCAACAGTCCTGTAACAATCTAAAAACCTCATTTCTTACCCCAATTACCGACTCCGTCACTTGTGGGAATGTTTTGTTTAATAGTTGTAGCCCGATGTTCTTGTTCTCACTTTGGTGAGAAGCGAACATTACTAACCCGTAAGCATAACATGCTTCTTTATGTTGCATGTTAGCCGCTTTTTCTAAATCACGAAGTCCTATATTCGGATATATTGAGTCAAAATAATTTCTTAACCCGTTGCGTAAAATAGAATTTGGGTTCCCCGCAATATATGCGTCAAAGTAAACACATCATAACTTATGGATTTCCCAATGTGATATCCCCCATCTTTCGAACGAAAGTGATGTCGTGCGAGGTGTATATAAAATAGCTTATATTTTTACAGGAAAAAACTATTAAATACGATACAATTTTACACAAGATATTTATTTATTTATAGAATGGATATACTTAAACCTTGCTACAACACTTATAGGCAGTGTACCTAATCGTACAGTAGTGTAGTTTTTAGTAAGTCCGGTTCGTTCCACAGGGAATCTTTTTTTAAACAAAGCTTAACGCTATATTAGTTTACTTTTATAAAAATACAAATATATATACAAGTAATATTATTATTATAAAGGGGGGTTTTTACCGTTTAATGACCGGTTTGTCGATTTTAAAACTTTAGTCGCAGTTAAAACCAAATGTAGAATATTAAAAATAAATACAAGACTTAAATTAAAGCGTAAAGTAAATAACAATAATGAAATTGCGAATAATAAAAGTGCGATAAATTAAACTTGCGATAATTAAAAAGTACGATAATTAAAAGTGCAATTAAATACAATAACAATAAAAATGCGATAATTAGAAGTGCAATTAAATATAAAATAAAGGAAATTAAATATGAAATAAAAGAATTATGCTTATTTAAACTTCCGTAATCATGATGGTTGACGTGTTGATTTTAGTTTTATGCCCATGGGTTAATTGTCCTTTGTCCTGGATTATTTAATATGTCCTTCTGGTTTTTGTCCATAACAGTCCATCAGTCATAAATATAAAGTGCGAGTATCCTCGTCAAATTATCCTTATACCCGAAGTTAAATATTCCAACTAATTGGGGACTTAAACTGTAACAAGATTTTAATACTTTGTTTAATAATTACACCAGGATGTCGACTGAGTGTAATCCAAGGTTTTAATATTTTGTTATTAATTATACCAAGTGTCCTTGTATATAATTTCACCCCTGTTTTAATTATTCTAGTGGCTATTAATCCATTCCCGTGTCCGGTTAAATGAACGATTATTCGTACATATAAATACCCCGCCCATCGTGTCCGATCGAGTGTATATGGTAATTTATAGGGACGCCCAATTGTAAA
This sequence comes from Rutidosis leptorrhynchoides, assembly GCF_046630445.1. NCBI lineage: Eukaryota > Viridiplantae > Streptophyta > Magnoliopsida > Asterales > Asteraceae > Rutidosis > Rutidosis leptorrhynchoides. The sequence continues at coordinate 630,946,771 of NC_092336.1, forward strand.
TCTTTATATTAACATTAACAAACTATCATTTAGTTAAACAAATATAAAGCCCATTAATAGACCATAGTCTAATTTCCACAAGTGTCGTTCTTTTGTCCAAACCCCAATTATGGTACAAAGCCCAATTACCCAATTTTAGTAATTAGCCCAACATCATGATTACTTCGGATTAAATAAGCATAATAATAACTTAGCTGCGAGACATTAAATTAAAAAGGTTGAACATAACTTACAATGATTAAAAATAGCGTAGCGTTACACGGACAGAATTTCGACTTACACCCTTACAACATTCGCTAACATACCCTTATTATTAGGATTAAAATTAAAATTAAAATTAAAATTAAAATTAAAATTAAAATATAAATATAAATATATACGATATAGATAGAGAGATGGATATATGAGTTATGAAAAATGATCAGAATTCGGTTGGCTTTATAGGGAGTTTCAGACTTTGGAGCTCCGCGACTCGCGGCATTTTTTGCCTTCAAACTCCGCGAGTCGCGGAGTTTGAAATTACAGCTCACAAACTTTGGAGTCTTTCTTGCCGACGGTTTTTTTATTATTTATATAATATATAAATAATTATAAGAATTATTTAAATATTATATTATATTTATGTGCATAGTTGACTTATAATTTTTAGTCCGTTGCGTCGAGCGTTGAGAGTTGACTCATGTCCCGGTTCCGGATTTTCGAACGTCCTTGCGTACAATTTAATATCTTGTACTTTGCGTTTTGAATCTTGTACTCTTGTAATTTCGAGACGTTTCTTATCAATAATTGGAACCTCTTTGATTGTCTTTTGTACTTTTGAGCTTTTTGGTCGTTTGCGTCTTCAATTCGTCGAATCTGTCTTTTGTCTTCACCTTTTATTATTTAAACGAATATCACTTTTAAATAGAACAATTGCAACTAAAAGCTTGTCTTTCTTGAGGAATAATGCTATGAAATATATGTTCGTTTTTAGCATTATCAGAAAGCCTTTTATAAACCAAGGCATTCTTGGAAGGTTCTTCGAATGTCTAACAAACTGATCTCGCCTTAAATAGTTGTGCCGAGGAATTCTGACCGACTCTAGACAAGATTTCATCAATCATGTCTCCGGGTAGGTCTCTTTAAATATTGGGTTATCTATCCATTTTGTGTTTTTATACTGTAAAATAGACAAGAGTTAGATTCATAAAAAAAATACTTATTAATACAAGCAATTTTTACATATATCATAAAGCATAAGCACACTATATTACATATATTACACCACACGAATACAACTATCTTATTCCGACTCGCTCGTTTCTTCTTCTTCGGTTTTGGTTCGTTTTGCCAAGTTTCTAGGGATATATGATGTTCCCCTAATACGAGCCGTCGTTTTCCACATTGGTTTAGAAAAACCTGGTGGTTTAGAGGTTCCCGGGTTATTGTCACAACTTAAGAAATACGGGTGTTGACGATACATATAAAGTTCATCGGGTTTGGAATCAAATTTCTCTATTTTTATGCCCTTTCCCTTATTATTCTCTTTTGTCTTATTAAATTGTGTTGGGGTAATTTCTATAACATCATCGGAATCCTTGTCGGGATCCGATTCATCGGAGAATTGGTAATCCTCCCAATACTTTGCTTCCTTGGCGGAAACACCATTGACCATAATTAACTTTGGTCGGTTGGTTGAGGATTTTCTTCTACTTAACCGTTTTATTATTTCCCCCACTGGTTCTATTTCTTCTTCCGGTTCCGATTCTTCTTCCGGTTCCGATTCTTCTTCCGGTTCCGATTCTTCTTCCGGTTCCTCTTCGGGAACTTGTGAATCAGTCCACGAATCATTCCAATTTACATTTGACTCTTCATTATTATTAGGTGAGTCAATGGGACTTGTTCTAGAGGTAGACATCTATCACATAATATCTAAGAGATTAATATTTCACATAATATTCACATGTTAAAAATATATAGTTTCCAACAAAATTTGTTAAGCAATCATTTTTCAAGTAAACACGGTCGAAGTCCAGACTCACTAATGCATCCTAACAAACTCGACAAGACACACTAATGCAAAATTCTGGTTCTCTAAGACGAACGCTCTGATACTAACTGAAATGTCCCGTTCATATTGATTATAAACGTTTCATATTAATTGATTTCGTTGCGAGGTTTTGACCTCTATATGAGACGTTTTTCAAAGACTGCATTCATTTTTAAAACAACCATAACCTTTATTTTATCAATAAAGGTTTCAAAAGCATTACGTAGATTATCAAATAATGATAATCTAAAATATACTGTTTACACACGACCATTACATAATGGTTTACAATAGAAATATATTACATCGACATATGTTTCTTGAATGCAGTTTTTACATAATATCATACAGACATGGACTCCAAATCTTGTCCTTATTTTAGTATGCAACAGCGGAAGCTCTTAGTATTCACCTGAGAATAAACATCCTTTAAACGTCAACAAAAATGTTGGTGAGTTATAGGTTTAACCTATATATATATATCAAATCGTAACAATAGACCACAAGATTTCATATTTCAATACGCATCCCATACATAGAGATAAAAATCATTCATATGGTGAACACCTGGTAACCGACATTAACAAGATGCATATTTAAGAATATCCCCATCATTCCGGGACACCCTTCGGATATGATATAAATTTCGAAGTACTAAAGCATCCGGTACTTTGGATGGGGTTTGTTAGGCCCAATAGATCTATCTTTAGGATTCGCGTCAATTAGGGTGTCTGTTCCCTAATTCTTAGATTACCAGACTTAATAAAATGGGGCATATTCGATTTCGATAATTCAACCATAGAATGTAGTTTCACGTACTTGTCTCTATTTTGTAAATTATTTATAAAACCTGCATGTATTCGCATCCCAAAAAATATTAGATTTTAAAAGTGGGACTATAACTCACTTTTATAGATTTTTACTTCGTCGGGAGGTAAGACTTGGCCACTGGTCGATTCACGAACCTATAACAAATATGTACATATATATCAAAGTATGTTCAAAATATATTTACAACACTTTTAATACATTTTGATGTTTTAAGTTCATTAAGTCAGCTGTCCTCGTTAGTAACCTACAACTAGTTGTCCACAGTTAGATGTACAGAAATAAATCGATATATATTATCTTGAATCAATCCACGACCCAGTGTATACATATCTCAGTATTGATCACAACTCAAACTATATATATTTTGGAATCAACCTCAACCCTGTATAGCTAACTCCAACATTCACATATAGAGTGTCTATGGTTGTTCCTAAATATATATAGATGTGTCGACATGATAGGTCAAAACATTGTATACGTGTCTATGGTATCTCAAGATTACATAATATACAATACAAGTTGATTAAGTTATGGTTGGAATAGATTTGTTACCAATTTTCACGTAGCTAAAATGAGTAGTTTTTACCAATTTTGTTTTGCTCGCCATTTCTTCGTTTCTAATCCGTTTTGAGTGATTTAAGTGGCCACGGTTTCGTATTGAACTTGAATTTATGAAACTAAACAGAAAAGGTATAGGTTTATAGTCGTAAATACAAGTTACAAGTCAATTTTTAAAGAGGTAGTCATTTCCGTCGAAAGAACGACATCTTGATGACTGTTTTGAAAAACATACTTTCACTTTGAGTTTAACCATGATTTTTGGATATGGTTTCATGTTCATAAGAAAAATCATTTTCCCATAAGTATAGTTTTTAAATCAAAGTTTTTCATAGTTTTTAATTATCCAAACCAAAACAGCCCCCGGTTGTAACTACGACGGCGTAAATCTGGTTTTATGGTGTTTATCGTGTTTCCGGGTTATAAATCATTAAGTTAGCATATCATATAGATATAGATCATGTGTATAGTTGATTTTAAAAGTGTAGTTAGAAGGATTAACTTTATTTGCGAACAAGTTTAGAATTAACTAAACTATGTTCTAGTGATTACTAGTTTACCACTTTGAATATGATAGCTTTTTATGTATGAATCGAATGATGTTATGAACATCATTACTACCTTAAGTTCCTTGGATAAACCTACTGGAAAAGAGAAAAATGGATCTAGATTCAACGGATCCTTGGATTTCTCGAAGTTCTTGAAGCAGAATCATGACACGAAAACAAGTTCAAGTAAGATCATCACTTGAAATAAGATCGTTATAGTTATAGAAATTGAACCAAAGTTTGAATATGATTATTACCTTGTATTAGAATGATAACCTACTGTAAGAAACAAAGATTTCTTGAGGTTGGATGATCACCTTACAAGATTGGAAGTGAGCTAGCAAACTTGAAAGTATTCTTGATTTTATGTAACTAGAACTTGTAGAATTTATGAAGAACTCTTAGAACTTGAAGATAGAACTTGAGAGAGATCAATTAGATGAAAAAAACTGAAGAATGAAAGTGTTTCTAGGTGTTTTTGGTCGTTGGTGTATGGATTAGATATAAAGGATATGTAATTTTGTTTTCATGTAAATAAGTCATGAATGATTACTCATATTTTTATAATTTTATGAGATATTTCATGCTAGTTGCCAAATGATGGTTCCCACATGTGTTAGGTGACTCACATGGGCTGCTAAGAGCTGATCATTAGAGTGTATATACCAATAGTATATACATCTAAAAGTTGTGTATTGTACGAGTAAGAATACGGGTGCATATGAGTAGAATTATTGATGAAACTGAACGAGGATGTAATTGTAAGCATTTTTGTTAAGTAGAAGTATTTTGATAAGTGTCTTGAAGTCTTTCAAAAGTGTATGAATACATATTAAAACACTACATGTATATACATTTTAACTGAGTCATTAAGTCATCGTTAGTCGTTACATGTAAGTGTTGTTTTGGAACCTTTAGGTTAACGATCTTGTTAAATGTTGTTAACCCAATGTTTATAATATCAAATTAGATTTTCAATTATTATATTATCATGATAATATGATGTATGAATATATCTTAATATGATATATATACATTAAATGTCGTTACAACGATAATCTTTACATATATGTCTCGTTTCAAAATCATTAAGTTAGTAGTCTTGCTTTTACATATGTAGTTCATTGTTAATATACTTAATGATATGTTTACTTATCATAATATCATGTTAACTATATATATATCCATATATATGTCATCATATAGTTTTTACAAGTTTTAACGTTCGTGAATCACCGGTCAACTTGGGTGGTCAATTGTCTATATGAAACCTATTTCAATTAATCAAGTCTTAACAAGTTTGATTGATTAACATGTTGGAAACAATTAATCATCTAAATAACAATTTCATTTAATATATATAAACATGGAAAAGTTCGGGTCACTACATAATATAGTTTTTATAATATAAATTTCGTCCATACAACGTTAATTTTAGCAGATTTTATTTTGCTCGCCAAATATTCATTACAACTCCATTTAAAGTGAATCAAATTGATATGGATTCATTAAGAAGTAAATTTTACAAAAACAATTCGAAAAGTTCATCCCAAGTAGTAATATTTAGAGCTTTACCCTCTTTTTTTGTCGGTGGACAGATTTGGAAAAATCCCGGCATCCACCCAATATATGATTTTTGATAAAATACTTACACTTTGTCTAAAATCATGAAAAAAATATTGGAAGTCTTATTTACATATATTAACATATTTCCAAAGTCTTAGCCTCGAACTCAAAGTCTAAGATAGGTTTTAAATTCCCAACCCAAAACAGCCCGCGTTTTACCGAATGGAGATTAAAGGATATATGTTAAGTTTCAAGGTGTTCTTCATATGTACAAGTTGTAAGTTCTTATATTAAATTAATATAACATCATAATACATATAAATAAGGGTTATTAGAGTTAAGTTAGAAAGATTAGATTAGTTTTTCAAACAAGCTTGGTGTTCACCAAACAAGTTCTAGTTTTTATAAGTTTTATAAGTATAATAAGATAGCAACTATACAAGGAATTGAACAAGGATTTTGAGAAGTATTTTACCTCGATTATGAAGAGGAAAGTTGCTGAGATTAAAGTATGATATGAGAGCATTCAAGTGTGTGTTTTTAGTTTAAGAAAATGTGGAGTAAAAATGAGTTAAAATGGTCCTTATTTATAAGCTTATAATTTTGGCTTTTAATGAAAATATCTAAGATAAGTTAAATTGTATTAAGTCATGTATGATATATTAAATTGATTAGGTCATGGATGACATATTACACAAATAATTTCATATTTTTATTGGTATATACCAATAGTAAATACTTCTAGAAGCTGTGTATAATACGGGTAAAAATATCGTATGAATGCGAGTAGAATTCTTTGAGGAAATTGAACGGAAATACGAGTATAGCTATCCTTTATATGTATTGTTATATTATAAAGTGTATTTAATACTTGTAAGGATGTATTTACACTCGTAATACATTATATGTAAATACATTTTAACATAAGTTAATTACGTCGTTTAAATAGTAATATATATATTGTTTGAAAACTCTTTAAATTAGTAGTATGAAAAAATATATATAATACTTTGTTAATATACTTAATGAGATATTTAATTATCATATTTTCAAGTTAAATATATATAAATCCATATATATACACAATAATTAAACAATTAAATCAAGTTATGACGTTCGTGAATCGTCGGAATAAAAGGGTGACCAAAAGCTTGTGTAAAACTCTTTTCGGAGGTTCAAGATTTATTAAAATTCATTGCTTATCAAGTTAGAATTATATAAAGATTAAGTTTAAACTTGGTCGGAAATTTCCCGGTCGTCACAGTACTTACCCGTTAAAGAAACTTCGTCCTGAAATTTGATCGAGGTCGTCATGGCTAACAATAAGAATGTTATTATGACGAATATAAGTTAATTCATAGGGTTTTAGCATGATTGAGAAATATGGATAAAATAATTCGATTAGTCGAAACGTATGAGTAAAGCTATCGTAAAAGAGTGAAATGAGAAAATAGGGATTCGTCTTATCTTTTGACGTCATCACGGTTGATCTCCGGATTAAAGAAAATCTTTGTAATCTATATAAGATTTAATTTTTCGGTGATTAAGGAAATTATGATCCTCTTCGATTTAATGCAATAATCTGTCTCGATTTCTCTGTCGGATATTTTACTATAAATCAACCTCCTACGTTTCCTTATTTCCACATCTCCTATCTTTTATACTTTCTTCCTTTCTTCGTACTTCCAAAACATTCGTCAATATGCTCCACCCAGTTTTAATTCTAGATATATTCTTGACTATCACATCTGTCATTCTTCTTTTTCATCTTCCACTGGAGGAATCTGTTAATTTCTACTATGCTCTTGGGTTTATAGTGTTCTTAGTTTTCCCGTATCTTTATATTGATATACGCATCGATATACACAGTTTGTAATTTGTGCGTTGTCTTCGTGCTTATATTTTTCCTTATATTTTGGAGTTTCATGCTTCCGTCTTCTTTTCCCGACTTCAAGTCAAGCGAATAATGGTCTAGAATTCATAGATATGAAATTCGGAATGAACATAGCTAATGCTCTAAGAGAGAAATTGTAATAGCACAATTTGATTTGTGAAATTACCAGAATCCAAAGGAAAAGATAGAACTATCAATAGAATATGTTCTTGATATATTTAGAGATTAGATTGAATGTAAGAGTCGTGTAATATGGCACATGATGACGTTATGGTCTGTGAATCATTACGTTCCATTTAGAAACTCAGCATGACTTACTGTAATATAATCACGTTGATCAAGTGTCATTATATTATACTAACTCATGCTTCAGTTCCCAACATTACTTCAAAAATATTCATACTTTACACTCAGAGGTTTCAGATATTTAAAAACTAAAACAATTTTCTTTATGATGTGATACAGATAACGCGAAGGAATAAATGATTTCAGATAAGAATGGTTATGAAAATATCTTCAGAAATATGAAGGATATTTATAATGGAAGATACGATGATATTTTAGAATATTAAAGATTAGAGGATGATGAAGAATATTGTTCGCAAGGATTTTAGAGTAAGGAGCAAGGTATTTGCTAAGGATTTTAGCAGACATCGAATCATTTGGATTCTTTGAAGGTAGATTTCGTCCTTGTGAACAGCCTCCTTCAGGGTTTGTTCAATCCGTTTTTCAATTCTAAACCTTCTCTTTTTCTGTGCTTTGCTAACATAATATTCTTTATCATCAACTTTTAACTGTTACGGTTGTCTACAGTTTCTGCTGCTTCATTCAGCTTTTTCAAAACTTCATAGTACTGATTCGTAGGCTGAAGTGCTATTCCGGATTTCAGAATTATAATTCCAGGAAATAACGTTATATGTATATGCAGAAATGATGTGAGATTCAAGAATAATTATTGATGCTTCCTGGGGTTTGGTATGACAATTATTGTTACAAGATGTAGATGGGTACATGACAAGGTGTGACGCCCCGTACAAAACCATCGTGTACGATTCGTCAACAACAGGATCTTTACACGGTCAAATACTACATGCTGTTTGAAAACCATTTTTGTATTCATAAGATAGCGTTTACAAAAGATAACGTGACACAAAGGTCATTACAAAGTTATTATTTGAAAATAACATAAGTTACGAATGCAAGATAAAAATTTCATGATTGAGACATCTCTAAGTAATGCAGCGGAAATCTAACACAGCAGGTCCATAACAGCAAGTCTATAACACCAAGACAGCAAGTCTAACAGCGGAAGCAACATTGTCTAAGCACCTGAGAAATACATGCTTAAAAAGTCAACATGAATGTTGGTGAGCTATAGTTTGTCTGTAATCAGTAATGTAATGTAGGCCTCGAGATTTCAGTGCTTCAAACCAGTGTTTCAAATCAGTATTTCAAATCAGTATGATAAAGTATATGCTTATCCGTGGGCACCCGGTAACTAACTTAACGTAATATTACCCCCTAAAAGTACACTTGGAGAGTGGGTAATGTGACGACCCGGAAATTTCCGACCAAATTTAAACTTGATCTTTAATTGATTTCGACAAGATAAGTAAAGTCTGCTAGGTTGAGTTTCAAAATTTGTGAACTGTTTACATGAACCCATTTAACCTTTGACTGTTCCTAATGATTCACGAACAATTACTTGTAAATAAATATGTATATATATTTATATGTATATACATACATAAATATAATAAATTGAAATATAATTTGAAATATTATGTGATCTAATTATTAAAATTTGATATGAAAATAACTTACGTTATAATAAACTTGTTCTTATATATATATATATATATATATATATATATATATATATATATATATATATATATATACATATATATATATATATATATATATATATATATACACACACACACACACATATTTATATATCAATTCAGCTAGTTATGTTAAATAGCTAGTGGATAACTGTTAATTGGATTACAATCTGAGTCTTGATCTCAAACCATTTATCTCTACATGTTGGGCCATCATAGATATCCAACATCAATTATGTCGATAGAATATGTACAAGAAATATTCACAGGATTTAAAGTAAACAATAAAAGTGTTGGCTAGTCAAAAGTATGGGGCTCCAATGATAGTCTCTAATAATCGTTTTCTTCTCCACGAGAATATACACATACATATATTAGAAGACTGATGACTTATAATAAAACCCGGGACCGGGATATATATATATATATATATATATATATATATATATATATATATATATATATATATATATATATATATATATATATATATATATATATATATATATATATATATTTTTGTTTCTTCACCTTATTAAAACATTCACTACACGTTTCTTTTATATATTAAAAATTATTTTTTTATTATTACAATTATATATGTCGATACAGGAACAAGTTAACTAATCCATAAATTAAAAAGTTTCAAAGTGGATTCACTGTTGGTAAAAATGTGAGCTTGTGCAGATGGTTCCAAATTCTTACAAGATATTTATCATATTACTATTATCTCTAACATTAATGTTATTATTATGATTAATATCATTATTATTTATAATTATTATTATAAAGATAATAAAATTTATTATTATTATTATTATTATTATTATCATTTTTATTTTATTTATTATCATTATTATTCCTAATATTTATATAATAATAATTATTATTAATATTTTTAATAAATAATAATACATAATTAATTTACGGGGTATTATTTAAACAGATATAGATAAATGGGTAATCAGATTTCATTCTATCAGCTTCCATTTTTTTTTCCTGTCCCTGTCCTTTCTCCCATTCGTGTCTCTAATTATTCACTAGAAAACAACTTATACTAGACCCTAGGAATAGATTTATATCACGGATTATTGGATTCGATCAATCAAAATCACAATATATCAGAATATACATTCGTACATCAGGAACCTTGTGGAGATGAAGATAAAATTGTGATTTTGTTGTCTGGATAGTTATAGTGTTTGTTTACTTCTTGAAGTACTTGTTAAATCTTCCATTAAACCTTCGTCAACCATCGATTTCATCAGAAACATTCAATTAATTTTGAATTTGATTCTTGAACAGATAGTTGACTTTTTTTTTGAATCTTTGACTCTGAAATTCATCATCAATTGTTCGATTCAACCTTTTCAAAAATTGCGGATAGTTTCACTAATATATTTAGAACATCTCTTCATTTTCAATTTCTTTCAATTCACTACCAATTAATTCGGAGATCAAAACAGTTGAGATGGTGGAAAAATAAAGAACTTGATATAATTATTTGCAGATTGGTTGTTGTTAATCAATGTAGATTAGAACGAGAATTAGGAAATATGATTAGAAAGGCATATTCTAAGCTCGATTAGTTGTAAAACCATTGTTGTTGAATCTGGGATTTTAGGTCGACATGGTAATGTGGAAGAATGATGATGCTGAATATATAGGAAGGTTAAATATTTTTAATTCGGTATTTAAAACAGAAATTAGTAAGCAGTGCATTGGTATGGTGAGTTTGTCTTGAACATGAGGTCACGGGTTCAAGCCCAGGCGGGGTTGTTGTATTTTTAAATCCGATTCTTTTAAAGGTAGCCTTATTCTATTATTATTATTATTATTATTATTATTATTATTATTATTATTATTATTATTATTATTATTATTATTATTATTATTATTATTATTATTATTATTATTATCATTATTAGTATTAATGTTAATGTAAATGTTATTGTTATTGTTATTGATATTGTTATGGTTATTAGTATTAGTATTATAACTATTATTATTATTATTACTTTACTAATATAAATATTACACTTATTATTATTATTATTATTATTATTATTATTATTATTATCACTAAAATGAGTATTAGGATTATCATTACTATTATTATTATTAATATTATCATTAAAAATCATCATTCTTAAAATTATTATTATTAACAAATGTATTTTTATTAAAATTATCATTATCATTATAAGTATTATTATTTTTAATATCATTACTAACATTATTATTATTATTATTATTATTATTATTATTATTATTATTATTATTATTATTATTATTATTATTATTATTATTATTATTATTATTATCACTTTTATTATTATTATTATCATTATTAACATATAACATTTTTATCATTTTATTATTAATATTATCATAAATATAAGTATCATATCTATTATTATTATTATTATTATGAGTATTACTTATGATATTATTATTAATTTTAAAACTTTAATATTATTATCATTATGATGAGAAGGGTTATTATTATTATCATTATGAAAATAATATAAATTATTATTATTTTTCGTAAATATTAGTATTAGTATTTTTTTTATAAATAATAGAATTGTTAATATTAACATAGGTATTATTATTTATATTATCATGAGTAATATTATTATGTAATTACAAAAATCATTATCATAACAATATTAACAATAAAATCAATATTATTATTATTAATATCGTTATTATTATCACTAATAGAATTATTAACATTATTACCTTTATTAATAAAAATTAAGTATTATAATTATTATTATTTTTACCATATTTAATATAATTTTAGTATTGTTATAATTACTATTTTTAACAAACAAATGATATATATATATATATATATATATATATATATATATATATATATATATATATACTTAATATACATGACATAACAAAATTAATATTTTTCATACAAAATGAATATATAAAACATATATATATTAATAATATAAATATGATATAATTAATAAATTTATATATATATGTATATATATATGTTCAATTACCAACACATGGTTTAATAAATATATACGAATGATATAGGTTCGTGAATCCGAGGCCAACCCTGTCTTGTTCAATATCGTTATATGTATTTTTACTACAAAATACAGTATGGTGAGTTTCATTTGCCTTTTTACCCTTTATATTTTTGGGCTGAGAATACATGCGCAATTTTTATAAATATTTTACGAAATAGACACAAGTAATTGAAACTACATTATATAGGTGAATGATCGAAGCCGAATATGCCCCTTTTGCTTGGTAACCTAAGAATTAGTAAACCGATCTACTAATTGATGCGAATCCTAAAGATAGATCTATTGGGCCTAACGAACCCCATCCAAAGTACCGGATGCTTTAGTACTTCGATGTTGTTTTTATCATGTCCGAAGGATTTCCCGAAATGATAGGGGATATTCTTATATGCATCTTGTTAATGTCGGTTACCAGGTGTTCACCATATGAATGATTTTTGTCTCTATGCATGGGACATATATTTATGAGAACTGGAAATGAAATTCTCGTGGTCTATTAAAATGTTGGAAATGATTATTTATGTTAAACTAATGAACTCACCAACCTTTTGGTTGACACTTTAAAGCATGTTTATTCTCAGGTATTAAAGAAATCCTCCGATGTGCATTTGCTCATATTAGAGATACAACTTGGAGTCATTCATGACATATTTCAAAAGACGTTGCATTCGAGTCGTCGAGTTCATCAAGATTATTACTAAGTCAATTATAGTTGGATATATTATGAAATGGTATGCATGCCATCAACTGTCGATGTAATGAAAGTTTGTCTTTTAAAAACGAATGCAATGTTTGTAAAATGTATCATATAGAGGTCAAGTACCTCGCGATGTAACCAAATGTAATGTATTCGTCCAGATGGATTAGGACAGGTCATGAAAGTTGGTATCAGAGTGGT